>NC_140588.1:671426487-672026487 GCF_964204655.1 Triturus cristatus | reverse complement strand
TTCATGGATATGGTCCCTGGTCATCGGTATTTTCGCCAACGCTGTGTGGTGCAGATGCAGTGCTGGATTGTCCCCAGGGCCTGGGTGCTATGTCAGACTCCTTTTCCTGTGTTTAGCTATTGTCTCATGCTCTCCATGGTATTTCAGTGGCATGGTGGCTCAACCAACTGTGTGTTTCATGCCCTACATCGGTACCCTGTTCAGTAGATGTTAGGGATCTTCCTTTTCAGGCCATGCAATGTTACCTATGTGGATTGGACTCATGTGACAGATGTGTACAGATGTCTGATTATTTCTGTCTCTCCACCCTGCCCACAGCATCGTCGGGGGACACAGAGGGAGACATGGGCACAGACCAGGCAGAGGGACCGAGCACCAGTGCCAGCCGTGACATCGGGTCTGGCACATCGAGTGGTACAGAGGCGGAGGAGATTGTGGCCGAGGACCTGTCGACTGGCACATCAGACTACGAAGCTGACAGGTCCGGGGACGATGTCTCCGAGTGGGCGGAGGCTGCACCAGCAGCTGACAGCGGAACAACACCTCGCACCGCCCCCTCAGTTTCCACCAGCCGCCTCCCACTTGCTCGTGTCCCTTCCCAGCGTGCCCGGTCACAGCATGTCTCCTTCCTGCCAGGCACCGCACCCCCTGCCCCTGTCTCCACTGCTGCCGCCAATGCAGAGTCTGTGGACATCCAGCGGCAACTGCAGGTTGGTCAGGCTGCGATCCTTAATGTCCTCCATGCCCACGGCAAAACCCTCACCAACATCGAGGCTTTCTTGGAGGGCATTCATTCATCGCAGGCTGACCAACGCAACTTGCTGAGGTCCATCGACTCCACACTGACTGCAGCAGTGGGTCTCCTGCAGCGCGACCTCCCCCCACCTACCCCTGCCCCATCCACACTTCCCACTCCCATGCCTGTCACACGTACACCCAGACGTCGGCATGCACCCACATCAACGGACACGGGCACCACACCAGCAGGGAAGGTCCACCGCACTCCTCCTGACACGCACACACAGGGTGAGGTAGGCACACCCACTGGGTCGGGGGGCAAACGTGTGACACGCAGCCATAGTGGGAGTCCGCATTCCACCCAGTCCACTCCCTCCAAATCCCCTCCCCTCAGCTCTCCTGGCCACATCTCCCCCAAGGACACCTTCATGGCCGCTCTGTCCCTGAGCCCCACAGTTACACCACCACGCAAGCGGTCAAGGAGGTCTCCGGTCAGGGTGGTTGAGTCTCCCCCCCTGTCTCCACCCTCCCCCGGTGGCGCTGCGACCCATCCCTCTGACCCCCCCCCCTCCTTGGGGCCTGAGGTCCCTTCGGGTGCAGGGGACTCCCTGGAGGACCTTGCAAAGGTGTGTAGTGCCATCCTGGCCTCCGCCTTTGGCACTGACCCACCCCCTGTGGTGGAGTCCTCCATCCCTGCACCCACGACGCCGCCCCTTTGCCCTGATGTCCCTGCGGTGCCTGTTGCTTCCCCCCCCCCCTGATGCCCTCACCAGTGTGGAAGACGATGCCATTTGACTGTGCAGGCAATGTAGGGGACACGCATCCCACTGTGTCCCCCATCCAGCTGAGAATCATTGACTGCCCTATGGGCTTTGTGAAGATTGAACTGCCTGCGATCCACGGACATTGTGCTCATGCTGAATAAAGCTTAATTTTGTTTTCATTATCACACTACTGCTATGCTGGTATTGGTGTTGGTGGGGCTGCTACATGGTTTTGGGTGGTGTGTAAGGGTTTGGGTGTGTGGGATGTGTAGTAGTGTACTGCTCATTGGTGGGACCCTGTGATCTGTGTGCCATCACAAGGTGTTGGCTAACTTTCTTTGTTCATGTAAGCAGTTACTGCATGGTGCACTTGTCCCAGGGTGTATTCCTTCCTCTGTGTACCCAGCTTTCTTCCCTGCAGGGTGTTCCCAATGTTTAGCGCAGAGCTGTGTCTACATGAGCTGTGTGTGTGACGGAGCCCTTCTACTTTGGCCATGCATGCAGGGCCATGTCTCCACCTGCGACAATCGTGGCATCCTTGGTGATCACTGTACTTGTGTGTGGAGTCTGTTGACATGAGTTCATGGGGACATGTTCCCTTGTAGCCAGTATGCATGTGGATAATTCTGGCCTCACACAAATGTGTTACACCCCTCCTGTATCAGGGCACTGCTGGGAGTGATGGGCACCCACCCCTCCTGTCTCAGGGCACTGCTGGGAGGGCTCTGCACACACACCTCCTGTCTCTGGGCACTGCTGGGAGGACTCTGCACACACCCCTCCTGGGTCTGGACACTGCTGGGGGGACTCTGCACACACCCCTCCTGGGTCTGGACACTGCTGGGAGGACTCTGCACCCACCCCTCCTGTCTCAGGGCACTGCTGGGAGGACTCTGCACACACCCCTCCTGGGTCTGGACACTGCTGGGAGGACTCCACACCCACCCCTCCTGTCTCAGGGCACTGCTGGGAGGACTCTGCACCCACCCCTCCTGTCTCAGGGCACTGCTGGGAGGACTCCACACCCACCCCTCCTGTCTCTGGGCACTGCTGGGAGGACTCTGCACACACCCCTCCTGGGTCTGGACACTGCTGGGAGGACTCTGCACCCACCCCTCCTGTCTCAGGGCACTGCTGGGAGGACTCTGCACACACCCTCCTGTCTCTGGGCACTGCTGGGAGGACTCTGCACACACACCTCCAATTTCTGGATATGTACGCTTGGGACATACACGGTGTGGGTGCGCTCCATGCATTCGAGGTGAGGGTACGGGTCGTACTTACACTGGTGGGGGTGGGGGTACGGTCCGTACGTCCGCGGGTGAGGGTTCGAGTCGTACTTACACTGTTGGGGTGGGGGGTACGCTCCTTGCATACGCGGGTGGGGGTACGGGTCGTACTTACACTGGTGGGGGTGGGGGTACGGTCCGTACGTCCGCGGGTGAGGGTTCGAGTCGTACTTACACTGTTGGGGTGGGGGGTACGCTCCTTGCATACGCGGGTGGGGGTACGGGTCGTACTTACACTGGTGGGGGTGGGGGTACGGTCCGTACGTCCGCGGGTGAGGGTTCGAGTCGTACTTACACTGTTGGGGTGGGGGGTACGCTCCTTGCATACGTGGGTGGGGGTACGGCTCGTACTTACACTGGTGGGGGTGGGGGTATGGTCCGTACGTCCGCGGGTGAGGGTTCGAGTCGTACTTACACTGATGGGGTGGGGGGCACGCTCCATGCATACGCGGGTGGGGTTACGGGTCGTACTTACACTGTTGGCATGGGGGTTACGCTCCATGCATACGCGGGTGGGGGTACGGGTCGTACTTACACTGGTGGGGGTGGGGGTACGGTCCGTACGTCCGCGGGTGAGGGTTCGAGTCGTACTTACACTGTTGGGGTGGGGGGTACGCTCCTTGCATACGCGGGTGGGGGTACGGCTCGTACTTACACTGGTGGGGGTGGGGGTATGGTCCGTACGTCCGCGGGTGAGGGTTCGAGTCGTACTTACACTGATGGGGTGGGGGGCACGCTCCATGCATACGCGGGTGGGGGTACGGGTCGTACTTACACTGTTGGCATGGGGGTTACGCTCCATGCATACGCGGGTGAGGGTACGGGTCGTACTTACACTGTTGGCATGGGGGGTACGCTCCATGCATACGCGGGTGGGGGTACGGGTCGTACTTACACTGGTGGGGGTGGGGGTACGGTCCGTACGTCCGCGGGTGAGGGTTCGAGTCGTACTTACACTGTTGGGGTGGGGGGTACGCTCCATGCATACGCGGGTGGGGGTACGGGTCGTACTTGCACTGTTGGCATGGGGGGTACGCTCCATGCATACGCGGGTGGGGGTACGGGTCGTACTTACACTGTTGGCATGGGGGGTACGCTCCATGCATACGCGGGTGGGGGTACGGGTCGTACTTCCACTGTTGGCATGGGGGGTACGGTCCGTACGTCCGCGGGTGAGGGTTCGAGTCGTACTTACACTGTTGGGGTGGGGGTACGCTCCATGCATACGCGGGTGGGGGTAGGGTCCGTACATATCCGTCCCCACGCTATGTGATGCTTGTGCGGGCCGTACCCAGGCCTTTGCCACGTGGGTACGATCCGTCCCGCCATTGTTGGGGTGACGTGTGTGTGGGCGTGGTACGACTCGTACACACGCTCTTGAGGCGTGGGTACGGGACGTACCTGTCTGGTTGTGTTGCCGGTTCGCGTGGTGACGGACTTCCGTTGTGGCGGTCGCTGGCTTATCAGGACACACCCCCACCCCCTCGTGGTGACCAGGGCATGGGAGTCAGGTATGTCCAGGCCATGTGTGACTTATGTGGTTGTTTTGTGGTCTGCCCTGGTCGTGCCACCCCCACCCCACCCCACTTTCCCCCCTCCCTTAGTTATTCTGACCTTCTGCGGCGTCTGCGTCGGTGCCTGTAGAGCAGGTGGACTGCTATGAGGGCAGGGATGACTCGTAGGTTCGGGTCCATGTCTGTCCGTCGCGTACTGGTACTCCAATCGCGTCGTCCTGTCGCGTACGGGTCCTCCTTGGTGGCGTCGTCCTGTGTGTCCGTCACGTACTGGTCCTCCTTGTTCGCGTCGTCGTCTGTCCGTCGCGTACTGGTGGTCCTTGTTCGCGTCGTCCTGATTTCCCGGCAGTTTTTGGCTGCCGCAAAATATTCACCGTGCGGGGTGACGTCGGTGCGAATCGTGATTCCTGGGTCGTGAATGGCTGGCTGCGAGCGTCCCGACGTCAGGTCGGCACTTTCCCGGATCGCATTGGTAGGTGTTTTTTTGTTCGGTCGGACTTTTTTACGAATCGTACGGTCATGGTGTACCCGTGCGATTCGTAATTCCTTGTTTGTAGAAATTGACGACCGGGTACGCGTCGGGCGGAGAATATGCTCCGTCCGACGGTTCGTACCCGGTTTTTACCGGATCGTGATCGGCACCTAAGTTTCATTGCATGTGGGAGAACCTTACTCAGTTTTTCCAGCTGGTAATCTTGGCTGGATAAATTGCTTAAGGCTTTGACTGCAGCAGCAGCCAAGACTCATTCCACATTTTTGTTTCTAAAAGGGGCAGCGTTTCCCCGCTGCTGGAAACTGGCCTCCCATTCCTTCCCTATTCCTCCCAACCCTTTCCCTTACTCCTTACTTCATCCACAGGCCAGAGCATACATGGTCCATCTTCTCAGGGCAGGTGGTAAATGTATGTGGTAAAAGCCCAGTGGAATGGTGACTTCTGTATGATTTTATGACCTGCAAATTTGGTCCCATGTAGTAATTCCACATTTCATGGGGTATTACTTATAAATGCATTGTATTGATGCTTAATTACTGGGCCGTAAAAGTAAAACGGCATCCGATTTTACCTTTACCCCAAAACGGTGCAACTTACAATCAAGGTCAACGTAGTGTATGTTAAAGTATTGGTTAGAATGATGTCTCTGGGGAAGCAGCAAAAAAGGCACCACCATTCCCCTCCTCCTAACCTGAACTGGCTTGGGAACTAACCCGACAGGCATAGTTGACAATCTTCCAGGACTCCTACTATTCATATTCCACAGGTCTCTGTAATGTTGCCTCCACATGAACTCGGAATGTTGCCATCCAGCTCTTAATTTGTGGTCAGTGGATGGAATTCTAAGTTCAACAAACATTGGCAGGCAGTGGCTTCTTTGCACTAGAACCCAGTAGCTCTTCCAAATAATGGAAAAGGATAAGAAAGAGGACTAACTATAATTACTAATGAAAAGTCTCAATATTACACCCAGCTATTTATACACATTAAGAACATCATTATTTTGTGTGTTTGAATTCTATTTTCTATGCATGTGTCTTGATGATTCAGTGGCACATTGACAGAGGTTTGGACATAAGTGATAAAAGGTAAAAAGGCAAAGTGTGTTGTTTATGAGATTAAGGGATTTGAATTGACTCATGCACTTAAAATTACAATGGCGTGTTCCCGCTGCATATGTGAAGTGTGAATTCATTCATCTGCTTTACAAATGAATAATGAGCTCTTCAAAAATGAGTCAGGTACATACTATCAACAATATTGTTTTTACCTGCCATTATAGCAAAATGCAAACCTGGAGGCAGTTCAAAGGCACAAGAGGAACAATGTAATTACACTGTAGGTTTATCTTTTTGAAAATTAAGTTTTTTATCCTTAAGAGGGGCACACAAAGATTTGCCAAAGGTTTAGTCGTAATATTCATGTAAAATGGGAATTCAAATACATTATAAATTGTTAAAAGAAAACAAAATACAAGATTCCATAAAACTCTGCAGAAAATATATTTTTAATGAAATAAATGTTTTCAAAATGAATGTCCTCTCAAATATGCTAAACTAATGAAACGATTCAGGATACGTTTTGTGACAAAAGCAATATTCTTGAGTTGGTCGAAGTTCTAAACGGCACAGCTGTAGAACTTCCAGTTGGAAGGCCATATATATTTTCCCCTAACCAATGAGTACCAACATATTTTGAAGCACCTTCCTTGCAACGCAGAGGCGTGAGAGCCACTGCACAATTTAGCAACAAAGTACACTGTTTGTCGTGGGGTCAGAGCTAAATTACAAGTGGCTTGTGGGAATGGGTCACGGCATGCATCACTTTACGAATTAGAGGGGCAGAGATATTGACCGAGACTCACCAACACTTTAGCACCATTTTGCACAAATGCCTAAGCTTGTGATTTTAAGCACCTGGGAGAGGGCTACACCAGTGGATTTGCCTGCAGCATTGAGGACCATATTCTAAATGAAGTGGCAGAGAAAGGCGTGCAGCACCCATGTAAGTTACAAAACGGCATTTTTAAAAAAGGTTTGTTTATGTACAGGAAGGGACACCTTCCTGTACATAAACAAACCATGCCATTTTGCTTTTTCCATGTGTGCTGCAAAAGGCAGCACGCATGGAAAAAGCAAAAACGAGGAGAAATAAAGCATTTCTCCTCGTTTCGCCACCTTAAGTTTTCCTGGTCTTAAATTTGGCACTACCTCCTATTTACGCTGCCCTTGTGAATAGGAGGTAGCGTCAAACTCAATGGTTGTTGCGGTGGAACGCCCACAGCAACACCCACTGCACGCCCCTTTCATGCTAAAAACAGAGTGAAGGGGGCCCTATTCACCAAGGCAGCATTAAGCCACGTTAATCCATTTAATGTGGCTTAACGCTGCCTTGTGAATAGGGCTAAGCCCCTATCGCCGTTGTGGCGATAGGGGCTTTGAAATATGCCCCAAAGACTTTACATGAAACAGGGGTTGAGTGAGATGAGAAAACATTCTACTCAAACTAAACTGAACAAAACGATTGTTTCACAAAGGAAAGCTAATACAGGTGAAAACAGAGGGTCAGACAAGAACTCCAAAATTAGGAAAGGAAAAAGCACCCAAAAAAAATGTAATAAAGAGACGTTAAAGATAATGAGATTGCATAAAAAGTCGAAGAATGTTACAGGTATAGATCTTGGACGGGCAGACTGAGCCTTTAGGGCCTTTGAGGTCACAGAGTGCGGAACATTAGAAGCTAATGGCCTCATTTATGGGTAAATGGTTTAGAGCTGCACAGCAAGTATTTTGGCTGCGCTGCTCTATGCCAATGTAAAAGGGCAAGAATGCACCGTATTTATGAAAGAGGAAAAAATGAGAAGAAATAAAAATATTTCTCCTTGTTAAGCCCCTCTTGGGAGATGGAAGGTTTTTGCACTGCCCCAGGTTTAATTGATTAAGTAAATCTGGGGAGCGTCAAAATCCATCGGTGTTGTGTGGGAAAAGCCACCGCAACACCCATGGAATGCCTTCCTGGTGTAGAGTAAGGCAACGCACCGGGTGGCGCTGCCTTGCCTTACTGCATATCTATGAGGCCATGCAAAGCCATGAAATGTGGCCTTGTACATAAAGGGGCATATTAGAAAATTATGCAGTACGGAGCTGTGTCATTAAGAAAGTGCAGGGATTAGTCGTATTTACAGCAGTGCGATGCATCCCTGTGTTTTCCTCTCTGCTGGCGCACAATTGGCTGCCTAGCACCAATGCAGGCACCCTTGCACCATGCCTGCATTGCAAGGATGATTGCTTTTGTGCAGGAAGAGACACCTGCCTGAACAAAAACAATTATTACTGGCATTTTGCTCCTTCTATGTGTGCTGCATTCTGCAGAAAACATAGAAAAAGCAAAAAATGAGGCAAAATGAAGGTATTTCTATTCATTGCGCCACTGTAATGCCTCCCCTGAGGAGGCGTTAGAATCTGATGCATTCCGAGGCGTATGAAACCTTGTTAATCTGGTAATGCGTAAGACACCATGAGTGTTGTGCAGGACACCCAAAGTAACACCCATGGAATGCCCTTTTCATGCAGCGTTATGCGTGAAATGGGTCCGTATTTACAAGGCCAATAAAAGCCACGCAGTGTGGCTTTGCGTGGCCTTGTAAACACGGCTCATCATTGTGCGCCACCCGAGCATCAAAAAAGTGATGCTCCGATTGCACAGGGGCCTTGTAAATATGCCCCATAGCTGATAGGGTTGTGTCTCTGGAGTGTCAGGAAAAGTGAAGCTCCGGCGGTGCAAGCCTCTCATAAATAAGCCCCTATGATTGAACAGCTGGAAGAAGATTGCCCCTTGCTACCAAGGAACTGCTGTCAACTTCGTGTCTAGTCTCTGCTAGAATAAAACAGTAAGAGACGATGCACACTCGACCAAGATTCATGTTTAGTAGAGTTCGAGACTTTTTAAATTACACATTAAAGAATCAAATTTTAAGAATAAAGCTTCAGATGGACCTATTCTAGTAGAGATGCACACAACATTTTTGATAATGCCTATTGAGGAACAGGAAGTAATGCAACATTTGTAAATATTTCTGTGATTGGTCCTGAGAGGGCTGGGAAACATAAATGTTCAATGATTGGCATGTGTAGCACCTTGGCTTTACCAGGATTCAGCTGCGACTATTTGAAGAGAATTGGTAGACCGGAGGTTAAACTGCTCAATCTTCTTCATTTATATTGTAGATCCGATCATGATAACAATGAATATTACGTCCAAATCAGTTTCACTGATCTGCATACATATATATATAGCTTTCTTTTATCCAAGGCCTGGAGCCTATAGGCAGAGGATAAATATGTCCCCAAAAGCCAACATAGTCTGGCCAAGCCTTTCCAATCATCAATCACACTCCAATGCCATCTAGCCAAGTGTGCTCTTCCCTCCCGATGAGGTGCCCGGAAACTCGATATTGCATCGGGTGGAGGACACGTGCAATCGCTTCAGCACGCCTAACTTTACCACATATAATTGACAAGGGCAAAGTTTACTAAAGCATGAGATCTTCCCATCTCAGGTGGCGGATTGTGAAGGCAGAGTTGGTAGAAAAGAACCAGCGAGGGCCAGTAAGGATGACATAAAGAGGGGCAAATAATAAAGCAGCACCCTCTAGTATTAAGTACATAGGACTTCTGCCCTACTCCATTTAACAGTGATTTCATCAACATTTCAAACCATGGGGCATATTTACACTAAATGTCGGAGCGTGGAGCTGCACCAAATTTGGCAGCGCCGTGCTCTACAATTCCAAAATGCGGGGATGTGTCGTATTTACAACAATATGGCCTACCCCTGTGTTTTTTCTAGCTCTGGTGTTAAAATTGGCTGCCTAGCTCCAACGCAGGCACCCTTGCATCATAATTCAATGGGGCCTGCGTTGCAGGGAAGGATGATTGTTTATGTGCAGGAAGGTGTCACTTCCTACACATAAACAATCCATAATGGAGATTTTTTACTTCAATTTGCTGCGCAGCACACATAGAAGTAGCAAATTGTCATTATTTAATGATTGCTTATGTACAGGAAGGCACACCTTCCTGCACATAAACAATCAATAATGTCCTTTTGCTCTTTCTATGTTTGCTGCAGAATGCTGTACACATAGAAAAAGTATACACAAGGAGAAATAAAAGTATTTCTCCTTGTTTGGCCATTCTAACGCTTGCTCGTACATGGCGTTAGTTTTTGGTGGTGCCTCAGATTTACACATCCTTGTAAATCTGGGGCAGCGTCAAAAAGTAATGCTTGTTGTGGTGGAATACCCACAGCCACACCCATTGCACACCCCTTTCACGCTAAGTGATGCATGTAAAGGGGCCGTATTTACAAGGTGGCGTTAAGCCACAAAAAGTGGCTTAATGCTGCTTTGTAAATATGGAGAAGGGTATAGCGCCACCAGAACGTCGCTAAAAGTGACATTCTGGCGGCCCTATCCCCTTGTAAATACACCCCCTTATCTCCAAGCTCCTCTCTGTGCCTTGGCATGGCAGCACGGTAAACTCAGAAATGGCGGATTGAAGAATTGAGCCCATTTTTCAAGGAATGTATATGACTACCCTTTCGGGAGTACAACTTAGAGCAACAACCACACCATAGTAGTTCACAAAAGTAGCACCCTAGCAGTAAATGGATGTGCCTCCTCTCAGAGCCCCCTATATACAAATCATATCATCCTATTGGCATTTCAAGATAATTTCAGAGGTATAATAAATATTCTGCTTTGCTAGAAGCCAGCCTCACATTATTGCACAGGGGACAGTGTGCATAGCCCTTGTTAAGCCTTCTACCATATGTGTTAGTTTTTGATGCAAAGTGTGTTCAGGCTATCTTAGTTGATCAGGTAGTATTTGAAAACATTTGGGTGCTTGCGCTGATGTGTTTCTTAGTAATACCTTCCACACATCTACGTACCTTAAAAATATATTTTCAAGGTATTGGGAGTTAAATATGGCAAATCATTCCTTACCTATATATACTTGTCTTGTCAATTTTTATGGGGAGAAAGCAAAAAATACACAGATGATGGACGGAATGCTGAGCAAATCAAACATTCTCTCCCAGTCAATCGATCTGGATTAAATCCATTGTTCTTTTGCCCACCATGCCACCCCAGTTTATACACAGCCAAATGCAAATCAGTACTTACCCTGTGCCTCATTGGAACAGTCCAGACCTAACTGCCAAGCCAGGTCCTCCCTGGACTGGATCAAGCATCCTGGGACAGGGTTTTTAGGCATCACCCCTCATCAGCCAGGCTAGCTTGAATCAAGTGGCACTTTCCGCTGTCGCTCGTCAGTGCTTGTTCTTCACATGCGTACACTTATGTCCTTGTTTTCTTTGCCTCTCCTAGACTGAAATCACCCAATCAGGGCTCCCATCCACTGAAACCCTCGGTTTCCTAAGGAATAGGCATAGGCCCATCAAATATGCTTATTGTTAGAACTTCGGCTCGTTCTCCTCCAGGTTCACACTCTGTTCTGCCAGCCTTGGGTTTGCAAATAGTGAATAAGACCGTGCTAAGTACCCCTGCCAAGGCGCCTTTCATCAGACATGAACCCGTCTGCATTTGGACGCGCATAAACATGAAGGATTGCAAAGCCTCTCTGGAATATGACATGGCCATGCTGGGAGCCCACAGACGTTTACTAGCGCTCAGTGCTGTTGTCCAGCTCGAAGTATGCAGCACAGAGGCCGCGCTGAACACCCCGGGCAAGTATGTCTCAGGCAGAAATAAGCATGACTCCAAGTGTATTCAGGATGGTCTCCTCTCCACCCACGGGCCCCCTATAAAGGTGTGAGGGGAGCTCCGCACTCCAAACTGGACCCGAACAATCTCGCACCACCACCCGTCAAAAAGCGAGCGCACTTCCGGACAGGTCACGGCAGGCAGAGAAACCACAGCTTTCACTACACAGGCTTCACTTGGTACCACGGGCATCCTTAGCAGCCACCACGCCAGTTTGGCAATTAAAACATCAGATCAGACGAAGAGGATGGCGAGATGTGGCGGAGGCTCAGAAGTGCCTAGGCAGGAAGGAGGAGGGTGTCTGCAGCCACAAGATTGGAGCCAAAACCGTCATGTACAACGAAGTCCTGTGTACAAAGAAGGCCCGGGCTGATCTTTGAGAAAATCCTCACAGAAAATGTAACTGGTCTTTTTTTTTTTAAAGTAGAAATATTGTCATTTTCATTTCCTGTCTCATTTTAAGTTTCATTTTTTTTAACAGCCATCGCTGTACTGCATTTGCATGTCCACCTTTCCATACAGAGGTGCCCTGAGATCTGCAACCACAGTGAACAGTGAAGGGATGATGTTTCAATTTCTTTTACTCTGAGGTTTGTTCCCTATTTGGTCCAGAGAGGGCGGTAACAAATAACAAGCATTTACAATGCAATAGGTCTTGCATTAGTAAAAGTTTGCGCTTTTAGCATTGCTAATAATGATGCAACGCCAATAACTCAAACATTTTGTAATGCAAGACCTGTTGCATTGTAAATGCTTGTTAAAATGTATCCCAGCCATGCCAGCGCAGCCTGTGTGTGCAGTTTTAAACTACCATTTCAACATTTTTCCAGCCCTAAAACTTTATTTTTAATATATATGTTTCTGATAGGCTAGGCCTTAAACAGCTCTAGGGTGAATTGTATTTAAAAAGTTGCACATGTACTTAAACGTTTTACATGTCCTGGTAGTGAAAAACTCTTAAATTTGTTAATCGTCTCGGGAAAGTCTGTCCAAGATATATCAAAATAGCCTCTGGATAAAGCCCTCAAGTCGTCTGCCTCATCTCCCTGAGGTATCACGGTGTTCCTTATAATTGTTCTCCTCAGCCTGTATCCAAGGCCTTAAAACCTCTCTTGTGAGATTACGTTTTTCTCCTGTAGCCAATTCCTTGTTTTAGGAACTCAAGTCCCTACTTTCCTGTCATCAGATTCTCTCTCCTAAATCACTCACATCTTTCTTCACCTCGGTAATGTATTGCTACAGCTCTTCTCGTAGTGTGGACAGATTTTTGGACAAAGTCTGAATACATTCTTTTAAAAAAAATGTTATACTCCTTTTGCAGTCACATGTATGAGACCTTGTATTTAGGTCACCACAGGGTGTTTAACTTGTTTGGTGGCTTTTGCTGTGTTTGCTTTGGTGAGCATGCCTTTGACCAACCAGTCTCTTTTAATCCTGCAGCTCCCTTTTGAGACGCTCCCGACTTACCTTAGTAATTGCACAATAAGCAAGCTGTTGTTTATGATGAACATATGGGATATTATTTGTCAAAGTTTTCTTTACCAGTCATGGATTTGTGGAGAGGTGAGTGCTGACTTTGGTCCACAGTTCCATATGTATTGAGACTATATTGTATGTTCTTGTGCCAGTTAAGTGTCTCTCCACGCATGATTTTTCTGTGTTGGGGTCCTCTGTCACTGCTAATCCATTGACTTAACTGGCATCTCGATTTGTCGGTCAACTTTAGATTCATAAGTCGGCAGAGTTACAGGGGGGATTTCACTGTTATTACAGCTGTGGGGTTGACACAGTATTCAATTGGCTTCCTCCCCCACTGTGGCACCCACAACTGCGGTGCATCACGGGGTTAAGGACTCCATCACCAGTACCGGTGAGTATCCTTGTGAAACTTCTTCACTCCCAGGAAAAGTATGAGATCACTGTAGGCATCACAGCCTGTTGTCTTCTCCTATGATGTCACGCTCTGCTCAGGCCCTGCACCATATGAGCCTCTCTGAATGCCCGCCAAAGTGTCTCATGCCGGAGCAGCCTGTTGCACTGGTTCAACTGCCCTGCAATCATCCCTGCAACTTGGTTCTAGTAGGACACTTGCAACCCTCAGTTTTTGTGTGTGCAACTGACAGTCTCCAGGCCAGAACTTTATTTTTCATAGCTTGGCATACAGATCAGCGTCATTGCCATTGCTTCTATTGCTGGGGTACAGGCTGTTCTAATTTGCGGACTCCTGCTGTGAAGCTAACTACTGAGCTCAGCCAGCTGCCATATGTTTTGGCTCTCTCAGTCACACTGCTTCAGGCTAAATTAAGTGGACCCTCTCTCTGGCAGCTGAGTTTCACCACAAGACACTTTCTTACTAGGGTATTTTTAGATACTTTTATGGAAACTCTACTTTGATTTAGGGTAAAGATTGAATCCTGTCTATTATAGCACCTTTAGGGTCTCCTTGCCATCTTGGCAGACAGGGTTACTCCGTCATAAACATGACAGATATCCCGTCCACTGAATACAATTTCATTATATCCTATGGAACTTGTAATACGCAGACAGGATAGCCGTTATGTTTGTGTTGGAGTATCCATCCGTCAAGATCATAACCAGGCCCTTAGTCTGGCTCATCTTTTAATTACTTTAAAGTAGAATGTTATGTTCTTCTGTTACCCTTTTGTAGAACAGATTACGAGAATTCAAGTTGTTCTGTGACTTTCTTTTTGGATTATGGGGAAAACTCCTCTAATGGCAATCACGGCAACTGTTGTCCCTGTCATGGGCTAACTATTAATAGGAGTTTGTTTACTATATTCCTTTCCTTGTGTAGTAACCCACTATTATCAGATTTTGCTAGGACCTGAGATGTTTTACCTCTCATTTAGAGTGGAATGAACAAAACGGTGTAAAGGATTTCCAATAGCATTGTATTTGAGTGTTTTGCATCAATAATGTAAAGAATACACACAAAACAAATTATTGAGTATTTGTAAAACTTTTTTGATAAATGACAGAGCAAAGCAATATCAGCCGGATCTTCTCATTGTCAATATAGCCAGGGCCGAGGATATAAAGAGGATATAATTTTAGATTGTGGGATAATACCAAATATTCAGAGGTACCATTCTCAATTATTACTCTAAAAATTGACACATTATACCAAGTTAATTTCTGAACTCCTTTTAAGGTTACTAGTCTAGATCATACGTTTAAGCTTGACCAGTAAACATCTTTTTAACTGCCCTAAGAACTTATAAAAATTCGATCCTGACCACAAAGACAGAATACTTCTCACTCAAAATCATCACCTTCAAAAATCAATCTAAGAATATTTTTTCAATAATAAATAACTTATCTAATCCTTATCGTGTGATATCAAAAACTACACCTTCGCAACCCTTATGCAACTCCCTGAATAACTTCTTCATTGACAAAATCAAAATTATTAAAGCAAGCATCCCTACCTGCACTAAGCCCAATTGTCCAACCAAACCAATAAACACACAAAAGCTAGAACAAATACCAATGATAAGCAGAGAAGCCTTCTCAGATTTACTGACCAAAGTTAGATCTGGCTCTCCTAGAGACTGCTGTCCTCCTCGGATCTTGAAAGAAGCCTTCACAGCCTGCCCAGAACCAGCCATGGCCCTATTAAACAAATCACTATCCCAGGGACAAGCACCTGATGCCTTCAAAGAGGCGTTTGTCATCCCCCTCCTGAAGAAGCCGGGAGCTGAACCCGGAACCCTCAATAACTACCGACCTATCTCGCTGCTCCCCTACATGGCCAAATTACTTGAGGCCCACGTAGCCAAAATCCTATCCACTTTTCTGGAACAGTCAGACTATCTAGACCCTCATAAAGCAGGGATCCGCCCAGCTCACTCCACAGAGTCAGTGATACTGTCAGTGTTAGATTCTCTGCGAGAGAAAAGGGACGAAGGTGCCCCCCAAGCCCTGGTGCTGCTGGATCTTTCCGCCGCCTTTAACACGGTCGACCAAAACATCCTGGTCGACCGTGTCGAGGACGCAGGAATCCAAGGATCGGCCCTTGAATGGATTAAATCCTTTCTTACAAACCGCTATCAAGCGGTCCGCCTAGGAAACTTCACAACACCCAAGATTAAGAACACTTGCGGGGTCCCCCAGGGCTCCTCCCTCTCTCCGCATCTATTCAATCTATACCTTCTGCCCTTGACCCACGCACTTAAAGAAAGGAAAATCCAGACCTTCAATTATGCAGATGACTTTCAACTGATTCTGCCGATCAATGACTCCCCCACCACCATCCTCGAATTCCAGAGAACAATGCTGTTCATCCGCGACTGGATGAACAGGAATCACCTCAAATTAAATCCAGACAAAACAAAAATGATCCTCACAGGAGGCCCTTCGAACCCCTGGAACTCCCACTTCTGGCCTAAAGAACTGGGACAACCTCCCACCCCCTCCACAGCCGCCAAAAACTTGGGTGTCATAATCAATAAAGACCTCACCATGAAAAACCAAATTGGGGCCGTGATCTCAACATGCTGCTTTCAACTAAGGAAAACAAGAAAAATCAGTAGGTATCTCACTCAAGAAGCTAAAACACAGGCAGTCCTCGACATGGTAATATCCCACATTGACTATGCCAACTCTCTCTACCTTGGCATTCCGCCCTACCTAATCCACCGCCTCCAAATGGTTCAAAACCAAGCGGCCAGACTGATCTTTCAAGAAAACAGGCACCAACATATCACTCCACTTCTTAAGAGACTACATTGGCTTCCAATACCCCAGAGATGCGCCTTCAAGATAGGATGCATCATCTTCAAATCTCTGAACTGCAAAAGCCCAAAATTCATCAATAGTCTGATCAACAGATATACTTCTACCCGTAACCTACGATCTGCCCACATGCACCTCCTTCAGGCTAAAACGCACCGGGGGGTCAAGATTCGCCACCCTAGGACCCAAACTCTGGAATTCTCTACCATTTGAAATCAGATCCTGCACAAATCATATGAGCTTCCGCAAATTGCTAAAAACTTGGCTATTTAAACAGGCATACTAGCAACATCTAGTCTAACACCTTCAGAGCAGCGCCAAGAAACCAACCTGGTGTACGTGCGCTAAACAAATAAAGTTTAACATAACATAACAGTAGTTTTAACCAAGTAGTTTTTTTATTTTATTTCACAATCCTAATTAATTTATTAAATACCCAGTTAGTCAAAGGTCAACAGCTGCATTTTCCATTTGGTAGCAGGATGGACAAAGACTCTATAAAAGTACCATTTTAAGACATTTCTCTTGACTTTTCTGTGGCACTGTAGGAGAAAAAGATAGCAGTTTTACATATGTTTGAGCTGAGAGTCTGCTGCAGCCAGAAATCCTGCTTTTGTTCCTCCTTTTTTCACATTTTCTTATTTTTTTCTGGTGAAACGAAAAACCTGAAAAGCTTCCTGTTGTGCTTGAGAAATACTTTTCAATGCCCATGACTGGATAGTTCAGCTAAGAGAAGCTTAAAGTCAATAACACGTCAACATTTGGCTCCTTGCAGCTTTGAATGCAGTCACCCACCTAAGAATTTTTAGTGCGCCCACAAAAACAGATATTTGAAAATGGTTTACCATCACACAAAAGGGCCAATTGCAATGCGGCCCATAAAGGCTCCAACCTATAGTCGGAGCCTGCATTGTCATTGCTTGTTTTCCCCTCTCTCCTTCTCTTCCTCACTGTTCTCTGCATCTTACAATGTAAGTTCCAATTCTAACTGGAACCTTTCAGCTGCTGCCTAGCAATTGAGTCAGTTGCACTGTCCCTCATTGCTGGCCAGTTGCACTTTGTTTTTGTGATGCCTTTCTTGGACTGATTTACGTTTTAACAAGTGGCGACAAGCTGAGTAAAGGAACACCCCTGCCAACATAATTGTAGCAGCACAGGAGCGGCGTGTACCTGAACCCCATTTAAGCCTTTGCGAGACATCTTATGGACCCGAGGAAGAGACCTACATTTACAAGAATCCACCCACTGAAACCCCGTTTTCGAGAGACCCTTTCTACTAGATTTGGTGAATTTTCTTTACTTTGCTGATTTTTGTTTCTGTCATCGTTTACCATAAGGAGCGAGGAGTGCACGGGAAAACGCCCTACATTTTAAAAGTCAATACCTGGAGCTAGCCATCCAGCCCGCTAGAAGTCTCTACCGCAGAACTCCAGATTTCTTCAAGCTGACACGCGTGAGGCCTCTGATGCAGGATTCCAGACTCCTCTCCACCACGCTTTTAGTTACCGTGCAAAGGCACCTCATGCACGCAATGTGGTGACGTGGCACGTTGCATGGAAGCCATCTTGAATCCCCTGTGTTTCATTTTCCATGACAACAGCGATTATGGAGCGCACCGTGAAACGTTTAATCCCACAGTGCATCAAAGGGTGAGCAAGTACGTGAACACTTAATCTCATGTGCTGTACTAGTAACTTGTGCGTTGCATTGATGGACTTTTATGGCTCAAGTAAGTGGTACTCTGCACTGCTGTTACTTTCTTTTATCATTGCTCCCTTTCACTCTGGAACTCTATCAATTTAAGACTCAAGTTTCGCTTAAGTTTCTAGGAGTTCAAGCTTCTTTCCCCTTTGCTTATATTCGTGTGTAACACTTACATCCAAAGTAAGCTTGTCAAAGTCCTGTTCCCAGGTGCATATTTCTTAAAGTTTACAGGCTGTGTCATATTATTCTTTCTTATTTTCCTCGTGCAAAGAAACATGCAATTTGAACCCCCTGATAAGTTCTTGCAAACCAAGGGAGATCCCCCAATTCCTTGGACACGGTGAAAAGAATAATTTTTAAATGATATGAAGGCAATTGATGGGGAACGCATGGGGGCAGAGAGAAAGATGAGCATATTTCTACACTGTTTGGGCTCCGAAAGGTCAAGTTGTTCTTGGAGCTTTGCCTCAAATTCTCCCTGCTGAAGGTGAAGGTGAGGGTACTAATGTGTACAAAGAGGCTTTCCAAAGGATGGAACAGAGATTGAAACCTGTCATCAACATTGCCCTCAACAGATATAAATTTTATATGAGGGTTCAAAACGAGAATTAATCTTTTGATGAGTTTTTGACTGCTTTGAGATCTTTGAGTTTACAGTGCAATTTTGGCAATTTGTGCGATGAAATGATCAGAGATCAGATAATTGTTCACGTAAAAAATAAAAAGACACAAGAACAACTATGGGTGTTAGGAGACCCAAAGCTGTCTGAAGCTTTATCTACAGCCAAGGCTTTAGAACAATCCGAGAAATGGATGCATACTGTAAGGAATGCTAATAATAGTAAAACAGATCAAAGTGAAGAGATATGTGCCATTTAACGTCCAGAAGTACAGCAGAATGAAGTTTCGTCTTCAGGATCACATAATTCTTGTTTCAGTAACTATAGGGGTTTTAAAAGATTGATAAATGAGAGACTGGTACTTGTTATAGGTGTGGTAGCAGAACACACATGGCTTCCTATGGAGGGTGTCCTGCATTCAACGAAGAGTGTAGGAAGTGTGGTAGAATGGGGCATTTTGCTTCTGTCTGTAAAGACCAAAGAAGGAATGTCGCATCCACATGTTGTAGAGTATCTTCTACATCAGAGAGAAGAGACAATGCACATCAGTGTGAATGTTATGTGGGCACAGAAGAGAATAAAGGTTTTGTGGTTTCCCTCTCAGAAGGGATTTTTAATGGGAATGACCATGACCTCAGGCACATTAAGAAATCCCCCCTGTGTATGGTAGAAGTTGCTGGTGTGGTCTTAGATCTCATGGCCGATTCTGGCTCTCCATGGACTATTATATTAAAAGAATAATTTACAAATAAACTAAGTAGTGATTTTACAAAGATATTGCCATATGACATCATCGCAGAGAGCTATGATGGTTCCAGAATAGATGTGGAAGGTTACTTTGAAGTGAATCTATGTTTCAAAACCAACTTTCATTAAGTTGTATGTTGCCGTCAAAGGGGTGAATGTTCTAGGATGGAGGGATCAATGGAAGTTAGGCATTATCCTTAATCCCCGTTCTAAGGAACCTGTGATGTTAGACGAGAACACAGATAAAGAAAACATTGCTGTCATTACTTGTGAAGAAGAAAAAAACATTGTAAAAGAAAGGTTTAAAGATGTATTTTCAGATGTACTGGGTAACCTAAAAGATTATTCATCCAAAATCAAACTAAAAAACGATATAATACCTGTAAAACAAAAATTATGGGGTGTGCAAATTAATGTCACGGAAGAGTTGAAGAATATGCTTAATAAATTAGTAACTGAAGGCATCATTGATCCTATTGATTCAGCCAAATGGGTTTCTCCTATTGTTTTGGTACGAGAACCCGATAAAAAATTGAGGGTCTGTGTTGATCTCAGAGCATTAAATGCTTGTATTGTTGTAGATTTCCACCCACTCCCTACCATGAACAAAGTTGTTTCAATGCTAGAGGGTGCCAAAGATTTCTCCATATTGGATCTAAGATCAGCATATCACCAGATTCCCCTTACTGAAGATTCAAAGATGCTTACAGAGTTTATCACCCGCAGGGAAAATATCAATATACCAGAATGCTATTTGGATTGGCATCTGCGGCCTCCGTTTTTAAAAGAGTTATGTTCAACATTTTCAGGGACGCAGCCAAATTTGTTAGATGTTTCCAAGATGGCATTTTGATCTTTTCAAACAATGAGGTGGAGCATCTGAAGCACTTAATGGAAGTTTGTGAAAGATTGAGAAAGAGTGGTTTGACCCTCAAAGCCAATAAGTATAAAATGTTCAAAACCACAGTAGAGTATTTGGGACACACGTTGTCTGGTAATGGTGCAGTACCAAACAAATCCAATGTAGATGGCATTATAAATGCATATTTTCCCACAAACAAATAACAATTACTATCTTTTGCAGGTATGTGCGAATATTATGGTAAATTTGTAAGCAATTTCACATCCAAAATGGAACCTTTAAGGAAGTTATTGAAACACAAACCCGCGTTCAAATGGAAGGAGGAGCAACAACAAGCTTTCTAGTCTATCAAAAGGGACATCCTTAAGGCCCCCACTCTCAAACTTTTCTGTATGAACAAGGAGTGTGTCATCACAGTAGATGCGAGTTTGTTTGGAATTGGTGGGGTTTTGTCTCAGAGGTGTGCAAAGGATGAATGGAATGTATGTTTCGCTTCCCGTACTTTGTTTCAGACAGATCGCAGATATGCCGTAATTGAGGAGGAGCTTTTGGCGTGTTTATGGGCAATAGAACATTACCGTAACTATGTCTGGGGAAGTAAGTTCACCTTAAGAACGGATCACAAACCACTCGTCAACATATTATCTCCTGGTTGTGGATGGAATTCCTCGGCTCGCATTGCGAGACTTACTTCCAGATTACAGGAGTACTGTTTTAAAGCAGAGCATGTTCCTGGAAAAAAAAATGTTATGGCTGATTTCATGTCTTGTCCCCCTTGTCAAGGTAACAGTGGTGACAGTCTTGATGACTCTGAGGTGGTTACCACTATCCAAGACGTTGTGTCTGGAGAATTTGAGGGTATTACTGAAGAGTCTTGGAGACTCAGTGAAAAGGAAGACCTCTCATGGTAGACTGTTAAGGAGTACATTCTTAAGGAATGGCCAGAAAAGAAGTATTGGTCTGCCGAAGTCATGCCCATGTTCAAAGTTTCTGATGAACTAGAGTTGGAGGGAGAACTTATGTACAAAAATGAGAAATGTGTACCACCTTTCGGAGTACAAAAGCTGATTCTAGTGTTGGCACATTAATCCTATCCTGGCATGTCTGCCATGAAACATTTGGTCAGAAACTATTTCTGGTGGCCGGGTTTGGATCGCATGGCTGATCACACTGTCAGGGAATGTGATGTTTGCATGAGTAGCGAGAAAATGATAAAATTTAATGTACCTACGTTAAAAAGTTCAGTGTCTTCAGATGAACCATGGAAAAAGTTGGCTTTTGACATTTCTGGCCCTTTCATGTGTTTACCACATGATTCACACTATGCGTTTGTACTTGTTGATTACCACTCAGTGGCCAGAAGTAACATTTGTATCAAACTCCTCTACAAACATTATTCTAGAATTTTTTAAAGAAGTTTTCTCCAGAGAGGGTTGCCCTTCAGTCCTCGTGACTGAAAATGGGGTGGAACTTACGTCCATAGAAATGGAAAATTTCTTGAAATGTCACAATATCAGACATCAACTCTTTAGAGTGTTGATGGGTTATGTGTCTGATGTGATCAATATGGGAGGAGGTTGCAGAAACTCATTGAGAGAAAGACTTTGGTTATATTGAATAATGCCTCATACCACAACAGAGGTTAGTCCCTTCCGCCTTTTAAAGGGACGTGATCCCGCATCCAAAATTTGTCCTTGGTGGCTCAAGGAAAAAGCAGAAACAATGCTTTTTTGGACGATATGGTGAGTGGTGCTGCGCAAAGGGTAGAAACCAAGCAGCTCAAAACAAATATGTGGTATGACTGCAAATGGAAAACAATATCTCCCAGTTTTAAGATTGGTGACTGGGTGAGAATTAGGAAGCCTGGTTTCACCAGCAAATACACAGATAGATATAGCAAATCTATGAAAATTGTTAAAGTTTTTGATAACAGTGTCATCACACAAGATGGTAAGTTGTGGAACGTTAGGCGTGCTGCACAATATCCTTTTGGATCTAATATGGTTAGTGAGACGGTTTTGGTTTAAACTGTGCACAGGCGTGCATTATTTCACGGGGTATGATAAAGTGCTGGTGCTATGGGGATATAGACTACAGAGTTTAAATTTAGTGAACAAGGTGATTTTGCAAAGCCAAGTTCAGTTCACCTATCGCTCTTTTCTAGTTCATTTGCCGCTAGGTTCTGAAATTTTATCGCCTTGCATGCCAATTGGACAGTCGAGCCTCCTAGGCATTCTATGACGGTCGCTCTGCAAGTCCTTATTTGTTGTCTCCTCAGTGTTGACCGTAAGAGAGTTTTCCGAATATTTACTAGCACCGGACAGATACATAAAAGGTGGAGTAGTGACTTATCGCCATGACTACAGAGGCGACATTCCTTAGTCAGCCAGGTCCATTTCCATTTTGGGGTAAGGTCTTTGGGTGGATAGGATCCCAGTCTCAATAGAATCAGATTCCACTTTTTCTGTTTTGAGAAGTGTTCTAACAGGTATGGTTGAAGTTTTGGGATTTTGTAAGATGGCATCACCACCCATGCATGTGTTGGGATTTTGTAAGATGGCATCACCGCCCATGCATGTGTTTTGGGGCCTAGGAGGCTTTATCTATTAACTGGGATTGTCGCTTGATGGCTTTATTGGCTGTTTGTTTGAACTCAGAATTGTCCTATATTGTGAGCCAAGCATCCTCTAATTTTAATGCTGAAAGGGATTGTTTTAAAACTGGATATACTAACTTACTCAACCTGGATTGCTTTTCAACCTCCAGCCAACAATAATGGGCTAAAGATTTTTTCTCCGCTGCCCTCATTCTCCAGTAATATTTGACAAGGGCTCCTTGTCTTGTTGGAATCTGTTTTTTAATTCAAATTCCAGTCTTATCTGGGCTTGAGAAATGTGGCAAGGAATTGAGAATAGTTCCTTAAAGAGGCTAGTTTGTGTAGTGTTTAAAACTGTTGAATTCTTAGTATTTAATAGTTTCAAACCATACGAAATGGGTGGCAAGAATTTTGCTACAACGACCTTTTATAGATGGTTATTTGAACAGTTGCTAAGTATTTTCTATAAGGTTTTAAACACAAATAGCAGTTGTTTTGCTTTTACTTGCCATAGGTCCAGGTATTGCTTGTAGTTGAGTTGGCGGTCTAGTAGTACCCCAGATATTTATATGTTTCCACCTGGGCCAAGGTGTTGTTGTTTAATGTCCGGTGAATTTAAGGTGTTTTTTGTGGGTACTGGAAAAGTACATGACCTTCGATTTTTGGAGATTGATTACTAATTGAGCTGAGGATGTGTATTCTGCTAGTTGGGCGATCAGCCGCTGTTAGCCTCGAGGTGTTTGGGAAAGTAGGACAATGTCATCAGCATATTGAAGGCATGCTATTGGGAGATTACCCAATTTTGGAGGGTCTCCTTGTGTTGAGCGAAGGTTGTTCTCTAGATTAGATGTGTAGATGTAGACAAGGAGCCAAGACACACCCCTTTTTAAAGCCGTTGATGGTCGGAATTTTGTTAGTTAGACTTCGCCCATCCCTCTTTTTTATTTGGACCTAGATTTCTGAATATAGCTTGATGATTGCATCTAAAGATTTTGTGGAAGCTCCCCAAGATTACATTGTCACTCCCAGCTTAGATCTGGGAAGTTTATCGAAGGCTGCTTTGAGATCTACAAAGCACACATGGAGGATGTTTGATTTGGGGATAGCTTGATAAGCCAGGAGGGTGACTGCAGATATATTCGTTAAAGTGCCCATCCCTGCCCGGAATCCTGTTTGCGTTTTTGGTATTAGGTTTGTACTACTAACCCAATCCTCTAGGTCTGCCAACAGGTTTGAAGCATACACCTTTGCCTCAATGCCGATGAGCGCTATCAGTCTGTAATTGGATGGGTCCGAATGCACGCCTGATTTATATACAGGTTGTAAGATGTTTCTTCGTCAAGAATCTCGAATGGTGCGAGTCTCTAAGGCATTTATGAACAAAGAGGTTAGGTGGATGGACCAAAAGGTTGGATTTTTTTTTTTTAAAAGGGCGTTAGGCAGGCAATTTGGCCTCAGTGCCCCATCAGGTCTCTGTTCTCTTATGGTGTTCAGTACCTGCTTTTGTATAATCTGTAGGTTGTATTTCATTGGATCAATCATTGTTGTTTCCAGTACTTCCGGCTGAGAGTTATCATCTAATTGTTGTTCTTGGGAAGTGATGGGGTTTTTTGGTGTTGGTTAGCTGATTTTAGTATCTATTTTCCGGATGTTTCTGGGTTATGGGGCCTTGGGACCTGTTCCCTGGATAGCGACCATCCGGGTCACTTTTGGAGTTTTGGTGAAGGTTGATACACTTGAATGTAACGTCTTATTGTATGTGGCTTCTATGTGAGCTCTTCATGTATGTTCTGTTATGTTCGAATTGAAATGTCGGTTTTTACCATTTAGTAGAATATTGGTATTTGCCTGAAAGAGCTTAGAGTTTCTTTGCTTGCTGGCGTGGAGCATTTTCATCCACATTTGCTCATTGTATGTACGCTTTCTCACCATAATTTCCTTTTTTAAGTCTCTTTAATTTTTGCTGTTGTTGTAAGAGAATGCTGAGTAGGTTGTGAGCCCTGAGTTCGCATTGATCTTAGATATTTGTTTAGTTGATTTTTTTGTGTCCTTAAATTGTGTGTGCCTCAGGCTGCCCCAATGATACTAGTGGCTCTATAGCTGATGGCGAGATTAGAAAATATTATATATTTAGATTGTTAATGAAGGACTCCCAGGACTCTATCCAATATGGCCTTGCGTCTGGTGATGCCAATAAGGAGAAACATGTCTCCATGATGGTGTCTAAATTATTTTTGTTCCATGTGAGTCATTTTAAATTGTAGGATTGAGCTGATAGTGTGAAAGCCTTGGCGTGCCAAGACCTTTCTTGAATGATGATTAATGTAAAGGTTTGCGGATAGTGGTCACTTTCTGCTCTTTCCTTTTTTGGAAGTTGGAAATCGAAGGGAACAGATTGGGATCCGCCAGGGTAAAATAGATGGTTGCGCCTGTTTTGTTCGTCACTCTTGTGAATGCTGCAGGACTGTCCGGAGAGGCTCATCGATTTAGCGTGAACAATGAGAGTTCGTCCAATAGAGCCACGCATCTCTGGCACAAAGTGTCACATCTGCTTGTATTGCCCTGGCATGCACGTATGAAGCCTACTTGTCTTTTTCTTGATGTTGCAATAAATTATACTGAAATCATCAGGGCATTTGGGCTGTTGTAATGAGCTTGAGTAGCAGGGTAGCTCCACTTTATTTTTAAGCTCAATGCCCCATTTTGTGAAGGACTCTCTGTGCCGCAAAATCTGTTCTGTGAAAGGGTGATCTTTCCAAGTTGCTATCGTAATTCCAGGGCCGATTCAATTGGGATTGGATTTAAACTTGATTCTTTCCCGATCCCTAGATTTGATGTGACTCAGAGCTGGGAGGGCTTTAAATAATCTTAATATTGTCCTTCTATTCAATATATCATTAGCTCCCCTCGAGATGTAATGTGGGACCAGCTTTATCTTTTCATGACATATGGTGGGAGAATCTGTTGATTGTATTTTTGCTCTGTCAATCGAAATCTCTATTGTTGCTTCGATGGACTCTTGGTACAGTAGGGCTAAATTTGATTGATGTTGTGCCCAATTTTGTTGAATGCTTTGGCGGGTTCCTGGCTAATTTGGCCTCCATGCCCCTCAATGGGTCTCAACTTATCTTGGCTTCTTTGCTATTACACCTCTCCTCTGCAACACCTTCCCTGTTGATGTCGGCCTCCTGTGGGCTAAGTGTGCTTGCTTTTGTCATTGTTCCTTGAGAGGTTGGAATAATGTTTATTTTTTGGGTGACCTGGGTTGTTGTTTTATTTGGTTTCCACATGTCCGGAGGATTAAATATGCTATATATTTTCCTTGTTGGTGGGTTTTCCTTTTTTTGTGGTTTGGGGCTTCTTGAAGTGGCAGTCTCTTTCATGGGTGAAGAGGTGTGGGCCAATGTGCAGACAGTGTCCCTGATACTTTGTTCACTTTTATCTTCCTCAATTTTTTTTATCATGCTTGGTGAGCGTTTTATTTTGTATCGATGGTGTGTTTAATCCTTGTTTATTTAATTTGCTTTTCCTTGCTTTCCTCGGGCGTTTCTGTTCCCTCTTTGTGAGGGGGTTGTCAGTTTTGATTGTTTGGTGATTTAATCTTCTGTCATTAGTGGATTGTGTTGATTGGGTGATGCTTCTAGCACTCCTAATTGGAATTGTTCACTTGGTTGCTCAAGCTCATTCTAGGCATCAGGTATAGATGGGCTTACGCATTCTAGGGCCTTATGTGTCTGCTTGTCTCTTAGGATATTGCACCAAGAGGGTTGGGGACTCACCCGGCCTTCTCCCTTGAGTTCCGCATATTCGCTGTTTCTAACTGGTGCAGACTTTGTTTGAGTTTCCCTGACTACCCCCAACAGCTCTGCCATCATAGTTCGTACACTTGCAAGTTTATCGATTATTTGGGGGCAATGAGATGTGTGGTATGTAGTGTCCCGATCTTGTTGTACCTTCGCTATCATGGTGTTGAGGACATGCAACTTTTGTTCTATCCCTTGAACATGAAAGGCTAGGATGTTTAATACCTTGACTTGGGTGTCTAGTTTGTCTGTGTGGTATGAAATCGCAGTTCCAATAGTTTCTGTGGTGTTTAACCAGTAGGGCCAATAAGAGGTAGTTGGGGAGCAAGTCAGTGCTTTCGTCAAGGGTTGGTCCAATTTGTCTGAGTGGTCCTTAATCTTTCTTGGTTGTTCGTTATTGTTTAAATCATGGGATTCAGTCACCTAAGCTAGCCTGGGCTCTTTAGCTTCATATAGCGGATGCCCGCTAGATTTTTGTTGTGGGGATTCCTGATCCATTTGCTGTACAATTTTATATGATTCAGATGATGGGGCAAAGACATTGCGATCTTGTATGCAGGCTGTAGCTGAACCCAGTTGTTCCATTGGATGTGGGGCTGCCAGTGAATGGGGGGAAACAACGTTTACCACACAACCAACACAACGCAGTACTTTACAACGCGGTTGTTACAACGACTGCATTGTTACCACGCGTGCCATTACAACGCAAGAGTTTTCAACGACTTGCTCTAGGGCGCGTGCAACACCAGGGAATGTGTTGGATTCTAAATCCAAAACCTTCTCTGCTGTTGCGCAAACTGGAGTAGGAATAGTAATTAATACTATTCCTGAGTCCAGCGCCCTCTAGAGCAAGTCGTTGAAATGACTTGTGATGTAATGACATGTGTGGTAACAACGCGGTCGTTGTAACGAATGCATTGTAAACTACCGCGTTGTAAAAGCACACGTTCTAATGTGCTACATTCATGAATGGGATGGTACAAATGGACTTAGGATGTTTTCTTGCCAATACACTGAGTCATCCTTAATTTTTTGGTTTGAAATTTGAGGTTGCTGTTGGACTGGTTGGGTCACTTGATTAGTAAGTCCCACCTTGAATCTGGGTGAGTATGAACTAAAGCCTCTACGAGCTAATGATGGTGCCTTTGGAGGTTGGCAAACAAATTTGAATCGTTAAGTATTGCTGTATCTTGATTGGTAACTTACATGCTTAAATCTTCTCCTATGAGGAAGAGAAGAACATTTTGTTAAGTGCAGTGAGTGTCTTTGTTTTTCTTGTTGCTACTGCAGTGGAAGGGAGCCTCGATGCCTTCACATTGAATGTCAGTATTGTTATTACCTCCCTTGGCTTCCTTGTGGTCCTTGTGGCCCTCAAGCGAAAGCCTACAGCATACTTTTCAAAAGCCTGTAATCAGTGCCCGCTTGCTAGATTTGGCACCTGTGCAGTGCGCAATGATTGCGGCCGGCTCTCCTTCTATAGCTCCCTCTTTGGCTTTGATTGTGAGTATGTCTGAGCTGGTCTCTGACTTTAAATCCTGCATGCTTGCACAATGCATGTAGATTGTGGACGGCTCTCCTTCTTCTTTGGCTTTATCTATGTCTAGGTGGGTCACTGGCTTTGACCCGGGCAATCTGTTGGTGATTTTCATGCCTCTTTGGCCCCCTTTTCCCTCCTTGGTCTTCCTTGCATTTTGTTTTCTGTGCCTCTAGCTTTCCCTGATCTCATGGCAGATATGCTTTGGCCCAGTTTCCAGGTCCTGGTTCCCGGGTGCGGGTTGGAGCTTAAGATGCCTGCTGGCTGCTTACCGGAACCAGCCTGGAGGCTGCCTGGAACCTGCCTGGGACCAGCCTTATCAGTAAATGCCTTTGGGAAAGCTAGCAGCTGGAGGTGAAGTTGGAAAAGCAAGGACAGGATACCAGAGGTTTTTTCCTCTTTTTTTCTCCCTTTTTCCTGTATCCCTTTTCCTTTTCACTTTTCCCTAATTTCCCTTAGGCCCTTTGGCCTTTGGACTCTGGTACACTGTCACCCTTCTGCTCCCCTTTGCCCTTGCACTATTATACCTGTGGTGCTGTTTGCAGGGGGGGGAGCTGAGGGTTAATCTGATTGTGCTGTTTTAAATGTATTCATGTGATTACAGGGAGGGGAGCTGGGGGCAAAGCTGTAGGGGCAAGCAAGGCACACATGGCAGCCGCACTTGCCACTTACCGCAGGGTGTTTGCCCAGGCGCTGACTCCACAGTTCCCTCAGTTGTCTGGGGCCTCCTTCCCTCTTACTGCTCTGGCCTGCTCGGCCACCGGCTGCCAAGCAACTTGCATGGGAATGGGCAGGAGGTCCGGGAATTGGGAGACGGCAGAATCGGGAGAATCAGAGCCTCGATTCACCACAAAACATTTTAAAAATGATATCCTTACCTGCTAGATTAACGTCAATGATATTTTTGACATCACACTATTATGGCAACACTATTTTTGTTTCATGAAATATTTTATTCAATATTTGGGTGGAATACTACTGCTGATGCAGCCTCCTTGAATCACCACACACTATGCCTTATTCTACCATACATGCCCTACCCCGTAAAGAATACAAACCTTAATCACGTCAATTATTTAATCACTGAATTAAGCAAACTGACTTGTTCTAGGCCTCCTGACCTTCCGAACTAAGACCCAGATTTATAAAGCACTAGGTGTTGCAAGGATAAGGAAAAGACTTCAGTAATATTTACAAAGCCAAACAAGGGGAGATTAGCTCCACCTTGCGTGGCTTTGTAAAAATATGAAACGCAATGGAATGGTTTGCCCTCGATGACGTTACATAGGTCAAGCATGGACTTTCCCATACATCCACCTATGGATTTTGGCACATCCCCAGATTTTCTAACGCCAGTAAACCTGAGAATGGATCAAAATGCTATGCCTTTCCCTGTGAGGCGTAATCAGGAGAAATATATTTATTTTACCTCGTTATTTCCCCTTTTTACATCCTTGCATTCAAAGCTGCAAGGACCTAGCTGTTGATGTAATGTTGGCTTTACGGAAGGTGTCCCTTCATGCATAAAAACAATTCTGGCTGTAACATGGGGCACCCTTGCACTTTGGGTCAAGGGTGCCCCTCTTGGCAAGCAGGACAAAGAAGAATGCTCCATATCTTTTTGAATATGAAGCACTTCTGCTCTCCTTTTCACACCGTGCAGTGCAGCAACTTTGCTTGCTGTCCTGTGTTGCATGAATGATACATAATGTAATGTAATGTAATGTTAGTAGGTACCTATAGAGCGCGTGGCTACTCCACAGCGCTGAAGGACAGCAAGACAGACACCAGTGCTATGACAGAGGAAAAGAGAAAAGACTATTGTTGGAAAAGCCAAGTTATTAGCTGTTTCCTAAAAGTCAACAGATCCTGGACTTGTCTAAGGAACAATGGCAGACAGTTCCAAAAGCAGGAGGCCAGCACGTGAAAGGAGCGACCGCCCATTCGGGAGCGAGCAAACTTAAGAATGGAAGTCCGAAACTGCACTGTGGACCTCAGGGCTCTTTGTGGCACATAGTGCTGAATCCTCTTCCAAATAGAGACGGCTCCCGTATCATAGAGGGCCCTGAACGCCACAACCAGAGCTTTAAACTGAATCCACTTCCGGACCGGCAGCCAGTGCAGGGCCCTCAAATGGATGGACATACGTGCTCGGGGCCCTACCATGAGAATTGCTCTAGCTGACACGCTCTGAACTACCTGCAGGCAGTTTAATAGGTACTCTGGAAGGCCTAGGTACAAGATGTGTACATAATCCAGTCTAGATACAATTAGGGCCTGGACTACCATCTTCCTGTACTTAACCAACAATAGGGGAAGAAAGGTTTTTAACATTTTTAACATGCCAAAGCAAGTGCCGGCGACTGTTTGGATCTGAGCCTTCATGGATAAGTTGGCATTTATCTTAACCACTAAGTTCTTTACAGTGCTCATTGAGGCTGAGGGGGAGGACATATCCAGGGCCCACCACTGGTGCCATGCTTCGCATGGTGGGCGTCCAAAAAAGATAATCTAAGATTTTTCTGGATTACATTTTAATTGGTTCCGCCTTAGCCAGGAGAAGGCCGCCGTCAGGCAGATATTAATTTCAGTATCTCTGAAATCGGCGCCTTTATCACAAGTGAACAGCAGTGAGTATCATCTGCATATGATACTATTTTAGCCTCTAAGATACTCGAAACAGGCATAAAACGCAGCATGCAGAACTATATTCTTACCTTAAAGACCACATCACATACCACACCAATCAATTAACCCTGTGTAGGCTTACAGTCAAATTTCAAATGTAGTTCAAAAGTGTTTGCATCACACACACAGAATTTCATAGCAATAGCCCTGATTTCTTCCAAGACTTGTTGGAAACATTGGGGGCAGACATTTTCAGTACATCTAACAGGTCTGTGAACGGATGTATGACATTACAACGCGTGTCATTACAACGCGTGCAGTTACATCGCATGCGTTACAACGCATGCGATGTTACAACGCTATGCCATTACAACGCAAGTCTTTACATCGACTTGCGCTAGATGGCGTGCTAACATTAGAAAAGTGTAATTTACTATTCCAACTCCAGTCCAGTTAACAGTAGGGAAGGTGTTGGGATAGTAAACTACACTATTTGTAATGTTAGCACGCCATCTAGCGCAAGTCGATGTAAAGACTTGCGTTGTAATGGCATTGCGTTGTAACATCGCATGCGTTGTAACGCATGCGATGTAAAGGCTGCACGTGGTAAAAACTGCGTTGTAATGGCTGTTCCCCCTGTGAACTATTGTCCGGTCCACTTTCAGAGAATACATGACCGTCTTACTTTGTAAAAGATGCTACTCCAAGAAGTGGCGTTGGCTATAATGCCAAATCTTATGCTCTAATGTATGGATCCACCTAGACAACTTCAACATAGGAAAACAAATGATCATCAACTCTGTTCAGGAAAATCACCATCAAACTCCACACAGATTCAAAGATATGGACAGGCAGTATGTTGCAGTGTGTGAGTACGAAGTGATAGTGAGGCAAATTACATGGTAATACTTTACACAGTGTAAAATGGAAAACGTTTTCTTTCAAGAAAATGAAATATTCCATGCCAAACATTACTTAGACAGGTTGCTAGAATAATAGCCAGGTACGGCTAGATGCAGTATTTTGGGCTACTTTTTGTGTATTGAGGTACCTAACCTATCCATATTTAGTCATAAACCACCCTTGATAACTGTAATAGGCATGGTAATAACAACATTTCATCCTTCCTTCTCACCTCTTACACCGCCCTTCTGTTGCTTCCCTCCGCCTTCTGTTTCTTGTTTTTCTTCTTAATTTCTCTGTTCTTTGTTATCCTTTTCTCATGCTACTGTGAAAAAGAAGCACTCTCCATTCTGTTCTCTGCCTCTCACTCATATTCAGATAACCCTGCTCTCCACAACCACCAACATAAGCTCACATTTCATAACTATCCTACCAACAATTGCTTTTAAAGCTGTAGCTACATTACCACCCCTACACCTCAGTGCTTCATATCACACCAGGTCACACTTGCCAATACACCTGGGGAATAGGCAAGTGTAACATTTTGATTACACCTTCTTAATTTGTATATTTTTGAGAATGTTTTCATCAGGCTTGTTATACGAAATACACAAAATTGTGTCATTATGCCATGATGGAGGTCCAGATACTCTACGGAAGATAAATTGCTGTTTGTACAGGCTCGTAAAGAGTATAAAAAAGTAATACTAGAGACAAAGGCGGCCTATTTCTCAGCCAGAATTCTCAACGCTCAGAATAAGTCTAAAGAAATTTTCACGATTGTAAACCTCTGCAACTCTGATAGAACACTTCCCAGTCAGTCAAGAGCTATGTTATTCCCTGAATAATTATTTTCAGGACAAAATCTCCACCATCAAATCTAGCATCTCTACTAGTACTCCTATAGAACCCCTGTCTAGCTGGCCTACTAACTCTGCAACTCTATCTCATTTCCCGATCATATGCCCTCGGATATTTTCGGACCTAATGACCCGTGTCAAAACTGGGTCTCCAAACGACTGCTGTCCCCCCACGTTATGAGGCTTGCCCTTGCTAACCTCTCTCAGCATGTGCTTCCCTTCCTTAATCAATCTCTAGTGCAAGGCTTGGTCCCTATAGCCTTTAAGAACGCTATAGTGGTTCCTCTGTTGAAAAAGCCAGGGGCTGATCCTTTACATCTCTCGAACTATCGCCCTATCTCTCTCCTGCCTTTTTTGGCTAAAATCTTAGAAACCCATGTTGCAGGCAGCCTCTCTCATTTCATGAACAAACGGAATACCTAGAGCTCCGCCAAGCTGGCTTTCGGCCTGCCCACTGGATACCCTGAGAGCTAACTCAGACAAGATCATCCCTCAGGCCCTGGTGCTTTTAGATCTGTCGGCCGCTTTTGACACGGTCGACCACAAAATCTTGATGGACTGTGTCACGCAGGCTGGCATACAGGGTCCCGCATTCAACTGGATAAAGTCCTTTCTCGAAGACAGGACACAAGCGGTTTGTCTCGGTCCCTTCACGGCCCCAAGCTCCCCACCACCTGCTGGGTGCCACAGGGCTCGTCCCTGTCTCCACTCCTTTTCAACTTATATCTTAAACCATTGATCCACTCACTAAAAGATAGAAAGGTAACGACTTTTAACTATGCTGACGACCTTCAGCTGGTGTTCACCTTGGACTCTGTCGACTCGGCTGCTGAATTTCAAGCCACTATGCTTCATATCCAGCGCTGGATGGATCTCAATCACCTCAAACTTAACCCGGGCAAGACTGAACACTGTGGGGCCACCATTATTGGCCTACCGAACTAGGTGCCCCCCCAAACCTTCATCCGCTGTGAAGAGTCTGGGGGTTACCATTAACTCTGACCTGTCTCTCAAAGGACAGGTCAGTGCAGTGGTCTCTTCCTGTTTCTTTCAACTGCGTAAAATTCGCAAGATCGCCCATCTGCTATCTCACTCAGCACTTATACAAGTTGTCATCGCCTTGGTCCTCTCACGTCTCGACTTCTCCAACTCCATTTATCTTGGCCTGCCCCTGTTCCTACTGAACCGTCTCCAACTGGTGCAGAACCAGGCTGCAAGATTAATCTTTAAACAACCTAACTGGCAATCTGCCAGACCTTGGCTATCTAAACTTCACTGGCTCCCAATAGCCCAACGTACAGCATTCAAGACTGGTTGTCTGATATTCAAAGCACTACATTGCAGGAGTCCCAAATCCATCAGCGGCATGATTTCTAAACATACCCCACGGTGCAACTTGCGCTCTGCCCATCTCCATCTACTAACTGTCCCCCTCTTCAAGCTCAAACGTCAAGGTGGCCGCAGGTTCTCCTACCTTGCCCCTAAATTCTGGAACACTCTACCCCTAGCAATCAGGAGTTGTGACAATCTGTTAGGTTTCAGAAAGGCACTCAAAACTTGGTTATTCATAGGTCCTCTCGCTGCCAACATTGTTCAAGTCTAGCGCCATGAAACCTCTTGGTGTCCGTGCGCTCTACAAATCCCTTATAACATAACATAACATGTGTAATTATGCACCAATCGTATTAAAAATGTTCTGCTAACATGCCACTCGTGTTAAAAATGTACTGTGTATGCACATGAACAACACAACATGGGTTGCTGTTGTGCTCAGTAATTTTGTTTTCAGAACTTTTTTTAGTACGAAAATTTGCCATCAGGTCAAAAATTGATTTATTACCCATTTTATGACAAAATATAGTTTTAAATGAAGTTTGTTATTTCAGGTCATTATTTGTAATCTCGCTGTAATGTCTCATAATTATGTGTAAGCAAATTCTGCAAATTTCGCACATCCCTGCTCATGCGACCTTACCTGAAATATCATACCAACCTTTGCATACTTCACAAACCAACTACTGATCCTTATTCAATACATAACAGATTGTATCCACCCAACACACTTCATAATTATCATCAGATATGTATCACACTACTGTAGTGCATATTATCAAGGTCAATATAGCAATGTGCATCATCACCACCATGACCGCCTAACACTAATTTAGTTTCAACATAATCTACAGCACACTGCAGACCTCCATACCATCACAACCTCCTGATCCAGGCACCTGCAACATCAATGCATACCATCACTCAACTACCAACATAAAAAGAATTCACACACATACACACACGAACATCCTGCTTCACCTGCAGTACTCACAGTCACTTGAATTTGGAGCAAGGCTATAAATGTCAATCCTCCATTGAATTCAACCCTGTGGGACAATCCATAAAAGGAATTCTGAAAAAACCTCATTCATTAAGGTAACAGCATAAACATAATATTGCAAAATTGCAAATATGTAGGTTTGGTAGAAAGTCACAACACCCCTCCTTTTTCGTTTAACATCCATTATGACTACCTGAAGCACACACAGATAGAAATATCACATGCTCCCAACTTGCCCACCATTCCGCTTATAACATGTTTTGAGCTTGGCTCTAAGTTGTGGCTATTGGATTGTAAGTAATCAGTGAAGGTTTATCTATGCAAACATGACTAAACAGAACAAAGCAAAACTATAACATGATCCCACATGACCTAACATAATGTAGCATGGCATAACATTACACAACAAAAATCAAGTTAAATTAACATTAGATAACATATAGCTGCATAAAATATCCTGCCCTGACAAGACAGTAACTGCAAATGGGGGTCTGACTGGATGCTGGTGTCAGTGGGAGGGTCAGGCTGTGGGCTGGTGGGGGGGTAGGGGGGAGTTTTCCTCCTCTAGGAGAAGGGACGGATGGAAGTGGGTCAGGCTCCACTTGTACCCGTAAATTCTGTCCGATCTGCACTTGATTTTACCAGCCAGTAAAATTGGACTCCGTGTTTCTGCACACAGAAAATCTGGGTGTGGAAACACTTGGACAGTTATCAGGTGGAGTGGTATCTCATCCAGGGATAATGCACCACCCGGCTCCTAATCAGTGTCACAGTCACAAATAAACTGATTTTAATAAAAAGTACATTAATACATGAAATCCATTTTACATAGGTATTGTTCCAGTAAAATAGCGAAATGGTTCAGTAGAATAAAATGAAATTTGTGTGATTTAAAAATATTTTACATTCTTAAAGATTTAATATTTCAGATGAAATATATATTGTTTATGGTTTTACTATTCTCTGGTTCTATGATTCAGAGTTTAAAACAGAAAGAAATATATATATTTTTTCACAACACGTTTCATTTATTTTTGTTTTGACATTACATGATGACCAACATGTTCTGTCCAAACAGAAAGAAATATATTTAATGATGACTATTAGAGTGAGACAGAATGAATGGATGCACGAACGTGATTGGCCTGAAAATGCAGAGGGCTGGATTCAGAGTCTGAGTAGCAGAAGTTCTGTCGACCAAAATTGTGGGATTTTTACTGCTTGCAAAGACTTGTTCGAACATCAGCCACATATAGAGAACTGGAGCAGGTTGGCGGATGTTTTCCCTTCATAGCGGCTAAGGGCTTAATTTAGATTTAAGCAGACGGGGTACTCCTTAACAACGGTGATGGATATACCGTCCGCTGAAATCTAAATGCCATTATTTCCTATGAGATCTAGATTGTGGCGGGAAGGATATCTGTCACCGTTGTGATGGAGTAACCTGTTCGCCAAAATCTAAATCAAGCACTAAATCGTCATAGGAGATGCAGCTTTAGGGGGAGAGCTACTGATTGTCAGGCACCACATAGCCAAATTCTCTAAAATGCTGAGGAGTGCTTCCATGCAAAATAGGGGCACCACAATTAACTTTTCAAGTGAGTCTGAAACCATTTCCGTGGTATTCTTTTTGAGAGCTAACTCAGCTAGATTCGCTGACATATCAGCCACTCTAGCCTGTTCAACAAAAAACAAGAGCAATCCATATGTCCCTGTGAACTGGGTGTAGCTGATCAGCTTAGCACAATTGTTCACAAGGAACTTATTTGAGTCAAGAAAGGTTTGTTGTTTCCAGCAAATTTCAACTATCTTGCATTGATTTAATCAAAAAAGTATTTGTTTACTGACATACGTCTGGAGAGAAACAGCCCAACCAATTTTACTTATACAACACTCACTTCAGCCAAAATTTGTGTTTTTCAAATTCCTACAAAATAAACAATTATCCAAAATGTGCATTTTGCGGTGTATTAACAATGTTGACATATATCTTTATACAAATGAGATTGTGGCTCATGTGTACCCAGTGGAGTGACCATAACCAACATGTGAGTAAAGTAAGGTGACTCTCTAGCCTGGGCATGGTATCTGCCATGTTTTATGGAATGAACTTTAACACACCCACTGACAAACAGATAATATTCAATGTTTGCCGTTTCCTCTCCCTTGTTATTCAAGCCATCTGACTTTGCATGACACATGGAGTCTCTGATCCAGCTAGATGCTAATCAACATCATCATGAATATTTCCTTATTCGGTAAATAAAATCACCACATAAGAGTACACATTCATATTGTAAAAACAAGTTCATATAAAGACAATAAAAGACCAATAAAAATACAGTTACATATAACAACAATGAAAACTCCAAACAATTGATCGAGTCTTGCTTCTCTCAATGCCCAGACAGCACGTAGAAAAGTTAAGACAGTAAAAATGGCCTGCACTGTGGGAAGCAGCTGTAAATACAACAAGGCAGGTTTTACTTGTTTAAAATGAAATGGTTTAAGCAAAAACACTTCCTCTGTCAGCTATAATAAGAACAAAACATTGCAAAGTGAAACAAATCCTGAGGAGACACATTGTCACAGCCCTAGGGTTCCCTTCCCTCCAGCCTAGCCCAGACTCGTGGGGAAGCCAAAAAATTATGCAATTGATTAAACCTGAACTTGCACAATAAAAACCTGTCATGCTGTGAGTGAACCAGGTCCAGGTTCGGCTCCAACCCCTGTACAGTCTTTAGAAGCATATGACCCCTGACTACTGGCTTCTTAAATTCTAGACTTTCTCTCTCCAATCAGGAGTGATCCAGAAACAGTCTTTTAACATTCCCTAGTTCAGAAGAGGAGAGATTAGTTGGGTTCAAAAAGATGTCAGGTCTGCCTAAAGAAAAAAAAGATCACTTAACATGTACTAACCATGGAATACTCATTGCCCGATCCAGGGACGGACAGTCCTCAAGAATCATCTGACTAAGCTTTAACTCATCCCTACTTTAAACCTTTATCCAGCACAGGAGCGGGCTTAAGGCAATTAGGTCCCTGACGTAATCAAGCCCCAGTTCCGCATGCACAGAAAATGCTGGAGGAGGCTGGGGGACCTGGACCAACTTACGCAGAAACGCAAGATGTAACGATTCTGGCCGAGCCACCGTGTACTTGTTGATGATTAGATGTAGGTTGAGGCATTGGTCGGCAGTGGACCTTCTCGCCCTATTTGCGTAATGGACATCACTTAAGATGGTATTATCTTCTGCCCATTCAGACAGTCTATTTAAAGCCGCCCTCCCTAGAACCTTGCCTTAGGCATCCAAAAGTGAAATAGGCCGATAGCATTGCAGGTTCTCTCGGTCCCTTTTCTTGAATATGGGGACAATCACTGCAGGGAACTAGGAGGATGGCAACCCCTCCTGTAAGTCTGTATTTAAAACCTGTGTTAGTAGCGGAGCCCAAACCTCAATGTTAGCTTTAAACAAATCCGGAGGTTTGTTGTCTGTGCCTGGGGCCTTACTTCTGGACGAAAGTGAGAATTCCCTGTTGGATTTCGTCTAAAGTGAAGATCACTCGGGCACTGGTTGCAAACATTGCCCCAGGTGTTTTGACACCCGCCCGCCCCCCCCCCCCCCCCTCATGGTTATAGATGCTTTCAAAATGAACCACTCAATGCTGCTCGGGGATATGGTGACATAAAAACACACTGGGCTCCTCGGAAAAACAGGGCCTATTTACAACACTCCAGAAAAGGCAACTATCCCCGTATCACAGGCTTGACATAACTCTTCCCAAGCTGCCTCCTGTAGCTTGGATCTACACTCCCTTTGGGCCTCCTTTTAGGTGCGCCTACAGTTTCTGATCAATTGCCTGTCCCTTTGGGACGACTTTAGTGCTGCCTTCAGATTGCGGAGAGATCGTGAACATTCCTTTGTCAAACCATTTTGTGGTTTGTGACTCCCCCGTGCACGAGACTTTGACAGTCAACTAACCACTGATATTATTCCATCATATGCCTCTATTACCTCCCGCCCCAGCATCACTATTCAAACACATGTTAAAATCTTGGAGACAGGCAGAGAAAAGAGACTTTGTAGACACTGCAGGTCTACCTGTGCCCACATGAGCCTTCATCCTTTATTCATAATGGATAAGTTCATAAGAGCCGCCCTGGGCTGTGACTTTATGCTCATGGAAATGTCTAAAGATAGGGATAATGGATTTTGGTCGCTGAATGGTCAAAAAATAAATCAAAATGAGAAATGAGGAGGTATAGTGGTGCATAAACCATGATAAAATAAATAATCATACCTTTGTTTAATGAGTTCCCAAATTTCTCCATAATGAGGGTCAGATTATGAGTATCTAAAAGGTCATTTGGCAGGTGAGAGTTAAAGTCGTCAACCAAAACTATTAGTGGTGAGTCGTCACCCTTCCCTAAAATGGAGCTAAAAAAACTATCCAATTTGGGAATTCCAGGGGGCTCGGGACATCCAACTTTATTATTATAAAAATTGATTAGAACCATTGGAGAGTGTCCAGGCAATGTAAGTCGTACAGTCTGGAGTGTGTGAGCTTGCCACTTAAGGACCGAGCTAAGCCCACTCTGCTCAACTTTAACAAACATAATTAAGCGCCCCTCAGCCCCGTCACCGCAGAAGGAATTGCTGGTGGTGAAATCCTCTAAACAAAAACTGCTTTCAGTTGCCCAGGTTTCGTGAAGACAACTTATATGAAAAGTTGGACATATATGGCCCACCTAGGGTCGCTGAACTTGGAAGCAAGCCCTGCAACATTCCAAGACAGCACCTTAAGACCCATGAATTGTTGGAAGGGAGCTATCTGGGGGGTATCCAAAATTATTCCAGACTGAGCGGGATCAATTTGAGTCCCAAGTCTGTTAGACTGAGGAGAATCAATTTGATCCAGTCAGTCACAAGTCTACAAGCCGCTCAGTGGGAGAAATCTATTGGTGGTTGGTAATGGGGGGGCTTGGGTGAGAGAAGATTGTTGGATGCAGGGCCTCCTACCTAAGGGCTGAAAATAAGAAATAGTAGAAAGACTGCCCGGTCAATAAAAATAAAAAAAACAACGGAAAGCAACTACCCCTGATGGGCCTCTTGTCCTAAGGGGGTGATAGCAAGTAATTCACCTGCTAACCAAGAATTTTTAAAAGTAACCACCACACAGTCACCACGCTATGGTTTCCTATCCGTACCTATCCAACCTACTCTTCTTATCCATAATTATGGCATCCCCAAGGCCCCTCCTAGGAATGAAATGTGATCTAATCCAGTGCATAACCTTATTTTTAAGTTCTTGATACGATTTCCCATAAGCACTAGAACAGGGGGGGACATTCCCTAAAACCATGACACACGGTGTTGCTGCTGGGGGAAGATTTAACACTCCTCCCAGGCTTGTGGGAGGCATAGAGCGCAGGCCCATCCCTGATTTGTCTCAAGGTCGTGAGAGGGAGTCAGTGTTATAGAAACTCTGTGTTACTTCCATAGGTGCATGCCGTGATCCAGGTTGAGGAGACCCTGGCACTACAATCCAATCTTAGGTGTCTACTGCAGCAACAGCCTTCCCAAAACTAAATTCCCCTGCCCCCTGTAATAATTCTTTAGAGCACCCCTAAACAAACACAGCCCTTCCTTTATTCATCAGAGAAAATAGTTCAGATACCCTGTCTTCAATATGAGAAAGTCTCAGAGAAATTGGGTCAAACTTATTATTCAATAGTGTCTCAAGGTCCCTGTTTGAGGGGTTCCAATAGGAACAGCCTAGATCCTCTCTAAGGGAAGTGGAGGCAGAGGGAGCTGCAGGTGTGAACTCTACAGAGGGCTGGATAGATATGCAGGCCTTATTTTTACGTTCCTGCATTGGGCTAGCAGCTGATGTAGGCGAGGATAAGGGATTGTCTCCTCTCAAGGCAGCCCTCACACGGACTTCTATACAATCCCCTTCGGGATTCATATTCTGGGGAGGCTCTGTTAAACTACTGCAAGTTGATGGGCCATGAGGCAGGCCCTGCTAGATGTCCAGCGAGAGTCTCTTCTCAACAAGTTCTATTTCTTTAGTCACAACCCCAAGCGCCCGATGCAAAAAACCTTCTATGGACAACACACATGGAGTGGTGGTCGGGGTTTTGATGTTGGGCCTTTCTTTTTGCCCATGATTGCCACACGTTTTGACATCATTTGAGATCACTTCACCCTTAATCTGGTAAGTGACAGCAAAAGTAAGCGGTTCAGGGATGGCAGTAAGGCACTTCTCACAGGGTGTACGGGATGTGCCTCCCTCTTAGTAAAGTATCTCCGTGCAACAAGGGCAGTGTCCTCAAAACAGTTCCAGTGAAGGTGGTCCAAAGGGAGTGGCCCCGCCCCGCCTCTTTCTGCGGTTTATGGGTGCAGATGGGCCTGCTCTTGGTCCGGTCTTCGCCCGGGCAAGCGCACGTCTCACACAGCAGGCGCCAACAGCAGCCTATATGCGCCTCCTGGTGCGTGAGAAGTGACGTCGGCGGTTGCTGCCGCAAGCTCTGCTGGGGCTTTGAGTCCTGCTCCCCCCATCCTGTACAGCGGGAAGCCCGCTCTGCGGGAGCCCACAGCAACCTATATGCGCCTCCTGGCGCAGGAGAAGTGACGTCGGCGGCTGCTGCTGCAAGCTGTGCTGGGGCTTTGAGTCCTGCCCCCCGGTCCTGTACAGCATGCTAATCAATTGTTTATACATGTGAATCACTAGAACTAATTGCAGGAGATTTAGGGGCCACATGTATGAACCATTGTTGCAGTTGGAATCCAGCCAATTGGGCCATTTCTGAGTGTAAAAATGCTTTTACAAATGTACAAAACACAAATTGCGATTCATTAACAAGTTACTGAATCGCAATTTGTGATTGCGATTCGGTATTTGAAAGGGGCATGTTTAGGCAGTCCCTTCCTAATACTGAATCTGAATGGTATGTACAACTGTTTTGCGACTGAAATATGGTCGCAAAACATTCACCCTTTACCATCAGGTCAAAGTTGGTGGTAACCCATTCGCAAATGGGAAGCGGTCCACTGCCTACTCTTAAAAAATGAAAAGGAAACTTTTCATTTTTTTTTTTTTAAATGCATCCCGTTTTCCTTTAAGGAAAATGAGTTGCATTTAAAAAAATATATATTGCTTTATTTAAATACAAAAAAAGTTTAAAGTATTTTTATGCTTGATTAATAAAAACTCTAACAACATGGAAAAAATAACATTATATTCAAAATTACATAATTCGTAAAAAGGCTGCTTCCCTGTAAAATACATGCATAAATGAATCAAACAATTAGTGCTTTAACACAGAAGCGGGCCTAGTCAATGATAAGGTGCAGTAAATGCGGCTACCAGTAGTTAAAATAGCCTTGTGCTGTAAAGCTCTGAAAACAGGTATGAGTAAAGTTCTGTGTCTAAAACAGTTTGAGTGTAGCCTTTGTCACTGCTACAAGATGTTTTGCATAGACCCCTAAACTCCCTGGCCTGATGGTATCAGCCTGCACCTGTTAAAAACTGTTTTCAGAAAAAAGTGCATTCAGAAGAGTGCATTCAGACAGAAGTGTATTCATGGGACCAGTACCAGGCATATGGATAAGCTATTGCAAAACAACTTGTTATCCGTGTGTCTAACAGGCTTAAAAAAGCACTAGAGACATGTGGAACAAGCAAGGACTCTTAGCTATATGGTGGGGGAATCCTTTAAAAAGGACAGAATCCCATCACCCACTGAGGTGGCATGCTTCATCATTTGAGATTTCTCCTCTTAGCTGCAACTCCTAGTGCAACCAAGAGCTACAAACTGTGAGGGAGGAGCTCAGGGATGTTTTTGAGATACCACCTGCCTTGTGCAATTCCTAAATACATATATGTACAAATTTGTCCGCCAGTCACCTCATATGACAATGTGATGCCAGTATAAGTAACCTCAGTCTCGCATTGCATAATAAGTGTATTCAGCCACATTGTGGCATATCATTTATATATCTTAACCCCTTCGATGCGCATGACGGAGCGGTTCCGTCATGCGCATCGGTTGCGCTGTGCATATGACGGAACCGCTCCGTCATGGCCTCGCCCATGCAATAGAACCTTCAGCACAGCGCGGTAATCCGCGTCGCGCTGAAGGGGTTAAAATCAGGCAGTACACTGTGTCCCCAAGATCGATATAAAGTTGTAACTACCAGAATTGACCATAAAACGACTTTTTGGACTTCAAATCCCATGACCCCACTGTTACTAAGTAGTTCTTATATCACGCAATAATAGAGTAACTAGAAACTCCTGACAGACGAGCCCTAAACTACATACCCCATGAATCCAGGTGATATTGAGTAGTTCTCTATACGTAACGTCACTCAGGGACGCACTGACACGCAAATTGGCTACACCGGTGGAAGGAAACTTGTATATAAGGCTTAGCGTTGCCTGCTGTCGGTTACCTACGGTCGCAGCTCTTGTAGGTCCAGGGTACCGACGGACAAGTAAGTGAATTCACAAGCGATTCTAACTTGCTGCTTGTTTACAGTGAAGTGACTTGGTGGCAAACCTAGTCCACAGTTTCTCTTAGACATGGGAGCTACACTGTTAAGTAGCTTCACACTCTGTCAAATTTTGACATCGAGTGCGGGATTCTACAATCAGCACGCAGTCCCTTTTTTAGTTTGGTTTCGAGTGCTTAACGCTGCTACTGGCTCATAACTCCGTCAGTATGCTTTAAAGTGAATACTTGCTTAGTCGCTCTGTTTACGGCTGAGGGACTTGGAGACAAACTTAGCTCACCGTTTCTCTTAGACATGGGAGCTTCACTGTTACGCAGCTTCACACTCTGTCGAATCTTGACATCAAGCGCGGAATTCTGCAATCAGCTCGCAGCCCTTTTTAGTTTGGTTTTGAGCACTACTGGCTCATAACTCCGTCAGTATGCCTTAAAGTGAACACTTGCTTAGACGCTTTGTCCAGGAATCGGCATGGGCATAGTTTTACTGCAAAAGCCTTTAACAGCACATCAGTGTGATTTTAAAAGTAGATGTCCTCGTGATAGCAAAGGGCTTCATAACAATGTTAGAAATAGATACATAGCATTTACACCATATGCAACAGAAGTAATATGATGGAATATGAGCAGTCGTGTCACTCCGATTGCTGATTTAATTGTCTATTAATTGTTATCTGGCCGTTCCTGAATATGTGTCATGTTTCAGGAGATGCATAAAATTGAAATGAGTTAAACAAACATTGAAGCTGTAATAGCATCAGACTATAGATGGTTTCTTATGTCTGATCAATGCTAATATTTCCCCTTTCTAGAGCGGTGCCTCCCGTCCTGAGCTGTTGCCAGGTGAGGTGTGGCGTCTTACTCGTCATCTACAGGTACTGTCAGGTTGTCACGCTGCAGGATCCATTCGCAGTGATAAGCTCCACCTCCGGACCTTCCAAACACCCTGAAGTATATATATATACAGGGTATTCGAATGATACGGCGAGGGGAAAAAAAAACAAAAGGGGAAAAACCTCAGGGAGGGAAAGGAAGGGACGGCAGGGAAGGGAAGCTGCAAAACAAAACACATAGGTTAGTACATTGTCATTGCCCTACTCTCAGTAATGTCTCGCTAAAGAAATGAGGGTCACCTGAGCTAACTCTGCCTAGCGGCTTCACAGTGGCGGTTCTCTCCTTGTGCCTTCCTTTTCCCCACATAACACAAGAAAACCAGTTAGGTGACACTGCACTCATCGCACTCCTACTCAATGCCTGTGTACCAAATGACGGTAACATACCCCCCTAACGTGGAACTATCATAGTATATAGAATCCTACGCAGAGTCAAAGTTCTGACTAATCTCCTGGTATTAGTTCTCCAAAAGCCATACTATAAATGATACGTAGTGAGAGTTCCAAATATTGTCACACTGCCACCGGTGTATATTGCGCCATATCCAGCTAGAATCAACAAGCACTCTTCCAAAGCTCAAAGGTCAACCAAACACGGTAGGGCGTAACGCTTATACTACTGCCGTCCACTTTGTATTTGTAATCCACCCTCAATACCTCAGACCTTCTCGACGGTAATGCGGAGGGTCCCCCCAGCATTCCGCCACTTGCATCTAGCAATTAGAATCCCGGAAACAAGGAAACAATACGTTCCCCTTTTCTCAGGAAAGGCAATGGCCAGGACAGCCACACCACTCCCGACACACCCGCCTGGCTCCCGGGTACCTGTACGAGCGATCCACTCGTCAACCAACAGAAAGCCCTAGGTTAGCGAAAACATAAGACGATACCAGGGCCGGGCGCGGGAACCTGCAATCGCTCCTCTGGATACGCTGCTTCAGGATTCTCCAGAACTGAGAGCAGACGCTCCCACTGAGTCCATCAAAATCACGAACACTCCCCTAACGGCCGTGCCTCGCTATATCCGGTCGGTAGCACAGGCTTCTGGGAAATGTAGTTAAAACCCATTGGTACGTGGAAATTGTAGTCCAGCCAAGGCGCCTAGGCTAAATCCTGACAGTACGTCCTCCTCCCAGGCGCCTTCTAGGCCCAGGTTTGGAAGGAAACCTCCGATGGAAGGAAGCTATGGCCCTCGGTGCGTGCACGTTGTCCCCGGGCTCCCAGGAGTCGTCTTCCGTGAATAACCCTTCCAGGAGACCAAATACCAAAGCAACCCCCTGCGCAACTTAGAGTCACTCCCAGGAACTCCACCTCATGAACCCTGAACTCGCACTTGCTCAACTTTACGTATAAGTGATGTTCTCTCAGCCTCTCCAATACTCTTCTCACTTGTTCTGTATGGCTAGATTCGTCCTGTGAGTATATCAGTATATCATCGATATGCATTACTACAAAATGGTCCATATAGTCCTTCAAAACATCATTGATAAAATATTGGAAAGCCGCCGGGGCGTTACAAAGCCCAAAAGGCATCACCAAATACTCGGAGAGACCATACCGCGTCTTGAACGCCGTCTTCCACTCATCCCCCTTGCGTACCCTGACCAGGTGATAAGCCCCCCGCAAGTCCAGACGGGTATAGATCTTTGCCTCACTCACCTGGTTGAGCAACACAGAGATGAGGGGGAGAGGATAACGGTTGCGTATGGTGTTTTTGTTCAAGACGCGATAATCCACACAAGCTCTTAAGTCCCCATTGGCTTTCGCAATAAAGAAGACAGGAGAGGCTGCAGGGGAGCGGGACGGCATAATAAACCCCAATTGAAGGTAGTGATCGATGTATTCCTTTAAATGAGTAGTTTCAGGGACTGACAATGCGTATACTCGGTAAGTAGGGATAGTAGCCCCCTCCACCAAATCAATGCGGCAATCGTACTCCCTGTGTGGGGGTAGAGTGTCCGCCTTGATTTCACTAAACACATCTCTATAGCTACTGTATTCCTCAGGGAGTTGAACGTTGGTTTCCGCTGCCGTAGCTGCCAAATATGGGGTAGCCAAAACAGCTACATGAACAGAGGGACTAGGCAACATATGCTCCTGACAAAACTCGGGCAAAAATTGGAGCGTCTTAGTCCTCCAATTAACCATAGGGTTATGAAGGCATAGCCAGGGCATGCCTAAGATTACCTCATACTGGGGGGCTGCAATGATGTTTAACGTCAACAGCTCAGTATGGATAACCCCTTGCATGACAACAGAGAGACCTACCTCCCTAGTTCTTTCCGTTATATGGCCTGACTTCAAAGGCTGCCCATCTACCGCTAGAACTTCCTCAGGGTTCTCTCTCGGAACACGGGGTAAGGCCAGGCGGGACACCAGGACCTCGTCAATAAAATTGCCTGTTGCTCCGGAGTCTAACATAACCAGAACCTTATGGATCTCATGCTCACATTTGAGCGTCATGCCTATGATGAGATGAGACTCGGTTTCCCCTATCCCTACAGTGGATAGCGAGGGGAGTTTCCAGTCTTGTCCTCCCTCAACCCCTGAACTCTGGTTTTCAGACTGCACCATGTCAGATGCTATGGAAGACACAGCGACTCTCTTGAATCTATTGGCACTAGCGAGCTTGGGTTTGGAGGGGCATTCTCTGACGTAATGCCCCTTCTTCCCACAGTACATGCAAAGTCCCTGGGTCCTCCTGACTTCTCTCTCTTCTTTTGTTAATGGAGCTCGAAGGGCTCCTATCTCCATAGGTTCCGGACTGCCTTCGATCCCTCCAGATGGCTTACGAGGGGACCGATCATAACTAAAAGATCCCCTGTCCCATCTTCTCCGGCCACCCCCTCTCTCTGTCATGCGACTATCCAGTCTTAAAGCCAGATTGATCATGTCTACGCACGTTCTTGGCTGAGGGTCTACTTGAGCCTTTTGATCAAAAGGAGGGACGCAGAGCCAAGTTTTTAAGGTCCTGCTCGTAGGCCCCAATGGAGTAGTAAATAAGGAATGAGCAGTTCCTAGGTGTGCTGTCTAAGACAGGGGAAAGGGGAGAAGGGAAAGCACAGGTCTTTCTTCGAAATGCCCTCACACACCCCAAGGGATGTCATGCTTCATCATTTGGGCATTTGCCCCTCGTCTGGCCGGCGCTGCAATGCCTGACGGGCTCCCGAAACCGGAGCTCTTTATCGGGGATCTTTTGAAGAAGCCGTATGGGTGCGTGTGGGTGTGAGGGCCAGGTGGTGCACTAGGAGTGAGATGGATAAAAAAGGTTTTTGAGCAGTCCTACTAAATTCAAGTTTTAATTATTGAGGTAGCTCCAATCTTATTAAAATAGTGAAGAAGCCCTGTGTAGGAAATAATGTTCCCTAAGGGCTAGTCTTAAGTGAGTGTGGTCAACATGTTTCGTGCCCCATCTGCCCCAGAAGGGGTCAATGGCACTTCGTCAGGACCAAGTAAGTGTGAATTAAGTGCACCGCCGTATAGCACTAGTTGCTAAGTACGGCAGGAGGAAGGTAATGGAGAACTGGTACTGGGAAAGTACAGAGACCTGTAAGAGAAGGACACAGTGAAAGGGGATAAAACCAGCGGGTAGACCTGCCAAGATGCACAATGTACAGGTACTGTGGTGAGAAGCACACTTGTGATTCTTAAAGGAAACTTCAAATGACAGTAAAGCCTCCAAACCCAGCCAAGGAGTGCAGGTTGACTAGGTGGATGCGACGTAAAAAAAACGGTGCTCGGTTGTCAGAAGTGGTAAATTGACAGAAGGTCAAGTGAACCGCGCAAATTGTGATAGTATGTGGTTTTGTGGAGGAGACAATCTCGACTAGTCTTTAATAGGTGGAGTCCCTCTTAACGTACATCATTTGCGCATATCTATTGTCAACAAGAATATTGGCAAGATATAAGGTCAGAGGTAGACCGGGACCTGCAGGATATTAAAATTGAAAAATTGAAACCGGGGGGCTAAAAACACACATGTAGCAAACACAGCGACTGTGGTAAAAGTGGTTGACTAACGCCAAAACATGCAAGCTCAATACGCTGGTGTCAAATTAAGAAAGGTAAAAATACGAGTAACAAACACATGCTGAGGACTCACCCCCAATGACCTAATTCCGGCTGACGGGGAGGAACAGAGCACAATAGTTGCTCCGGAGTCTAAGAGGATGGTTAAAGGAACATGAAAGGACCAGTTACATAAACCTGTTGACAACACTTCAGCGAAAATAGAAGGCTTACCGTTTGGGTTAAGACACCCCATTAAGTAATCACGGCGGTAGACGAGCAACTTTGCCGATGTCCTACCCTCGCTCTGGGCCCCGTGGAGAAACCTTTCGGTCGGCGTTCTTAAATAACGCTGTTCGTGGAGCGTCCCTGAACGTGGCGGCCATCTTGGAATGGGATATCGATGCAAGTTCGATCTGGATCACGTCCGGGAAGTGCCGGTGTCCGCCGTAGTATCATGGCAGCCATATTGGAACGGGTAGGGGTAGTGTGAGAGTTAAAAGGAAGGGAGTGAGATCTATGTGATAAAAGGCTATACAACATTAGTAAGATGGTGTATTCTTGCATATTCGAGAAATATTCCCAGACTTAATGTTATGCGGAGCGTAATGTTAGCATGGGGGCAAGGTGGGCGAGGAACAATTCCAGGAGTGCTCATGAGGTGGAATGCCTACAATATCCACCATGGGATCTGTTACTGAAGATTGATCTCACATGAAGTGTACATCAGGGGCGTGCAATTGTTATCAATTCGGCCCAGTATGTGTTATCTTCAAAACCCAGGGGAGCAGTCCCATTTAAGGCCCGGCATGACAGGTAATAATTGGAGGTGACGTCATACCAAGTTAGCCCGGATGTGCTAATTGTTTGAATTTAGTTCTGCCCAGGGTATGTCGTAATTTAAACCCCTTAAGTGAGACCCCAACTTGAACACCCAGTATTGTTCTTTCCTAAACAGGGCTTCTTTTGTGATGTTAGGGAAAGCCTCTAGAATAGTCCAGTTTAAATCATTGGGCGTGTGATTTTTTTCCGCAAAATGTGAACACATTTTAGTATTTGTTTTTTTGCATCGTACATTGCTTCTGTGTTCAGTTAATCTGGTTTTGGCTTGGCGTGTGGTCATCCCAATGTATTGTAGGGGGCATGGACACGTGATCAGGTAGATACAGTTACGAGTGTTACAATTTGTGTGTTTTTTCTGGGTCCAACTCCAGTTGTTGGTAAGTTGAACTGTTTTTGAAGCTCGGGTTGATGGGCATGCCACACATTGACCGCAAGGGTAATGTCCACTAACCGGAGGTAGGTTCCATAAGGTGGTAAGGACTGCAGGATCTGTCTTTTTTGGTCTGGTGTTGATGAGGAGATCCTTAAGGTTTGATGTGCGTTTAAAAGCAAATCTTGGTTTTGGTATGGACAAATCACCTGAATCTAAGATTCGCCAATGTTTATTAATGACCCTTTTTAACATGTTGGATTCTGTGGTAAAAGTGGTCACACATGTGATGAGATCTGATTCAGGTTTGGTTTTTGATTCCAAAAGGGTTGATCTGTGAGCGTTACGTGCTCGTTTTTGTGCGTTGCCAATGATACGGGCGGGGTAATGTCTCTGAGCTAGATTCACACTAAACTCAGATGCTTGTTTTTTATAGTTTTCTATTTGGCTGCAGTTCCTGCGGATACGCAAGAATTGCCCGTAAGGAAGATTATCCTTAAGTGCCTTGGGATGAAAACTATTGTATTGTAGGGGACAATGGCTGTCGGTGGGTTTTTTGTATGTGATTGTTTCCAGGTAGCCTGTCCGGTTGATAATAGTCAGGTGAAGGAATGGTAGTTCCTGTTCGGAGCAGTTAGCAGTGAATTTTAAAAAGGGGTTAAGATCATTGATCCATGACATGAAATTTGGAATATCATCCATATTGCCCTTCCAAAAAATTAAAATGTCATCGATGTAACGCTTCCATAGGAGAACGTTACTCGAAAAAGGGTTTGTGTCCGTGAGCACATACCTTGCCTCGAAATCCGACATATAGAGACATGCCAGGCTTGGGGCGAAGGTACTGCCCATCGAAGTACCTTGGGTTTGATGGAACATCAGTTCCTCAAATTGAAAAAAGTTTTCAGTGAGAGCGATGCTAGCACACTCCATGACAAAGCTAACGGGAGTGGGTGAGTCCCAGTCGGTATTGAGCAAGATCGTCTCAACCACCTCAAGAGTGTTGAGCTGAGGGATATTGGTATAGAGGGCCTCTACATCCAGTGTAAGAAGTACATCTGGATGTGGACCCTCCAAATTGGTTAGTTCAATCAATTTCAGGACATCTCTGGTGTCTTGTAGAAATGTCGGGGTAGTACGAACTAATGGTCGTAAAAAATGGTCGCAGAATTTGGATAGTGGTTCTAAAAGGGACCCTATGCCAGACACAATTGGTCTTCCAGGGGGCGGGGATACCCCTTTGTGGATTTTTGGCAGTGTGTAAAAAAAAGAGCTCAACACTCTTGAGGTGGTTGAGACGATCTTGCTCAATACCGACTGGGACTCACCCACTCCCGTTAGCTTTGTCATGGAGTGTGCTAGCATCGCTCTCACTGAAAACTTTTTTCAATTTGAGGAACTGATGTTCCATCAAACCCAAGGTACTTCGATGGGCAGTACCTTCGCCCCAAGCCTGGCATGTCTCTATATGTCGGATTTCGAGGCAAGGTATGTGCTCACGGACACAAACCCTTTTTCGAGTAACGTTCTCCTATGGAAGCGTTACATCGATGACATTTTAATTTTTTGGAAGGGCAATATGGATGATATTCCAAATTTCATGTCATGGATCAATGATCTTAACCCCTTTTTAAAATTCACTGCTAACTGCTCCGAACAGGAACTACCATTCCTTGACCTGACTATTATCAACCGGACAGGCTACCTGGAAACGATCACATACAAAAAACCCACCGACAGCCATTGTCCCCTACAATACAATAGTTTTCATCCCAAGGCACTTAAGGATAATCTTCCTTACGGGCAATTCTTGTGTATCCGCAGGAACTGCAGCCAAATAGAAAACTATAAAAAACAAGCATCTGAGCTTAGTGTGAATCTAGCTCAGAGACAATACACCGCCCGTATCATTGGCAACGCACAAAAACGAGCACGTAACGCTCACAGATCAACCCTTTTGGAATCAAAAACCAAACCTGAATCAGATCTCATCACATGTGTGACCACTTTTACCACAGAATCCAACATGTTAAAAAGGGTCATTAATAAACATTGGCGAATCTTAGATTCAGGTGATTTGTCCATACCAAAACCAAGATTTGCTTTTAAACGCACATCAAACCTTAAGGATCTCCTCATCAACACCAGACCAAAAAAGACAGATCCTGCAGTCCTTACCACCTTATGGAACCTACCTCCGGTTAGTGGACATTACCCTTGCGGTCAATGTGTGGCATGCCCATCAACCCGAGCTTCAAAAACAGTTCAACTTACCAACAACTGGAGTTGGACCCAGAAAAAACACACAAATTGTAACACTCGTAACTGTATCTACCTGATCACGTGTCCATGCCCCCTACAATACATTGGGATGACCACACGCCAAGCCAAAACCAGATTAACTGAACACAGAAGCAATGTACGATGCAAAAAAACAAATACTAAAATGTGTTCACATTTTGCGGAAAAAAATCACATGCCCAATGATTTAAACTGGACTATTCTAGAGGCTTTCCCTAACATCACAAAAGAAGCCCTGTTTAGGAAAGAACAATGCTGGGTGTTCAAGTTGGGGTCTCACTTAAGGGGATTAAATGACGACATACCCTGGGCAGAACTAAATTCAAACAATTAGCACATCCGGGCTAACTTGGTATGACGTCACCTCCAATTATTACCTGTCATGCCGGGCCTTAAATGGGACTGCTCCCCTGGGTTTTGAAGATAACACATCCTGGGCCGAATTGATAACAATTGCACGCCCCTGATGTACACTTCATATGAGATCAATCTTCAGTAACAGATCCCATGGTGGATATTGTAGGCATTCCACCTCATGAGCACTCCTGGAATTGTTCCTCGCCCACCTTTCCCCCATGCTAACATTACGCTCCGCATAACATTAAGTCTGGGAATATTTCTCGAATATGCAAGAATACACCATCTTACTAATGTTGTATAGCCTTTTATCACATAGATCTCACTCCCTTCCTTTTAACTCTCACACTACCTCTACCCGTTCCAATATGGCTGCCATGATACTACGGCGGACACCGGCACTTCCCGGACGTGATCCAGATCGAACTTGCATCGATATCCCATTCCAAGATGGCCGCCACGTTCAGGGACGCTCCACGAACAGCGTTATTTAAGAACGCCGACCGAAAGGTTTCTCCACGGGGCCCAGAGCGAGGGTAGGACATTGGCAAAGTTGCTCGTCTACCGCCGTGAGTACTTAATGGGGTGTCTTAACCCAAACGGTAAGCCTTCTATTTTCGCTGAAGTGTTGTCAACAGGTTTATGTAACTGGTCCTTTCATGTTCTTTTAACCATCCTCTTAGACTCCGGAGCAACTATTGTGCTCTGTTCCTCCCCGTCAGCCGGAATTAGGTCATTGGGGGTGAGTCCTCAGCATGTGTCCGTTACTCGTATTTTTACCTTTCTTAATTTGACACCAGCGTATTGAGCTTGCATGTTTTGGCGTTAGTCAACCACTTTTACCACAGTCGCTGTGTTTGCTACATGTCTGTTTTTAGCCCCCCGGTTTCAATTTTTCAATTTTAATATCCTGCAGGTCCCGGTCTACCTCCGACCTTATATCTTGCCAATATTCTTGTTGACAATAGATATGCGCAAATGATGTACGTTAAGAGGGACTCCACCTATTAAAGACTAGTCGAGATTGTCTCCTCCACAAAACCACATACTATCGCAATTTGCGCGGTTCACTTGACCTTCTGTCAATTTACCACTTCTGACAACCGAGCACCGTTTTTTTCACGTCGCATCCACCTAGCCAACCTGCACTCCTTGGCTGGGTTTGGAGGCTTTACAGTCATTTGAAGTTTCCTTTAAGAATCACAAGTGTGCTTCTCACCACAGTACCTGTACATTGTGCATCTTGGCAGGTCTACCCGCTGGTTTTATCCCCTTTCACTGTGTCCTTCTCTTACAGGTCTCGGTACTTTCCCAGTACCAGTTCTCCATTAACTTCCTCCTGCCGTACTTAGCAACTAGTGCTATACGGCGGTGCACTTAATTCACACTTACTTGGTCCTGACGAAGTGCCATTGACCCCTTCTGGGGCAGATGGGGCACGAAACATGTTGACCACACTCACTTAAGACTAGCCCTTAGGGAACATTATTTCCTACACAGGGCTTCTTCACTATTTTAATAAGGTTGGAGCTACCTCAATAATTAAAACTTGAATTTAGTAGGACTGCTCAAAAACCTTTTTTATCCATCTCACTCCTAGTGCACCACCTGGCCCTCACACCCACACGCACCCATACGGCTTCTTCAAAAGATCCCCGATAAAGAGCCCCGGTTTCGGGAGCCCGTCAGGCATTGCAGCGCCGGCCAGACGAGGGGCAAATGCCCAAATGATGAAGCATGACATCCCTTGGGGTGTGTGAGGGCATTTCGAAGAAAGACCTGTGCTTTCCCTTCCTCCCCTTTCCCCTGTCTTAGACAGCACCCCTAGGAACTGCTCATTCCTTAAGGTCTACTTGAGCCACCACATCTTTCAGATCCTCCTTCAACCCCTGATAAAAAAGGGACATTCTTTTTTCCTCAGGCCATTCAGCCTCAGCCACCAGTCTGTTAAACGTGGTCAAATATGTAATTAGCTCGCCTTTACCCTGCCTCAATTCTAAGAGTTCCTTGTCCGCACTAAAAGTTGTCACCCTACGATCAAAGACCTTCTTGAACTCTGTCTTAAAGGCAGACCAATCGGACAATATAGCATCATTGTTCTTAACTAACGGCACCGCCCAATTGGCAGCGTCCCCTGCCAAATGGGATATGGCGAAAGCTACTCTTGAGTGATTAGTTGGGAATGACGCCGGTTTACAGGAAAAGTGTAGCAGTATCTGCGTTAGGAAAACCTGTGTCTTGCGAGGATCGCCTGAGAACCTCTCAGGGTTAGCCAAAGGAATGGGGGGAGGCACCGTCACCTGTATGAAAGATGCAGGAGAGGAGGCATTGAAAGGGTTCCTAGTCAACTGTTCTACCTTGTCTCTTAAGACTGTGGTTTCGGCTCTAGCCGATGCCACCTCCTGCCGGACCAGGACTAAAGCATGCAACACATCCTCCATGGACGCCATTATCACTGCGAACGAACCGGGCAGAATGTAATTCTTGGGTTCGTGATTCTGTCAGGTTGTCACGCTGCAGGATCCATTCGCAGTGATAAGCTCCACCTCCGGACCTTCCAAACACCCTGAAGTATATATATATACAGGGTATTCGAACGATACGGCGAGGGAAAAAAAAACAAAAGGGGAAAAACCTCAGGGAGGGAAAGGAAGGGATGGCAGGGAAGGGAAGCTGCAAAACAAAACACATAGGTTAGTACATTGTCATTGCCCTACTCTCAGTAATGTCTCGCTAAAGAAATGAGGGTCACCTGAGCTAACTCTGCTTAGCGGCTTCACAGCGACGGTTCTCTCCTTGTGCCTTCCTTTTCCCTACATAACACAAGAAAACCAGTTAGGTGACACTGCACTCATCACACTCCTACTCAATGCCTGTGTACCAAATGACGGTAACGTACCCCCCTAACGTGGAACTATCATAGTATATAGAATCCTCCGCAGAGTCAAAGTTCTGACTAATCTCCTGGTATTAGTCCTCCAAAAGCCATACTATAAATGATACGTAGTGAGAGTTCCAAATATTGTCACACTGTCACCGGTGTATATTGCGCCATATCCACCGATAGAATCAACAAGCACTTTTCCAAAGGTCAAAGGTCAACCAAGCACGGTAGGGCGTAACGCTTATACTACTGCCGTCCGCTTTGTATTTGTAATCCACCCTCAATACCTCAGACCTTCGTGACGGTAATGCGGAGGGTCCCCCCAGCATTCCGCCACTTGCATCTAGCAATTAGAATCCCGGAAACAAGGAAACAATCCGTTCCCCTTTTCTCAGGAAAGGCAATGGCCAGGACAGCCGCACCACTCCCCGACACACCCGCCTGGCTCCCGGGTACCTGTACGAGCGATCCACTCGTCAGCCAACAGAAAGCCCTAGGTTAGCGAAAACATAAGACGATACCAGGGCCGGGCGCGGGAACCTGCAATCGCTCCTCTGGATACGCTGCTTCAGGATACTCCAGAACCGAGAGCAGACACTCCCGCTGAGTCCATCAAAATCACGAACACTCCCCTAACGGCCGTGCCTCACTATATCCGGTCGGTAGCACGGGCTTCTGGGAAATGTAGTTAAAACCCATTGGTATGTGGGAATTGTAGTCCAGGCAGGTGCCTAGGCTAAATACTGACAGGTACGCTAACATATTTTAACACTGAATTCACACAGCATGGTATAAGAAGCGATGAGTACTTACGGCTCACACAATTGAAAAACTATTTAGCAAAAGCACTTGACCTCTTTGTTATCTTTATTTGACACTTTGCTGTCTTTCACAGATATGACCAACATATAGCAACACCACCAAAACGAAGGAAACTGGTTGTATGCGTTTCGTTTGCACTACTAAGTGTACTGCTATTATTTCACTTTATCACTATTGATCACGCAGTAGCAACATCCATCTAGGTCCTGAAGAAGGCCATGATCCCACTGATCACTCTGGCCGAAACATGTAGACCTGTTTACTAGATAGATGCAGTTAATATTTCCAAACTGCATTTGCACTGTTTTTGACCTTGACACCGAGAGCTAACCAATAAAGATCCTTTTCTCTTGGGAGCCAATTTTACAAAACATATCACTTCATTGTATTGCACTGCACCCATCACAGGAACATTACTACGCTTCACATTGGTTGGATTTTAGTAGATCCCATATACAAATAGTATCTCAAAAACATCCCTGAGCTCCTCACTCACAGTGAGGGGGTTGTAGCCGTTGGTTGCACTAGGAGCTGCATCTAAGAGGAGAAATCCCAAATGATGAAACATGCCACCTCGGTGGGTGATGGGATTCCGTCCTTTTCAAAGGATTCCCCCACTATATAGCTAAGAGTCCTTGCTTGTGCCACATGTCTCTAGTGCTTTTTTAAGTCTGTTAGACCCGCGGATAACAAGTTGTTTTGCAATAGTTTGGTAATAGAATTTACCCGCTCAGGTCTTAAATATTTCCCTTGGACCCTCCCTCCTCTGTTTTGTATTTTCTGACATTGATAACCTAGTCACCTCCCAGCCCTTCAGCTGTATGATCCAGGACCTTTGCCTTTCTTGAGTAACAATAAATACATTTGACCAGAGCACAGTTTAGAATGGTATTGGATGGTTCAAAGCAGGCTAGTACTGCTTCCCTACAGGAACTTGTGCCCTTGGCAACCGCCACCCCCCCTCTGTAACTAATGCCTCCTATCCTCAAAAAGGGTAGAGCACAAGCACTGTACATGCATTATGTCCTCTTTTTGCTCTTTACAGAGCCGACACGCTGCCTGTTCCTCACCCTTTGTCTAGGCTGGATAATGAGTTGGGATAAACTATGCCTTTTATTTAAATGCAATCACAGACATCCTGGTCCCCCCAGCAGGTCACCACCCCTGAGATTTTTGCGATTGTCAACGGGTTGCAAACTGAGATCTACCCCATTAATGTTCATGACGTAGGTCTATTTGCGACTCACTAGGAATCACAAAAAGTGTAAAACACACTTCAGTACATTACTGTTTGCAATTACCAAATAGAAAATCCAACAATGTTTATTCATTTAGTCATCGCTGGAGCAGTCCAAGCAGAGACTGTCACATTTCTGATCATAATAGTGCTAGAAGTGTTTCCTGCCAAAATTCAAATAATAGGGTGAAGCAATTTGGGATCAGACTGAGAGTGTTGCAGACTGAGTACATCACTTGAGGGTGGAGGAAGACATTATGTCCCCTATCCTGAGGGGCTCCGTCTGCCAAATTTAGAGATCACCTCTCTCCCAGCGGGGATCTCTGTACCTTAATAGGAACTGCTATCATCCTGGTTACCATTCAAAGTAAAAAACGTTTGTAGGATGTCCGTCATCAGTTTTGATGGCCGGTGACCAAACTTTAACAAAGTGTTTGTTGTTCAAAGACCAACTCCCTAAGTGGGAGTTTGTTATTGAAAAGCAAATAACTAATGACCTCCCACACCCAGGGAGTTTTTCTCTAGGCGTGGGGGTCATGCTTTGTTTTTTCTGTCTCTTACTGCCAGGCTACAGAAAAATCGGACCTCCCGCAGTCCACCGTCATAGGGTGAGCTGCGAAATTCCAAAACCACCAACCTCTAAATCTGACCCTAAATTCACCAGTGTTCCCTTACCTGTCCCTGCGGGGGTTAGCATCACATAACATGGAAGTATTTAATCAATTCTGTGTATCAAAATATTGCCCTATCACACCTGATACCCATCAAAACTTAAGTGAGAATTATTTATGTCAAGTAAACTGGACTCATGAACTTATTGGCATAGGTCATCAAGCGCTTATAAACTTTTAGCACTGCAGAATCCGTGTTTGGCAAAAATGTGCATATATTAATTTTATTAAGTAGAAAAAGTGTAAAAAAAAAAGGCTCATTTTTAGTCTGTTGTGCTTTGCTTTGTGTATCAATGTCAAGTGAGACCTTAGGACAAGCACTGCCCCTTATGAAACGACTTGATGTATGTTTTCCAGTGGCGAGTTTCCGTAGCATACGAACACTTTCTGCTCAAACAGCTCTTTTCTATAAAAAGAAATTAAACATAATCCCTAGTTCTCATTGAGAATGGGCCTCCAGCTGTTTAGAATCTCTAGGTCAGTTTGTCACAGTCAATCGAGTGCCAAAAATACAGCGTAGAAATTGAAAAACAGGTTTAGCCTGATTTTGCTGCAGTTGAGATGTCTTTTCAGCCCTGAGAATTCATTACAGTACAGTATGACCTGGTTAACACAAGAACATATGGCAAAATCATTGTTTTCTGCAATTTAATAGCCTCATAAATGATAAACACAAACACTGAGTATGGCCATAGGCATGATGCACAAAATGTACCAGTTCTACACAATAAAGCGCCTGTTTTTATTCGCCTGCAGTATGTAAAGTGGATTATTTTAACCCGATGTATCCGAGTTGAAGCTTGATTTGCAAATAGTACAGCTCGAAAACAGTGAGCACGTTTTCCCTATTTCTGAGACACGCTGTCTGAAAAAATTCACTAACTCTCAGAGCAATCGGGGTAATGAATTAATTTGACCCGATATTACTTTATATGGCTCTGTGCTGAACCAGAGCAGTCCATCATTATACAAACCCACTTGCACTGCGTATATTCTTAGACGGTCAGAAAGCAAACTGTGCGGGACCTCTTCATCTATCAGGTATGCAAAAGTGCCAGTTGTGGGAGCAGATCCCTTGACTTAACAATGTAAACTTTTAGTTGAAGAAAGGACAACTTAGACCATGTCATCCATATTGCTGTGACTCTGCAGTCTAACACGTGACTCTGGCAGCTGTTTTATTCTGTGTCATAAAAAAGACTCCTGGGGGCATGTTCACAAGGATCTATCGCCGAGTCAACGGGACTTTATTGCAGCCAAAGTAGCGATAAACTTATCGCCCCTATCACAAGCTGGTGTTAACATCCCACAGCGCCAGTTTACCCGCGATAGCAGCCACAAGAAACATTGCCACAGATGACCCCCACAACTATCGCTAATGAGATGCAGAGTAGGCGTTCCCGTGCCAAAAGCCGCGACAACACCACTCCACAACATTCACAACGACCAGCCAGAACTGCGATAAGAACACAAAACAGGTGATAAGGTGCGTTAGCAGCAGAAAAATAAAACCTGCTCTGACCTGGTGCAAAGTCGGAGCACAGACTGCACCACAAAAGCGAGCCCAGCCCAGAGCCACACCTGAAGAACGACAGATGCACCCGGGCAACTGAACATGCAGCCCGGAGGGCTGAAAAGGCAACAACACCCACCGCCACCACCACCAGGACCCCCCTCCCCAGCACACACCCCTGACTAAAGACATGCCACATCAGCTACACCTAAACATGTACAAAATAATCCGCATGATGTCGCACAATCACAACTGGTGACATGCATGTGTCGTCACAAAAATGAGCATCACACATTCACTTTCGAAGCAACAAATGAAACTTTATTAAAATGAACACTGAAATAAAATGAAGACACATGGCAGCTCCCCTCAGGACAATCCGTAGGTCAAAGCCTGCAAGACAAAAATTATGATGAGAAGGTGTGTCCTGCGCACATTAAAGGACAGAGAGAGAGCGAAGGAGAGAGAGTGGAAGAAAGGGAGAGAGAAAGAGAAGAAGAGAGGGGGAGAGAGAGAGAGAAGAAGAAAGGGGGAGAGAGAGAGAGAGAGAGAGAAGAAGAGAGGGGGAGAGAGAGAGAAGAAGAGAGGGGGAGTGAGAGAGAGAAAGAGAGAGAAAAAGAGAGGGGGAGAGAAAGAGAGAAGAAGAGAGGGGAAGAGAGAGAGAGAGAGAGAGAGAGAAGAAGAGAGGGGAGAGAGAGAGAGAAGAAGAGAGGGGGAGAGAGAGACAAGAAGAGAGGGGGAAAGAGAGAGAGAGTGCCGCCCCTGCGCACCCAGGCCACACTGCTCACCTGCTGCCACCGGTGTGTCTCAAACCACTTGCTGGTATGTATTGCATTTCACCAGGTCACACATCTGAGACAGACCCGTCATCTGAAATAGATTCCAGATGCATGATTGGCACAGTACACACAATTGCACGAGACAACATCGCCTGCCCGCCCATGCACACCCAGGCAAAGGCACCCCAGCCCCTCCCGCCACCTACCAGAGCATGCCCGCCCATGCACACCCAGGCCTCACTGCTCACCTTCCACGACCGGCGTGCAGACAAGAGGTCCCACCACGTGCCGCTGCAAGCCACAAGCGCGGGGCCCGCAGACATGGCACCCTCCACATCATGCAGCCCCACTTCGCAGGTCACCAGGTCTCACGTTTGGTGCTGGGTCTTGATTACTCCTTGGCAGAGGACATACCAGTGCACCTGGCCTCATTGCAGGCTGCACACCCGCTCAGCCCAATAGGTGCTACTAACTCTGTGATCCCGGAAGCGACGCCACGTGGCGGTAGGCCCGCGCTGCCCGCTGACTCTGGCCTACACCGGTCCAGCAGGGCACACAAAGCCTAAGCTGTCCAGACCACCGGGATGGGGCATCATCGCAGGCTGCACACCCGCTCAACACTTAGTGCACCCAAAGTCACCGTCCCGTGGCGGGGTGCCTGTGCCGGCCGCAAAGCTTCGGGTGCTACTAACCCTGTGCAAGCCCAATCAGCACCATGTGGTGGTAGGCCCAGTACTGCCGCAAGGCCTCGGGGGCCACTAACCCTGTGCGCAACAACTCATGGGCCCTTTATGATTGAGAACCGTGGAGCGTCTGTCATCCAGTCACCACCGGCAGAGGGGAATGTGACGTCATCGGCCCCTTATGTCAGTGGAGTAACATGGCCTGTGATGCCTGTGCCAGATGGGTGTGGTGTGTGTGCAAACCTGCCCTCAAGGAGTGGCTGTGACATGCTGACAACTAGAACAGTGACCTGCACACCACCAGCGAGTACGCCTGCGAAGGGTAGCAATGAGGGCCCCCCGGAGCGTAAGCGGAGTGGTCTGGCCTGCCATATGCCAGCCATGCCATTGTTGCAAGCCCTGCGCTGGTCTGCCATATGCCAGACCAGCGCAGGGCTTGCAACAATGACTTGTGGGCTCTGGGCGTGGTTCAGTCCATGTCCATATATGGAAGTGACTGATGCATGTGTCCCTGTTGTAGTGTCCATGGCACCCGGTACACAATATGCAATGTAGCACCCTCTGACTGGCATCCCACAGGATGAGCATCATTGACGCAAGGGAAATCACTGTCCTTACATTCATCCACACATTCATATATGAATGGTGAAAGACATAACACAGCAGTGCGTTACTGGATGTTTATTGCACATCCAGTGCAGTTTTGCAGCTGGAGCGGTACAAGGCAATGCCAAGCACACTACACAATATGGGCCCGTGGACGGCCAGCCAGAGTCCATCCGGGAATGACAAGTACTGCGGAAGAGGAAGGGCACAGTCCGCAGTCTGTTTGCCATGTCATTGGTCATCAAGCAGTCCATGTCGCTGTCCGAGGTGAGTGCATCGGAGTGTATCAGGGGTCATTGGAAGGTCATGGGGCCATGTGCGGCACCAAGCAGAAACAGGCCAGGTGGCGGAAATGAATGCTAGTGCCTCCTGATCACAAATCCATCCACGTCTTTGTCCCCGGATGTGTGCTCTTCCCCACCTGTGGGTGTTGCAGCACCGGCTGAGGCACTGTCTGCCACTGATACATCATGTGCCGGAGTGGATATGTCTGCCGCACTGTGAGGCAATAGCACACCAGGGGGCAGAGATCTGGATGGTGTGGGGCCAGCAGCATTCGTCATCGCCATGCCTTGTGGCAACAATGCCATTATGAGGATCTGCAGGGCATGGTAGATCTCAGCTACATTTTGCTGGTGTGCAGCAGTGGCTGCCATCCTTTATGCCTCCATCCGCACCATGTCCACCATGGACCTCCGCATGTGTGCCAGCTCATGGCTGGTATCGCTGGAGCCCCTCTGAGCGGACAGGTGTTCTTCTCTCCGCGTCATGACTCCAGTGATGTCAGTCAAGGCTTGTTGAAGACCATGGAGCTAGCTTAGATTCCCACCCGCACCTGCTCAGCCGTCTCCCTCTGGCCCTCCAGCACACGGCGTTGGAAGGCCATATGTTGTTCCTGGGAGTCTTGGGAGACTGCCGGGGCCATGAGTGCCTCCTGCTGGGTGGTTTGGGTGGGCGATGGGATCTCCTCGATGCAGCTGGGCACCCCTGATCCTGGAGGTGAGTCGCGGATTACGTCAATGATGTCTAGGAGGGCTTGTGTTTCGATGCTGAGGTTGTCCTCCTCATCATCAGTGAAGAGTGGCAGGGGGTGTTGACGGTGGCCCTGCAATGTGAAGGGGAGATGGTGTATTGCAATGTGTCCACATGTATGTAGCCACATGGTACATGTTGACATTCAGACAGCATGGCATTGTACATTCTATAGATCTGGGTGATGACCCAGAGTCATTGAGGGTGTGCACTGTGCTCTGCTTGATTGTGCATGTGTGCCATCGTGGCCATCTCCACCCGTCCCCCAAATCCTCGTGGTCACTCACCCTGTTGCGGTTGTGTTGTGTCCTGTCGAGCTGTGTCCGGTCCCCCGACTTTGGCCACAGTATCCACACTGATTACTGTCGACACCAGCTCCTCCATGTCATCCAGCACGAGCTGTGACGCTGGGCCCCCACCTCCAGTCTACATTGCTGCCTTCTGGTTGGCTGCGAGTTTCTCCTTGGTCTTTCGCTTGATGTCATTCCATCGCCTCTTGACCTCGTTAATTGTCCTCTTGTGCTCTCTGACGGCATTCACCTTGTCCACGATGTCCCACCATATTCCATTTTTGGTGCCCAATGGCACGTTGGAGGTGACGAACAGTTGTTGATGGTGTTCCATCACCTCCGTGACTATGATCCTGTTTGCCTGCGGACTGAACTTCGTCTTCCTCTTCTTCTTGACCTTGCCCTTTCCTGTCCCCAACGTCCCGGGCTGGTCGTCTGGGGTGCTTGTGGGGTTGCGCTCGTCCTCTGCGCCTGCTCTGGCTGCCTCCATGGTGCTTGGGTGTTGGTCAGTTTGTGTTTGGGTGTTTTTTCTACTTTTATGGTGATTTTTCCCGCCTGACAGGTGTGGATTGCAGGCCTGGCGCTGCTTAATGCTGATTTCCTCATCGCGCTTTGGCCCATCGCAGGTTTTTTTGCATATGGGTTTGTGTTTTTACCTCCGTCGCAGTGGTTGAATCGAGGGCATTGGCCACGGTTTCTGCAAACTATCGCATGGGGCCGCCTTGTTGTGAATTCTACGTTGACACGGTGTTATTTTCCCGCGATAGGCTGTGATGTGTAAAGTTACGTTAACATTTTTGGGTGATGTTTTGCACACGTTCTTGTGAATATACCTCCTAGACTTTCACTAGCTGAGAAAGGATTTCCCTTGACTCTCGAACAGAGTGCATCTTCTCAAGGTCAGAGCAACTGACCCAGACTGAATACATATATTTTAAAATGTTATGTGCCAAAAGCAGATGCTGTGAACATTAAAACTTAATGTATGAGAATAGTGAGAAAATCTTCTAATGTATTTCTTTATTAATTGTTGCTCTGCTTTATTTCACTAATGTACCATTGTGGTAAATGTATGAAGCTTTTGTCTAAAGTCCTATCAAAGGGAGAGATGTCTTTATGTTGAGAGGTGACCCTTCCCCACTCTCTAGAAGGCAAATCTTTGCTAGACTTTAACTAAAACTCTACAGACTTTGATGGCCCAGCTTATGTATTTCTGTATTTTAATTCTTTAAGTAAACCTCAAAACGAAGATTCTTATCTGTCATATTTTACCAGAAAGACCTTGTTGTTGCCTGCAGTAATTTTGTCACCTAGTTCATTAATTAAGAGAGACGGCTCAAGCAGGGAGCACCAAAGTCTGGTAGGAACTACACCGCTCCCGCCTGGTGCCAGTACACAAGGAGGATTTTAGCTATGGATTTGCATGTCAAGACAGGAAAAAATGTAAAATCTCTTGTTATGGACTTTTCTACCTGTAGGTGCAATCTACTGCTGTGGAAATTATAGAGTTCCAAAGCTTTTTGTAGATGTAGTTTTAGGGTTAGGGACAGGAACACTGATGTTCCAAGAGGAGTGGCAGATGTGGCAATGCAAAAACCTACATGGTGGATTTTCACAAAACTTCCCAGCTTGCATAGATAACTTAAAAAGGTATATTTGTATTTTTTTGTAAAGCACAGAATCGTACATGTAACCCAGTAAGAGGAGGGGTCTGGCCTTATTCAAATGTTCTGCTTATGCAGCAGTTTCTAGTTAATGGTTGAGTGAATGAAATCACTTGTAACATGCATTTTACAGATTAAGGAGAATCTATTAACTGCATCAGTAGATTTATGGGACTTCAATAGAGCTGAGGTAACAGATGAGGCACCACCTCTACCAGCCTAGCCATGGCCAGCCCACTATATCTAAAGCTTTTACCCTTTCTGCACTTCTTCATCATCCCAAGTCAGAACTCCAAAGTGAGGATCTGTTCTGTGTCAATGAAAAACATTTGCCCCCACACACTGGGTATTTTCTACAGCTCATGGTAAGGCATTTTTGCACTTTTGTTTTTCAAGACCACCAGGTTGCACTGCTGGTCCCACAGAGCAAATAGGTTAGAGGACATGGTGTTGGAAGACGTGCTTTTTAGAGGGTGGACCCCTGCTCCATTTCAACAATAATTAATTATATGGGGGGTGTTTCCCGACAGCAGAAGCAGTGGCAGATTTGCTGATGGGAAATCTGATGTCTCCATCCTAAAACTTAACTGAAGAGCTGAAAATTGTGCTGCCATAACTGTCATAAATTGTGGTGGCTGTCCATTACCACACACCTCTCAGACCCTTATATTTTAAATAAGGCTGCATTAGGTTTCCATTAATTAAGAGTTGCCATTCGAGGATTTGCAGTATCATTAAAACGCACACTGGCAGTCAATAGGCATGGCTTTAAATGTGGTAACACATATAAACATAGGTGTACAAAAATTAGGAATGCATGAGTTCACTACATTAAAGACATACCGTCTTTCACACACATGCCCAAAGCACTCTTTCTATAACACATACATAACACTGTCAAGTATGCCGTGTTTCTATACACAAAATGGTAGTGATGGCAGTAATTATAGTGGTTATATTGGTGGTTATGGAGATGGTAGTAACGGTTTGGATTGTGATAGTAGTAGCAATGGGGTCGTGGTAGTGATGGAGGTAATGCTGGCAATAATGGTGGTAGTGAGATCGTCGGCAGTCACAGTTAATAATGAAGGTAGATTAGAACAGACCCTAAGCCTGCCATGAGCCACAGTAACAAGGAGAGAAGGGTAGGGTAGAAACAGGGATCTGATGAAACATTAGGCTGGGCATTTTGAGGTTTGGCCATCCTGAACTGTAAAATGATAATGCTAAAAGCATTGACAATTACTAAATTAATAGCTTATTTGGAGACAATTTGCATTTTAGGATACTGGAAATTTAGACATAGGCATAACCAGCATGCAGAAATAAATGGTATTGATATATGTTCACAAGCTAGTGGATCTGCAATGCTACTCATGTACATGCTATTTAGGAAGCCTTTGACATCTTCAGTCATCAACTTCTATCTTCAATTTTGAGAGATGTGATATGGTGTTAGACGTGTCAAAAAAAGACTCAATTCATTTCGGACCACCAGGGAATCCAACTTTTCAGAGTACAAGTTGAGATGTTTAAGTCTAGAGATTTTCAAGTAACCTGAGGAAAACCAATGCTCATGTTTTTCTCCAAACTGTGCAGTCTTTCTATGAGCTATTAGTAATAGTCAAAGTCAGGAAGTGATCTTGCTCACCTCTAAAGATTTCCTCTAAGTGCAGTTCAAAATCACAACTTCCAACATTACCAAATCAATATTTAGAATATATACCTAAATATTGAGAAGATATGGATGAATGAAAATTGGCAGAACACATTTGGCTGTAAAACTGAAATGCTGGTTATCTACTCTGTAATGGATTAAACATGCAAGTAATCTATAATGGTCTATCCCTTTAGTAGGGTCCAAAACGCTATTACAGATACATTCAACTTGTTTAGACTTCAGTCGATTCCTTCATCAGCTTGTCTTAACTGTATTTCAAAAGTTCATCGATGGATGCTGGATTGGTTCAGCCTAAGTTAAAAGGAACTGCAATCCTTCACGTGGGTTTAGTCATTTCAGTCCCTTTCCTCCCACCTTGGCAAGAGGAATTAGACACTTCAGCAAGCTGAATAAACACAGCCTGTAACTTTGGAGTTCTCTTAGACAGTGATGTTATGTGTATTCCCAAATGCCTTCTCCAAAACAGCACTTTGCCACTTAAGTAAATGTACAGTGTTTCTACTACCACAAGGCCACTGCTCTGAAAAAGTCACCATAATGCTCACTTTAATGTCATGTTTCTCGCTCTAAAATTCAGTGTTAAAACATTTACAACACGTATTGTTCAGTTTGAAATGAAATGATCACACCACTCTGACCCTGAAATCCATTTATTGGTTTCCAGTAAAAGGAAGAACAGCCTTCAAAATACTCTACCTTGCCCACAAGACACTACATGGCAGCTCATCAAAATATCTGACCAGTGTGTACATTTTTACTATCTGATCATAAGCCTCAGGTCTACCAGCCAGTGTTTACTGTTTACACAAGCATTCAAATATTTGATATATGGCTGTCAATCCCTCCATCTTTCAGGCTCCTCCCTGTGGATCTCACTACCACAAGAATTAAGACTGAAAAATGACTACCTCAAATTTTTAACATTCTTAAAGTATTTGGCATTTAGTTAATCATATCCTCCTCTCAACAATTGTCTCCAACAGGACCCCCAAGCCCTGGCCAATCAGACATCCAATATGAGCAGGACACTTTCTCTTTTGCAAGCCATTGCTCCCATGTTGTGAGCAGTTCTGGCAGTTGGTATCACGAGATACTGTTCATACCTACTGGATTATGGACCAGTTCTCCCTCACTGACTTCCTGCACATGTACTGTATTCCACCTGACCCTTTCTATTATATGCTCTTCTAAAATTCCTCTGAGACCATCAAAGGCTGATTGGTAACACCTCAAAGAAACCCAAATTAATATCAATAAAAACAAATAAAATAATCACCTTTCATCTCATGCACCAAGTGTCTGCATAGTCATTTTCAAAATATAGCAGAAAAATGTAGAGCAACTCCATCACCATAAAGTAATAGACCCACTAGGTCTGCAACATTTGAAAACCTAACCCTCACTTATCAACCAGTTAAAAACAGACTACTCAATTATAGCATCTATGTCAGTGGCATGGGAAAAGAAGAGGGGCCTGCCAGCATGGTAATATAATGGGTCCAATACCCTGCCATACAAATATTTCACTAACTGCTTTGTTGCCCACTGTCTTGTGATCTTCACCAAAGATGTGTCTCTGCCACACACTAAGGTAAGGTTCTTGGCAAACCATGTTGTTAATATAACATTTTAAACAATTCTAGAACATTTGCTCACTAAATGTTTTTTTTCCTTATCAGATTTAAATAAAATCCCACACTTCTTCAGAAGTATATAAATAACTAATGTACAACCACACTTAAAGTGGCATGAATATATTCCTTTAATATTTACTAGAATGATTTTTTTTAATTATTCTAGTGTAGGTCTTTATCATATCATAATCATCTTTATTCGATTCAAAGTGATGAATCATAAAAGTGTACTTACAGTACTGATGGAGTGCAAAAACCCTACTAACGGAGAAAAACAAACCTGTTCCAGTATCCTCCCCTTCGGCAGACCAGATGTCACACTAACTTAGTCACTCATACAGTCATTGGTGGGGCCCATAACACCAACACTCACGCTAACCATTCCACGGTCTGCACCCAATCGGGAGGGATGAGTGGTTCAAGCGCTCGACATGTGAGGGGAACACCTTATAACCTAAAGAGGAGAAAAGTTAATTTACAGCAATATACATCAATACTCCTTCCACCTATAAATCTCAATCCTAATCATCAAGGCACTCCCACAATGATCGATGAATCATTTAGTTGGATTGGTTGATGGTGATTTAGAACCAGCTAAAACACATTCAAGATTTAGATCTTACCTTCCTCAATAAACCCCAGACTCATTTCTTGTTAATCAATATCTTTTATCTAAATTTCTGAAAGAGTTATGTTTGCATTTGGAAATTTATATCAAATTTCAAATATAGCGCAGAACATCATATTTACCTAATCTGGCTATTTGGGGTCCTCTACGTCATTGGTTCATGTCGCAGTCAGTTGTCAAAGATCAAAGTTCTATGCTCAGCACGCTACAGTCTCAATCGATCAGCAAAGACCAGAGACGTGCAAGCATCTGTCAGTGCCCATAGAATTTAGGAAAGTTCGCAGTCATCAGTATTTGGGCAGCATCTGGATGGTCTAAGATTCAGGAAAACGCAGCAGTCACCCTAAGTAGTAGAGTTCGTATAGCGTCACCGTCGTCGTCGTTGTCATCAGCAGCATTCAGCAACAGCATAAACGTCAACACAAGAACCGCGCACACTCTCTATTCTACTGTGTATTTTATAATAAAATCAAAGCAAGAAGATACATTTTGTTATTTCAATACAGTCGTGATTGGTTGGTTAAGGACGTTCGATGCTGAAGTTAGCAATATTTGGTACAGTTCAGGAGGTGATGTCATGAGTTCAATGAAAGTCAATCCGTACTAATTTGTTGTAAAAGTCCATTGTCTTTTGTCTTGGCTGTCAGCCCACAGTGACCTTGCTTGGGAACATCAGGTTCAGAGTTTGTGACGAGGTCTAGAAAGCTTTGTCGCATCAGCGCACTTCGCTCCATGCCTCGTGGAACAGTGGCCACTCCGTCGTATCGCGTCGGCGGCCATCTTTGTTTTAGGCCCAAACGCCAACTTAAGCGAAACAAACACAAAAGTGTAATTAATACATAGAAATAATAAATCTAATGTTATCCCCTTACTAATCCCTCTATGTGCTTGTATTTATCTGGCGTATAGCAACATTTAAAGCAATTATATTCACCCTTTCGGTCCTCTTCTTGGGGAACATTACTGAGACACCAAAAGCAACATATATCATGCAGTATTCTAATTACTACATATACTACTGATTAGTAGGCATACGGATTTTAGTCAACAAAGGTTATTTAGCCATGCAATATGCAAATCCCACGTGTAATTCGAATATTAATAATGTTGATTAATAAACATGCAAACTCATTTAATAATATTATAGTTAATGGATTAGTTAATTAGTATTTTCATGCTGAATGAGGGAGGTATACAACATTTTGTACTACCTGCTCCAGCAGTACGTTGAAAAAAATTAAAAAAATTGTTTTTTAAAAGACAAGAGTGCAGATAAAAAGCATAGGCAATTTAGCATACAGCAATTAGTGACTACCTTCTGCAAATAGCAGCCCTCAAGAATCTAGCTAATGCCACACCTGAATACAAATTTGGGAGTAATTATAAATATAAATCCGCCAGCCTACATTGTCAAAAATGTAGTGATTTCAATAGAGGCTTGATAAAAGAAATCCTCAAATCCTTATAAAATTTACAAAACAACAGTACATGTATGGTCGAATGTTCAGACATCTTGTCACAAGGGCAGTACATTAGTTGTTGTGACCAGTTGTTTGTAGTTGGGAAGCTTGTCAAACGATGTCAAGCCTGAAACGCGTCAAAACAAACCTATGTTGGGGATTAAGAACACTAATTAAATATAGTTGAATCGAAAAACTGGCCAAAATAATTTGGTTGTGCTGTACAGTTGGTTTGACCAGATCCACCAATAATCTGACATCTTTCAGTAGGTTTAAACATTCTGTTTTTAGTGATATCCTTGTGATGCATTTCATTGTTTCAGGGTTATCATAATATTCAAGATGACTAATGTCAGTCATACATTTTTTGATAAAATTTAGCCATGGAATTTTCAGAGCAATCTCCGAATCACAACAGTCCTGTGCAATAGAATGATTAAAATCCATATAATCAGAAGTCCAAATCTTGTGCCAAAGGAGCACTGGCTGCACTTTTATCAAATCAGCTAAATGAGTTGCTCCCAGTTCTGAGTGGCATACAAAGTTTGAACAGCTGCTTGGGAGCCCAAGGAGATTTAAAAAAAAAAAGTTTTCTAGTAGCTGTAAATAGTCCACCTTTACATACCCCCATAGCTCGGAACCATACATTGAAATTGATCGGCATTTGGCATGGTTAACATTTCTTTCGGAGGTTTACATCCCAACTTCCTCGAGAAATTGCACAGGCCTGTAATTGATCTATGAAATTGCATCCTTCTCGAGCTTACTGCTCTTCTCCAATTCCCTACACCATCAAATAAAATCCCCAAGTATGAAAAAGAGGGCATTTGTGGTAAAATCGCTTTTCCTATTAAAATGTTACGCCCCTTTGTTAGTCTTCAGCTTGCTTTCATGACAAAGGTTTTGCTCATGTTGATTAATAACTCCAGATTCTCCATAAAATGTACTAATTTGTCTAAAAGATGCTGCAAAGCCAGTGGAGTGCTTGCTATAAGCACTGCATCGTCTGCGTAGAGTAGAACCGGTGTAGGCCGATGTCCAATTTGGAGCAGGTCGGTGCATGCATTCGCATGGGTGCTACCCAGGCTATTATTATATAGATTGAATAAAAAAGGAGCGAGTATGCATCCTTGACGGACCCCTTTTCTGATGTCAAAAGATCGTGTGCATTCACCACTCGTCCCAAATCGGATCTTAGCGAAACCGGTTGAGCATAGATATCTGAGGTAGTTGAAAATAGCAATATCTATACAGATTGAAGTCATGACAAACCATAGTTTATCATGAACACACAGTTGAATGCTGATGACAAATCCACAAAGACTAAAAACAAGTTACCACGTTTAATATATGTATATTTGCCTACCAGCAAATTCAAATTGATGGCTTGCTCCGTAGTCCCAATTCCCTGGCGAAACCCATATTGGAAATCTGAAATGATATTATTAGCGACCACCCACTCCTGCAGTCTGCATAAAAGTATGCGACCCACCACTTTGACTAAAGAGTCTGGCAAAGAGATGGGTCTGTAGTGTGTGGGACAATTACAGTCTCCCTTTTTAAATATTTAATCAATCACATAATTTGTAAAGCGCGCTACATACCCGTGAGGGTTTCAAGGCACTGGGGGGGAGGGGGGGAGGTTGCTGCTGCTATTGGTTGAAGAGCCAGGTCTTGAGTTGTCTCCTGAAGGTCAGCAGGTCTTCGGTCTGTCGCAGGTAGAGGGGAAGGGTGTTCCAGGTCTTGGCGGTGTGATGGGAGAAGGACCTGCATCCGGCAGTGGTACTCCGGATGCGTGGGATCGTGGCCAGGGCATGGTCAGCGGAGTGGTGATTCCTGTTGGGTACGTAGAAGGAGAGTCGACTGTTGAGATAGGCTGGGCCGGGTTTGTGGAGTGCTTTGTGTGCGTGGATCAGGAGTTTGAAGGGGATTCTTTTGTCAACGGGGAGCCAGTGCAGGATCCTCAGGTGGGGGGTGATGTGGTCGCAGCGTGGGACGTCGAGGATCAGGCGTGCGGAGGCATTCTGGATTCTCTGTAGTCTGCTGATGAGCTTGGACGAGGGTCTGGCATAGAGGGCGTTTCCGTAGTAGAGTCTGCTGCTGACAAGGGCCTGGATGACTGTTTTCCTCGTGTTGGTCAAGATCCATTTGTAGATCTTGCGGAGCATGCGGAGGGTGTTGAAACAGGTGGAGGAGACTGCGTTGACTGGTTTGGTCATGGAGAGTTTTGAGTCGAGGATGACTCCCAGGTTGCGTGCGTGGTCGGTGGGGGCCAGGGGGGACCCCAGTGATGTGGGCCACCAGGAGTCGGCCCATGCGGAGGGGTTGGATCCGAGGATGAGGATTTCCGTTTTGTCTGTGTTCAGTTTGAGGCGGCTGTTCTCCATCCAGTCGGCGACGGCCTTCATTCCCTGGTGGAGGTTGAATTTGGCGGTGAGGGGGTCCTTAGTGAGGGAGAGGATCAGCTGAGTGTCGTCGGCGTAGGAGATTATGTTGAGGTCGTGCTGTCGGGCGATGTGTGCTAGTGGTGCCATGTAGACGTTGAACAGTGTCAGGCTGAGGGAGGATCCTTGAAGGACGCCACAGATGATCTCGGAGGCCTTGGATCGAAACGGGAGGAGGCGGACTCTCTGCGTTCTGCCGGAGAGGAAGGAGGTGGTCTAGTCCAGGGCCTTGTTACGGATCCCTGCGTCGTGAAGGCGTGTGCGTAGTGTGAGGTGGCAGACGGTGTCGAAGGCGGCGGAGAGGTCCAAGAGGATGAGGGCCACCGTCTCGCCGTTGTCCGGCAGGATCCTGTTGTCATCTGTGGCGGCGATGAGGGCAGTCTCGGTGCTGTGGTTGCTGCGGAATCCTGATTGGGACGGGTCAACGATGTTGTTGTGTTCGAGGTGCCGGGTGAGCTGAGTGTTTACTATCTTCTCGATGACCTTAGCTGGGAACGGAAGCAGGGAGATGGACCAGAAGTTCTTGAGGCCGCTCGGGTCCGCCTTGGGTTTCTTCAGTAGGGCGTTGATCTCTGCGTGCTTCCAGATCTCAGGGAAGGTGGCGGTCTAGAAGGAGAGGTTGATGATTTTGTGCAGGCTGGGGAGCGATGGACTTGCTGGCTTTGTTGAAGATGTGGTGCGGTAGAGGGTCGGATGGGGATCCGGAGTGGACTGTTCCCATGGTCTTGATTGTGTCCTCGATGCTCACGTTGGCCCAGGTTGTCAGGGTGTCGTGGGCGGTGGGGTGCAATATTGGCACAATGTGGGATTCGGACCAGGAACTTGGGAATCCAACATCCCATTAAGTGTCAGGTGTGCACCACAGCATGGGTAAAAGGTCTTTGCTATAGTTGTGGCGAAGCAAAACGATTCAGGCCATCGGGCAAGATGCCAGTCTCTTACGTCATAAGCAAGACTGCATCCATATACACACATTTGCACCTGTTATCCAGCAAACACGGACAAGGTCTGGTGCCACGAAGCCACAGATGCAGCAAGAGAGTGTTATGCAAATTGCAGTAATATAACAATAATATGATACAGTAATTATAGATTCAAAAATGACTATTGCAGTATCTACTCGTAGAAACTGTTGAAAAATACTGCTTAAAAGCAACACCCAGTCTTGGCCTCATTAGTCCTGCAATACAATATGTCTGGCTTCACGGGCATAATCACGCCCTGGATGTGATGATTGCTGCAGCACTAGCAGTCACAAAATGACATACTATGACACCGCTACACACAGGCTGGTTTACAGAAATCATGGCTATGGCTGCACAAGAATGTTTCATATTCAAACTCAACAACCGATCTTCAGTCTTTGATAAGTATGGGGGAGTTTGTGAAACAAACTCACCGCTAGTCCTGATGGAGCACCAATTCTCACTACCCTCCCTTATTTATCCCGTTCAGGTTTGATATTGGTTCCGTTGTCATAAATACTATTCCTAAGTGGAAGCACCCCAGTCGACATGAGCTGACTCCCATAATCCTAATTAATTGGGTCAGATTTAAAAAAAGATGCATTTACCCCCAATACGAGATTGTTGAACCCTTCTCAAAAACACAACAGAACCCCATTCTCCCCCATGGAGACACACATCTGTGAGACATAATGGGAGTAATATTATCTATTGTCCCCTATTAGAGGCAAGCTATGTTTCTTGGAACAATGCTCGATATTCAAACAACAGATGCTGACCCAAGTATAATGCCCCATACATGACCTGACATGCACTTCATATTTAGCCCCTCCTGCCACCCTTTCTGAGGTATCACACATTACCCACTATTATTGGCTGAAGGACTTGGATGCTTCTCCCTTACCCTAATGCACACATGTATTTCTCTGACTTACCTCCCCTACACCTCAGGGACTCTCTCTCTAGCCTTTATTTGATGTTTTCTAGTTTTGAAATGAACCAGATCAACATTTTGAGGCCGATTATCACTTTTCTCTTCTCCGTTGATTGTGTTCCACTTCAATTATGCCCCCCTCACCCCAAAGTAACACTCAGACTTAACTCCTGAACAGAATATATTTCATTTGTTTTGAGATTTCTACATTGGCTCTCAATCAGAAAAATGTAAATCATTGCTGCCTGTTGTAGAATGTCAATTGCAAATCATGTAGTAGGCAATGGTCTCTTTTCTTAAAATTATCTTTTTATTGAGGGTTTTCAGTGCTATAATAAGATTGTAAAAACAATATCAGATTGGCATGTGTCATTCACCCATAAATAAGCATACAAATCCTTCTTTAAGTATACATACATGTCTATCGTATTGCTGCTCATTACACAATTTGTGTTTTGATGTGTACAGAAACTTGAGTTACGCTTTTCACAATTGTAAGAATGATCCTGTTTTTTACCCTGTACTGCATCCATTTTTCTCTGATCTTTCTATGTTTTTGGAGGTATTTTCTAGCTTCATAAAGAAGTACTTCTAAGGTGTCTAGTTCACCCTTCGATTTTATGAGTGGTTGGATTTCTCCAGGCTTCGCATCTATCTCTTTTTCCTAGGACCAAAGAAGCAATGGGTGTGTAATCCTAGACCAAAGTTAGAGATGACCTGCTGTTAGCACTTAACACAAGAGGGATCATTGTACAGCTGACATCATGCACAATTTAAGTGATGGGGCAGGGTTCCCTGTCTCCAAGTTACTCTGGAACCCTTGGTCAATGAACCATTGGTGTCTGCTTAGAAGGGTAGAGGGGAGGAAATACTTTTCACATCAGGTTCAGAAACACAATGATTAATGACTCTGAAGAATCACAGACTCCAGGTTCTATGTAAGTGGGTTTATTACAAAGCCAAAAATAACTGGATATACATGCACCCAGGGGTGTACCTCAGGTCCCGCACCCTCTTGCGGTGCGGGGGGCCCGTGCTGCAGAGGGCCCCCTCAGCACACTACTCTCATGCAAGAGCTCCTGATAAAATCCGGAGCGGGGGGCCCTCAATGCACCTTGTAGGGGGGCCATCTCAAATTTTGTTACTCCACTGCAAGCACCTCAAGATGAGGTTGTAGAAATACATCAGAACTAATACAAAGCCAAATTTACGAGCAAAGTTGAATCTTTGGAGCATGTAAAGAATAACAAACTCCAAAATAAGAACACAGGCAATAAGTGCCCCCACATCAAGATCAGACTTCATTGGGGGTACATGGGTAAAAAGCAATAGTCTGTCCCTACTCTACCACTAACATGACATCCCTACTTGGCATTCCCCAGGCAATTCAGGAAAAGGTGTCGGATCATGAAGACTTCCCAAGAAGTACACTCATGTTGTATGGGTCAAGTAGCCAAGGCACAGAGCTCATTCTAAGATGCTCCTTTCCTCACCAACGATCTGCTCTCTTCTCCTGACTCAACCACTGGGGCACTGTCCCTAATTCCAACACCAAGATCACAAAACACGCCCATTGCTCATCTTCCACTCACCACATCCCACTGGGCAACTACTCATAGGTGACTTTCTACCTAGTTTCGATACTCTCAGCTCCTGGCTCGATGACCTTGATTCCCAGGCCTTCTCCAGTGAGAAAGAACACCAGCTCACATTATCTGCACTCCTTGTACAAATGTATCCCATCCTCCCTAAGCCTAACTCCTAAACGAAAGCGTTATTCTAACTTAACAAAGTCAAATTTCTCCACCTGCAACAGAAACGTGTGAAAATAACAAATCTAACTACACATGAAATTCAACTATTAATTAGTTTTCAGGGAGAATGCATTTCAGGCCTACAGAAACCAGCCAACATAATAGAATAGCACATGGGCCCCATGAAATTACATGTAAATGAACTCTTCTACCGAATATTTCTAAGTCTAAACCCAGATGAAACAAAAGTGTTTCATAATACCACGAGAGAACAGTAACAAGCAATAAAGGAGTTGGGAAACAACAGAGAGCTGGTCATAAACCGGCCAACAAAGGTGGAGCCATAATCATTCAAACAGCAGTTGCATACCACCATGAATGTAGAAGACTCCTACAAGACCAAATAACATATGAAGAACTGACAGCAGATCCAACAGAAACCCTAACTGTACAGTTTGTGAGTATGGTAGAAGAAGCCCTCGCACAAGATTGGATATCGCAAAAGGATGTTGAATTCCTGATAAGTAAGGACCCAGTCATAACTTACTTCTACACAATACCAAAAATCCATAAAAACCTAACACATCCACGTGGACGACCCATAGTTTCAGGTATTGGGTCAATCCCAGAACCATTGTTGAAATTCGCTGACGCCTTTTTAAGACCACTAATTAAAAAAAACTGACACTTACCTGCAAGAAACCAAGGACATCCTTTGAATCTTTCCGGACAACCCTTTCAATCCTAATACAGAATTACTGATGGGTCTAGATGTGGAGAGCATGTACACTAGCCTCCCACATGAGGAAACACTAAAGATCATTGAGGAAGACCTGTTTGAAATTGACTGGGAATACCAGACACCACGGAACACTGTGATGGAGTGCCGCAAACTCGCCCTAACCAGGAACTTCTTCCAGTTTGAAGATTCTCTCTACCCACAGAAGCACTGAACCAGCATGGGGAGCACCTTTGCCCCCAGCATAGCAGGGCTATACGTTCACCACCTAGAGAAACACGGGATCCTCCACAACAGTAACTCCTTCTTGTCCCACATCAGCCTGTGGAAATGATACATTGACGATGTTCTGGTAATATGGAGGGGAGATGAGGAAACAGCGCAGAAATGTCTTACACGGCTGAATTATCAAAATTATTTTTTGAAATTTACAAACACCACCTCCAATCAAGAACTAGTATTCCTGGATCTCAATATCTTCTGTCAAAGAGGCACACTAAAAACATCTACACGTATCAAGCCAACAGCAAAGAATTGACTTTTGGTCAATGATACTTTTCACCCGAGACACCTGAGAAACAACCTCCCATTTGGCCAGGACCTACGTCTGGGAAGGAACTGCTGGGACATCAAAGACTTAAAAGAGCAAGCAGCTGACCTGCACCAGAAACTGGTAAAAAGGAACTACCCAAAACAAGTCATAAACACGGTAATGAAATGTGCTCGAAATAACAATAGAGAAGCTCTACTGGAAATAAGACCACCAAAACCAATGGAAGACAGACCCATTTGTATCACTAGTTTTAACACAGCTAGTAATCAGGCGAACAAAATAATCAACAAACATTGGCGCATGTTGAATTGTGCGGAGCTTCTCTTTCCCAAACCCATGTTCTCACACAAAAGAGGCAAGAATCTGAAGGATCCATTGCTACACACTAGACCGCACAAAATCGGAGAAGAAGGGACACAACAAACTTTTCAAAGCCCCCTGTCTGGTCATTACCCATGTGGGACATGTAGTGTCTGCAGTCTCACCACCAGAAGTAAAAAGATACGGTTGAATGATAACACCGATTGGGAACATCGCCGTTTTACCAATTGCAACACTAAAAACGTGATCTACATGATCACCTATCCATTCCAGTTATATTACATAGGCATGACGAAGAGGACGGTGAAGACCCACATCTGTGAACAGCGGAGTAACTTACATTGTGAGAGGGCCACGACCAAAATGTCTGCACATTACATTGACAAAAAACATACAGTGCAAGACTTACAGTGGACTGTAATTGAACACATTCCAAATGAATCACAACCTTTTGAAATGGAATAGCAATGGGTTTTTCATTTGAAAACCCACACAAACGGGTTAAACTATGGAATTTCATGGAGCCAATTTGTATAACTGTTTTTTCCCCGGAAAAACTGCATACCTTAGCATAAGCGCGAACCATGTCACTCTCCACTTACAAATTTCTTCTAACATCAGCCACCAATACCGCACGAAAGAAAATAGAAACGGTCTATTTTTAAAAACACCTGTAATTCTGTATGTCTGCACCAGAACAGTGATAATATCACAAATATCATGGAGTATCATTATCACATAGAGGCTGTCGCTCCTCAACTACAATACTCCTCCCATCATGCACCAAATGAGGCCACAGTGCAGCGGCCATTTTGAATGGTTAGCAGTCCATGCAAAACTAACATGAGGCAGTGAGCACTAGGAGACCTGATATTTAAGCAGGACAGCGGAGTCACTCATGTTCACCCACGGGGCCATGGGCAGGCAAAGTATGCTGGGCGAGGGAGTAGCTTTGAGGCAGTAGATACGGCATAGCCGCTTCTCCAATCACTGAGGACCACAAACCATTTTATTTGTTATAGTTTAAAATGTGCAAATTTCATTTATCTCTTCAGAGTTTGACTACAAGCGTCCCTCCCCTCCAGTGCTGAGCTCATTGGGAAAAAGTTAGAACAATAATAAGTACGTTTTTCAAAGCTAAGTACTCTCACAAAATGGATTTAGTGTTTCACTGACTATGAAGCACAACGAGTAGACATACTGCATGGTTTTTTGCAAAGGAGCGCCTGGACATGACGATATTATAAAGTGTGTATTTTCTATTATTTGTTTTGTACTGTCTTATCCGTATACTTTTTTTAAACAGAGTGAAAGGCACCCTGACAATTTCACCTTGATAGAAAAATATATCAAAAATGTTTTCACTGGATGGTGATGTGGGTTACAACACTCAACGTGCTGATAATTTAACCCATGTTATGCATACTTTTATCTTTCCAGAATAAAGTGAGGCATCTTACCAAATAGGTAGTATTGAAGCATCTTTTGATTATCTGTATGGGTCAAGTAGCCAAAACTAGAGGGCTCGTTCTAAGATGCTCCTTAATTACGATACTCCCAGCTCCTGGCTCGATGACCTTGATTTCCAGGCCTTCTCCAGTGAGAAAGAACACTGTCTCACATTATCTGCAGTCCTTGTACAAATGTATCCTCTCCTCCCTAAGCCCAACTCCTTAAACAAAAGCGTTATTCTAACTTAACAAAGACGGATTTCTACACCTGCAACAGAAACGGGAGAAAAGAACAAATCTAACATGGACATGAAATTCAACTATTAAATCTACAATATGAGAGCTTTCAGGGAGAATGCATTTCAGGCCTACAGAAACCAGCCAACATAAGAGAATTGCACATAGGCCTCATGAAATTGCATGTAAATGAACTCTTTTACCGAACATTTTTAAATCAACCCATTACATGAGCACAACAAATACATGCACAACTGTGAGCATAATACACAAATTCTGCATGTTAACTCCTTCAGTGCCCATGACGAGATGGTCTCGTTATGGAGCGCGGTTGCGCTGTACCCATGACGAGACTATCTCGTCATGAACCCCGCCCGCTAATGCAACGCCCGGCACAGGGCGGGGAAAGGGCGTGGCACTGAAGGGGTTAATGTTTTCACTAAACACATGCGTATTGCAATGTTAATTTCTTCACTTTTATAGGGAAAATATGCTTAACACATCACTTTTCACATTATTACAGTACACATTTTACTGTCACATGTTAATACGACAAAATAATAAATGTAGGTGCAAACTACTCATGATTATAATGCACCACTGCAAATAAAGGAGCACAGTTGTGCTCTATCGTAATGAATACCTGTCAAGCAAAAGACTTCCCAGCCTTCATAGCACTAATCAAAACTGGTCCTAGTGAACCACTCTATGGACTACCCCCTCTGTAGTATTACTCATTGTTGTTCCAAGGACAATAGTGTCAAATTGTAAAAAGACAGCAGGCAACTGGATACACATTTGGCATAATCTTTGCCTGGGTTAGGTAGAACAGTTAAAAGTGTGTTTCCCGCTGATAAGGGGTGCATCCCATTTCAATGGCTGCCCTGTACAGAGTTACTATATTCAAGGCCACTGGAATTATGTGACAGGGGAGCACAAAATTATGTGTCAGGGATCACTAAAATATGTGGCAAGAAAAGGCAAATTATGCTGCACAATGTGTCACATTTTTTGATAGTATTACTTCATTATTTCGTAATTTGTACACATGGAAATACTACCTGGGCAACGATTGCACCTCTTTTAGTACCAATTTGACAACAAACACATAAATAAGCTACTGAAAGACTTGGTGAAGGGTCTACCAATGCGCGTGAACACATATCTCGAACCTTTTGGTAACTTTTGATCCATTTGAGCTAGGAACACAATCGTTTTCTGTTAAAATCTGCAGATTATATAGCAGATGATGGATTATGTGGCTAATATGGCCAATCCTTAATTATGTGAAAAAAGCTACGGTCGCAGAGTCGTAAAATTCTACTGGCCCTGACTATACTTTAGGGTGACCATATTGAGACCCTAAAAGGATCCAAAAACTCCTCTTTGAAAACAAACCTTTTTGTGTCTTACGAACACTCAGAAAGCCTGATGGGCCAGCTAGGCCCGCAGAATACAAGGGTTCGCTCTCCTGTAACAAAAGCTAGAAGGAAGTTGGCACGGAAACTGCAAATACAAAGACAGAGTTTATTAACCCTTAAGGGTGGTCCTACAACCTACACAACACTCTTCAGTATTGCATAGAGTAGCACAAAGAACTTGCGTACGTGGTCCCCTTTTATACACAATAGAGGGGCTCATAAGTGGGTGGATACAACATAGAGCAAAATTCATTACCATTTATGGACATTTTCGATACAGGATCAATATGTGGGCGGAGTTAACAATTTCCTGAGCCCGCGAAAACATGGTCAAACAAGGACTAACTGATAACAGATGTGGTCAAGTCTGGACATGCGCCAGACTGACAAAGGAGCTATTTATAGACTGTTACTAGGCAGATTACAAGAGCAACTAGCGAAAAGGTAGGACTCTTCTCGTGCAAAGCACGTGGATACATGACAATACAAAATGGAGTCCAGACTTTAGTCAGCATAAGACAAGAAACATGCTTTAACTGGAGAGAATTCATGTCTTTAGTGAATGCTTAATCACATCGCTATTTTAGTTTTCAACAGACGACCCTTTCAGCATTTACTGAAGACATTCGGCTTATTAGGATAATCATCATATATGTCAATTTTCATCATCTCTTCCACCTCTTTGTTTAAATGTTTCTGATAGGTGACATTGGCAATAGCTTTCTTATCAGGAATACAGAATGACACACATAAGGAACAGAGTAAAGGACCACACTGAACACAGATGCAACAGGAAAACAGAACTGCTACAATAAAACAGAGACCAGTTAAAACTTTCCATCCCCATGTAGTGATCAATGCCCAAAACCATCCAGAAAAGGTCCAAGTGCCATTTTCTGTATGGATTTCAGCTGCAATTTTATGCAATTTATTAATGGCGTTATAGACTGATGGCGTGTGGTCAGGAATAAATACACAACAACTACTTCCGATAATTCTACATGCTCCACCTCTGTCAGCTAACATAACATCTAATACCATACGATTCTGTAACGCAACAATTCTAGTGATTTGTAATTCTTCCGTAAGATTCCCAAGAGCAACAGCAGCTTGATTCGTTACAGCCTCTACAACTCTTGTTAATCTTCGAACCTTCCTACTATTTAGGGCAGCTCCAACAAAGAAAAATAATCCTAAGTTAAAATCAACATACTGCTGTAAGCTAGTATCAGTTTGATCAACATCATCAATAGATAGAGTACGTTTATACCTATTTACAGTTACATTGTTCAATAACTTCAAATCTTTATGATAGGATGCAGGCGCTAAGAATACAGGGGGTAATAAGAACGCTACATAACATACTCCGGACCAGCCGGCTGGTAAGCGATAATAACCCTTATTCCCACATACGAAGTATGTATTATGGGAAGCTAAGAAAGTACTATTATTTAATCCATCTATATTAAAAAAAATATTAATGTAGTCACTAACACCAACAGGAATATGACCCACACTCTGAACACACAGGTCCGCTTGAGCTTGTGCCACTTGAATCACAAATTGTTCATTCCCAGCAGTGTCTCTGGTGTTCGTGAAGATATAGGGGATTGATTCATTGTCTGGTCGATATTCTTCCCACTCCCATATTGTCCCATTCGCTTGTGGATAGCCTTCTTTATCTTGATGACATTCCCTATTAAGTCTAAAAAGTAGTCGTCCCACTGTAGGTTTCCGTGTGGCAAAAAGCAAACTGTACCATGCTCTACAAGAGCCATTATGAGAGAAAGGAAGAGGTATAAACGGCGTTCCTCCTTTCTTCTGATAAGCTGGCATCATACCACATATCCAACAGTTCGTAGCATTTGTAGCAACATGGGTATGATGCAACATCTGGATGAAAGTATTATTCAAATAAGACTGACGATGCTTCAGTTCTTGATACGGAAGGGTATAAAAGTAGTGCTCCTCAGGCACTGGAGTAGTCAAAACAAGCAACTCACGGGCAGGAGTCACATCCTCAACAAACCACGTGGTTGTACCAACAATGGCTACAATGATAATAAAGCTTGTCGCACAAAAAATCTTCTTCTTCTCCATTTTATAGTAAAAGTCAATATCTTCCTGAAACTAAAAGGTTGTCAGAACTCTTCCCCTTAGGCAGCCGTTGATTTCTTCACCAGCGGGCCAAGACGGGTGTCACTACACTAATGCAGGGCTGATCCCCCCCCTTGCCTCATTGGCTCTCCGTTTCACTAACCTAAGGGCCGTTCTGACAACGTCCTGATACAGAAAGAAATCACTTCCTCGGTCTGAGATGATATCTTCCTCCTCCAGGAATCGCTTGGTCCGGGAAGAGCTCCTCAGTGTCATTCGGTTCCACAGCACGGCCTTTCTCTGCAGTCAGGATTTCCCGATGGTCGGTCAATACAGCAGGCTCCACTAATCCAGGCGGCACTTTACGACAGTGCAAGAAGTGGATCAAGTTCTTCCGATTGGAGACTCGCACAGCTGTCCTCGTTGTGAGCAAGACTTGCTCAGGACCAACCCATCTCGGCTCCAGACTGTTCGTCCTTTCAAACACCTTGATCATAACATGGTCTCCAGGCCAGAGGTTATGTCCTTCACCTGTGGACCGATCAGGGAGCGCTTCTCGAACCTGTTGATGAATAGAAACCAAATTATCCGTTAACTGTGCCAGATAATCATTCATCATTACACAAGGTACATCATACACTGACTTCGGTTTCGGTGGACCCCAAATATTCATTGGGCGTCCAAACACAATCTCATAGGGTGTGAGACCGGTCCGAGAATGCGGTATCGATCTAATTGACAATAATGCCAGCGGTAAAGCGTCTGGCCAAGTCAAAGAAGTCGAAGCTTGGATCTTAGCGATCTTAAGCTTCAAAGTACCGTTATATTTCTCAACCAATCCCGCAGACTGAGGGTGAAACACTGCATGAAATTTCTGGGTAATTCCCAGTCCTTTCAGGACATACTTGATAACGTCTGATATAAAATGAGGTCCGTTATCACTCCACAACAATCTACAAACACCATATCGAGGGAAGAACTCCTTCAATAGCATCTTGGCTGTAGTCATTGCAGTATTGTCTTTCGTAGGGTATGCCTCAACCCATTTGCTGAAGGCACAAACCACTACTAGAACATACTTCAGATTGTTACATCGCTCAAGCTGAATGTAATCCATCTGCAAAACCTCAAAGGGTGCAGTGGGTGTTGCAAATCCTCCTGCTGGAGTTCGTGTACCCTTTCCTGGGTTGTACCTCAGGCAAATCATGCAGGTCTGCACTACCCTCTTTGCCGTACTAGCGATCTCCGGATGCTCCCAAACTTGTGTGAGTAATTTGACAATTGCGGAAGCTCCGACATGCGCCGAGGGCGCTGCTTGTCGCCGTGCATCTGCACTAAAACTGATAATGCACATCCATCTTTCTCATGTACATACAATGTAAAGGGCTTCGTATTATCAAGGGTCCCTAACACTGGTGCTGAACAAAGGGCTTGTCGCAATTGCTGAAAGGCAATTTCACACTCATTTGACCAGGGAAGAGGAATTAGGGTATCTTTTGTCAAAAGTGCTAACAATGGCTTAGCTATGTGTGAGAACCCCAATATCCATTGCCTACAAAAAGAAGCAAGAGCCAAAAATGCACGCACGTCCTTCTGTGTGGAAGGTACTGTCGTGTCCAAAATTGCTTGAATACGATCTGATGTGAGTGCACGCCCCTCCTTAGACAAAAGGTGACCCAAATAAGTCACCTTTGGTCTACAGAATTGCAATTTCTTCCTCGACACTTTGTGATTGTGAGACGCCAAATAGGAAAGCAAGGATAACGTACACTTCTCACACATCTCAGGAGTGTCGGCCGCCAACAAGATGTCGTCGACATATTGTATAAGGGCGACACCATCAGGCAGAACAAAGGAATCCAATTGTCTTTTTAATGCTTGACTGTAAATACTAGGACTCTCTGTATAACCCTGAGGGACTCTACAAAATCTATAAGACCTATTATTCAAAGTAAAGCCGAAGAGGTACCGGCTATCAGGGTGAATAGGAATCGAAAAGAAAGCATTTTTCAAATCGATAACTGAAAATGTGGTCGCCGTTGGTGGGACCAGAGTAAGTAACGTCGTAATATCAGAAACCACTGGATACTGAGGTATCACTATCTTATTCACTTCCCTTAAGTCAATAATAAAAAGATAAACCCTAGCATCGGTATCTTTCTTCAAAATGGGTAAAATAGGACTGTTGCAGACGTTGTAGGGAACTTCCTCCACTACTCCCACCTTAATCAAATCCTGCACAATCTGTATGAGTGCCTCCTCCCCCTCCTGGGAAATACGATACTGAGGGAGGCGTGGTAACACCGCACCCTCCTGGACACTAATGTGGACAGGCGGAATCACCATCTGTCCCACATCAGCATCCGAAGTGGCCCACAAAGTACGAGGGAGAGAAGCTAATACAGCATCCTCTGCAACCACACACATCCGTTCTGCCATAGGGTGATTATCATTTAATATCACACGTACTCCAGTAGGGGAGCAGCGTATCGTAGCTCTGAAGTGCTTAAGCATATCAAGACCCATAATGTTGTCAGGCGTGTTCGGGGCAAGCAAAAATGGACAAGGTGCAGAAAGTTGTTCAACACGAAATGCAAGGGGTCGGGATAGAGGGCTTCGAGAGAGTGTACCATCAAACCCTACCGATGTAACCATTAAGCCAGATGGGGGAGCCCTCGGAACCAATTGTTTGGACAGCGCACTGCGAGTAGCTCCTGTTTCAACTAGGAACTGATCAGTAGAACCCAGAACATTTGCTGAAACATAAGGACCCCTCTGATCAACCGGCACTTCAACTGATTCCAACCCCCACCCAACGCAATCCTATGCATGCTGCGAATCATGGTACCCAGGGCGAGCGTTCCCAGACATTTGATACTGATTTTGCCGATCAAATACATTAGGTCTATCTCGTTGCTGCACGTTAGGCTCAAAACGAACACGATCATTGGAATTCCCTCTGAAATTCGAAAAGCCCCCTCTACCTCTCGACGGTCCCTGACCACGTCCCTGACCATCCCTGGCCCAATGACCCAGCTGTTTACAATACGCACATTGATTTCTATTAACATCTGACCGACCCGAAGGGGGACCATAGAATCCTCCTCTACCTCTTTCGACACCCCGACGAGGCGGACCATACACTTGTGCTAGCATCACCTTAGTTTTCAAATCTTTCGATTTCTTCTCCTCATTCCCCTTCGCTTCTTGTTCCTGACACTCATAATACTGAGCCATACTCAGGAGGGATGCCGGAGACGAGGTGGACCAAGAACTTTCACTCGCCTTCAATCGAGCTGCTATTCCCGGTAATAAATTCGCCACATATTTATCAACAAAAAGATGTCGACCCGTATCATCCGTAAGCGACTGACCACTAAAATCATGAAATGTTTCCTCAAAGCGCGTAAGGAAGTCTGAAACTGATTCATCAACCATGAGGCTAACATATTCCAGTCAATCTTTTTAGGGGGGATAATCATTTTCAATTTATTCAAGATAGCAGCAGGAAGATCTAAAATAAGCTGGGGCGGTTTTTGCGCGGGTTTTCTCTCCCTATCCTCATCCTCAATCTCAGACCATTTAGCCTTAAAAGCGGCTTGATCATCCACCTTCCGCATGGATCGCCACATATCCGGTGGTAAAATAGGCCCAAAGAACAAATCTATATCTGCCAAAGTCATAGTACAAGAATTCAAAGCCCCTTCGACCTCTTCTTAAAAGGCCGCTGGATTCTTGCGGGGGTCGGGCAATGAATTCTTTAATGCCATAACATCAGTCCTATGCCAGGGAGTATAAACCCAATTATACACAAAATATCCCTTAGCATCGGGGGAAGACATGTCTAGACTAGTTCCTGCTCCTTTAGGAGGAACATACAAAGGTGCCGCCTCTCGCATTGGTTTAGTATGCACTAGTTCGCTCTTATCTGAATGGGAGATAGAGGATTGTTTTCCGCCGACGTGTAAATCCGATTGCTCCTTCTCCCCTGTCTTTTGGCGCGCTCTCTCTTTAAGTTCAAATGCCGCGTCCCGCAATGCAAACAGCCGTCGGACCGCATCGGGTACCTTAGAGGGAGAAAAGACACCATTACGTAATGCTTTAGAATCTGATACTACATCATCAGGTTCAAAAACCTCAGAATATTTCCGAAAGGCAGTAATCACTTCATCAGAAAAAGTTTCAACAAAATACAACTTTTCTCTATCCCGCCAACTTTCCAAAAATTCCAATAATTCAGTAAGAGATAGCTTGCCCTTAAGCGCACAAAGAGACATTTTCCGAAGCTCACCCATACGCTCAGTTGATAACATGGACCGCGTGTCTACCTTATCCAAAACCGATCCAGAATCCTGTGACCTCGGGGAAGACGCGCCAACGTAAGGGGGTGGAGAGCGATCTAATAAATGAAAATCATCTTCAAGATTAGTAAGGACAGGATAAAGTGGCTGGCGGACAGCATATTGACCCGAGACTTGCAACCTACGCTCTTTCTCTTGTCTCTCCGCCAGTTCTCTTTCCTCCCGACGCTTCGCTTCCTGTGCTCTCACATGATCATTTTTCCGTTGCTCTTTATCAATCAGCGCTTTCTCACGTTTCTCTCGCTCACGCACTTCCTTCACCCATAACCGTACACATTCAAACATATCTTGCCGAGCACGCCGTTTACACATACACTGTTCCACATACTCAATCTTACGCATATCAAACGATCCATACAAAGGCCATTGTAACTCAGGATCCTTTTTGGTGTATTTCCTCCACACTGTGCTGTACATTATAGAGGAAAGACCATGCTTCACATACATATCCCTATTAGGAGTCCCCTCTGGGGGATCTGGAGCAGATTCCTCGAGATTTAACCGGTTTCCAAAACAGCAGCACCACTTACGGAGTGCGCTAAAAGCAGGCATGCTAAAAAATAATGCAAAATATGCAGTATTATAAAAAATGGCACTTAAACTTTGCGCCGTTCAAATTTAAACAACTCCGGAGAAATATCTCCACATTACCTGCCTATATGTGTTGCAACGCATATATTCTCACAATAATCAATACAAAATATGACCGGTCATCACAAATCAAACTCAAATAGCCAACCCAGGCTTCAAAACTCGGAGCAAGTACCGTACAACGGTTCTTACCAATCAAGAGTGTCCAGATTCCAACTGCCAAGTTCCAAAATTCGCCCAAACGGCTGTCATACGGCAAACCGACAGAAGAGGTCTCAGTCGAGGACCGGCGCCACCCAGATGGTCAGCTCGGAAGGGAAGGAAGAAAACCTCGGGATGCCAGGACTAAAAGACACCGCTGGCAGTGATCACATCCCCGGCCAAATTCCTCACCTTCGTCACGACCAGTCCTTCGAGCATCCGAGTCGCCGATGAGCCCCACGTGACGGGCGCCAATTGATGAATACAGGCCCCAGCTAGGCCCGCAGAATACAAGGGTTCGCTCTCCTGTAACAAAGGCTAGAAGGAAGTTGGCACGGAAACTGCAAATACAAAGACAGAGTTTATTAACCCTTAAGGGTGGTCCTACAACCTACACAACACTCTTCAGTATTGCATAGAGTAGCACAAAGAACTTGCGTACGTGGTCCCCTTTTATACACAATAGAGGGGCTCATAAGTGGGTAGATACAACATAGAGCAAAATTCATTACCATTTATGGACATTTTCGATACAGGATCAATATGTGGGCGGAGTTAACAATTTCCTGAGCCCGCGAAAACATGGTCAAACAAGGACTAACTGATAACAGATGTGGTCAAGTCTGGACATGCGCCAGACGGACAAAGGAGCTATTTATAGACTGTTACTAGGCGGATTACAAGAGCAACTAGCGAAAAGGTAGGACTCTTCTCGTGCAAAGCACGTGGAGACATGACAATACAAAATGGAGTCCAGACTTTAGTCAGCATAAGACAAGAAACATGCTTTAACTGGAGAGAATTCATGTCTGTAGTGAATGCTTAATCACATCGCTGTTTTAGTTTTCAACAAGCCCCCCTAGCTCATTTCATTCCCAAAGCCAGTGCTGTAATTAAATCACAATTACATGCCAGTACATCACTGGGGGCATGTGCATCATATTTCCTGTAGTAACTGGCTAATTCCCCCAACATAAGCTTCCTTCGACAGTCCACTCTTAGAGAAGTCAAGTAACCTGCATTCATGGGAAGGTCGTTACATTAGCACAGTGAGCTGCTCCTACTATGCATCACAGCACATGCATTAGCATTTGTAAAAGGTGATTATATTCTGGCATTCGTGGTGTTCTTGTAACTACAAGAAATATATTGTCAGTAGTCAGAAAACAGAGGGATAGTGAACGTAAACAAGCATATTTAGGTCAAAATTTACTAACCGTTTGTCCCAGGTATGCATCACAGAAATTACTCATAACTGCACAAAATGTTCCATTTGTGTTTTTCTTCCTAGCACCAAAGTTCATTTGCACTTGAATATTAGCCCTAAAATGATGAATGATACTGCTAGCACTGCTTTGCTCTGCTTTGCATAAACTGGTGTTCCATGGGTGGTACATGGGCATTTCCATACAGCCAACCGTGGGGCATATTAACAAGGGCTTTATCTCCTCTTTTTTGGCTTTAAAAACCAAAGAAGCAGAGATAAAAAATATCGCCCTATCAACAACAGGGTGCTAACATGCAAAATCGCATGTTAGCACCCTTTTTCACTACGCTTCCCTTTGCATCTCTAATGAGATGCAAAGTGGTCGTTCCAGAGCAAAATAATAGGAGAAATGTCGCTAAGAGACAATTCTCCTATTTTCAAGCTTTACGCTAACCCTGTTAGAGACAAAGAAAGCAGCGCTAACCATGGTTAACGCTGCTTTTTTACGTCTGCTAATTTTCAGACTTAGCCATGTAATCCAATTGGAGGTGGATTACATGGCTAAGTCCACCCTGGACTATCAACATGGATATCCCTATCCTTGTAGTGCCCTTGGCGTTAATTTTCCCTGTTCCTTGTTAATATGCCCCCATGTTTTTTACGCAAAGCCCTGTCTACTAACACAGCACCTGCATGTAATCATTTTATGACCTGTTGTTAAGGTATGCAATTATTTTCTGGCTTCTTTGCTTTGTAGCACCATGCATGTATTTGAGGGATGTTCAAAAAATACTGTCAACCTGCAATGCAGTTTTCTCCTGTCTAGCCATGTGGTACCAAACTGCTATTTACTTTATACATTTGCCACTAATTATTATATCTCCCCATAATCAAAAATTCATGATAGGCCATAGTTGTGCCACTGATCCTGGCGCTATCTTCAAAGCACTCAGGTAAGGGTCGGCGAAAGCCATGCTAGAGCAGAGTTTCATTCCTCTCCTTTCTATTGTTATTTTTTACAAGACTTTATTAATTTCCACGTAAATAGAACCTTGCCACACAAGTTGTTTGGTCCCATTTTCATGGTCTGGCTTGACAGCGCAGCTGTCACCAAACAATGATGTGACCATCACCAGAGAGTGGCTTTGGCTCCGCCCGCATGTTGAGAAGCAGAAGTACATGTTTTGATTGCTTAGAAGTTGAGCGCTTCCACAAAAAGCGTGATTGCCCTCCACAGCTGTGATCATTTGGTTTATTTATCTAGCTGCCTGAGCTTGAACGCTCAGGGCCACACACGATATTGTAAGGCTGTTAAAGTGCCTTAGATAACTAGATTATTATGGTGTTTTTTTCTGCCAGCAGAACATATGGTAGGAGGGTGGTCATTAACCTACATTGGTTTTAAGGTCTGGCTTGACAATGCAGCTGTCATCTGACCTTTTAGCTTTTTACTTTCATAAGTACCTGCAGCTGCAAGTCCAGATTGATTATGTAACTACCTCCTGCTTCTTCATCTGAAGAAGATGCTTTCTTCCATACCATGAGAGCTGAAGACAAGTCTTCACTTGGAACTCAATTATAACGCAATCTAATGTCACAGACTTCTGTGTAGACTGAATCCATATGAGACAATTTGTAATGAACCAGACATTTGTTCTGTGAAGACTTGGTCTTTTTTCAATTTATAATCGTAAACGAACAATCAGTCAGTCATTGTCTATATGTCAAATTCGATCCAACCGAACCGAAATGTATTTGAATTCGCACATTATACAGAATTGTTATGTCATTAATGATAAGGTGAGTAGTGAGAAAGTTTTAAGAAACCCCCCCAAGTGAAAACCAGAACCAAAGAAGTAAGCAAAGTGACCATTTAAATTACTTTGAACCATGAAAATGGTTTCTTCGAAGAGACAGCCAATTCATATACACATAATGAGCCACAAAGGATGAGTACACAATGTGCTACATGCACATGGCTATGATATGTCTCTCTGTTTTTGTTGATGGGGTTTCAAGGATACCAGGGTCTCATCAGGACTGAGGGTAGACCTGGGGGACTGAGAAAGGTGAAAAATGTATGATGGCAATGACTATGTTGGGTGAAATCAAGAAGGATGTAAAAAGGTACCTACTGGTTGTGTCTGTATGCCTGCCGGTCTGTACAATAAGTTATAGACCAGGACAAGGCTGACCAACACAAGCCGAAGTGGACCAGTCCTGTGTGAAAACTGTCCTCAATGGGGCACTGTTATTCAGTCAAATAATCTATAAAAATGAACATGAAATACATTAAAGGAGGACCTGTGTAAAACTGTGGGGCCTGCATTGGCTTCCTACCGCTAAATGAATCCATGTCAAGGCAGTGAGCTGGATGCATTGGGCTTTTCGAGGCCTTAGGACCTACAGGCTTTCATTCCAGGCTCCACTGCTGCTATCCAACATCCTTACTCCTCTCAAAAGCCAAGGTGCTCTGTGTATCCACTGAAATCAAAAGAGGCATTTAGGGGAAGAGCGTTCTTTGGTATAGCAAGAGGGCCTGGATCCAACTTCCATTCCCACTTCAGGTGACCGAAAGTCATACTGCCTTGCAGCACTCTAATGGCTTTCTATTCGGTTAATTAGCAGCTGGTGGTCTTTGTGTATTACTATTCTTTCAGTCCTAGTGCCAAGATGTCCTTGGGCGAATCATAGTCTAAAAGTACTTTCACTCACAATTGTGTTAAAATATTCGATATAATTACTTTCCCTATTCAAAAACGAGTCCGACCACAACACAGTCAATCTTGTGTGGTGGTGCAAGGTTGTCTGCATTGGCACTAGGCTGCCACAAGTGTGGCAGTGCGAGGAGAGAGGAGAAATATGTATCATTTTAGCAAATATGGTGCATTCCTTTCGAGGCAACGCAATGAGTTCCCTTGCTGCATTGTGTTGTGTGAAAGTTTAGTAAGTCTGAGCCCTAAGCTTATAATGGCTGAAAAAACAATAACCGCCTCACAGTCTGGCAGAAGTCAACAACTAATATGCAGGCGTGCGGGCGTTTTTTATGTCTCAGTGCTGTTCCTATTAATACGGTACGGACAGGTAAATGTATGCTTCATAAGCTATTTTCTACTTTTGCACCTGTGATAACTGCAGCCTTTCTAATGGAGGCACAGCAGTATTTCCATTACAAATATTATTTGATATAGGTTTGGTCTTTCCACTTTATTCAAATGTTTTATTACGAATAGAAATGTATGATTTGTGGGTGTATTTTTATTATGCCCATTAGTTTTGTTCCTCACGCGTCTGACGGGCTGAATTATGCAAAGCTCTCTGTCAGGGGTGGTGATGCAGCCAGAGTAAGGGATGCTGGGAGGGAGCAGCGGCCAGATTGTAAACTGCAGCACGGATCTTAAACTCGTTGAAACGGAATTCTGGCGCTGCCGTATATCTCTATCTGATGATATTCACCGAGAATTTATATCCACGTTTATCACTGTGAAACACTAATATAAGATGGGACACCCATGAGAAAACGTGTTTTCTTTCCTCTTGGGTACAGCAGAGCTTGCAATCGAGGGAATATATCCGTGCCCTACAGGTGTTTGTTTTATTTCCCACTGGGCCATTCCACACTTTCATGGGCTCTCTTTACTGCTGCCGCAGCGCTGCCTGACAGTCTGTCTTGTATAGTTTCAAGAGTAATGTACTACCAAGAGGGACACACATGAGATTGCATGCCTTTTCTCTGATTAGACAAAACAAAACCCATCTATCAGCCACTGTAAAATCCTTCTCCTACAGACTGGCAAAAACAATCCCAGAGAGCCCGTTTGTTTACCATTCCTCATTATCCCCATGCCAAGTCAAAGGCATGTCTAGGCCGATTTTCATGATGAAAAATAAAACATTAAGTTATTGCTCTGCCCATTCTCTTAGTAGGACCTAGTGCAAGCATTGTGCTCTCAGACCCTTCCAATACCTCTTTAAAAAAATGGGTATGAGCAAGGTCCTTATCAGGAACGCCAGAAATGGTTCCTTGGTTGCTGCCAGAAGTTCGGGTGCAGTGTTGTAAGTGCAGGTGAGAGTGACACAAAGACGAGGGCCATACTCTCTCTCCCACATCATGCAGGACTCTGGGTACTGTGGCATAAAGTCGTAGCACTATGCACAATCTGGGATCAACTAAGCAACCTTCTTCACCCAGTGAGTGTATAACATCTGCTTAGGCATAGTAGCATGTGCGGGGAAAGCCCAACATCTTCCCTTAGAGTTACATGCAATGGCGGGCAGATGTTAAGAACTGGATGTTGTAAAGTACTGTTAAGTTTCCTTCCTAATTTCTCGAGAAAGGGGTGACTCCCACCACTAGCCACGGTACCAAACTGCCCAGAATAGTTCATCTCAAAGGTGTCAAGTATTTCTTAAGAGGGTCGCAGTAAGGAGGATAAAGACACAAAGAGCAAAAAAAAAACCTCCATAGAAATCCTATAGTTGTTGTTTGAAAAATAAGATTAATACTGAAGTAAATACCAAGGCACCAATCTCTCCCGGACATAAGGGAACAGGAAAGAGCCACGCAGACATCCAACAGGAGATCCATAGGAAACTCCAACCACAAGGAGAAAAAGTCACGGATAAAGAAGTAGACAAACACAAAGAAAAATAATAAGGTACAAATGTCCTGTGATGCTTCAGTCTCTTGTGAACGCCTCTCCTATATATCATTCCAGCAGACTCCAATATCACAAGGATTCCTCTCAGTTGGGGAGCCTAAGACCGCATTCCTTGAACCGATCATCATCTCGAAAGGGCAGGTCAGAAGGCTTGAACACACCGACTTCCTGTAACTCATGGCATTGTCCAAATACGCGAAGAAGCCTAAGTTTGCATCTATTACTCCGCAGTCCATTGCTACCCTTCGCGATTAATGGTCCACACTGATCACAGAACCCCCCTCCGGGCGACTAAGACTATAGAAATGTCAGTGCGGTCCAGGTGGCGAGGACACCTATTGACACACTGATCAGGGCATTCTACAACAGATTGCCTTACTAAACGGTACACACAATGTCTTCATCTCAATGCTTACAAGTTGTGGTAAGATGTTACATAAATGTAACTCTAGAATGGCTTGTCAGAAACCAGCAAAGGAGCAGTAGCAGCTGGTGCAGCACCAGGGACTGCGCTACAGTAAGATGGGGTCCCATAGAGGATGATTAAGAATATATACATCTACACTGGTTGTGTTGTTGCGGCAATGCATGATTAGGTTCTACCTTACTAAGATATGGAACTGCACAATTTATTTGGTCCTTCTGGATCTAGTAGAAAAGACTGTCTCCTCTCAAAAAGACTTCTTCACTGGTTGTTAGGTGGGAAATAGCCCATTAGTTTTCTTCTTTACACCATAGAGGCCTTCTACTGGATCAGTGATCAAGGCCTTTGCTGATTCCGCTTGTCACTGCTTCCGGTGGGTCACCACTAAGATGTACTAAACAAAGAAACATGCAGATAATAACATATGGAACTAGATGAACAAAATCGAGACTTTCCTAGTTTTAGTACAAACAAAATATATGATTCTGTTGAAGACAATGAGGTGAATATGATTTGCAAATACCTTTATTACTCATCCCAGCAGCAGTTATCAAAAGATTAAATAGAGTGATATAAGTAAGCAAAAAAGTAAACAATACTTCACTAGTGCCTTTACTGGTATGAAAGTCCAGGTGAGGCCAATTTTGTTCAAATTGGTTCGCTGCCTCCTCCAGTCTGTTGCTCCCTCTTATATTGCCTGGAATTACTGAGTATGTTACTCTGAAGACCTGCCGATCCCAGATGTAGCAACAGCAATGGGGATCACATTCCTCTGGATGGCCACCAACTCTCCTTCACAGCAGCCCCACTGCACTCCGCCATAGTTCACAGTGGCACGTGGACAAACCAGGTTCCCAGGAAGGGAGGCCACCGACATACTATCCAAAGACAGACCCTTCAGCAGCACACAGGATTTGGAGGGGCATCTCCATGGCACAGTTCTTGGTGATCAATAGGGCTCGAGCGAAGCCACACACTAGGCCCTTAGTGCTGTCAGATTTTTACTCATTACTTCGGGAAAACAGGTGCGACATCCACAGGGCCCCCAAGCACCTCTAAATGAATGTGTAGCAACAACAGGATTCTGTAAGGGTTTTGATAATTTTGATGCATTCATGCCACAGAGCTACCTAAGAGAGCCTTTTAGTTTGTGGCATGCTAGCCACCTGGAGTATGTTAGCATATAATGAGGGTGCCATATGCAAGTGAAGTTCACTCTCATAAACCATCATTTTTGTGTAGAAAGATGGTATTACAGCTCCAGTGGGCAAGAAAATCGACCCGTAGCCAGTGAGGGAATAGAAGTGTATCCTTTACAGTAGCACAACAACAAAGGTACTTTCAACATGGGGTGGATATCGCCTAGAACTTCACTAAAACAACATTTGGAAATGGACATGACAGTCCTTTTTACATTTTCCAGCACTGATGTATTACTTTGTGTAAGACCTCTTCACCCTAGTTATATGTGGAAAGAAATAGCACCTTTGCTGGTGATCCGTATTTAAAAGGCACTCACATGCCTGGTTGGTGCATCGTAACCTTCCTGGTTCAATCTAATGCTTGTATGATTTGGCTTGTTTTGTTCTGCTCTCTGTCCTTATGCCTCCCTAAATGTTGATGCTGTTTGCTGCTCTATCTTCAGTCTGCTGCTTTGCTTTTTTTTGTTTCAAGCTATATGTCTTGAGGAAGTTTACATTTTTGGATGAAAATTTACCACTTGACAATGTAGAAATGCACGTCACAATAAAGGTTAGAGAAAATGTGCTTTTATTAAACGTGCAAAAAGAGAAAATGCTGCTTATTTCTACAGAAACCTCCCATTTTTGTTGTTCTGTTATGGCCTATATTTACCTAGCCAACTGTTCCTTTAATCTCCTTGTGTCATCAGATGGAATCAGGAGCAAAGTTTTTTTGTGTCATGGACCCTTCCACAGTCTATCATAAGATATTGCTTCATAAAGATTCCAGACCACTTACCTATTTTGTCACTCCTTTAAGAGATTTTCAATTTATCAGAATGCCTTTTGTGTTGGTGACTGCCGCTGTGTGTTTGGAAAGGGTGATGAAAGACGAATACTGAAGGGTGTCAAGTCTGTGTTGGTCTGTCACGATTACATTTTAGTCAATGGTGAGGACAACATTACACAAAATGCTGCTCTGCAGGAAGTTCTCATGAGATTGGGAGACAGTAGAGAAGTGCAGGTTTAAGATAGCAACCGTTTCCTATTTTGACCATACCCTTTCCAGGGATGGCATCAGGTCAAGTAATAGTTGGCAGAATCCATCATGTTGGCACCCACACCTAGGAAAAAAGGTCATTCCTTGGTCTTGCAGAGTATTACTCAAAATTTGTTCCTGATTTTGCAAGCGTGGTACAACTTTTGAGATTGCTTTTGAGGAGGGAAAGAAGCGAGCTTTGAATGGTCTTTGGAGTGTGAAGAAGCTTTTAAGGTGGTTAAAAACAGGATTGAGAGCATGCCTATCTTAGGCCATTTTGATGTGAGGCTGAAGACGCTGCTCACCACTGATGCTAGTATGAAGGGTCTTGGGGCGGTCCATTTTCAAGTGGTTGAGGGTAAAGAGAAAGTTGTGGCATTCATCTCACATTCTACTAAGGGTGCTGAGGAGTGTTATTCATTGGTGGAACATGAGGTGCTTGCTGGTACCTGGGCCATGAATCACTTTAAATATTGGTTGTGTGATTTGCCTTTTGTGGTGAGAAGTGACAATAGGCCCCTGATCCAAATGTTTTCTTGTAGGAATGTCGAAAACACCACTCCTCGGATTAAGTGATGGGTTGAGAGATTTATGTATTTCAACTTCCAAGTAGAGTATTTGTCCTGCAAAAAGATATACCTGCAGACTGTCTTTCTAGGTTGCCTTTGGAAAATGACATTGCCCTGATAGTGAAAATTCCTGTATTATGGGCCAAAGAATCAGCTCTCAATAAGGTGTAATGAGAATTGGAGACTGACAAAGCTGTGACTCCCAAACTAGTGTCCGAGTATGTTGTTTGAGGTTGGCCAGCTCTAGTGCCATCCTAGACAAGATAAGTTTGTTTTGGACTGTCAAGGAAGAATTTAGTATTGTGGAAGGAGAATTGTACAATGGTGACAGATTGGTCCCACTAGCAGGGTTGGTTGACAAGATTATTATAAGTGCTATATTATTGCTGCTGTCAAGGAAAAAACGTGTTTTTTTTACCTTTTTTGAGGACAGTATAGCGATTATAATTGTTTTGACATGGTTTAGATTGTATTTGTTCTAAATTGTATTTTAACTGTTCAATCCTGTACTTTCATGGATCTATCGAACGGGCTGAGTAAAAATTATTTATGACAAGAATATTAACCTGCCTCATGAAGGGCATCTGGGCAGGAACCTTACCAAAGCTAGTGTTAGGGAGTGTTATTGGTGGCCGGGCATTGATAGACAAGTGGAGGAGTTTGTGAAGGATTGCATACAATGAGCTGGCAGTGACAAATCTAAGGTGGTGAGCACAGCTCCTTTATTTCCTGTTTCTGTTCCGGATGAGCCTTGGTGTTAATTGGGTCGAGATCCAGTAGGACCTTTTGATTTGCTGCCACCTAGTGAAAAGATTGTCATGGTTCTGGTAGATTACACCTCCAAGTGGGTCAAGGAAGGTCATACACACTCTATTACCATCAGAAGTGTCTTGGAGTTTTTGAAGGATGTTTTGCGTGTGAAGGGATTCCCCAAATTATACTGATGGATAATGGGGTTCAGTTTACCCTACAAAATATGAGGGATTTCCTCAATGACTTGTCTATTACTCATTTCTGCACTGTTCTTTATGCTACCCAAGGTAATGGTTTGGTGGAGAAGATGAACCAGCTGGTAAGAGCTAGTGTGCAGACTGTGTTGAACAACAAATTACCGCTCAAGGTTGTCCTCCAAGAAAAGTTATGGGCTCATAGGATAGCACCCAATAGTGTGAATGGGATTTCTCCTTTCAAGTTTTGAAAGGGAGGCTGGCCAGATCCAAACAGAACCCTTTGAGGTTTAGTTTAAAGAGGGGAGGAAGGTCTGTGGAAGCTGACAATGTAGTAGTCAATCGAGACAAAGAATGCCATTTTGATGACAAACATTGTGTGCACCAATATGAATGGAAGGTTGGTGATGTAGTATGTATTAAAAACCTACTTAGTGTCCTAAAGTGGAGTCTAAGTTTACAGGACCCAGGAAAACACTTGGAGTGAAGAGGAATGTGGTGTCTCTTGATGTTTGTGATGTTTGGAGCATGTCACGTCTTGCTAAATGTTCTAGTGAGAAGCCTGTATTTCGGAGTGAGTCTGAGAAGAGTTGTGGTGAACGTGGTGGTTTCAGGAGAAGTGTGTGGTCTAGAAAACTACGACTGCATTTTTTGAGACTATGCAAAAGATTAGTTCCAACATGGTCACTGAATGCTTGATATGGGTTTACCATTATGAGAATTCCTATTTTTTATTGATGACTGTTTTACCTCTATGTTTATTGATTCTTTTTTTCTTCTTTTCCTGTTCAGGTAATATTGTTGCTATTGTTACCAAGGTGACGGGTATTACAATCATGTCAATGTATTTTGCCCATTTTATTCTCTTTTATTCTTTTTACTTTCATTAGTTATGAGTATACTTACTCACATGTTATATTATGTATACATATATATGTTTTTGTTTAAAGGGGGAGGTGTGTTATGGCCTACATTTACCAAGCCTACTGTTCTCTTAATCTCATGTTGTCATCATATGGAATCTAGGTGTTGTGGGATTCCAGGGGGACGGTGGAGAGATCATCTTGGTACTGGTGGCTGTGTGTTGTACTGGCTAGAAGTAGATGCAATAACCTACATGTACCAGACAACTGTATGACTACTTCTTGTCACATCCTTTCACTGCTAGGCCTCAATATTTTCTGCTATTTCTTCCTTTCCCTTTATTTAAAAGAAATGCCTTTTTGTAAATGCTGATTTAACATTATAATTGAACTGTAGAACCTAATATCCTCGTGAAATGTGCTGTTTGCTGCAAAATGTATTTCTTTTCCTTCTCACACCGTATGACTTCATCGTATTTTAGATAGTTACCCCTGCCACATGCTTGTAATGAACAAGTATATTGCTATAGATTCAAGCCTCATGATCTAACCAGGACATGCTGGATATTAATGTTTAATTTCATAGAGCAGCCCATTGTTACACAAAGGGGCACTGAACAGCTAACTGGGTAGGCTTGCAAAGATTCTCATGAGACCCTTTCTAGATGTATCTTTTTGTAATACGCTGTAGCAACGTTCAAATACCAGCATGTTGGCATGGATGTTTACTGTGGGAATTGAGAAAGAAGAGGACAGGCCATCAGGAGATCCTTTCCTATTGGCTGCAGATGATTCAACTTTCAGAGTTTGCAAAATGTTTTGTGCTTTTCTGTATAGCTAGTGTTCCTAGTTAGAGGGGCAATGCATTCTATATAGCTCTTCCCCCTGCCGTGCCCTCTAGCACTTGACTATGTTACTCTTGCCTGAAATTAATGTGAGCTACTGCTAGCAGTGATTTTTCTGTTATTCTAAAGCCTCTTTGGAGACTTTTCCCATGCTGATCATAGGAACTGCTGTGATTATTTCCTTACAATTACATTAACGGTTACTACTGCAGCTGTTGGGCATTCGGCTGATTTTTCAGAACTATTCTATATGGGGAGTTCAACCTCTTATAGCTATTGGCCTGATGCTCCATATTTTCTCTTGCTCTTTTCCAAAGGAATTCTTTATGGTTTATGGCTAGGATAGGTTAGGTCCTTCAGATAGGAATTAACTTCTTTATGAAACACGCTGTTATTTTTTATGCTAATTCTAATCAAATGTTTCTTGATATTCCTGTAAACAGACTTATTTTACTAACCTAAACAAAAAGACGAAAATATAGACTAATCTCTTAGTGAGAAAATAAAACTTTAAAACTTCACCAAACCTCTCATGATTGACTGAACTTTAATTACTATAAATGGATGAGTTATTAATTAATGTATTTCGGTTGTGTTTCATTCTAACACAGTGGCAAAGATTCATCGACCAAAACAAGTAAGTTTCAAGGTGGAGCTGTTCATAAATTTTTTATGATATTTCCGTGCTCGCAAATCTGGTAGCATAGTATGTTTAAACACCCTGAATGGAGCTATAAAATATTACCCAAAAATCTTTTTTGAAATTGACGATTCCGCAGTCCAATGTCCAGAACTTGAAGATCCGACAAATGGTATTTGAAGAAGGTTGCAGTTTTTAAGATATGAGTAGCAATAGGGAAAATGAATTGTGGTTGTGCCTGTGTCTTTCTGCCGCTTTGAATGTTTGAATAGAATGAGTGGGTCAGAAAAAATAGTGCATAAGTGGTTGTAATGTGTTCGAAGATGTCAGACTCATCGTAGTTGAAAGATCCCGGTATAACAAAATAATAGTTGAAAACTTGTTTGTAGAGATTTTAAGGTGTAGTGTGTGAGGTACCATCACCTATACCATTGACATAGGGAAAAGGAACTTTGTTGGGAATTATTAATATTGATTGTGTTAGTGGAACCTAATTGCTCAAACGGGGGAAACTGCATTGATTTGGGTGATTTCACGCTGGTCAAGATTTCACTTGTGGCTGTTGAAACTATTCTTGAATGTTTGGGAAACTTTATTTCTGTTAGTAGAGCAAACAAGGAAGATTTTTTGAGGTTATCTATAAAAACTGTGAGAATACGAAGAAAATTGTAAAGCAGGGTGAACTGCTTTGAGGAGTGAGGTTGAAAGTCATAGTGTTTCACACTGGGATTGGTCGGTTGGTGTGTTTTGCACTGGAATTGGATGTTTGTCAAACATATAACGGTTTTAATTTGTTAAAAAGAGGTTGTGAAAGTAATAAATGAAATGTATTGGTTAAAGAGAAATTGACATATACGGAACTAAATCTAAATATTCTGATTATTTTCGCCAATAATGAAATGTTTTAAAGGTTATAAGAATTTGATAATAGGGAGTGTGACTATTCCAATATACAAGGGTGAAGAGGCACCTCCTGAGGGTAGGCCAGCATACATTATGTCTACCGAACATGGTTTAAGCACATGTCTTTGGCTTTGCCTATGGAGTAGGATTACTGAGAAGGAGGGTGTCTGAGCTTTTCTACACACTGGACATTTAACATCAGGATTCTTGATCATTTGAAAGGAAAATGATAAAAATTAAAGCCACCTTCCAGACCCATTCAATATGAAGCTTTTAATGAATGGAAGAAGGCCGCAGGCAAAAAAGAAATATAAAAAGAAAGAGTACCAATAGAGCAGTGAAGAACTATGCAAATGCCAAGTGAGATAAGGAACGGTGTAGATCGAGGTAGGCAATTATAGAAGGAACTAGATAACATCCTGAAATTACAGGATAGGAAAAGACACACATCCCATAAGAAAGAGGAAGATGAGTCAAATACAGATTCTGGTGATAAAATATTAGAACAAATGTTAAACTCCAGGCCCACACCATATGCCACCCCTGTTGATCAGAAAGAATAAGGTGTTAGTTTAGTTCCGACTGTGGCTACTGCCCCTGTAGATCCGAGTTTTACATAAATTGAAAGACCTTTGCAAATTCTACAATGTGTACCACCAGTTGTGATCTGATTACAAGTTAGAATTCCTACTATGACACCTATAGCTGCAGCGACTAGCACAGCCCTGGTACCTATAGTTTCTGCTTAGACTACAACTTGAGCTGTTTTAAGTGCTCCTCCAATAGGAGAAATGAGAACAAATACTCAGCAAGCACCTACCTCTAGATTTGTTCCGACTTTTCAAAATTCACAGATAGTTTTTTGGAATGCCCCACAGACCATACAAGCACTAATAGATGGAGGGAATTTAGTCTTTACTGCTCAAATGGCTCTTGGTGATCACAGTGTTACTAAAAAGGCTATCTATCTGCTTGGGTTGAGGAGATGACGAGAAACAAGAAGGCAGAGAGTGTTGAGGCACAAGAAAAACTAGAGGTGGAAAAGGAGAAGCAGTTAGACCTACCCACATTAAAAGTTGAATTAGAAGAAATAATAAAAGGATGTTTGGAATTTGGACACTTAGAGCAGTATTAGAGAAAATAATTTATTTTCTGTGTAAGGAAAATAACAAAGAGCTGCTATGGTGCATGACAAGTAGACTGAAATAGCTCAAATATATGACATTGATTTCAGCAATGACGTGAATCTACACAGGAGTGGTATATTTCATTATAGTGATCCTGCCATAAAAAACAGGAGGGTTACATGAATGCGTTTGTACATTGTAGAATTGGTCAAATGCATTTGCAATGGAGAGAGACTGAGATACTCAAAATTAGATGGGCAAAGAAATATGTAAAGAAAAATCAGGAGTCAGCCATTGCAGGAAACCAGAGTGAACAAGATGAGGGAGGGGTTACCCACTAAGAGAAATAGCAGGAGAAATGTATGTACATGATCCTTGGAGTCGAGGTGATCGGGCAGCATTCACAAATAATTTTCCCAAACTGAGAGAAAAGCTGGTGCAGGGGTATGCACAAGTGGAAAAGTTCATAAAGAATCCAAAGCGGTTGCGGGTTCATTTGAATACTTTTTTCGACATTGTTGTACCTGCTGATTTTGGGCTGAATGTAAGGCTGCAGTAGAATGACCTCAGGAAGAATCAGAGAGGGAGGTTAGAACTAATGCACCTTCACCTATTGTGATGGAAAAATATGAAGCAATTATTACCTTTTTAAAGGGCATAATACCCCGGAAAGAGTTTGATTGACTAAAGAGCAAAATAACTACCCAAGAACTGATGGAAACTGTGCATGAATATTATGAGAGATTATTGCAGGCGTTTCAACAGCACAGTGGACGTGAATATCCTGAGGAGAAGGATATGAGGATTTTCGTATCCCAGTTTGTTTTAGGGCTGAAACATACATAACCCATAGCGTGATCAGCTGCCAGAATAAATCACTAGATGAATTTTTGAGATACGCAAAAAATTTCAGTTTCAAATTAGACATGAAGCAGAACAAAATAAAAGGGAAGTTCATTTTGTCACAAATTAAGCTGACTCAGAAAGTTTCTCAGAACACTTCTTTTACAGAGAATCAAGGAAACATGCAAAGACTTGTTGTGCCACTAGTTGGTTTTCAGGGAAATCAAGGAGGGATGACTGCGTCACAGGGTAGAGGTAGAGGAATTCATGTAGGTACAGGTTCTGGAGCAGATATTGCTGCTATGAAAAAGATAACTGCCTGTCACATCTGTCATAGAGTTGGACATTGAAAGAGGGAATGTCAATAGAATCCTGAGAATGCTGGAGGAAATGTACAGATGCCGCGAGGTATGCAAACTCAAATGGCCTCATTTACGAGGCCCTACTGGCACTTGTGCTTTACCTTAGCATCACTTTTTTTACACTCTGGTGACGCAATGTGCCGCAGCATATTTACAAGGTCACGCAAAGTCACTTTACGTGGTTTTTTATGGCCATGTGAATATGTGCCCATTTCAACCAGAACACTGCGTGAAAAGGGCGTTCCATGTGTGTTGCTGTAGGTGTTCCCACACAACACCGCTGGAATCGGATGCATTTCCAGATTTACGGGGAATCTTAAACCTGGGAATGCATCAGAGTACTAGGCCTTCCAGGGAAGGCGTAGGAGTGGCACAACGAGGAGAAACACGTATTTTGCCTTGTTTTTTTATTTTTCTATGCTTGATGCATTCTGCAACACACAAAGAAAGAGGAAAATGCCATCAATCATTTTTGTTTCAGGATGGTGTCCCTTCCTGCACAAAAACAATCTTCCCAGCAACCCTTGCAACATGACACAAGGATGTCTGCATTGGTGCACGGCTCTGTTTGTGCACAAGGGAGAAGGACAGGAATGCACTGTATCTTGTAGATATGGCACATTCCTGCCCTTTTACATTGATGGACTGCAGCGCTGCAGGAAGGCCTGATGTGCTGTCATGCATCAAAAGTTTGCAAATGTGGCCCAAAATGTGTCCACACACCAAATGCTTATGTAAGGACAGGCTTCAATGATACCTGTTGCACCTGCACAAATGGGAAACCCAAGGTTTTATCTAAATCAAATGCCAAAAATGAATACTTTGCCCCACTTTCAGAATACAAACCAGAATGCATTACAACATGTCCTGTTATTTGAAAACGATGGTTCAGATAATTCTCAATGATGGTGACTGGGGAGGGGGAGATTGAGTACTAAGTGTAGTCTTAAAGGTATGCCAGATTGGACTATATGTAGATGCAGAAGGCTATGGAAGCCCTGTATAATTTCCTATTGATTCCAGTGCTACCTGTTCCACTGTTATAACAGCAGCAGTTGCAGACCTACCTCTCTTGGGGAAAACTATCCAAGTTGTAGGAATTACAAATAAACAAACCCGAAATCCAGTTTCTGTAAACATCCCAGTGAAAATAGGCACATTGAAGGAAAAGCACCAATTCATGGCTTGTGCTTCAAGTCCTGTGAACCTGCTAGAACGGGATTTGTTGTGCAAGTTAACTTGCACTACATGTTGCACGCTGGAGAGTGGGGCTTTCCAGACACATTCCTTTGTATTCCAACAGAACCTATGGACATGGTATTATGCCCCACAAGGTATACAGAGAGTCCATCCATTGTTAATCAAATCCTTAAAAGAAATCCTGAAAATCTGAAAATGCCAGGCAAATCAACCCTTGTGCAATACATAGATGGCCTGCTTGTGGCATCAGAAAAGCGAGATGCATGTAAATATGACACAATTGAACACTTGAGTAACCTGGCTGAGAACTGCCACAAAGTGACTTGAGGGAAACTGCAGTATTGTCAAAGAGAGGTTCAATATTTGGAACACATTATTGTAAAAGGAGCTAGGAAAGTGTCACCAGAGAGAGTGTAAGCAATGTTGCAATTGAATCCATCACAAACTCAAAAGGAAATCAGAATGTATTGGGAATGGCAGGGTACTGAAGACATTGGATACCAAACTTTTCCTTGGTGGCGAAGCCTTTACTGAAGTTGACACACAGAGACATGTCTGAACCAATTCCATGGGACAACAAATGTACAAAAGCATTCCTAGAGCTAAAAGAGAAATTGTGCTGCACCCCAGCAATAGGAATGCCAGATTATGGAAAATAATTTACATTGTTTTGCAGTGAGCGAGAAGGTTGTGCTTTCTCAGTTTTAACTTAAATATATGGAGGATTTCAAAATCCTATTGTCTATTTTTATAGCACCCTTTACCCTGTAGCCCTATGTCTTCCTGGTTGCCTTAAAGTGGTAGCTACGGTGAGCACAAATTTAGAAAAGAGTGAGAACATAGTGATGGGATACCCTTTAACTGTCATTGTCCTGTACTCTATGGAGCTACTGTTAACAAGAACAAAGACACAATATATGACCCATAATAGGTTGACCCGATATGAACAGAATATACTCTCTTCTGACAATATTGTTTTTAAACGATGCACAGTGCTAAATCTTTCGATGCTGTTACCTGTAAATACTGATAATAATTGTGATATACGTGAACATGATTGTCTATATGTCACAGAATTGTGCACTAAACCCTGCCCTGATATTAGCGACAAACACCTGATTGAGCCTCATAATGTATTATTCATAGATGGCTCATGTTTGAGAAGAAATGATGGCACACTTAGAGCAGCATATGTTGTGTGCACCATGAATGATATGGTTGAATCTTCATGGCTTCAGAAAGTTTTTTCTGCCCAAGCTGCTGAACTGATTGCTCTTACTAGAGCCTGCAGTTTAACTGCATAAATGATAATCACCGTATTCACTAACAGCCAGTATGGGTTTGGTGTCGTCCATGATTGTGGACAATTGTGGTCACAGAGGAGTTTTCTTACATCCTCAGGTACCCCATTCAAAAATGGAACATACGTCAAGGACCTGTTTATGCTCTTCAATTACCATGAGAAATTGCTGTGGTGAAGTGTTTATCTCGTCAAGGAGGAAGCAGATACGTTGCCATGGGCAACCAATACGCTGACTCAGTAGCCAGGTATTGTGCATTGTTAGCCTGTTTCTTTAATTGAAATTTCACATGTGAGTCTGAAGAGAAGAGTTCTTTTGCAATGTTGATGAAAGTTACTGACACATGGGATCAACTGAAGCGAGTGCAGGAAAACGTGTCAGAGACAGAACAGAATGGTTGGGTAAAAGCAGGATGCGAGAAAAATGTGAATTACATTTGGGTATTGGCAGGTGGGACACCAGTTTTACCCAATACCTTTCTGTCTCCAATGCCCCTGTTCCACCATAGATACACGCATCCTGAGAGGGATGCAATCATGAGACTTTTCAGGTAGGTTTGGAAGAAACCCAGATTCAGAATTTTGGCAGAAGAGATTTGCCATTGTGTGTAGCTTGTCAACAGCTAAATGTAGGGAAAAGAATACGTCACTCTATTATACCTAGGGAGATCGGGTGGCCCATTCCTTTAATTTTAAGTAAGTCTTTATTTCTTATAAGTAATTAAAACCATCACAAACATACATAATAAAAGTGAATAAAACAAGATTAAGAATTGCAAAATAGACTGATTCATTAAAACGTGTTTTCCAACATGAATTACATGCTAATAATAAAACTCACAGCTTCTATTCATTGGAAGCAGGTGTGAATAAAACAGTTTAAGGATGGTCCAAGAGGCGGCAAGCCCAATATGTGCCAGCTAACAATGTCTGAAGGCTGACATTCCCTTTTTCCCAATGCAAAGTTTAGGACTGAACCCTATGTTTTGAGATATGGTAGGATAAAACAGCTATGTTGCGGAACGGCAAGTTGGATTAGTCTCTTGGCCTCTTATCGATTGAGTTTGACAACAATGTGCAAATTGAGCAATGATGTAGAAAATAGGCAACATTTAGAACTATATATGACATTGTGTCTGTGCAGATTAAGCAGTTGTGTGCAAATTAGGCAACAATTACAATTATAAATGACATTGTGTCTCTGTCTGTTTATGCTCTAAAGATTTAGGACCAATACTTTTCTCGGGGATGTTGGCATATTACAGTTTGTTTTTAGGTAGCCTCCTCTAATTCCACCGGGTGATCACTGAGTCTTTCAAGTATGTCTCTGCTATTTAGCCTTTGTTCGGCTAAGGTCAGGAATCCTACCAGGTGGTAGTTTAATTGTAAGTACTTGCCAGAAAAGCACCCTTTTACCTCCTGCCTGCACGTCTGTATTATTTTAAGGTTGAAGAGAGGCTTCAATAGTGGTCTGCATTCACTCAAAAGTTATGTGCATATGCAAAGCCAATGGATAATGTCTTTTCTCTCCTCCCCACACAGTCGACAATGTCATGATGAGAAAGGGACTCTTCCATGGTGGAAAATGGAAAACAGAGTGTAAAATGTGTAGATATTTCTCCTTATACGTTTTCGTAAAGACAGTGTTTAGATAGAACTAAGGAGCTGCCTTTGTGTACCTATGTGGGGTAAACCATCAAAGCGCCCTTGCCACCACTGCTGCTTAGTCTTTCAACAAGGAGACTATGGGAGAGATGGACGGAAACAAAAGTGGGGAGGCCGTATGTGTGTAATTGTAAAGGACGTTTATTCCAAATTATAAATCCAACATATACATATTTGGAGCTCCAAATCCAAATAACTAACCAAATTGTAGCATTGGGGTTCTTCTCCCAGGGAAGGTCTGTGAACCAGTGTGAGATCCTTCCCGTAAGTTCTCCTCTCTTGGTTCCTTCTAGGCGTTCCAGTGTTTCGTAGTAGGTCCTTTGATGCTTGTTGAGGGAGCAGAACAACAGAGAAAAAGGCACGGTACGAATAGCTATAGCCCCACGTAATTATAACATAATTTCCTTCACCACACTGCCATGGAGGAGCTTGTGCTAAAGAAATGAGGAAACAGTTCTGAGGTGCTTGTGCCAAAGAAAGGAGGAAAACAGTCAATCATTGTTTTTTTTCTAGAAGATAGACTTTTCTGTCTCCCGTGTGCTATATGAGGTGGAAGGCGAGGAGGAATGAAAAGAACCTGAGGGCAATGATGCTCATGAGAGAAAAAACAAAAGAGTGTGTGAAAAATAAAAATAAAATAAAAGAAGGAAAGATTACCAAAAAGCCAAAACGATAAACTACTTCCCCACTTTCCGGAAATTGTAGTGGATGCGTTACACTGGGCACAGTTCCCTGTCCCTTATACCAATCTCCTCACCATGTTCACCCTCTTTAATCACACGTACTGCCATTTGCTGCAACTCTCCCGAGTTGCGGCAACTCCAGCGCATCCTCGGGGGACCACCACTCCTCGCTCCACACGTTAGGAGTCCCGTCCGCTTTGGTCTCTCCGGTACGGGTGTCCTCCTTGGCGATGTCTTCTTTGATGGCATCTCCCTGGGTGGAATCCCCCTTTGCGCATGCTGCACCTGTGACGTCCCGTTCAGCATCCTTCCTCTCCTTTTCTCCTCCTCTTGGGATTAGGGATAGCTTGGATCTCTTCACATCCCCGCCTCCTGATTGGTCCTGATTGGTCCATTTGTGGGGCTGTTTCTGGTCTTTTCTGAGGAGGTCAAAGACAGTCCATCATCACTGTTTGGTCCTGTTTCCAGTGTTCTCTGTAAGCGTCAAATCAGAAATGGAGCAGGGACCATCCCATCGACTTCGACGGTAAGTTGGGACTTGGTGTAGGGGGTTCAGGTTATCTCTTTACAGAGACTCTTTTGACAGTTTTGTTAACAAGCTGAGGTTACCAGAGGCCCGCAGCCCTAGGTGTTCTAGAGAATTTTCCAGGTAGGTCTTTACGCCGCTTTTCTCCTTAGCTGACAGTTTGGGCCATAGATGACCATTTAGTGTCCCTGGCTCTGCTCTTTTGATCTTATGCCAGCATTTGATGTAAGCTCCTCTGCGAGCCAGCCCTTGCCTCTGCATACCAAATTCTAATTGTATATGGGCTGGTGATGTGCATTTGGGTAGATTGAAGATCATTCAAAGTGCTCCTGTTACTGCGCCATCTAATATAACCATGTCTCTCCCTCTCATGGCCTTAGTCCCATTAGTGATTGTCGGTATACGTTTCACCTATATAACTTTGATCAGTGAAGAGAAGCTTGTGCCAGCAATTTGATTATTTAGGTTTCTTAGTGCCACTGCTGTCCCTGTGCCTTTCCTCTTTATTGTTTCCTTTTGGGCAGTGAAGGTTTCTTTACTGTCTATGATTACACCCAGGTATTTCTATTCTTATACAACTTCCAGCTGTTGTTTAGCTAAGTGCCAGGGATAGTCTCCATTGACCCTCTGTTGATTCAAGTGCATGACTTTTGATTTGTCCAGATTTATGCTCAAGCCGTTTTCATCCGAGTAGCTTTGTATAGTGTCCTCTCAGAGGCCTTTTGGTGTTTGACTGATGAGTATGAGATTGTCTGCATACAATAGGTTTGAAAGGACTAGACCCCCCCATATTTGGGGCATGGGAGTTGCACTTGTCTAGCCTGGTTGAAAAGTCTGCCATGAAGAGGTTGAACAGGGTTGGAGCTAGTACACAGCCCTGTTTCAGCCCAATTGTGGTTAGAATCGTTCTTGACAGGTGGTCTCCAGACCCCAGCTTCACTTGAACCCATGTGTTTGTGTGCGGAAGTATTAGCTGTTTCAAGAGGAGAGGTGGAATGTTCCATTTAGTAGGGCTGCACCATAGTTAGTGGCCCATTCAACAGGATGCAGATAGATTTTAGCGAAAAGCCTGTACATAACGGGCTGAGATATATCCTAGTGATTTAGTGTGTCTTCTCAATCTGAGTGGGAGCCTACTCAAGTAGAAGAAACAACAGTCTTACTGTAGCTAAGCTGTTATTAAGAGAAATAATACCTAGGTTTGGCATGTTGATTTCTTTTGAGTCAGACAGATGAACTTACTTCAACAATGAAGTGATGAAGATGATCTGCCTAGCCTTACCGAACAAAGATTACACTGCAGTTACAGACCAGAAGCCTCTAGTATTGTTGAACAAATAAATGGTACCCTCAAGTCTAGATTGGCCTAAGTCTGTTCATCATTCTCTCTGAAACGGCTAGACTCTTTACACTTGGTGTTTATCAGTACCCGGAGTACCCCTGACAGGAAGGCAGGGTTATCACCCCATGAAATATTGATGGGCAGAGCAATGAGATTACCAGCCATTCCTACAAATACTCATTTGAATATCACATATGATATAATATTACATTATTGCAAAGGATTGGCTGATGTGGTTTGTTTTGTCTCTCATCAAGATTCAGCTGCCACACAAGACACGCATCAAGAATAGTGCCACAACCTCAATCCTGGTGATTGGGTCGTGATCAAGAAGCATGTTCAGAAAACTTGCCTTGAACCCAGGTGGAAAGCCCCTTTTAGGTGATTCTAACTACACATACTGCTTTTAAGTGTGCTGGTGTCCCAAACTGGATTCGTGCTTCCCACACCAAAGGAGTGAGCAATCCAGAAGAAGTGTCTTTGGTCTATGATCCTGAATGAAGAGCATTAGTGGTTGCACCACCAATAGAGAGACCACCCAGACCAACAGCACTGGTGCCAGTTCAGCCACTGGAAGAGGGTGAAAATCAGGTGATGGAAAGTCATGTACAAGTTTCTGAGTAACCCAGAATAAATTGAGATCTCTAAAGCACAAGAAGCAGAGATCAAATCACAGGTTAAAAGTGCTGCTGATGTGATACTGAGACAAGAAGAAAAGACAGGTGAAGGGACCAGCACTGGTTCAAGGAGAACAAATCGACAGCAGAATGGCCACAAAGATATGAAAACAAAAATCCAAGGAGAAGTTCTTCAATAGCTCAAATTCTGGCAATAATACACGAAGAGGCTGAGTCTGCGACAAAGTTGGCATAGATCCGAATCAGCAAAACCGAAGAAGATTTAAAAGAGCACAATTGCCCTGTCACAGACATTCAGCATCTGAATGGTCATACTACTTGAACACTGCTTTGAATGTCACATTGGAAGACTTGTGCGACATGAATCCTAAACGATTTGATCCTCTCTGAAAAAGAGAAAACGAGACTGATGAAAATAATCTGAAGAAAAAACCTGAAGCAAAATGGAACTGAAGTAAGAATATTTCAATTGTTCTTATTAGATGTTTGTTGTTTTAGTTCTTCATTTTCCATATCAACCCATGCCCGAGTTGAAAGTTACAGAAGAATAGGGACAACGTTTTAGAAGAACACAGAGTAGGGTTTAGGATTAACTAGTTAGAAGCTTGACTGCAGAACTAATGTGTACATATTAACTGCACCTAAGGAGCTGCGTACTAACACTTGCCACAAGCGATTGAACTAAGTGTTTTTGAACTGGCACGGAGCATTAGAAATAAGTGTAAATATATCATGGGCTTAATTTCCTAAATAGCAGTAATAATGATTGTTGGACTTGGCCCTTTTTGCAGGGTCATCCCAGGAATTTTTGCCTTCCTCCTGTTTTTTTTCTGACCTGTTGTTAGTGGGAATTCTAATCTGCAACGAGGTGCCTGCTGCTCTTCTGGACCTATAGAGACTGTTTTCCACTGGGAGCTGGAAAACTGACGCAACTTCGAAGAAGCAAGACGCATCCGCACCTGTTTCCGATGCATCGCCAAAGAAACTGTCACATCGCCTGCCGTGGCTCGAGAAATAGCCACACGCCGCATCGAGCGCACCAATCTCCAAAGTCCGAGTTCACCACACCGAGTCCGACACACGGCCTGCTGTGTGGCTGCACGAGTTCACGCATCGTCACCGGATAATCACATCGTATCGAGGCGTCAAGTCTCTCACATCGTTGGGGGACGCAGTAAGAAACCGATGCATCACCTCCTCATGCAGTAAGAAACTGACGCATCACCTCCTCTTCGGTAAGGAACCAACGCATCAACTCCCCTGCGCTGCAGTAAGGAACCGATGCATCACCTCCCCCAAAGCAAGGAACCTATGCATCACCTTCCCTGAGTGTAAGGAACTGACGCATCACCTTCCCTGCAGCCTGTTTAGTTTGCGTGACGCATCCCAGGTACTTTGTGAGAAAAGTGTCGCATCTGCAACTTGCTTTGAACTGAACTATTTCTACCATCTGAAAGTCATATATTTATTACTCTATTGTGGATTTTTGTCGTTTGGTCTTGTTTTGGTTTAGATAAAGATTACTTATTTTTCTAAACTGGTGTGGTGTCCAACTGTAGTGTTTTCACTGTATTACTGTATGTGTTCACAAATGCTGTACACACTGCCTCTGAGACAAGCCTGTCTGCATGTGCCAAGCTACCAAGGGTGAGCAAGGGTTATTTTAGGAGTGTATCCCCCTTTCCCTGACTAGAAGCAAGGGTCCCTATTTGAACAGAGGTGCCTACCTCTGCCAACTAGAGACCCCCATTTCTAACAATGATCACTATAGTACTAATAGAGTTTTACCTAGCAACAGAGTCAGAGCCTAAAGCAAAGAACATCACTAATGCACCTATTTACAATACTAGGGAACACCCCTTTAATTAGTCCTATAAGAAAAATGCTTTTTCTACTAATGTTTATTTTAGGTTAGTACAGGAATACACTTACGCTATGGATGCTAAGGAATGTTACGTATGTGCATACTTGCCTACTTCAGTTTCAGAAGACATTGCTGATCACCACCTGCCTTTATCTTTAGCTATTTCTTGCAGCATCCTATTGTCATTAGTTTATAGGTGAGGACAATGTTAGTATTTCTATTCTAACCATGATCTAATACTTTCCAGGGTACCATTAATAGAGAACATGAATGTACACTCACAAGCAAAGAAGATGGACACAGCCTGGTATTATTTCTTTCCCTGTAGACCCATAGATAGTGTAAAGGCTTACTGTTGGACTTGGCCCTTTTGGCAGGTTCACCCCTAAACTGTTTGCCTTTTAATGTGACCTAATATTAGTTGTTTTTGGCTTCTGCACACTTTAGCACTGTGGCCCAGTGTAAAGTGCGTGCACACTCTGGGTGCGTGTGGTGAGATTGGCCTTTCCTCCCATAGGAATGCATGGGGGATATGTGTGTCTATGGTAATTCCTGGTGTGAGAGGAGTGCAGGGTCGAGTTTAGTATGTGCGAACTCGTGAGAAAAAATGCTGCGCAATGGTGTGTGCAGATTTATTGTGACTAGTGGAGAAGGGCCACTTTTAGAAGTTGGCACTTCTGTGCGCAGTTCGTCTGCCTGCCTGATGTGGAGTGCATGTCTGGCTTGTGATTGACAGGGGCTGGATGGTGTGCTTGGCTCCAGGAGCCAGGATGAGTATGCCCAGTGGTGAATAGGGAGATCTGCATGTAGATGGGAGGGAGGAGTTGCACCTGGGACCTGAATAGGGCTGTGCCTTCCCTCCACAATGCTGGCTCCGCCCCCTGTGGTGCGTCTGAGCACCTAGCCCCCACCTGACAAAGGGGAGAGGAGCTGAGCACAACAAAGTGCTCCAAAGCTCCCCCAAACCAGTTGCCTCTGGTTTTTTCCCCAGCCCTGTGCTTACAGACAAAAGGAGATGTGATATAAATATAGGGCCTGTGACCCCATGAAAGTGTGTGTGCGTGTTCTTACTTTGGAAGGACACTCTGCCAGCAGGAACCGCCGCAGGACCCAGCTGCTGCTTCCTGGGGATCCCTGCGTGCTGGCCTGCCTGGCTGCGCTTTGCTGGGGTCTCCCCAGCACCAAGGACTCTTTTATTTTCCGCCTTTTGGAGGACTTTTGTGACCTAGCGCCTCGTGAGCGCTGCATCTGGGTCGCCTAAGGGGAGAGGAGCAAGCCCTGCTGCAGCGCGAGGCTGCGAGGGAATCCCGGCGTGTGGGATTCCCCCCCTGAGCTCCTTATCGAAGCGGGAGCCCACCCCGCATTTGTGTGTTCAGCCGGTGGGAGCCCACCCCGCGTTGTTGCCGCCTGTCGGATTGATTTCTAAAAGCGGGTGCCCACCCCGCATTGCGGTGCTCGTTGGCGGGAGCCCACCCTGCTCGGTATTTGTAATTTTCAGAGGGAGCCTACCCCTCATTGCCCGCATTACTTCATTTTTGTGGCGGGTGCCCAACCCGCTTCTTGTGTTACTTAAGGGTGGGTGCCCACCCTGTATCACCGCCGCGGCCGGAGACAGCAGAGAAGCGCCACCGCAACCCGGGAAACCCTGGAAGTCAGGCAGCCTTGGAGGAGACATGGGCGGGGCTTAGTCCGAAAGCAGGAAGCAGACGGGAGCCTACCCCGCGCTCCTGCGTGTGCCTGTGAAGACGCCGTGAAGAAGCCTGGGGAAGCCGTCTTGTCCTCGAGGGCTCCCCGTCCCAGTCCCAGTAAGAAGGACCGGCCAAGCGGAGACAGGCTGCACGGAGTGGGAATTGAAGCAGGGCTCCCATGTGGTGAGGAGAGCCCCGCGTACTGCCTACAGCCGCCAGAGAGCCCCGGTGAAGAGGGCTCCAATGAAGAGTGCACGCACTAGGAGCAGCGCTGGGGGAGAGTACCCGCTTCAGTCCGGTGAGTGGGAGCTGCCACTGCAGGCGAGGCACATTGTCGGTGCCTGTGGATGCTGCCAGAGGAGTCCGAGGATGCATTTGTGTGACAAAGTCCCCGTGGGACTTGGGGGCATTTCTTGGCGCCCTCAGTGTTAGTGAAGGCACAGCACCTGAGCGGTCCCGCAAAGGGAGCGGGCCGCTCCAACGACGGGGGCCATAATTGTGTTAATAAAAGTCCCAGTGGGGGTTCAGTAGGCGCAGTGGCGCCAGCCCCATTCTTTGCCTCTGGGCCATTGTTCTGCTTGAGTCCCAAGGTAGGGGCTCACATTCTTCTTCAGCTGCCCCGCCTGGCAGTGTGCAGCTGCAACGTTGTGCATAATTGTTTAGAGAGCCCCAGGGTGGATTCCTGAGGGCACCGAAGTGCCCGTGCCCATCCTTGGGATTTTACAGCTGCCCAGCAAGCAGTGGGCAGCTGCCACGTTTAGGCCTAAACTCTTGCGCACTCTTCTTTTGCTGCATGCGCAACCAGCCCTGACACTGTTGGACATAGGACATTGGAGCCCTGTGAGAGGCCAGTTGGCCTGGGGACAGTTTTCATGTGGTATGCCCCCTCTTGGGGCACACTGTGTGTATGCCTAACTGTGATATCTACTGCGCAATGCCTTTATGCCCTGATCTATGCCTCTAATGATGTTTATGGTTATGAGGTTTGTGAGTAATATGGTTATGCTAAGGGTTTTTAGGCCTAATATGTTTTATGCCTAATGTGATTATTATTGCATAGTGTGTTCCTAACTTTTACCAGTAGTTACTGGTTGTGCTCTACATTTATTATTTGTGCTACATTTACAATTGGTGATTTGTGATTACTCTGACAGTGGCCCAATTGGCCCTGTCAGGTGTATATAATCCCCTGTAGATACTTCCCAGTGCCAATTGGCACAGCGTATATTATGTGATTATGATCTAATGTATTTATTATAATACAAAGGCTATTTTTATATATAACCTTGTGTGGAGTTCCTTTTGTTGTGTACCTGGGGGGTTGTTGCTCTGTGCATGCGCAAACGCTTTACACATTGCCTCCGGGATAAGCCTGACTGCTCGTGCCAAGCTACCCAGGGGGTGAGCAGGGGTTATCTTTGGCGTGTAACTCCCTTGCCCTGACTAGAGTGGTGGTCTCTGCCTGGCTTTGGCGCAAGCCTTAGCCAACCAGAGATCCCATTTCTAACATTGGTGATCAGCGGTGGGATTAGGACTTGTGTTTGCGCAGAACCACAGCGACAACTGGCTGCACTACAAGCTCTGCATTTAGATAATCACATGTTGGGGATTATTGTTTCAGATTTTATTTTTCTCCTGAAAGTGTCATTTTCAAATCGTGTACTCTTGCTTCAGATCTTAAGCCTAGGAGTCTTACAATATACCTGTGTGGGTTTTAGTACCTTGCCAAGAATGGAACCTACCTTTAATGCATATAATCTGTTGGAATACAGTATGTTGGAGTTAAGGGGGTTCTGTGATGAGAGAAGCTTAGCAGTGGGTGAGGAAAACACTCAGCTATGTCTTAGGACAGCCCTGCTACACTGGCAACAGGATAGATGGAGACAGATGGGCAGGGACCAGGCCACACTCCAAGAGGGTGGTGGGTCTGAGGGTGACCCTGAGGAGTCTGAAGAGGAGGAAGAGAATGACAGGACAGGGACATCAGTAGATAGTGAGAACCCCATAGATAGGGAGTTCCTTGCTGGGTCCAGTGCCAGGGGCAGTGTCCCACCCCTTTCCCTATCCCAAGAGGAGTGGGTAGATAGGAGGGAAGAAAGGGAGCATCAGCTGGCTTTGGAGAAGCTCAGGTTAGAGCATGCCAAGGAGATAGCGCAGCTGAAGGTAGAGGAGCAAAAGCTAGAGACTGCGAGGGTCCTAGTGCAGGAGAGGATGGCAGAGGCTGAGAGGGCCTTCGCCAGGGAGAAACTAGCTCTGGAGGGTAGATTATCCCCTGAGCGCAGTTGTGGTTTTCAGGAATCCCCAGTAAAGGTGGGGTCCAGCGGTGGTAGCGATATAGAGTCCAGTGCAGAAAATCCCATACCCAGTTCCCCGAGTATGGTACCTTGTTCCCAAGAAGAGGAGTATAGGTTGAAGTTCAGGGGCAGTAAGAAACTGTCTCACCAGTCTTGGGAGGAGTTTGTGGATGAATGTGATGATGCACTGACTAATTGGGTGACAGTTAACACGTAACCTCTTTATCACAAACTTTTTGATCTGGTTCTCAAAGAGCACCAGCTCAGATGTTGTTTGCTGGGGTTGCGCCAACACCTGTTGGGGTGTGGGTTCTCTGATCTATTGGAGCTTGCGCTGGAAGCAGACCCCTGGGAAATTGCCCGAGGTTCTGAAGAGGCATTAGGGAGTGATCCCAAAAGTAGTGGCTCAGGTATCTTCCAGCCCAGAGTGGTGGAAGAGGTTCAGAGTAGCCTAGCTAGGTCCCAGTGTAGCGAGAGGGGTGTAGGGGCTCACGTCCTGTCTCAATGGAGTAGGAGTGAGTATGGGACTGAGTGTTCCCAGGTGCCCGAAACCCAGTCTCAGAACCTGGATGGATTCTTCAGGTAACACCAGGTTGGGGACCTAAGCTGTCCTGTTAGCCCATTTGAGGAGGATCTCCTAATGTCTAGAGAACCTGGAGCGTCTGTAAATAGAGCCCCAGTAGTTCTGGTGTCTGGCGGTGCCGCTCCAGTAGGGAGGGTACAGAAGTCTAAATTGAGGGGGTGAATGGGGGATGTGTTCCCCAGTGGAAGAACCAGTGGGTCAGGGACCAGCCAGTAGGGTTGAGTTCCCTTGGAGTGACCATGGTAACACCACTTCTGTTCTGGGGGATCTTCTCGCCCTGTCAGGTGGACAGAAGACGGGAGATCTGCACCAGGCAGACTGTCAAAAGACACATGAGTCATGTGATACCCTCGGGGGGATACTGTAGGAGTCCCCAGAAGTCCTGGAGTGCCAGGCAAGTACTCAGCCAAAAGGTTTAGACCCAAGGTTGGGAGGCCAGGTTCAGGATCTGCCTGACCTGGAGGGAAAGACGTCTGTAACCAGTGTCCTGACCGGTTCATCTTCCAGGGGTACTGCTCCAGTTGGGGGAGTGCAGAACTCTGGAAGGGGGTGCAGAGAGAGGGAATCCTTGCCTCTGACCCCGGTGCAACCTGAGGGGTTAAACCCTAGGTTGGGAGACCAGTTCTTGGAAAGAGGTCCTGAACTGGTGGGAGAGTTGTGTTATAAGGGTGCTTTTCAGAGGAGGAGAAGGCAGAACCGTAAAAGAAGAGGTAGGGGGAGGAGAGCCTCGCCTGTGACTTCTGGTCAGCCTGAGGGTACGGACCCTAGGCTGGAGGACCGGTGGCAGTCTAGAACTGCCCTGATGAGGGGTAGAGTGGAGAATGGTCACTATGTGCCAGGGGTGACTGCCACCCACTCTGTGAGATGGCAGGGACCAGATAAATCTGGATGGCCTAGGGCCTAGTCCTGGCCACGGACAGCTAGGGAGTACCAGTGGGGTAGCCCAGTTGCTCCGGGCAGCTTTTACAGATGGAACCACATGGGTTCACCGTGGCGTAGAACAGGAGGGTGTCCCTGCAGTTGCGGGCCCGCGTCTGTGTTCTATCGCCCCAAGCAGGGAAGCCCATCACAGTGGTGCTTGGTCTGCCCAGCGTTTTGGCTGGAAGAGGGTTGTGTTGGACTTGGCCCTTTTGGCAGGTTCACCCCTAAACTTTTTGCCTTTTAATGTGACCTAATATTAGTTGCTTTTGGCCTCTGCACACTTTAGCACTCTGGCCCAGTGTAAAGTGTGTGCACACTCTGAGTGCATGTGGTGAGATTGGCCTGCCCTCCCATAGGAATGCATGGGGGATATGTGTGTCCATGGTAATTTCTGGTGTGAGAGGAGTGCAGGGTCGAGTTTAGTATGTGCGAACTCGTGAGAATAAATGCTGCGCAATGGTGTGCACAGATTTATTGTGACTAGTGGAGAAGTGCCACTTTTAGAAGTTGGCACTTCTGTGCGCAGTGTGTCTGCCTGCCTGATGTGAAGTGCATGTCTGGCTTGTGATTGACAGGAGCCGGATGGTGTGCTTGGCTCCAGGAGCCAGGATGAGTCTGCCCAGTGGTGAATAGGGAGATCTGCATGTAGATGGGAGGGAGGAGTTGCACCTGGGACCTGAATAGGGCTGTGCCTTCCCACCACAATGCTGACTCCGCCCCCTGTGGTGCGTCTGAGCACCTAGCCCCCACCTGACAAAGGGGAGAGGAGCTGAGCACAACAAAGTGCTCCAAAGCTCCCCCAAACCAGTTGCCTCTGGTTTTTTCCCCAGCCCTGTGCTTACAGACAAAGGGAGATGTGATATAAATATAGGGGCTGTGACCCCATGAAAGTGTGTGCGCGTGTTCTTACTTTGGAAGGACACTCTGTCAGCAGGAACCACCGCGGGACCCAGCTGCTGCTTCCTGGGGGTCCCTGCGTGCTAGCCTGCCTGGCTACGCTTTGCTTGGTTCTCCCCAGCACCAAGGACTCTCTTATTTTCCGTGCACTAGCGCCTTGTGAGCACTGCAATTGGGTCACCTAAGGGGAGAGGAGCAAGCCCTGCTGCAGCGCGAGGCTGCGAGGGAATCCCGGCGTGTGGGATTCCCCTCCTGAGCTCCTTATAGAAGCGGGAGCCCACCCCTCATTTTTGTGTGCTGCCGGTGGGAGCCCACCCCGCGTTGTTGCCGCCTGTCGGATTGATTTCTAAAAGCGGGTGCCCACCCTGCATTGCGGTGCTCGTTGGTGGTAGCCCACCCCGCTCGGTATTTGTAATTTTCAGAGGGCGACTACCACTCATTGCCCGCATTACTTAATTTTTATGGCCGGTGCCCACCCCGCTTCGTGTGTTACTTAAGGGCGGGTGCCCACCCAGCATCACTGCCACGGCCCGAGACAGCAGAAAAGCGCCGCCGCAACCCGGGAAACCCAGGAAGTGAGGCAGCCTCAGAGGAGACATGGGCGGGGCTTAGTCCGGAAGCAGACGGGAACCTACCCCGCGCTCCTCCATGTGCCTGTGAAGGCGCCCTGAAGAATCCTGGGGAAGCCGTCTTGTCCTCGAGGGCTCCCCGTCCCAGTCCCAGGAAGAAGGACTGGGCAAGGGGAGACAGGATGCACGGAGCGGGAATCAAAGCAAGGCTCCCATGTGGTGAGGAGAGCCCGGCGTACCGCCTACAGCTGCCAGAGACCCCGATGAAGAGGGCTCCAACGAACAGTGCACGCACTAGGAGCAGCGCCGGGGGGGAGTCCCCGCTTCAGTCCGGTGAGTGGCGGCTGCCTCTGGAGGCGAAGCACCTTGTCGGTGCCTGTGGGTGTGGCGAAGTCCCCGTGGGGCTTGGAGGCATTTCTTGGCGCCCTCAGTGTTAGTGCCAGTGTAGGCACAGCACCTGAGCGGTCCCGCAAAGGGAGCGGGCCGCTCCAACAACGGGGGCCATAATTGTGTTAATAAGAGCCCCAGTGGGGGTTCATTAGGTGCAGTGGAACCAGCCCCATTCTTTTCCTCTGGGCCATTGTTCTGTTTGAGTCCCACGGTAGGGGCTCACATTCTTCTACAGCTACCCCGCCTGGCAGTGGGAAGCTGCAACGTTGTGCATAATTGTTTAGAGAGCACCAGGGTGGATTCCTGAGGGCACCGAAGTGCCCGTGCCCATCCTTGGGATTTTACAGCTGCCCAGCAAGTAGTGGGCAGCTGCCACGTTTAGGCCTAAACTCCTGCACACTCTTCTTTTGCTGCATGCGCAGCCAGCCCTGACACTGTTGGACATAGGGCATTGGAGCCCTGTAAGAGGCCAGTTGGCCTGGGGACAGTTTTTATGTGTTGTGCCCCTGCTTGGAGCACACTGTGTGTATGCCTAACTGTGATATCTACTGCGCAATGCCTTTATGCCCTGATCTATGCCTCTAATGATGTTTATGGTTATGAAGTTTGTGCGTAATATGGTTATGCTAAGGGTTTTTAGGCCTAATATGTTTTATGCCTTATGTGATTATTATTGCATAGTGTGTTCCTAACTTTTACCAGTAGTTACTGGTTGTGCTCTACATTTATTATTTGTGCTACATTTACAATTGGTGATTTGTGATTACTCTGACAGTGGCCCAATTGGCCCTGTCAGGTGTATATAATCCCCTGTAGATACTTCCCAGTGCCAATTGGCACGGTGTATATTATGTGATTATGATCTAATGTATTTATTATAATACAAAGGCTATTTTTATATATAACCTTGTGTGGAGTTCCTTTTGTGGTGCGCCTGGGGGTTTGTTGCTGTGTGAGTGTACAAACGCTTTACACATTGCCTCCGGGATAAGCCTGACTGCTCGTGCCAACTACCCAGGGGGTAAGCAGGGGTTATTTTTGGCGTGTACCTCCCTTGCCCTGACTAGAGTGGTGGTCTCTGCCTGGCTTTGGCGCCAGCCTTTGCCAACCAGAGATCCCATTTCTAACACTTACTAATCAATTTAACATATTGAATGCAACCAATAGAAAAGGCTTATATAATGGCTTTAGAAGAAAGATACACTAACCTGACAAGAGCTACTGATAAGAAGAGTGATGTTTTAGAGAATGATTGGAAGAAGGAAGAAAATGATTTTAGAAAGAAAATTGTTTACCATAAACTAAGACTTGGCAGCCAACACAAAAGGAAAATATGTGTGTACAGAAGACGGACACCCGAAGGGAATAGACATGTAGGGAATAGTAGTTGTGAATACATATTCAAATTGACAAGGGGAGCTTGGCCAATTTTACAGGGAGACAAAAAATGCTATTGCAGGGGTTTATTACATTTGTGAACACAATGCTTACTTCTTACTGCCGTATGACTGGGAGGGAATCTTCTGTTTAGGCATACTAATTCCAAAAATGTACCATGTGAAGAATTTAGATTTATTAACATTAAGACTTGGACACAGACAGAAACGCAGTGCAAACACAGGAACCGGACTAGTAGGAGACATATGTGGAGCTGTCATTTCACACGTAGGCGTCATCTTAAATGGTGAGAAGATTAGAAAGTTAACAACAGTTGTCGACAAAATGGCAGCCAGCACTTCCAGAGCTTTGCTTGTACTAAATACAGAACTAATTGCTATACTGTTGATTGCTTTACTTGTCTGAGACATCTTACTCACATCAAAGGGCAGAGTCTACAAAATGATTAAATTAACTTATTGGTGTACATACATACCTAATGAGAGTAGGGAAATAGAAGGCTTCAGAGGAAATATTTTAGGGTTATAACCTGAATTACATGATTTGGAAAACAGCAGGTTTGTGTGAACATTTTGGAAAGGGAGTTGTCAGGATTAGAAATTGTTTTTCAACAGCAGGAAATGGTATATTGAAGGCTATTTTAATGCAAGTAGCGATAATGGGGCGATGTCTAATATTTCTTTATGCTCTATTTTTGAGCTCTAAATACATATTTTTCAAAACAAAGCTAAGGTTACAAAATATATTGTATGCAAAGGATTTGGGTTTGAGGGGCATTATAAATGACGATTACACTCTTTGAAATTCAGGGGCTGGAAAAGGAAAAGACGAGACTCAAAATGCACTCTAAAATTGACTCACATGCGAAACCTAGATATGTGATGATTAATAAAATCCTCAGATGGCAGATTGAGGAAGTTTACATTTTTGACAAAAATGTACCACATGACAATGTAGAAATGTGTCTTAGCATTAACATAGGAAATATGTGTCAAAATAAAGGTGAGAGAAAATGTGCTTTTATTAAATGTGCAAAAAGAGAAAATGTTACTTATTTCTGCAGAGAGCTCCAATTTTGTTTTTTATTCTTTCACTGCTGGACCTCGATATTGTCTTGTATTCTTTCCTTTCACTTTACTAGGAAGAAATGGCTTTTTGTAAATGCTGATTTAAGTTATAATTGAACAGTAGAACCTAACATCTTTGTGACATGTGCTGTTTGCTGAAAAATGTATTTCTTTTCTTCCTCACACTATATATGACTTAATCGTATTTTAGATAGTTACTGCTGCCACATGCTTATAATGAACAAGTATATTGCTATAGATTTGAGTCTCATGAGCTAACCAGAACATGTAGATATTAATGTTTAATTTCATTGAGCAGCCCATTGTTACACATTGGGACACTGAACAGCTAACTAAGTAGGCTTACAAATGTTCTCATGAGAACCTTCCTAGATGTATCTTTTTGTAATAAGCTGAAGCAAAATTCAAATACCAACATGTCTACATGGACGTATACCATGGGAATCGAGAAAGAAGACTACAGACCATTGGAAGATCTTTTCCTATTGACTAAAGATGATTCAACATTTAGAGTTTGCAACATGTTTTGTGCTTTTCCTATATAGTATGTATTCCTAGTTAGAGAGGCAATGCATTCTATAAACAACTTCCTCCTGCCATGCCCTCTAGCACTTGGCTGTGTTACTGTTGCCTGAAATTACTGTGAGCTACTGCTAACAGTGATTTTTCTGTTATTCTGCTGCCTTATTGTGCACTTTCCCCATGCTGATCACAGCTACTGCTGTGATTATTTCCTTACACCTGTGTTAATGGTTGCTACAACAGCTGTTGGGGAACCCAGCTGAGTTTCCAGAACTACTCTTTATGGGGAGTTTGACCCATATTGCTATTAGCCTGATGCTCCCTATTTTATCTTCCTCTTTTCCAAAGTAACACTTTATGGGGTTCTGGTAAGGATAGGTTAGGTCCTTTAGATTAAGATAGAGGATAGCTCATTTATGGAACACACTGTTATTTTGTATGCTAACTGTAACCAAGGGCCTTATTACCATGTCGGGCGGAAAGCTTCAGACCGACAGTCAGATTTCTCTAGACCGTGTCTGAACCCATCCGCCCGACTCGGTCAGAATCCAATCCACCCGACCGATTACGATATTTGCGTTCGGAAAGGGAAACCATTTGGACATTCGGATTCGGTCCCTACTGGCCCTAAGATAATCCGTGTTGGTCGGAGCTGAAGCATACAGCTCTACGGACAGCATTTCCATCCAACCGATTACGATGTCGGATCCCAACAGCCTTTCCGAATCGGTCTGTCTGACATGAAAAGGCTGACAGAAAACTGATTTTGGGGGCTCCTAGCAGGCCCTTTTTAATCATGAGACCTCCGGTTGGGGGTTGTGGTGGACCCAAGGAACTCCTCTTTAAAACCATGCACTGTGGGGCAGGTCCCATGGGGTGCCCAAGACAGGGTGAAGGGTTTTCCACAGACACCTATTTTCCCCATAGGAGCCAGTGTTGTTGGTTGGAATAAGGGCTTCACTAGGAGTCCGACTAAATGGTGTTCGGAAACATCGTAATCGGTCATGTCTAACAGCCGACCACAAGTCGGTCAGATCCTGAATCCGAGACGGTGTCTGGCGGAAAGCTTCCACCTAACATCGTAATGAGGCGCTAAATATTTCTTGATATTTCTATAAACATACTTATTTGACTAACCTCAACAAAAAGACAAAAATACAGACTAATCTCTTAGTGAGAAAATAAAACTTTTAAACTGCAACAAATCTCTCATCATTGACTGAACTTTAATTACTATACGTTGATGATCTATTAAGAAATGTATTTGGGTTCTGCTCCATTCTAACATGGTGACAATAATTTATCGACCAGAAGAAGAAATTGGCATGGAAGTAAGAGATTGTTTTAGTAAGTTTCAAGGTGGAGATGTTTATAAATGTTTTATGAGATTTCCGCATTCACAGTCTCAAACCTTGCTTTGCGTCCAGACTACCGAACCACTCTTTTGCCCTATACTTTGCCTTTATTCCACTTGGTTTATTTCAGTGAATTCACCAATGGAGTATTCATTCCTTGCAGTCTTTCAGCCTAATCTTATTCACAAAACAAACTGATGCATTTCCATCTATGGTGCCATGAAAGAAAGTACATATAGCACTTTGGACATAATGACAGACCAGTAAAGAAGTATGACCCTTTAACAGGATATTCAGAAATGTTATGATTGTGAGATACCCATAATTACATGGTGGAGATACCAATTTCTGCTGGCAAGTCTCATCTCCCAAATGCCTGGTATTACAAGTTAAAGTTTTCAGAAAGGGGAATACCCTTTAAAACCCATAGTTACTGGGTTCTTTTCCGCAGGCTTTCCTATATTTTAAGGACATTTCTAATCACATTTATCACATGTTCTAAAGAGGTGCAAATGTTTACAGCTGCTATGATGTAGGGAGTGTATTCATGGGACTGCAGAGGAGGGCATGCCATGCTCCTCTGGTGCCATCGGAGGAGGATTGATGGCGGAACTCTCTCTGCCACAAGCATCTGCTTTGCACATCACATCCAGTGGTTTTGCCAGTTAATTTCAAGTGCAGGTGCACCAAGCCATCTACAATCATTTGGACCAGTATTAACTTGGGGCATACCTTTCCAAGTGACATGGATTGAAGGACTGAATATGCCTTCCTCATTACAGTTCTAACTTGTGAATGGGGCTCTTATCCTGGAGAGGTACAACAAACGTTTGAATCCTTTGTGAACAAAACACTATTTTAACTCTACCCCTTCCCTTTCCAGTATAACTTCATCAATACTCACAACTTATCCAGTTGTATGTGTCTCCTTCGGAGACAGAGTGTCACAGTATAGGTTAGAGTATGGATGTGGTCTGTTTCCCTTTCATCTTGGGCTTCTTACCTACCGCAATATTCTATCCCCATTGAGCTTTAATGATTCCCTTACACTGCCATGGGATGTCCCTCGCCCTTCAAATGCTGCAAGTCACTTCCTTAATTCTTTGTTTTTACCTATGGCTTTCCATTCTGGTTATCCTCTTGGCAAAGCTCCTTTCTTTGTGTGGACATTGCTTCTGCCGGTTGGGGTATGTTAGTCGGGTGCTTTGTCCTGTCACATGCTCTTTCTCTGTGTTTTGGTCTGATAGGGTATGATGCTGCTTAGCAATTAGTGTTGTAAGTGTTTCGTTGGTGTTTCTGTCACCCTAGTTCTGGTTTAGACCTTCTTTGCCTAGTTTTCCTCCATTTGACAAGTTTCATTTTCTCTGCTTTTAGGTGCCTATGGCTCTCCCTCTGTTTCTAAAGTGCATTCCTTTATCAATTGGCTGGTTTATCTTGTTGCTTCTAGCTGCTCCCTCTCCCTGGTCTAATAATTAGATAGTTTTTGCAAGGAAAGGCTGACTGCTGTACAATATGGGTAGCTGTTGGCTTGTTGGACATCCTATGTACTGTTCCTTGTGCCATTACTGTAGCCTTTGTGTGTCATATTTTGTGTGTTTTTTATATGTGGCTTTAGGGAGGAGGATGATGCTGCCCCACCTATTTGTACAATCCTTTAATTCCATGAGGTCCATGGTTAAGGGTGTTTGTGTAGTGTGCGTGTTACATCCTCACATGTTAGCACTGCAGTGAGGAAAGCCAATGAGGGGGTAATGCCCCAATCACTTGCAGATCTTCATTACTGCCAGTCTGACCTTCCTCTTTTTTCCTGTCCTTCTTTGGCTTTGCATCCCACTCTTCTTATGGTGTACCTAAAGGATGAGTTGTGGTTAGAGTCCTAGGGCCCTGTTGTGAGTCTGGCAGATAGGGTACTCAGTCTGCCATACCCTCAGTCTGCCTGCCTCATTTAGAGGTAGGCAAACCTTATGTTTTCCATTCATTAGCTCCATCAACAGAAAACTTCCTCCAGCGGCCTGACAGAGTAGGACCCATTTGGCAAAGGACAAAAGACAGTACACCACCTTCCCTGTTTAAGGTGCATGGTGTAATGTATTTGTTTTCCTCCCATCACCGCCAGGAAAATCCTGGTAAGTAATCAAGACATTACTCACTACATTAATTTACTATTTGTTGTTGATTTTCTCATTTTGAAATCTTGAAATATTTTAAATCATGTCCTTAGGAAATACTCATCTTACCCACCTGTTAAGATAATTTATCAAAAAGAAGCATGAACACAGTTTTGAGACTGAGCTACCTAGAGAGCCTGCATCTTATTGCTTATAACACCTCTCAAGGATGATTTGTAAGGATAAGTGAAAACCCCACCTATCTCTCCAAATGAACCATAATGATGGCATCAAGCAGCTTGCTTAAACTCAGGAGTACAGAGCTCCCTAGATACTGCATCTGTTTCTCATACATCACTTTCGTACATTTTAACACTTGTGTTTGCTCTCCAGAAGGCTATGAATATCTAAATTTGCCACAAGGGGAAGGACAACATTTCACTTCGTGGGTACTGTTTAAACGCAAGCACATTCATGCTATCTCTTCTATTTAAACAAACTGTGAATTGTGCATGCAATGTCTGCATTTGGATGAAACTGGTAGAATGATAAAAGAGCTGCACATACAGGGCCTCATTTACAAGGCCATTGTGCCGCCAGAGCTTCACTTTTTTGGACGTACCGTTGGTGCTGTGTACCTGCCCATATTTACAAGGCAGCGTTAAGTCGCCCTGCGTGACTTTTCATAATCTTGTAAATGTGGCCCCCTTTCAAGCATTACTCTGCGTGAAAGGGGCATTCCATGGGTGTTGCTGTGGGTGTTCCCATGCAACATCCATGGAACCTGACACATTTCCAGATTTACAAAGGTTTGTAAAGTTGGGAATGCGTCAGAATGAGGAGAAATACTTTAATTTCTCCTCCTTTTTTCTCTTTCTATGCGTTCTGCATTCTGAAGCATGCATGGAAAGAGGAAAATGCTATTACTGATTTATTTTGTGCAGGAAGGTGTCTTCAGCTAAACATTTTACACTCCAGCTCACAAGATGGAAAGCTGACATAGAGCCGTGACCCCCTTTGCATAAAATCCCAATCCCTATGCAATTACTAAAATTAATAACTATGATAACAATATGATAAACGCGACAGGGCAAAGATGGGTTCTTCCAGCATGGCAAATCTAATACAGTGACTGCTACTGATGAATGTGTCATGTTAAAAATAACTACTGGAGATTAAAAACAACAAACATGATTCTCTTTCAAAGTGTTTATCATTTTACAATGAAGAGTCTGCCTTCCAAGCATACAGAATCAATCATGTAATGATTAGTAACAGCACTTCAACATCCAGAAAAAAGGGTAACATTACTAACATTTGTCAGGAGTGTCATGCATCGTGATATAATTTTGGAGGATCTACATACTGAAACAATGGATGTGTGAGTTTCTTAAAAGTTAGTATGACATTCATACAGCGGGTCTCCCTTCAGACAGGCTTCTCCCTTAAAGTTAAATGCATCAGTCCCCATTGTTTACCGACCAAAGGGATGTTCTCTGAGTTGCCCATACCACAAAATCTCACAATCAATATGTCATATAGTTTTGTTTTTAACTGTAATTCCTGGCACTTTTTTCCCAACTTTTGCAACTGAAAGGTAACACATTACTCAGTTTTGTTAGTCTCTCTGTCATTTCAAGTGGAAAAAAGGCACACTATCCGTTGTTATTTTATGTGGGCCGCACATGCCGAGACATTCGCATAATAAAGTGTCACATCCTTCTTTTCCACTAAAGATGTGTCAGAGAGTAGCCAGGATGGAGAAAGGTGGCGGCTCCCAATAGATGATTTTCATTTTGTAAAGTTGTGAAAAAGTGGCACAACTTACACTGGGAATAATAATATTAAGTGACAATTCTGTGCTTTTGTAATGTCGACCTTCAATGGCCTACAAGATGTTGGAAGGAATTTTCGCTTTAAGTCACAGAACATGTGAAATGCCAGTAAAGCACAGAGTAGTGGTAGATGCATACCAAAAGTACAAACTGTAAGTAGATAGTTTGAGTAAAAGTTTTGCGTGCTGCCAGGGTATCGCTGACGGATCACCAGCTTAGAGAAAATGAACTAGAAGGAGTTATCCCAAAAGGTAACGTCCCCCGGTTGCACAGCTATCCTCCCGATGGAGGTTAATCCGATTTAAATTCAATGGGTAAACACTTGGTAGAGAAAAAACAAAATGTTTCATTCTATAACATGGTAGAAAGAAAATTTCCAATTTTTTCAAAGGAAGGTTGTCATCAACGATGTAGGTAAATCAAATGAATTCAAGCCCAATGGGTCGATTGGAACAAACCCAATGCATTTCAGGAGAACCCTTTGTCAGGGGAATTTACATCGCCGTGGTTGAGTGGACAGGTTTGTCAGTGTGCTGAATCTTATCTGTGTGCTGAGCCTGTCTGCTTTACCATGGTGATGTAAATTCCCCTGATGTAGGGTTCGCCCGAAACCTGTGAATTCACAGGAACTATATACAAAAGTACCTTACAAAAGTACCTTAGTATTCCGCTCCTCAAAAAAATGATATCCAGGACTAGTGCTGGGACCTTAGCTAAGAAGCTTCAGCTTAATACAGGGAACTGCGCAATAATACTAAGTGCGCGCTAATGGAGCAAGCGCTGAATAGAAACGCTTCTCCTCAGCCAAAATTCAAAGTTGGAGCAAGCGCTGACTAGAAACACTACCTACTCCTCAAAAGACGGTTTAAGTGCGCAGCACGCAAGGCACGCACGCACAAACTCAGAACACTTCTCTCCTCAAGATAAAACACTAGAACCCTCACCAATACTGGGAATCACTACTGGCGACCGCCATCTTGAGCGTGAATCCTGGACTTTCTTCAGCGGGGTGAAACGGTGTGGCCGGTTTCAAGGTTAATTTAACTGTTTCTTACATCGAGGACCAGCTTGAGAATGGGAAGAGGAACAGGATAGGCCAGTCCTGACAATAACCCCCATCAAAGCCCCTCCTCCTCCCTCTTTAGGCTTGTTGGGGTGAGTCTTGTGAAATTCTTGGTGCATGAACATTAGAACAGGGTTCCCAGGACCTATCTTCAGGACCAAAACCCTTCCAATCCACCAGATAGAATATGTTTCCTTTTCTTAACTTGGAATCGATTATTCGCTTTACTTCAAACTCCTCACCTGACTGACACTGTATTGGAACAGGAGGTTGAACCTTTCTCAAACTTAATGGATTTCTTTGGATTAAAGACACTTGGAACACTAGATGTATCCTCAAACCTGTGGGAAGTCTGATCTTTACATTAACTGGATTTATCATCTTGTCTACTAAATAAGGTCCCACAAATCGAGGTTGGAATTTCCGATTCCCTTTTAATCGCATGCTCCAAGTGGAAACCCAAACCTTATCTCCTGGCTCATAAACTGGATTCTCTCTCCTTTTCTTGTCTCCCTGTTTCTTATAAGAATCTTTTGCCTTCACTAGGTTCTGGGTTGCTATTTACGCTCCACCTCCTCGACTGCTGGTACATCACACTCAGTCTTACCCACTAATGTGTTTTGATGCCTACCGGAATTCTAAAAGAGTGGGGAATATCCCATGGATGAGTGGACTGCGTTATTATAAGCAAATTCAGCTATCCAAATCAACCCTGGCCAATCCCCTTCATGATCCATCAAATAAACGCGCACGTATTGCCCCAACTCCTGGTTGACTCTTTCGGTCTGTCCATCAGTCTCTGTGTGGAAACTGGTAGACAATCAAGAATCCACTCCCAATCTACCCAAGAAGGCTCTTCAAAAACGTGAGATGTACTGAGGGCCACTATCTGAGATAACCACCTTGTGGATTCCATGAGACTTAACTATGTGTTGAGTAAATAATGAAGCGAGTTGTGTAGAGTTGGGAATTGATTTTAACGGAACAAAGTGACTCATTTTAGAAAAATGGTCAACCAGCACCCAGATGGTGGAGAATCCCTGACTAGAAGGAAGATCAACAATGAAATCCATGGAGACTGTATGCCATGGATATGGAGCCTTGGGCAGCGGCATCAGCAAACCTTGTGGCGCCTGCCTTATGACTTTTCCCTTAACACACTGTTCACAAGATGCCACATATTGTCTCACCTGAGCTTCAGGATTTGGCCAACAAAATTCACATTTTATCAGTTCCAATGTTTTCTTCACTCCTTTGTGTCCGGCCAATGGATAATCATGACAGTGCTGCACTACTTCCTTGCGCAACTCCTCATTTGGAATGTATAGGTTTCCTTGGTGATACGGCTTCCCATTCTTAACTTCTCTTCCCGAGTCTTCCTTACTCCATTCAGTCATACTTTCTTCAGAAAGGGAATTCTTGACCTTGCTTTCCAGTTCTGCATATAAAATGGTTCTAATGATCTTTTCCTCTGGGATAATGCGACCTTCACTGTTGAATTATTCGTGGTCTCCCACATTTAGACGAGATAAAGCATCCCGCTTCCCATTGGCAGTTCCTGGCTTGTAAGTTAGAACAAAGTTGTAGTCTGCAAAGAAGAGAGACCATCTCAATTGCTGTGGGGTTAGAGTCCAAGCTGACTTAAAAAACTGCAAATTTCTGTGATCCGTAAAAAATTTGATCTCATGTTTTGCTCCTAACAAGTAATGTCTCCATTCTTGGAAGGCATCCTTCACTGCCAACTATTCTTTATCTGCAATGGAATAGTTGATTTCTTCCACAGATAATTTTCGGGACCGATATGCAACCGAGTGAAGTTGTCCTGTGGTTTTGTGCCTTTGAGTCAAAATGTAACCAATGGCCTGATTTGATGCTTCTGCTTCTACAAAGAAAGGCTCTTCCGAGTTTTGATGCAACAAAATTGGAGCTGTGGTAAAGACCTCCTTCAGTAACTGAAAAGCCTCTTCAGTTTCTGCACTCCATAAAAAATGTTCTTTCTTCCTCAGAAGACGAGTAAGCGGACTGACTTTCTCTGAAAAATTAGGTATAAAGCGCCTATAATAATTGGTGAATCCAATGAAGCGTTGAGTTTCTCTGACATTGCGAGGAGATGGCCAATCCTTGATAGCTTTCACCTTGGTATCATCCATAAAGCCTCCCTCTGGGGACAAGCTGAAACCAGAAAAGTCTACACAAGTAGTGTGAAAAACACAATTCTCCAATTTTACAAAAAGCTTATGGTCAAGCAATTTCTTTAAGATCGCTCGCACATGTCCAACGTGATCTTCACGGTTAGCTGAGAATTTCATAGAGGTAGACCACTGCAAAGCGATCCAAGAACTCTCAGAGCACATCATTGACAAAATGCTGGAATGCAGCTAGGGCATTGCACAGACCGAAGGCAATGACCTGATACTCGAAAAGACCAAATCGAGTTTGAAACGCGGTCTTCCATTCATCCCCTTCGGCCATTTTCACCAAATAGTAGGCCCCTCTCAAATCCAATTTGGTGTATACTCGAGCATCCTTCCCCTGATCCAGGAGCTCCAAAATCAATGGCAGAGGGTAACGGTTCTTCTTGGTCACAAGATTCAGGGCACGATAATCAATAAAGGTTCTAAGTTTCCATTGGTTCTTGGCGATAAAGAACAATGGAGAGGAAACCGGAGACTGGGAAGGCCGGATGAATCTATTTGCCAGATATTGATCCAAGTATTCCTTCAGGTGACAGTTTTCAGTTTCTGTGAGAGCATAAATTCGGCTGCATGGCACAGAAGCTCCCGGTTCAAGTTTGATCATACAATCATAATCCCGATGAGGCGGTAGCCTCTTGGCCTCTTGCTCATCAAACACAGTCTTCAAGTCATGATACTCACTAGGAATTTCATGTATCTCCAATGCACAAATTACTGGAGAAAGCTCCGCCAAAAGGGATGGCTGAGATGGTTGGTCATTAGAGACACCAGAATGGTAGCAATGTTCCCTGCAATATTCTGAATTCATTTCTACAGTTCTTCTGGCCCAATCAATCTTCGGATTCTGTTCCGGCAGCCACGGGAGCCCAAAGATCAGCTGAAATCGGGAGCATCGATTAGACTGAACCTCAAATAGCTACTATGAAGACCGGGGCCATTCAGGGTCAAATCCTCAGTGTCATAAGTGATGGGTCCTGAATATAGATTTGTTCCATAAACGGCTCACACTGGTTCTGGTTTATCCTTTTTAATAAAATTAATACCCAAGGACTTAGCAAATAATATGTGGCAAAAATTAACAGTAGCTCCAGAATCGATCATCACAGAGATTTTATCCACTTCTGTAGTTCCAAACCTAATCAAACTGGAAATGATTAAATGAGGGGCGGCTGATTGTAAGGTATTGGCGATCAATTGAGAACCAGGAGTTGTCTTGTCAGACTCACCCATCAGAGCAACTCCTCCTACTGGTGGGGCCTGTCTTTTACCCATGAATTGGTCTTAGGCTTTTTGAGACATTCTTTGACAAAATGACCTGGATTCCCACAGTACATGCATAGCCTTCCGGTTCCTCGATTTTCTCTCTCCCCCTTAGTCAATGGGCCACGTACTGCACCTATCGCATGGGCTCTTCTCCTGAGACTGTCTCACTAGTTTTCACCGATTCAGATTTAATCCTGTCAAAGCGAGGCGGAAAATGCTTGAACACCTTACGACGCTCACTCTTTCTTTCATTTTGTCGCAGATCTATCTGAAGTACTAAATCATTTAATTCTGAAACATCAGTAGATCTTTTAGGAATCTGAGCTATACCATCCTTCAGTTCATCTGTGAGGCCTCTATAAAATATCGCTGCTCTTTTCGCTTCAGGCCACTTGGTCTCCACAATTAATTTGTTAAATTGTGCGAGGCAAGCTACTACCTCCCAATTTCCCTGTTTCAAATCCAAAAGCTCATTATCTGTAGTCTGGGAAATGGTTCTTTGATCAAAAATACTAAGGAACTCTACTTTACATTCTTCAAAATTGTAAAGGGTAGGGTCCTTGCAATTTACTAGTGGCATGGACCATGCGGCAGCATCTCCACTCAGGTAAGACAATAAGAAAGCCACCTTGGATTGATCTTCCTTAAAAATAATAGGTCTACAAAGAAAATGTAATGAACACTGTGTGAGGAAACTTTGAGCTTTATGAGGGTCTCCATTAAAGTTGGAGCAAGCGCTGACTAGAAAAACTGCTTACTCAAAAGATGGTTGAAGTGCGCAGCGTGCAGGGTGCGCGCGCACAAACTCAGAACACTTCTCTCCTCAAGACAAAACACTAGAACTCTCACCAATACTGGGAATCATTACTGACGGCCCCCATCTTGAGTGTGAACCATGCACTTTCTTCAGTGGGGTGAAACGGTGTAGTCGGTTCCAAGGGTAATTTAACTGTTTCTTAAGTCGAGGACCAGCTTGAGAATGGGAAGAGGAAAAGGATAGGCCAGTCCTGACAGTGTGTGTGGGAGAGGATGTGTGTGACTGCCTGTATGGATGGGTGAGTGGATGAGTCAGTGGATGTATGGAGTAATAATGTGTGCATGTCTGAGAAGTTGTATGAGTGAGTGAGTATCTGTATGGCTGTGTTGGTGATTGAGAGCATGTGTCAGTATGGGAAAGTAACTGGGTATGTGAAAGGCAGTATAGGTGAGTGAGGGGGTATATGACTGACTGTATGTGTGAGTGAATATGAGAGTCGCTATATGGATGAGTGCATGCTTCTGTTACTAACTGTATAGGTGAGTGACTCCATGTTACTATTTGTACTAGTAAGTAAGTGGGTGTGTGTGTGTAACTGTTTGGTTGAGAAAGTGGCTGTGTGATTGAATATATGGGTGAGTGCCTATGTGTGTGAGTAGTTCTAAGGCTGACTCAGTGTGCAAGTGCCTGTATGGGTGCATGAGTGGATATGTCAATGGCTGTAATAGTGAGTGAGTGGCATGCATGGCGCGCGTTCAAGAGCACGATTAATAGCGATGAGACAGTGACATCGGAACGGAAATAGTTCTCAGTATAAGACGAAAATCACACCGAGCGGGCGTTGTCTAAAATGCGTCATACAAACGATGCAATTTGAAGTCCTGGGCTCTCCTTGCCATATGAGCTCGAAGTAAAGAAGAAGTTCTATTTATTAGAACACCACGACACTTAATGACCTCTATCTACAACTTGAGATTGAGCGAGTTGCCCAGAATCACAGGATGTTGTGCTGAAGATAAGACTGGAGAGGACCAGTAGGTGGTGCCAGAGACTGACGGAAGCGGCTCCACACGGATGAGTAGCGGCTGCATGCGTACCTGCCTCCGGGGCTTGTTACATTACACAGTGCGTGGCTGGGACCCATGTGAGTACTGGGGAGTCACACTGGTTTCCTTGACCCTTGTGTCCCTGTGCTCCGTGTCAAAAGAAACCTTGTTAACAAAGGAAATCTCCTGGAACTTGTCGAACAGGCATTGTTGGACTCTAAGCTATTAAGTAGTTTTCCGTTCGCGAAGACTTTATTTTGGAACGCTTAATTTTCTGTTATATTTTGGAATCCCTGAGGACCCTGGCAAAACAATTCTCAGCGGATGTGAATCCATTTGCTCCTAGTAACGTGAGGTGTCGCAAGGACAAAAACCACGGACAGCGTGATTCAAAAGCGCACTAAATCCGGGAGTGAGAACAGTAACCAACACGGCTCCTGTCTTCAGCGTTCGCAGGTGAGCTATTCCTGCGGTATCCGTACAGAACTTCTATACACACCCTCCTTCACCAATTACTTCAGTAAACACGGATCCCGTTTTCTTTCCTCCCGCATTTTGTTGCACTTATTTCTTTGGTGTTGTGCAAGACAAGCGTTGCAGATAAGCAACCTGCATTTCCTGGATATGTTGCTTGTGAACCTCACGAACTCCGACTAAGGGGGAGTGCATGAATTTTTTGTCTTTTTTTTTTTTTTTCGTTGAGAAGACTCCTAAAAACTTTATTGACAAACACTTGTTACGGAATCCATGGCTGTGTAAAGCCTTTGGCCACAGATGCCCTACTAAGTTTTATTGACTTCTTGGGGACGCGCCTCATTTGAATTTGTTAAGCCGTGAGGGAAACGGCAGAAAATCTCACCTTCCCTTTTGACTCTCCATCTCAGTTGCCGCCTCCTTGCTGTCTCCTTGCTGCCGTGAGGGGAACGGATTGCTTCTCAACTACATCTCCCAGGGGGCCGTGTGAGGATGACGCAGCGCGTCATTAGAGTGCGCTGAAGACTTTAAATACCGCGAGCGTCTCCCGCAGCGCGGCCCGTTTGAGCCCGTTCGAGACTGGTAGAGGCTGGGCTGGGCCCTCCCCCATATAAGTGTATGGTTAGAGTGCTCCACTGTTACGTTGCGTAGATTGTGATATATTGGAGATCTACCTTATTACGTTAAACAGGGTTATTGTTGCTTTTCTTTTCTTTTGTTGTTATTTAGACTTGGTCGTTCAACCCCTTTGATCATGAACTTGAGGGATGGCAGATCCACAAAATGTCATTCGGGAGGGAGTGTTACAGGGACTCTGGACAATTTCATAGTTAGGGCTGCTTCCCTATTAGAACGGGAAATTACGCTAACTGAGAGGCAATTGTCTCTGGATCCCCAGGGGAACAGGAGATCGTCCCTGGGCCCTCTAGCGTCTGCCATTACCCCTGATAGGGTACCTGCCATAACTGACGTACTTGCTTCGCTTTCCCAAGGAGCTAGTGCCCCTTCCTTGTTGCACCCTCCTTGCCTTGGCATGGGAGATGTAGATACTGTTTCTAGCCCAAATACCAGACTTCCACTTCCTATTAATGCTGAAATAATATCTGCCCAAATGTTGCCCCCGATATCTAAGACAATTAACAAGCCTATGCCACAAATTTCATGCAAGGACCCTGTTATTACTAAGAGGAAGAGAGGTGGGAAGTTTCACTCAGAAAAACCTGCTAAAATGCCTATGCCTGCAAAAATTGCCGATGCTACTATTTTGCCATCACCTTCGGTAACGGACTGCCCATATGTGACTAACATTGATTTAGATCCTCCCTTGTTGAGCTCTACCCTGCCTAGTGGTTATGACGAGTACCTCTTGTCGAAATTAAAGGAAATGCTAACCCTTATGCTTAATCCGGTTCTGGATAAACTGGCTCAGATTGAGCAGAAATTTCTGCTCTGTGACCAATGCACTAAGGCTAAGTTAGCTTCAGGAGCGGTTAAATTTGTGGACCTTCAAACTACCTTAGTGGCTCCTCTTGCCTCTAATCCTTGTTCACCTAGTGGAACTGCCTCGTCTAACCTTTTTGTTCCGCTCCCTTCTATTGCTCCTTCATCTTTGAGTCAATTGGTTGAGGGTCCTAATATGTGTCCTAATATGTGTCATCTGACTCCTAGCATTTCAAACAAGGGTCTGGAACCTGCAGATTTGTCAGGGGAATCAGCGCTGTTTATCTCTAGCTCTCCCCCCAAAATTGTGGACGTTTGTCCAAGAGGGCCTAATACAGATTTAGAGAACAGGCATACCCGGATATTGGGAAATACTGCTCAAGTAAGCTCGTCAAAAAACTTGGGCCAAGCCAGATCTGGTTACGGGCGCGTGCCGGAAGTTCTTGATTTACCCCCGGCAGCAGCACCGTTGGTGGTAATACTTAAACAAGTGCCCCCAGTGCAACAGGGACAGAGCGAATCGACTGAACAGCTGATGCTGAAAGTAATGCATTGGCTCAATACCAAAATGAAAAGAAGAGTTAGCTCGGAGTGGGATATTAACGGGTATCTTATAATGGCGAGGCGATGTTCTTGGCTGGGCTCTGTAGCCAAAACAGAGAGTGGAGACAGTGTTGTGGTTAATTTTAATAATCCTGAAGTAGCAATCATGATATTGGATTATTTAAGTCCAAATACTGGGGGTTGTTATCCATCCAATATCATGGTTTGCCCCTTAAGTGCATTCTATAACTCTCCTAGCAAACTTTTGTTAAGTTATAGAAGGCAGGGTGGTTTAACAAGAGATAGAGGGGTGCTTCAGGAAGGATCACAGGGGGTTTCTACCTCTAACAGGTTTGCTCTGCTATCAGGGCTTGAAGAGTGTGATTGACTTCCGCAGGAGGGGCGGGGAGTTGTGAAGCCTAAGCCGCCATCTATTACCTTGGAAGTTCCTACTGAGAGCCCGGTTGTTGACAATGACTTCTCTAGTGTTATTTCTGTTGCCGAGAGAGTTGTCATTTCGGGGTTATCTCGTCCACTTGTGCCCAGCACATTTAAAATACTTTCATGGAATATAGCGGGTTTAGGGTCCAAAGTTAACTCAGAGGACTGGTCCTCATTTATAGAAGAGGCGGATATTATAATGTTACAAGAAACCTGGGCTAGGGAAATATATTTCAGGCCAGGTTTTCTGTCTTTTGGGAAGCAGGCTACTCATGCACCTAGGAATAAGGGAAGATCTATGGGAGGTCTTTTAATCCTGGTTCGTCAACGGGCTGATATTATAGTTAAGGAGATGGAAATAGAGGACTCGGATATCCTGGCTCTCTCTATCTCGATTGGTAATGCCCTCAAGTGTACCTTAGTGAATGTATATGCTAGAGGCCAGGCGGGTGGAAGAATATCTCCCACAGTGGTTGCTCTTGACACTTTCTTACAGTCCCTAAAAAATCCTGGCAATTTAATTATTGCTGGAGATTTTAACTGTACCTTTGAACCTCTTGGGTTTGAAGATGGTAATCTTACGTGTGATGAGGATCCAGTTTGGGGTATCCCGTCTTTGACACTAGATCCTGTCAAAATTTGGTCGCCAGCTGCACTCCAGTTAAAGGCACTCACAATGGGATATGGGCCTCGGGCAGTCAATGGCAGGTCTAAATCAGATCTCCAGGGTAAATCTACGTATAACATGGGTAGTAAACATAGTAGGATAGATTATTTTATCCTAAGTGTTGAATTGTGGCCCAACTTGATTGATATGGAGGTGCGATCCAGGACAGAGAGCGATCATGACCCTCTCCTAGTACAGTTGAAAGCCTCCACAAATGTGAGAGTAGACACTGAGAGTTGGTGTTCCGTCCTCTATTTCACTCACTAACAATAGTCGTAGAGTTAAGTGGGACCAGATTATAAGTAATGAAGTAAGTTGCTCTATGATTAGGCAAATTTTATTAGACACCCTAGCTGCTGTCACCCAGTTAAACTTAGATGTTGCAGGAAGTAATGTTCATGGGTTAACAGCATATCACTTAGAGATGGTTAAGAAGATGAGATTAACCCTTTTTAAATCGGGTCAAAGTCACAAATGTACCAATAATAATAAATACAAGTCGGCCAAATGGTACAATGACGATTGTAGGAGGGCTTTCAGAGCTCTTTCTTGTGCAATTAAAACAGGGATAATTCCAGAAATAAGGAAATATCGTGTGGCATACAAGCAGATCCAATATTTAGCTAAGCAGATGTTTGATGAGTCATGATGGAGGGAATTGTTGCTATCTTGTAGGGATAGGAACTGGAGTAAATTTTGGCACCAAATTAAATGGGGTAGTGGTATTGATAATCCAAATCCGGTAAACCATGTATCTCCTGAGGACTGGGTTATCTTTTTTGAAACGCAGTTCGCCTGTTCTAATACTCCGATTCCGCTCTCCTTCTCGTCCGATCCCAGTGTGGGGACTACTCTATCATTCTCCTATGCAGAGGTGGAGCATGCACTGAATGGTCTGCCGGCCGGGAAAGCACCAGGCCCGGATGGGATCCCATCTGATATATTTAAAATTGAACGTGTAAACTGGGTCAAATATATTCAATTATTGATTAATGGTATCGCAGGAGGTGCCCCAATACCCGACTCATGGCTTGGGGCCGAAATCATACCAATTTACAAAAAAGGTGATCGGGCCCTGCCATCTAATTACAGGCCCATCAGCCTGATTGACACAACTCAGAAGCTGGTGGCCAAAATCGTACTTAATCGGGTATTGGAGTGGATAGATGAAAATGGTATACTATCCAATTTTCAGGCGGGCTTCCGGAGCCATGTCAGCACTATTGACCAGGTTTTTAGATTTATGATGCTGTACTGAAACACAGTAGTGCTGGGCGGTGGTGTCCTATATGCAGCTTTTGTGGATCTCAAATCCGCCTTTGACCTAGTTCCACGTAATAAGCTCTGGGAATCCCTGGAAAGGGCTGGGATGCCACTAGGGATTTTATCGTTTATTGTAAGGCTTCATGGAAATAACCATGCTTGTGTGAGACGGGGAGGGCAAGGGGAGACTACTAATAGTTTTAAAGTTGCCAAAGGTGTGCGTCAGGGGTGCGTGCTAGCCCCCACTTTATTCTCCCTTTTTATTAATAATGTCGTCCCCTATTTTACTGATTTTCCTACCGATGCCCCCACACTTGATGGATTAAGAATTCCGATTTTAATGTTTGCAGACGACACCCTTTTATTGTCCAAAACTAAACCCGGCCTCCAACGTGCTCTGGATCGCTTCCAACTCTTTTGTAGTGACAATGAGTTGGAGGTTAACGTTGGTAGGACAAAATTTATGGTCCTTCATAAGAGGAAAAAAATCAGTACTACACTTAGAATGAATAATGCCCCTATCGAGCAAACTGATTTTTTTGCATATTTAGGGGTGACTCTGGGTCGGAGACTTAATTGGAATCATCAGTTGGATCTCTCAGTAATCAAACATAATCAATTGGCGGGAGCCCTTTTAAAAGAACATAGATCGTCCCTAACAAAACCTATAGCTCCAGTTATGAAGCTGTATCATGGGAAGGTTAGAGCGTCAATACTCTATGGTGCGGAACTCTGGGGCTTTGAAAACTTGCGTCCCCTGGTACTTGCCCAAAACAAGTTTTTGCGATCTCTTACTGGTTTACCCCAATCTACACCTTTAAAACCATTGTTGCAGGATTTGGGGTGTGTGTCCTTTGAAGAGATAGCAGGGTTTATACCATTGGCATACTGGAGACGCTTGTGGACTACCCCAGAGTTAGCTCCTTACGCTTTGGCCCTTAAATATCTCATAGGGGTGGACAAGTCACGTCAAATTTCTTGGTTATATAACATTAGAGCAGTCCTTATGGCTTTGAATTTAGGTCATCTTTGGTTAGATCCAGAAGGAATTCCCTTTCCATCGAAGAGTGATCTTAAGAGACTGTACGTTGAGATGCTCCAATTTAGGTCCCACGCCCAGACTCCCAGGGATTCACTATCTGATCTCTTTATGGACCATAAGGTCGATTATTCATTGGAACCCTATTGGGACATTATTATTGAAACCGTTGACAGGAAGTTGTACCATCAATTTAGAGTTGGATGTTTACCCCTAAAAAATTTTACAAAAAAATGGGGCAATTATCAGGGTTCAAACACGGATACCTCCTGTCACTGTTGCCCAGGGTTTCCTGAGACTATTCCGCATGTGCTATTTGTTTGCCCAGCATATAGAGCTCCCCGCATGAAATGGATCAAGCCCCTGTGTAAACAGTTAGGCATAAGTTCAGCGCAAACAGCTCTGCGTATCTTTAAGTGTGATACCAAGGAGGTGATTGTGGTTGCTATGGCGAAGTTCTGGTCCACGTGCTGGGTTATAAGGAGGAATCATCTGCAAACTTAAAAGCTATTATTGGGTTTTGTGAGAGTATACTGTTATTATTGATCTACTGTTATTACATTAGTCTTGGTGTATGTAATACCATTTTATTTAATTTATTGATGTGGCTTATATATTTGTGATGCTGTGTCGAATAAAGACTAAATGAACTGAGTGAGTGGGTGTATGAGTAGCAGTATGGGTGAGCAAGTGGATTTGTATGTAGATCTATAAATCAGTGAGTCGGTGTATGAGTATTGGTATGGCTCTGTGAATAGGTTTGTGACTGATTGTGTCGGAGTGGATTGGGTGTATAAAAGATTCTATAGGTGTGAGTGGGTGCATCAGAGATGCTGTGGATGATGTCATCACTGATGTCATCAGTGATGTCATTTAAAATATAATGACTGATGTCACTGACCATGTCATGAGTTATGTAATATGTGAGGTCATAAGCATTGTATTATGGGGGCACAAGTTATAGTTAACCGAGGTAAATATAACAGCTGAATTTTTCTGGCTTTGCATGAGTAAAATCTGGCCCTATCTATAGCATCCCTGTAACCTTTGGTTTACTCAGTGAATTTCTAAGGTTTTTTAAATGCTAATTCCTAACTATAACGTCCCTGTAACCTTTGTTTTTTTTGTGAATTTTGAAGGTTTCTTAACTAGTTCTCCCATTTGCAGCGTGGTAAAGAAATTGAGCTGCGCCTTGAACCACCCCGCACTGCATAGAAAGTAGAGGAGGTATTAACATGGCTTCTTGAATTTTTTAAACATTTTTAAAGGTGAGGAAATTGCTTCAACCTTTCTATTATATAGATTTAGTTATTTATGTTTTATTAAAAAAACTGTAGGAGTCGTGACCTGATCACATACCTTTTGCTGTGGGTATGCAATTCTGGGCAGCGTATTTTCATGCCATGCAGGATGCTCGATGGATGTGCGACTTTCAGGGTTTTTTTTACAATTAAAATACATGACATATAGTATATACATTTTAAATTACTCATGTGTTTTATAGAAAGAGTTATAAAACTTACATCAATATAAATATTTTGAATATTTGAGCCAGTCTGATAAATTTACAAGAGCTGCGACGGTTCTGTGTAATATTGAACACGTATTTCCGGTTACGCGCGGCGGGTGCACAACTCCAATGCACATTATGTAGTTCTTAAAAACATATAGATATCATTTCATATTATAGATTATATTTACTTTCATGTTTCTAAAACTACTGTATTTGTAATTGGAATAGATAGATAATAATGTTTAAATATAGTTTATGGACTCACATCCAGTGCAAGCTGAATAGGCTCCCGGTACGCAAACTCCATGAGATTTCAAAAGAAAGGATTCTATTAGTTGAAGAGCTTTCTATTTTATTACTTGGAAGGCCCCACACAATTTCTCCTTTCTTTCTGTAACTTCTATTGGATGAAGACCTTTTGTGTTTTCTCTGCTCAATCCTTTATTTTTTGGGTGCTTTTCTCCCTACAAAAAATGGCATCTGCAATTTCACCTGCAGATGAGATTGAAGAAGTGGAGGAGCCAGAGGAACAAGTAAAGAAAAGGAAAGAAAGCACTCTGTGGACCTTTTTTCCATTCCAGAGGGAGAGATAAAAGTCAGTGAACGTAAAGTAACATGCACTTTGAGGGAACAGGTGCTTTCTTGTCGGTCTGAAAATAAATACTCTTGTGGGATTTCATCAATTCTGAAGCATCTACAAACAATGCATCCCAATAATCTCAGAAGAGAACAGCGAGAAAGGAGAGAGCAACCTGAGGGTGGAGAAAATGCCGGACTCAGCACATCTTTGGGTTCTGTTTTGACATCAGAGACTCTGACAATCGTCCCTGAGTTTGCTCCATTAGGTCATCACTGCTTGAAATGTCAAACAGTTATATGTGTTGGGGAGCAATCAATCCCAGCAATTATTGTAAGTGCGAGAAATCACAAATGTTGCATTTTTAATCACCAACGTTGGTATTGCAAAATGTTTTCGCTGCATGAATGCATGTTGAGTTGTTTTTGAAAATAACTTTCCAAAAATGAAAAAGATTTAAAAAACACAAAACAACCTTTAAAACATAAAAAATGGCTCTTTCTTGATCCGCCTATTTTGTTAAAGATAGGCAAAGTGTTATATGTAGTGTATGATTACATTAGTAATGAATGAATCAGTATTTTATAAGTGATTGTACGAGTGAATAACTAATGCCTGGCTGGTTGAATACCTGTATGAGTTGTGGATCAATGGGTTAATGAGGGTATAAGTACTTCCTGGGTCAATAAATGAGTGCATGAGTAGTGCCTGGGTGAATGGATGAGTGCATGGGTAGTGCCTGGGTGGATGGATGACTGCATGGGTGGTGTGTGAGTGATTGGATAAATGTATGGATACTACCAGGGTGATTGGATGAGTGCATGTGTAGTGCCTGGGTGAATAAATGAGTTCATGGGTAGTGCCTGGGTGAATAGATGAGTGCAACGGCTGTGCCTGCATGATTGCATATGTGCATGGGTAGTGCCTTAGTGGATAGATTAGTGCATTTATAGTGCCTGAGTGAATGGACGAGTGCATGGGTGCTGCGTAAGTGAATGAGCGCAATTGTAGTGCCTGGATGATTGAATGAGTGCATGGGTAGTGCCTGAGTGATTGGATGAGTATATGGGTAGTGCCTGGGTGATTCGATGAGTGTATAAGTAGTGCTTGGATGAGTGCATAGATAGTGCTTGTATGATGGCATAAGTCCATGGGTAGTGCCTGGGTGATTGGATGTGTATATTGATAGTGCCTGAGTGAATGGATGAATGCATAGCTAGCACATGGGTGATTGCATGGGTGCATCACTGATGCCTAAGGAATTGGATGAGTGCATGGGTAGGGTCTGGGTGTATGGATGAGAGCAAGGGTAGTGCCTGGATGATTGGATGTGTGCACGAGTAGTGCCTGGAAGAATAGATGAGTGCATGGATAGTGCCAGAGTGAATGAATGAGTGCATGCGTACTACATGAGTGAATTGATGAGTGCAAGCGTAGTACCTGGGTGATTGAAGGAGTGCATGGGTAGAGCCTGAGTGATTTGATTAGTGCAAGGATAGTGCCTGGGAGAATGGATGAGTGCATAATTAGTGCCTGGGTGATTGCATAAGTACATGGGTAGTGCCTGAGTGGATGGATTAGTGCATAGGTAGTGTGTGAGTGATTGCATGGGTGCCTGAGTGGTTGAATAAGTACATGGGTAGGGCCTGGGTGAATAAAGGAGTGCATGGGTTGTGCCTGGATGAATGGATGAGTGCAAGGGTACTTCCTCAGTAAATACATAAGTGCAAGAGTAACACCTTAGTGATTGAATGAATACAAGGAAGTGTGTGAGTAATTTATTACTGCAAGGATAGTGTGTCAGTGATTGGGTTAGTGCATTGATAGTGCCTGGGTGTGGTACTGAGACTGAAAGTTGGAGTGCCTCTGTAAATATTTCTCTAAGGTTATGATAGACCATATAATTTGCAAGTTAGTGTTATCAGCTGCACCACATGTGTAAAGTACATGTAAAAGTGCAAACATACTTCAGACATGGTAGCAGTCAGACATTGAAACTTAACAGAATACGCTTTCAATTTCAAGGATGCACACCACTATCTATAGCCTTTTTGCAGTGTACTTTTGCAGAGAGTTATATGGAGTAGGGTAGAGGTTGCTATATTAGGCAATAGATTTAGAACCTCACATTTTTGCATGAGTTTCATTAGAAACATAGACTTTGCCATGCCACGCCTAAGCCAAAATAAAAAGCCATCTCCTCTTATGCCACTTTTACCATGTATTGGAGTGTGTCAGTGTCTTTTAGAGATAAAATGAGCTATGTAAAGTAAACTATAGATATTACACTATTTCTGTTTCACACCACATACTGAAAGGTGAAGTAGCGTTAACAATAACTGTGCAGGGATATAGTAGATTATATAGTAGTTACGTTAGGGCCATCAGCTGCTGCATATATGTTAGACTACCTATTTAAATGCAAACATACCTCAGACGTGGAAGCTGTCAAACATTCAAATTAAACAGAATACACTTTCAGTTTCAAGCACACATATCACTATCTAAGGACTACTTCCAATATACCTTTGCGGAGAGTTATATGAGCTAGAATAGAGGTAAATACACTTGCCAACATTTTTTTTAAACTCACATTTCTAAAATAGTTTCATTAAGCAGAGACAGTTTGCAATAGAAGGTCTAATGCAAAATAAAAGGCCAACTATTGTTATGGCACTTTTATTTGTGTCAGTATGTAGAAATTTTTAGCAGTGTGTTAGTGCTTATCAGGAGTGGAATGACACATTTAAATTAGTCTATAAGAAGTAGATGATATCTGTGACACACCAATGACATATTTGCACAAGTTAAACAATTGGCTAGTTTATCATGAATATTTTCTTCTATATTCTTACCTTTGAAGTAATTTAGATAGATCATCTAGTAAATCTATTTTTAGAGAAGTATTGTCCTAAACAGTAGTAAAGGTTTTTTCAATGTTGAAGAGTAACTGCTGTTAAGCAGAAAACGTATTATATAACCATATTATGTTAAAAAAACAATATTACATGTTTCCCCAAAAAAACATTATATTATAATTACATATCAGTTTCAGTTTCCCTTTTTAACTGTTCTAAGATTGCATATAACTGTGTCATACTCAGTGATTTGAATGTAGCATCATCATTGAATAGTGGGGGAAAAACTATCTAATGGATTGTATAAAAAATAACAGCAAAGTATATCATTATCAATATGTATAACTATGCTTTATACTAAGTACATTTAATGAATCACTTATTTGATCTACATCAAGTCTACTATTTAACATAAATAGAATTCAAATAATTTACTATCACTATTACACCAGGTACAGTGTTGAGAACAAATATATATTCTACTGCTTCTTGAAGTTGTTTTTCAAAATGTTATGTCTATAAGCAAAATAATAATGAAAACACTAATTATAATGACTAATACCATATAATGCTTTCTGTTTTGTTGACATCACCCCCGACAGGCCGAATGATGTTTTTAGAAAGTTGGCTAGAGAAATAGCATATAATAATTTGCTAATTGGGATGGCAATCTAGCTTGGAATTCTAGGGGGCATTATTGCAATGTGTCCATCCATTCTTACACCTTAAATAAACAGAATAGTGTCCAGATGGCCCTTCATGAAAAATAATAGTCACTGTTGAATAGGTTCTTCCTGAAATAGATATTTGACTTCCTTTAAAATGTGTATTTTTGTTTCCAATTGTGTTCCACTTTATGTACAATGTTGCAACATAAAAATCAGATATTTTCCAAATATGTATATGCAATGTAGACAACATGTCTGATCTACAATGTGAGCACGTCATATCTTGATTTCTGTTTTAATACATTTCTTAAAAGGTACTGATTTGGAGTCTGGTATCATTAAGTATACAAATCATTCTCTATGTATTTCAATGGTAGAAGTGAATAAACAATCTTCACACTTATGGTCCCATTTATGAATTAGTCCAAATAAGTTATCAATGTTTATTCCTTCATCTTCTAATACTCCAAGCATGAGCATTACAAATTCATGTGCATCTTGTTGTATGTTGGGAATAAATGTCCCTGATCCGGTACATTTATCCAAAAGATGTTGAATGCCAGAAGCAGTATGTATTTTAATTCTTTCAGTTACCAACTGTTGAAATAAATGATGTAGTGCAGAACAGAATCTTTCTTCAGAGTTTTTCATGATCTCATGAAGAAGACGTGGTAAATGAAACATTACATTTAGAATCACATTAGCATAACAGTTGATACCTGAACTGTTTTCTAACTGGTCTCCAACAATGTCACCATCACTTTCCACTTTTTTTTCTTTACGCCTTCCACTTTCTCTTCAAAGCTTTTCTTATCTTGAGCTTCAGTTAAATGTTTGATATATTTCTGTTTTGGCCATAGTATACGTTTCTCATATATTGGATATTCACCTAAATGAGGAGCATAAAGTCTTCTTAAACAATTGTACTCTCTTACAGAATTTGCAACAGCACTAACCTTTTTCTCATAAAATTCTAATAAATACAAACCAGACAATGTTCTTCATAGGGACAATGCAATGTATGCCATTATCTCTTTGAACACAGTACGGTACGTCCAACACTTACAAAAGCTCTGTCTATACTTAAACCTTGAGATTTGTGAATAGTTATTGCATATGCTAGAGACGGAGGAAACAGTTGTCTTTGAACATACAAGTTCTTTACAAACAAAAAACATACAACACAATACCCAATCTGTCTTACATCATTGATCTGGTCAAATTTTGCAATCAAAAATTCTATTCCACCTCTATTTTGAAAATTCACCAAATCAACAACTTTTTCCATTGCTCCATTTACTAATCCTTCCTCTACATTCAAATTATGATGCAAAATTACTCGACAGTTTCTACACAGCTGCGGTCCATGCAGGCAACAGCGGTAGGGCGGTGGGGCCATGTGAGGGGTATTTTGAGGGACGATACTGAGGGAAAATTAAATAAATATTTAATTTTCCCTCTTCATCGTCCCTCGAAATACCCCCCAATGTGGCCCCACTGCCCCACCAATGTTACCTGTATGGACCGCGGCTGTTTCTACGGACATGTAAACACTTTCCTAATCTTGCCATGTTGGATGCAGACTTTTCCAAAGAATCTAATTTAGCCTGTAGTTTTTCAGTACGCAGAATTGTTACTCCCTGATTTTCCAATAGCTTTAATTTCCAGAATTTGTTGTTCTTCCAGTTTCAGTAGTCATTCATTAAAGATAGAACACTCTTGCAGTGTAGGTATTAGACAAACTGTGGATTTGTTTTCTACGTGCATATTGTACACAACTTCTGCTGCTGTTTTTTCAGATGAAAACAAATTCCTTATTAGCCAACTTTCAAAAGCTTGTTTACCATGTTTTGTCAACATGTCAATTCTTATGTCTTTAAGAATATTTCCGTGATCTTTATCAGCTGCTTGTAGCATATTTTTTATCAAGATATTTATATTCAAAGTTTAACCAAATATTTACATTTCCAAAACCTCCCAAAGATTTCCTTATCTCATCAGGGAGAAGTGTTTTAAAAAAAAGTTGGCCTTTAACAGGAGCAAGTTATAGTAGGTCTACAAATACAATTAAATGCTTTCCTCCAAACAGTACATCATACTCTGTTTTTGAAATCTGTTGCATTCTCAAGTGTACAAAGGCAAGCTTAAGCTTGAGACCATGCTCACCTCATCAATGATTAAAAGTGTCAGTTTCTTCAGTACTCTTGAGACTTCATAACAAGCTTCTCTTGATAGCTTTTGATATTCCAGTTTATTATCCTGTTCGACAGGTAGCATAAGTAATCAATGTAAAGGAATAACAGTAATGTTGTGTGCTGCTAATCCAGGTGGTGCTGAAACAACACAAAAACTTTTTTCTGTTCCAGTTCTGACCACTAATGTATCATAGAACAGGTTGAAATGATGATTATTGACATTCTTTTTTTTCATGGAGTAAGCCATGTTTTACTTGTAGTTTCACTTGCAGATATATTTCTTTGTGTTCAATATTCAGTTGCTTTTCTAATTCTTCAAACACAATGGTGTCTTGTGCTTGCTAAATTGCAGTTTCTATTTCATTTGTGGCTTCTGCTGCTTCATTTTCAATAATTGGTTGTCCTAGTGCATCCTGAGACAGTGGACCAGAGTTTTGACTGCTTTGTGAACTTTCTCTAGCTTTTTCATGCAATAGTTCCTTCTTTTTCAATCTCATCATCTATAATTTTTAAGTAAGTTAGAAATACCATACACTGAATAGTATCTTTTGCTGCAATAAAATAATCTTCATAGCAGTCAAAATCTCCAAGTAATTCTGTTATACTCCACTTAGGGCCAGATGTACGACCCTAGTAAATTGCGACTCTCAATTTACTATGTACAACTGTGTCAGAGACACTGATTGTGATTCCCAAAGGGGTCGCAAAATGCAAGGCTCATTAATATTAATGAGGCACTCGCATTTTGCGACCCCATTGGGAATGGCTGGTCCTCCCAGGGATGGTGGCCTGCAGGGCTCAGTAGACCAACATGTCTGGGACTGCTTTTAAACAAAGCAGCTTTTTTTTTTAATGCAGCCCGTTTTCCTCAAAGAAAAACAGGATGCATTTAAAAAAATAAAAACAACATTTTTTTGCTTCATTTTTTAAGGGCAGGCCCTTGGACCACGGCCTGCCCGTAAAAAATATTTTCGCATGCATTTCCAAAGGGGAAAGGGTCCCCTGGGGACCCCTTCCCATTTGCAAATGCATTACCACCTACTAGGTGGTAATTGCGAGTGTTTTGCAACCACAATTGCAGTCACAAAGTATTAGTACAAGGGTTAGAGAGTCACTATTTGGAAGAAAATGTCCTTTCTAAATAGCAAGTCTCTAAACACTCTTTTTGGGAGTTGCAATTGATTTGCGACTCACAAAATTGCGTTAGTACATGGCCATACAAATTTTAGCATGCGCAAATGGGTAGCTAACCCGTTTGCGCATGCAAAAATTGGTCGTACATCTGGCCCTAAGGCTTGAACAGTTGTAGAAGTGCTAAATAGAAAAATTCTCTATTATCTGGAGTTTCACAACTTAGTTGCCGATTACGATCCCGTTAGGAAGGGATCAGATTCAGGCTTGCCGAATCCAATTTCTGAACCCTTGTTGCCGACCAAATCTTACCCAGTTCCGACCGACCAATTACGATGCCTGGAAAACCATTCAGGCTGTCCGAATCGGATCCGAAAGGTATTCGTACAGGTCGAGCCTTTCGGAGGTGATTTATACAGCTCTATGGACACGGTTTCCGAGCATACGATGACAGATTCAGACAGCCCTTCTGATTCAGTTTGCCCAGAATGAAATGGCTGTTGAAACTGAATTTTGGGGGCCTGTAGCAGGTCACCCTTCACCCGGGCCCTCCTAATCGTACACGTGGGAGTGCCCAAAGGAAACCCCCTTTCTATCATGCACAGTGTGGCAGGCACCAAGGGGTGCCCGCCACAGGGTGCACGATTTTCCCCAGCCATCCACTTCTTCAATTGGAGCCTGTGTTCTCATTCTGAACACAGGATCCCATTGAAGTCAATTGGAGTCTGACCGAATCGTATCCGGAAGCATCCGGATCCATCCTAATCGGTCGGTCAGACTCTCCCGATCCGAGTCGTCCGGAAAGCATTCCAGAACTAATTCAGTTGGAATGCTTTCAGAACGGGATCATAATTGGCCCCTTAGTTTTCCGTGGTTAATAAGATTTCCTTCTGCATGTTTCACTAAACATCCATCACATCCAATTACTTTCTTCTTTTATATTTTCTATAACATTCTTTTTAGACCTGTAATGTTGAAGTATTTCATACAGTCATAAGTTTTCAAGATGTGGACTCCTTTTGGAATAGCATGTATCCAACATATTAGTTTTCACAATATCCGTGCTTTTTGGCTCATACTGTGCTAAGAATTGGATTTCTGGAAACAATTTCCGTACTCTGTTTTGTGTTGAGGCTAGGCCTAGACTTACCCAAATGATTCCTCTTGACTTTGAATGCAAACTGTCTGAGCTCAAGTGATCCGAACATCCATAAGATCCTATCCCTCTATGGGAAAAGCATCTTCAAGCTAAAGCTGTACAATTTCTTGCTGAGACTCTTTACTGCGGAAATTTCATCCCACATTTCTTTCATCTTTGACTTTTCAGATTTTGTAATATATGAAGACACAAAACGAGCAACAGCAATTGAGTAGTCTGCAACAAACTGAATATCCTTGTTTGCTTTCCACATTTTGAAAATGACTGGATTATATTCATTAATATACTTTTCGATTTCCTAGTTATTGTATGTCTTACTGCTGGCAAAAAACTATTTACTCTTCCTTTAGTAATATAGGTCGTGGGAATCCAAAACAACATTTTGTATGAAATGTTCCTTTACATTTGTAATTCTGTCTGCAGTATTTTCCACATCTAAATGTTTGAAACCATAGAAATAGTTTCCTCAAGCTGTTTTTTCCTCCTTCTCTTGGAATGGCACGTGTAACATACTGTTCAATGAAAGAAAAATCAGCTTCATCATTATCTGTTCCAAATTTTGGTGCATCTCGCAAAATCTCTCTATGAGGTGGAATGCTTTTATTGCAGATAAATCACATCATAGCTTGAAACCTATGATTAAAATACCTGCAGATATCTGTTAGATCCAAGGAACAGAGTTCTCCAGCAGTCTTCAGTTCAATGTTTTATATATTTGAATTAGCTTCTTGTTGGAATTCAAGTAAATCATCCCACGCATAGTGACCACAAATAAGTGTTAGAAATCAAGTAGGTGTACCAAGGTTTCTTAACATGCATTTAAGTTCACCATGACGGTGATGCCAATATTCATTGGTACCACGTTGGCACACCATCAAATTGATTAAGTGACATTCCAAATTTTCATCCCTTTGTTCAACTTTCTCCATGATGTCTTTTGCAGAAATATGTTGAAGATGAACTCCTGCTTTTTATATATGATTCACAGCACATGAAAGTACAGACAAATCCCTTTCAAACAGAAGATGAAAAATATAACAAATGCACTGTCAACATCTTGGATCTTAGGAGTACAATCTTGTTGAGCAGTATTCTGATGCTGTAATACGTACAGCTCAGCCATCAAATCATTCACCTTCTCCAATGGGGAATAACTGTGGAAAACAACGAGCTTCTAAACTTCTTCCCCATATTCTCATGGGAGCTCCTCTTGCTTTTTTCATTTTAAATAATTCAATAGGGTTTTCTATGAATTCCTTCAAAAATAGAGGATGTATGGCATAATATGTATGAATTTCTTCACTCGTGGATTGCTCCACATTTTAATTTTAGCCAGTTGGTATTGGTGTTTCATCTTGTAGGCATCTTTCATCAACATTTACATTCTTATAGTAAATATTATTCTGTACCAGGTATAATGTTCCATTTTGAAGTGTATTAATATCTACAAACCATTGCCGGATTGTTTTACTCCTTGTTAGTACACCATGTACTAGAATAATTACTGGCTCATTTTCCTCTCTGTCTACACCAACAGTTTTAATAGTTTTCATACAATCTAAAGGTAGGTACACAACTCTTCATTTGAGACCTTTTTGTAAATCTGTTGGTGGCAGCTTACCTGTCTTAGGCTCCATACAAACTATGGCCTGGAATGAGTGTTCAGATTGGATAAGAATAGACTCATACACATTTAAATCTGCACTTTAAGTTGTTATGTACTGCTCTAGCTGGCATTTTGTTTTCTTATAATTTGTTGTAGCAGTACTTACAGATAACTTGATCAGTGGACAACTCCAAGTGTCACTTACAAACAAATAAAGAGCAAATGGCTGCAGCTTATTATGATTTTCTTTTTCACTTTTTAAATATAACTCAATATTCCTAGTTTGACTTTAATAGTGAGCACGTGAACAACAAATACAGACATAGTTTGTTTTTCCAGGGGAAACAGTGTTACCATTTTAAATTTCCTATACAAAATCATTAATACTAATCTCTTTGTCCTGTTCTTCTACACCTAAAGATATCAAGTCCTCACTTAAGTTGCACTCCTCTTCAGAACCCAAAAAACAAAACTGTGCAACATGACAAACTTTCTATACATCTGCTACAGAACCATGCAAAAGAACTGTATTCATTTCACTTAAACATAATGCAGGAGTTATTACATAGTAAACTCTCTTTACTAACTTCCGCATTTCAGTAGTGCACAGCTAAAGTAAAAATTTTAAATGATGAAAAGTGCTTCAGGACACTTTTGTTGAAAGACAAGCCTATGAATGACCCTGTAACTTAGTATATTTTCTTATTTTACATGGATGTAGTCCTTGCAACATCCTTATCTTCTGTTTAACACTTTTCTTTGCATATTCACGTAAAAAATAATAATATGTCAATAGACTCCTGTCGAATACTGTAATACTGCTACAATCCCACTTATATACAGGACCTTGTATATGCCTCCCTTGAACTTCTTCAGCTACTATTTCTACTACATTCCTAAGAAGCATTTTCCTTTAAAATGGGAGAACCATCTTTCACCTCATAACATCAACCACTAGTATTAACTGCATGTACTAATGTGTTCTCTTGAAATTCCTTTCTTCATTAATGAAATGCTCAGTACTGAAAGTGTGCTTCCATTCCACAATAAGGGCCTCATGTACGTAGCCCAATACCGGTCGGTAACGGCCGATTTTCGGTAATTATACCGTTACCGACCGGTATTTAGGCTGTTGACATGTAGGGGGCTCATTTCTGCAATCGGTAATTTACCGAATCGGTAAAATTACCGAATCGGTAATTTTACCGATTCGGTAAATACCGAATACAGTAATGAGATGTAGGGGGACTGTGTGGTGGGTGTGGGGATTCGTTATTTACCACCAACTAATAGTTGGTGGTAAATGACGAATATGTGTGAAAATGCATTTTTGTGCACTGTGAGGTGAGCAATGTGGCAGACATACATGCCTCTAGGGCATGTATGTGCGCCACATGTGCACATATGGACGTATCAGGGGTGCAACAGGGTGTCAATGTGACACCCTGCCACCCTTGAATGTGCTCCCCCCATTACCGAATCGGTATTTACCGATTCGGTAATGAGGCATACCTTCCCATTGATTCAATCAATGGGAAGGTATGCCTCATTACCGAATCGGTAAATACCGATTCGGTAATTACCGACTTACTCCGATTCGGTAACATTTACCGAATAATTACCTACATACACTTTACCGATTCTTAAATACCGAATCGGTATGATTCGGTATTTTAGAATCGGTAAAGTGTATGCCACCTACATATGGCCCTAAATGTTTTACAAAAGTTAGTTCTATTAACCAGTTTTTTTTTTCTCCATCATAAACACCATTGGTTTATCCAGTGTTCTAAATGTCCTCAATATATATATTCACTGAAAAAACAATAGGTTTCAGGGATGTTATAGTTAGTTGGATATTTCACTCATACAAAACCATAGAAATTCCCCCGTTATAGTTAGTTCAGCTAACTATAACTCACGCACCCGCAATGCACTGCTGATGACTTCACCTATTACATCATTCATGACATGGTCAGTGACATCACTGATGACATCTCAAATGACATCACTGATGACATCATCGAGTGACAGTGTTTTTCTTTAAAGTGTAAATATGTATTATATATATGCCAAGGTGTATTGAAGAAGGAGTGGGTGTATAAGTGTCTGGATGGAGGATTTAGTAGGTGCGTGACTGACTGTTTAAGTGAGTGATTACATGTGTCTAACTGAATGAATGGGTTAGTGACTAATGGATGAATCAGTGATTCCCCGTACCTTCCATGTTGGCCATGTTTTGGGACTTGGGTCACAGGGTGCCACATTGGCGCTGCGGCCCGGGTGGCGGCAACACTACAACTGGGACACCCGCATCAGTTGATTCCTCATACAGCCCAGGAAGGAACCACACCCAGAGATCTGGATTCATTGTTCACAGCCTCACGCAGGACAGGCATACGCCAGGCCAGCCCACTCCGCTTACGCATACAGGGAGGGACAACAATGCTACAGGGCCCAGACTTTCATTGTAGTGATCTGCTGCTCACAGGTCTAGTTGTCAGTATGCCACAGCGACTCCCTGAAGGCTGGTTTACACCCACACCACACCCATCAAGCACAGGCGTCACAGGACACATGACCCTGCCAATAAAAAGGACCGGGCGCACGTGCTCCACGCCATTTCCATTTCAGACTTGGTGGCACCGGATGCACTTCGGCCGGCACAAGCACACCGCCATGGGACGGTGACTTTCTGTACACTGAGGTAGGGGCACTGTAAGTGCTGAGCGGGTGTGCAGCCTGCGATGATGCCCCATCCCGGGTGTCCAGACAGGTCAGGTTTTGTGTGCCCTGCTGGACCGCAGTGTAGGCCTGAGCCATCGAATAGCGGGGTCCTACTGCCATGTGGCGTGGCCTCACTAGTCACAGAGTTAGTGGCACTGCAAGGGCTGAGTGGGTGTGCAACCTGCGATGATGGCGGGTGCACTGGTATGTCCTCTGCCGTGGTAAAATCAAGATGCAGCACCAAATGTGAGACCTGGTGGCCTGAGGAGCGGGGCTGAATGACGTGGAGGGTGCAGGTGGCAGAAGGGGAGCAGTGAGGCCTGGGTGCGCAGGGGCGGGCAGAAACCTCTGAGTGGTGTGAGTGGATGGTGTGCAACAGCCTGGGTGCACAGGGCCGGGCAGACACTTCTGAGCGGTGGGAGTGGATGGGGTGCAGCAACCTGGGTGCGCAGGGGCGGGACAACGATGAAGGTGTGTGCAGTTGTATGTACTCTGCCATTACTAATTCTATACTATGTTTCAGATGAGTGAGCTCGAAGGCTGCAGTATGTCCCGGCACGTGGTTGGAGACACATCGGTGGCGGAAAGGTGAGCTGTGAGGGTTTTGTCAGCACTCACTCTCCCTCTCTTCCTTTCTCTCTCTCACACTCTTTCTCTCTTTCTCTCTCTTCCTCTCTCTCTCACTCTTTCTTCCTCTCTCTCACACAGTTTCTCTATTTCTCTCTCTCTTCCTGTCTCACTCATTCTCTTTCTTCCTCTCTCTCTCACTCTCTCTGTCTTTCTCTCTGTCTTCCTCTCTCACTCTTTCTCTCTCTCTCTCTCTTCCTCTCTCTCACTCTTTCTCACTTTCTTTCTCCTTTGATGGGCACAGGATGCACAATCTTATCTTGCTTTTTGTCTTGCAGGCTGTGATTCACAGATTGTAGACCCCCCGACACGGGCCTCCCGCCACGCAGCGATGCCTTGAGTTCCACTGAGTTAGTGCCACTAGAGCTGAGCGGGTGTATAGACTGCGATGATGCGTGGCCTTCATACACCATCCTGGCAATCAAGACCGAATTTCAATTGTGAGCTCGGCTGGACTGCGTGTACGCCACGGCTGAGGAGGTTGCTTTGGCACATGGTGGGCCCTTTTGGACACACGCCAGTGGTGGAAGGTGAGCAGAGAGGCTTGTTTGCGCAGCGGCGGGCAGTCACCTCTGAGCGGTGGAAGTGGATGGTGTGTAGCAGCCTGGGTGCGCAAGAGTGGGCAGACACTTCTGGGCAGTGGGAGTGGATGGGTGCAGCAGCCTGGGTGCGCAGGAGCAGACAGACACCCCCAGCAGTGGGAGGGGATGGGGTGTAGCAGACTGGGTGCGCAGGGGTGGGCAGACACCTCTGGGCGGCGGGAGTAGATGGGGTGCAGCAGCCTAGGTGTGCAGGGGCAGGACAGCGATTTAGGCGTGTGCAGTTGTATGTACTCTGCCATTACTGATTCTATACTATGTTTCAGATGAGTGAGCTTGAGGGCTGCACTATGTCCCGGCACATGGTTGGAGACACACCGGTGGCGGAAAGGTGAGCTGTAAGGGTTTTGTCCACAGTGTTGGCACTCCCTCTCCCTCTCCATCTCTTCCTTTCTCTCCCTCACACTCTTTCTATCTCTCTTCCTCTCTCTCACTCTCTCTCTCACACTGTTTCTCTCTTTCTCTCTCTCTTCCTCTCTCCCTCACTTGTTCTCTCTTTCTCTCTCTCTTCCTCTCTCTCATACTGTTTCTCTCTTTCTCTCTTCCTCTCTCTCGCACTCTTTCTTTCTTTCTCTCTCTCTTCCTCTCTCTCACTCTTTCTCTCTCTATCTCTTCTTTGATGGGCGCATGGCGCACAATCTTTTTATCTTGCAGGCTGTGATTTACAGATTGTTGAGAGATGGCTGTACCTACTTTTATTTTGTTGTTTTGTTTAAATAAAATGTTTTATATGTAAATCCATAGATGACTGAGATTCTCATTTGTCCAACCTCACATGCATCTTTTTTATTATAATTGTGCGACATCACCCGATTTGTTACGTTCCAGATTTCAGAAGGTTGCTGTCACATTTGTTTGTCGGGGGGGATCAGGGGGAGATGGCGAACAAGGGGCTGGTGGCGGGGGGTGGCGGGGCACTGTTGGGTGTCCGAGCTGCAAGATCGTTGGCTCCATTGCATCTGTTGTCATTCAGGTGTGGCTGTGGGCTGGGCTCCCTTTCATGTTGCAGGCTGTAGTCTGCCTTTACACCAGGTCAGAGCATGTCTAAACTTTTTGCAAAAAGTTGCAAAGTGGTGTGTTCGCTGCTTTTTGCACGGGAACGTCTACTCTGCATCTCATTATCAATATTTGCCGGGGTCATCCGTGACGATGCTTTTTGAGGCTGCTATCGCTGGTAAAATGGTGATATGGGCTGTTTGCACCAGCTTGTGAATGGTGCGCTAAATTTATCACCATTTTGGCTGCGATAAAGTGCTGTTAACTCGGCAATGTGTCCTTGAGAATATGCTTCTCGGTGTTTTAAAGACCTGAGATGTACTGGAGTCCCACGCTGAGAGCCGCGCACCCAGCGCGTTCACACTAGAGGGCCAAGCTGAGAGCTGCGCACTCTTCATATTCATGCTAGGGAGCAGCTCTAGGGTCCCCACTCCAAACTTTTTTGAAAAATAAAAAGCGTTCACTTTCATTAATTTACATTCCCCTCGGGGACCCCATACCCCAAGGCATGCCCACATCTACATATTTATTTATTTTTTTTCCAAGGGGAGGGGGCCACGTGCCCGCCTCCCAGGTCACTTCTGGCCCTGGGGACCCATCCCCTGGGGCCTGGCCTCTCTGTTGGTGACCGTGGGGGGAGCCCCAATGCCCCCGCGGTGCCGCCCGCTCCTGCGGGAGCCAGCATTCCTTTTGGGCAACGGGACCTGCTAACATACAAATCCCCTTGCCCATAAACAATCCTGCTTTCCTTCATTGAACCGAGAGCAGGTTTGCTATGACAGTGTGCGAGACATGCTTCCACCCTCTCATACCAAACAACAACATCCCAGGACACTGGAAGAGTCGGCCCTGGGAAGTGGCGGTCTCCAGCCCCATAGAGGGCTCCAGCAGGAAAGCCCCGCAGCCCCCCTCCCTCTATTTTCAGAACCCCAGAGAGGTGGTGTTCATCAGGGCGTGTCCATCAAACATTTAAAGCCTCGAAGACTGTCGGGACTTACAAGGCTGGGCCAGTGAGCAAGGGCAATGGTCCCCGAAACGTTTGGCAAACTTACCTGGATCTAATCTGTGCTCCGCTATTGCCTGCAATAAAGAAGGTTATCTCTTAAGTGTGTTGGCGTTCAAAATAAGGGCAACCTTTTGTTTCTGGACGAAATACAGCAGCGCACCTCGCCGCATGAACGCCCCGCCGCAGAGCCAGTGGTCCAACTGCACTAACAACACAAGCGCAGTGTGGACTTTTGGAGTCTATTTTTTGCGGGGTTTGCAACTGATAGTGCAGAGCCCTGTGCTTCTAAGGTAAATCCACTTTGGAATAAAAATATCCAGCATTAAGTCCCGCCGGCGCCCACTTGGGTTAGCAAGGAACTACTAAAACTATGAGGCTTTGGGGCAGTGTAAGCCCATCAGGGCGTGTCCATAAAACATTTAAATCCTCGAAGACTGTCGGGACTTACAAGGCTGGGCCAGTGAGCAAGGGCAATGGTGCCCGAAACGTTTGGCAAACATACCTGGATGTAATCTGAGCTCCGCCATTGCCTGCAATAAAGAAGGTTATCTCGTAAGTATTTTGGCGTTCAATATAAGGGCAACCCTTTGTTTCTGAATATATATTATCTACTGGCGGTCGCCAGTAGATAGTTATAGTTAGGACCGAGTTTCCAAAGGAAATCTGAAAATTCTATTTTGAATAACTTTTGCGCCGGTTGACGAATCCTCGCGAAATTTTCAAAACTAATGGGGCGCTCTGCTCAGCTCCTACCCTGAAAGTCTCGGGGTGATTCGTCGAGCGGGGGCTGAGAAAAAAGGGGGGTCCCAAAACGCGTTTTCCCCATGCATTTTCCCATAGGACCTTTAGTCGAAGGTACAGCCCGAACGGCTGAACAAAATTACTTGAAATTTGGCAAAGAGGTAGTCCTCAGGTCAGGCATGTGCCTTTTGCATATATGGTGTCAATCTGTTCAGTAGTTCCTGAGAAAATTGCAGTTAAAAGTACATAAATATCTATATGCGCGCACCGTGCGCGCACCATGCGCGCACGGTGCGCGCACCAAATGGCCACGAGCGTAATTCTGATTGGTGGTTAGATGTCAGTCAACATTCCAATCGGTCGAAATCAGGAAGTGTCGGGCGCCATTTTGTGTGTGACTGTGAAAAAGAAAGGTGGAGAACGTGAAAAGGGGGCAGGGTAGAGAGTTCCTGATCCCCTAGCCTTTGTCAGGGGGTCCCTGAAGGACCCCGAAGGGTGAAAAAAACATTTTTTTTTCAAAAAATCAAGGGGTGCGCGCACGGTGAAAAACCTTAAAAAAATAAAAAAAACATTTTAAACGAGCCATTCCATATTACAGGATAAAGTCAATCTATAACTATATACATAGGTAGCTTATTGTAAAATAAATATATAAAAAATATAATAAAACAGCCATAACTTAGCATTTAAAAAACCTTACAAATTCACTTAAAAAACCATAGGTTTCACACATGTTATAGTTAGGAATTAGCATTTAAAAAACCTTGCAAATTCACTTAAAAAACCATAGGTTTCACACAAGTTATAGTTAGCTGGACATTTCACTTGTAAAAAAACCATTGAAATTCCCCCGTTATAGTTAGTTCAGATAACTATAACTCGCGCGACCGCCAATCTAACACAAGGACGATGTCATCAGTGATGTCATGAGTGATGCCACTGAACATGTCATGAGTGATGTAATATGTGACGTCATGAGCAGTGGATTGCGGGCGCACGAGTTATAGTTATCTGAACTAACTATAACAGGGGAATTTCAATGTTTTTTTACGAGTGAAATGTCCAGCTAACTATAACATGTGTGAAACCTATGGTTTTTTAAGTGAATATATATATATATATATATATATATATATATATATATATATATATATATATATATATATATATTCAGTGAAAAAACCATAGGTTTCACACACGTTATAGTTAGGAATTAGCATTTAAAAAACCTTAGAAATTCAGTGAAAAAACCATAGGTTTCACACATGTTATAGTTAGCTGGACATTTTACTCGTAAAAAACCAATGAAATTGCCCCGTTATAGTTAGTTCAGCTAACTATAACTCGCGCGCCCGCAATGCACTGCTGATGACGTCACATATTACATCACTCATGACATGGTCAGTGACATCACTCATGACATCACTGATGACATCTCAAATGACATCACTGATGACATCACTGATGACATCATCCAGTGAATGTGTGTTTTTCTGAAAATTAAATATTTTTTATATATGTATATCTCAAGGTCGATGGAAGAATAAATGGGTATATAAGTGTCTAAATGGATGATTTGTTTTTGAAAAATTGATTGTGTAACTGACTGATTAAGTGTATCATAGTGAATACATGGCTTAGTGAGTAATGTTTAAATATGTAAATATCTGTATCAGTCTCTCACTTTGTGTATAAGTGGCTGCATGGGTTGGTGAGTAGCTACATGGGTGTCTATATAGGTTATTAGTTGGTTTTTTGAGTATCAGTCTGAGTGTCTGCATGGTTCGGTGGGGGGTATTACGTAGTGCATAAGTGCATGAATGAGTGACTCACTGTTTGTATGTGTTGAAGACAGAATGTTTGCAGGACTGTATGGGTGGAGGAGTGTGTGTATGGGTGTGTTAGTGAGTGAATGACTGTCTCAATAGTGTCTTTATGAGTAACTACATATGTTTTAAACTAGTATTTGTGACTATTGGTGTATATAAGTGAGTATATGTGAGAGTGAGAGATTCAAAGAGTTCCTGTATGAATAAGTATGTGTTTCTATAAGTGATTGTTTAAAAGACTAAGTATGTGTAAGTTTCCGTAGAAGTAAGTATGGTGGTGTGTGTATAACTGTATATGCAAGTAAATGTATGTTTGATTCTTTATTAGCACGAGTGACTATGTGTGTGAGTAACTCTATGCATGAGTGGCATTGTGTAACAGGATGTATAGGTATATGAGTACATATGATGAGTGAGTCCATGTATGAGTGACTGTATTGGACTGTTGGTGAATGAGTGGTTGTGTATGTGGATCTTAGAATTACTGAAGAGGTTGTTGTAACTGGTATTGGTATGTCCATTGTTTTGTAAATTTTAGTCTCTTTTTTTGAATGTGTGTGTCAAAGGTTATATTAGGGTGAGAGGAGGTCTACCACTCTATTACAAGGATGATGTCATCAGTGATGTCATCAGTGATGTCATTTGAGATGTCATCAGTGATGTCATGAGTGATGTCACTGACCATGTCATGAGTGATGTAATATGTGACGTCATCAGCAGTGCATTGCGGGCGCGCGAGTTATAGTTAGCTGAACTAACTATAACGGGGCAATTTCATTGGTTTTTTACGAGTAAAATGTCCAGCTAACTATAACATGTGTGAAACCTATGGTTTTTTCACTGAATTTCTAAGGTTTTTTAAATGCTAATTCCTAACTATAACGTGTGTGAAACCTATGGTTTTTTCACTGAATTTCTAAGGTTTTTTAAATGCTAGTTCCTAACTATAACGTGTGTGAAACCCATGGTTTTTTCAGTGAATTTGCAAGGTTTTTTAAATGCTAATTTTTTTTTTTTTTTTTTTTCTAACATATTTTTAATTTAATGATCTTACCTTTTATAAAGACTATGATTAAATTTTTAAAATTCTTTAATATGTTTTTTTAAATATATTTTTAAAAATAAACATGTAAAATTTATTTGCAGTACTTTTTTTTAAAAAAAAATATTTTTTTTAGTACGCGTACCGTAAGCTCACGGTAAGCGTACGGTTTACGCAACGTCCGTAATCTATCTACGCTGCTTGCGTATAGTTACGCACTTTGCGTTGCCGCGCGTACTGCGCGTGGGACGCGTGCGCGCTTACGCCACACGCGCACGTTACGCGGAAGTGTCGGGTAGTGACTGTTATGCGCATGCGCGCAAGCGCGTGTCTTTTTTACGCGCATGCGCACTTTTGCCGTAAGCGTACCGTAAGCGTACCGTAAGCGTACGGTAGGTCATGTGATCATGAAACACAACTTTTGATTGGTTGAAACTACTTTCAGTTCTAGAACTCTCCTACACCACACCCATTCCCCTCATTTCTGCTTGTGATCCCTTGGGAGAAGGAGCTGGTTTGTCTTTGGGATACGATGGCAGAACAGCAGAGCTCTTCTGAGAGTGAGGCTAGCACTAGCAGCACTGTCTTGAGGCAGAGATCGAGGAAACAAAAGCCCTCTTATGTATGGGATTATTTTACTTTTCCTGAAGGCCAGCAAAAGGTAAATGCACCCTTAGTGACTTGTAAGCTGTGTCAGCGTGTACTTTCTAGAGGTAATCCTAACAGGAAATATTCCTTTGGGAATCACACCATGAAGAGACACCTCCAGGATGTACACAGAAGGACACATGGTCATCTTTTTGGAGGTAACTCTTCAGAAAGACGAGCCAGTACATCCACAGTAGCTCAGCCTGAACCATCATCTGCAGGGCTGACTCCTTCTTCTGCAGGTCAGGTGAGCCCTTCATCTGTGGGGGGAGAATCTCCTTTTGCTGGCCCTCTGGAAATGAACACTCGATTTCGGAAGGTTGATATTCATTGCACATTTTGTAAAGATCTAATTTGCCATAGGGAGACCAGTGTTTCCCTAGTGAACAACAAAATAGATCAGCACATTTGTCGCTTTGAATAATTTTCCCATGCTTCCTTTCCTCTGTCCCTGCATGAACACAACGGTTCTTTTAAGAGCCAACCTTATCTTTCATCTTTTTTTTACATATGTTTTTAAAAACTTTTTTTTATTTTTTTTTTACCGTACGCGTACGGTGCGCGTACTTTTTTTTTTTTTTTTTAAAAAACACTAAAAATCATTTATCACATTACATTGTCCTTGAGAGACTACAATTATTATTATTGACTTACCATACTCACTGAAAAAATATTTATTCATTTGTTTTTTTTAAAAATAGTTTTAAAAATGTTTGTAGTTTTCGAAAATTTTCTATATCTATCTGGAAAAAAAGAAAAAAGTATTAATATTTTAAAAACATTTTATAATACAGTACACACATTTACATTTTTTTCCCAAAAATATTTTCGCCTTATTTTTGCTGTTTTCAGAATATATTGCATTTCACTATAAATTGTGAAAGCAATTGCATTCATCATTTTACAGCGGGCAAAAAAAAATAACAATCACAAAGATTGTAATAAAAAAGCCCAGAATCTCTTTTTACTTAAACTTAACATTATAGAAAAGCATAATATTCTAAAAAAATATCATCTAATACCAATAGTTATTTCTTTAAAATACCGTCTGATATGTTTGTTTCAGAAGTATAATCACAATATTATATCTCAAATAACTCCAAAATACATCTGATTTCATTTCCTTTAGACCAAATAGTAATTTTAAAATTTTTTTGGGAATAAATTTCCAACGGTAATCCAATAAAATCCTAAAGTTTAATTTGTCCAGATCTCACCGATTCTCTGTAACATTTTGGTTCACGAAAATTTTTTGAATATTTTATTAAGTCCACAATAGAATTGGTTACTTTTCCACATGGCCAAATAGTAATTTTTTAAAACATTTTTGAAAAAATTTCCAATGGCAGTCCAATAATATTCCAAAATTTAAAATGTGCAGAAGTTACCGATAATCTCTAAATTATTGGTTTTTCAAAGTTTCATTAAAAATTAAAAAAGTCCACATTACAATTGGTTATCTTTCCATTAGGCCAAATGATAATTTAAAAAATGTTTTTTTTACAAAATTGCAATGGTAATCCAGTAAAATGGTAAAATTGTTTTGTCCAGATCTTGCCAAGTCTCTCTAAAATTTAGGTTTCAGGAAGATTAGATAGGAATTTGCTAAATCAAAAGGCAAACGTTGTTTGAAAATCAATTGGGAATCATTACACAGTGTCCAGCCTTTTTCACATTTAAGATAAACTGTGTAATGTCCAGAAGTAACAGTAGGTCCATCATGGAAAATTATTGCAACAGTTAAAAAAGTTTTTCCTGAAATTGATAATTGCTGTCCTGTAAACTTCTTTATTAAAGTATCCAATTTTGAACCATCAGCTCTACATCGTTGCATCATTAAAATTACATACTGTCCGTATTCCTTTAAAATTAATGTTGAAAACATGTCAGAATTACACTCACCACATTTCATGCTATGATTAGCATCTTTAACTAATTTTGCAAAAGTGACTGTTTTACTCTCTGGCAATGTCAAATAAATAAACCTTTCATTATCAACAATAGAGCCACATATATTATAACAATTATCACAACTATGTTCCCATTTATAAGAGAGACCAAAAAAAATGTCAATGGGAACTCCTTCTTCTTCCACTACCTGAAGAAAATACATCAAAAATTCATGTGCATCTTGCTGTTCATTTTGAGAAAACTGTGTTCGTCCTGAACATACATCTAAAAGTTTTCTAATGTCAGTAGCACTTTCTATTTGAGTTTTATCTTTACTCAGCTTTTGAAAAAGGAGACTCAGCTCTGAACAGAATCTTTTTCCCTGATTTACTATTATCTGCTCTTGCAAACTTTCCAGATAAAATGCAACATTCAGCACTACATTTGCGTAGCAGTTGACACCAGAGCTATTTTCAAAATGACATCCTACAACCTGTTCTTCATTTTCCTTTTTCTTTTTGCTTGCAATTACATCAATCCTCTTTTTTTTCCTCTTCTCTACATCTTCACTACAGATATTCTCATTTTTTCTTTTACGAGAAACTACACGTTTCTCCAACACAGGATACTGACCTAAATGAGGAGCATAGCTTCTTTTTAATCTATTATACTCTTTTACACAGTTTGTATCAGCACTAACTTTTGACTCATCAAAGTCTATCATGAATAAACCTGATAATGTTTTGACTCGTGACAAAGCAACATATGCCATACCTTCTTTGAACACAGTTGAACCAATGTTCACAAATGCACAATCTACAGTCAATCCTTGAGACTTGTGAATAGTTACAGCATATGCTAGAGAAAACGGAAACTGCTTCCTACGTACATATAAGTCTTTCACAAGCATAAAACGAACTGTACAACGACAAATATCTTTAACTTCATCTATCTGATCAAATTTTATTTTTAAACATTCAACTCCTTCTTTTTTCTGGTAATTAATAAAACCCACAACTCTTCCCATCGCTCCATTAACTAAACCTTTCTCAACATCCAAATTTCTCCTTAAAAACACTCTACAGTTCATGCAAACATATAGATTTTTTTCTAATCCAGCTGTTTTGGAGATGTTCTTCTCTAGTGAGTCCAATTTATTTTTCAGTTTGCCTGTTACTGTGACAGTAATTCTTCCATCCTCAATTTTGTCCACTGCTTCCAATTTCCTGATCTCTTCCTTTTCCAATTTCAAAAGCTCCTCATTGAATATTGAGCATTCACGTAGAGTTGGCATTAAGCAGATGACACTTTTGTTTTCTGCAATGTTCTTGTATATCTTCTCTGCAACTATTTCTTCCTTTGGAAATAAATTATGTAGCAGCCGACTCTGTAATGCTTTTTTGCCAACTTCTGTCAGTAGTCCAATCCTGATATCTTTCAGAATACTTCCATATTCTTCATCGTTTGCTTGCCTCATATTAGTAGTAAGTTCCTTGTACTCAAAGAAGGACCAAATATTTGTATTTCCGATGCTTCCCAATGACTTCTTCGTGTCTTCATGTGTCACAGTATTAAACACTGGTTGTCCTTTAACTGGAGTAAGTTGCAAAAGATCTCCAAAAACTATGACGTGTTTTCCACCAAATAACATGTCATAGTCTGTCTTCAAAATTTGCTGCATTCTTAAATGCACAAAGGCAAGCATTAGGTTTGATACCATGCTCACCTCATCAATAATGAGAACTTGCATCTTCTTCAATACTCTTGAAACTTCCAAGGATGCTTCTCCAGTTAGCTTGTTGAATTGTATTTTGTTCTCATGCTCCACTGGTAACATTAGCAAACGATGTAAGGTGATTCCTTTTATGTTATATGCTGCTAACCCAGTTGGAGCAGTAACCACACAAGACAAAGTAGAATCCGTTTTTTGCTGTAGGTAGCTTCTGATGACTTTTATTAGGAAACTTTTTCCAGTTCCAGCTTGTCCGCTTACATACATCCTGATTGGATGAAATGATGTGCATGAGCACTCTTTTTTTACATGTAGAAATCCGTGATCAATTTTGTTTTTGATCTCTTCATAAATTTGTTGCTGCTCTTGATTCAGTTGTCTTTCCAAATTTTCTAAGTCTATAAATTCTTCTTGAGCTTGATTCATAGCCGTTTCCACTTCATTCATGGCTATTGATGCTTCATTTTCAATGATTGGTTGTCCTAGGGGATCTTGACTGTGTGTTCCTGAACTTTGGCTGTCCTGAGAACTGTCTCTAGCTATTTCTGCTGCAATTGTAGTTTCCTGTTCAATTTCTTCATTTAACATTTGCAGATAAGTTGTGAATGTATTGCATTGTATGCTGTCTTTGCAACCATTAAATGAATCTTCATAGCTTTGAAATTCTCCCAGTAGTTCATCCTCTGTACGCCATGGTTTAAACAACTGTAAAAGAGCCAAGTAGTAAAATTCTTTCTTGTCAGTAGTGTCGCAACTCAGCTTCCGGTGATTTATCAAACTTCCTTTTGTTTGCTTCACCAAACATCCTTCATCACCAACGACTTTATATTTTCCATTATTGGTGTCTTCTGCGGCTTTCCTTGAATAAATGTAGTTCTGCAGCACTTCATAGAGACACATGTTCTCCAGATGATGACTTCTCTTGGGATAATATGTGTCCAACATGTTTGTTTTCAATATATCTGTACTTTCTGGGTCATTCTCGACCAAATATTCAATTTCTCCTACAGATTTCAGTACCCGATTTCTCATTGCTGCAAGGCCTAAACTTGCCCAAATTATTCTTCTTGACTTCGAGTAGAGACTTGCAGAAGATAACCTATCTGAACATTCGTAGGATCCAATTTCTCGATGCGATAACATCTTCAAACTGAAACTGTACAGCTTCTTACTGACAGTCTTCTCGTGAGAAATCTCTTCCCACATTTCCTTCAATTCTGTTTTTTCTGATTTCGTAATGTAAGACGTTACATATCGTGCCACAGCAATGGAATTGTCAGCTACATACTGTATATCCATGTTAGCATTCCACATGGATAAAATGACTGGGTTGTAGTCATTTATATTTTTTGATTCTTCTTTTCTTTTAAGGTTGTAGGTATTCTGAGGTGATTTTCTTGTGATAGTATGTCTCACAGCTGACATAAAACTGTTGACTTTTCCATTTGAAAGAACAGGTCTAGGAAATCCAAATCGACATTTAGTGTAGTATTTTTCTTTGCTCTTGTATTTCCGTCGACAGTATTTTCCACACCGATGACTTTGGAAACGTAAAACTTGCTCCTTTAACTTGTTCTCTTCTGTGCTTTTTGGTATAGCACATGTTGCATATTCTTGAATGTAAGATAACACTGCTTCATCAGCATCTGTTCCAAACTTTGGGGCATCCTTGATCCACAACAGCATATGAATATGAGGAGCACCTCTTGCCTGGTACTCTTTTCTCCAAAAGAAATCCACTACTTCTCCAAGGGGTGGATTTTTTTTATTGCAGATGAAGGACATCATAGCCTCAAATCTATGATTGAAATATCTGCAAACACTAACCGGATCCAATGAGCACAGTTCTCCTGCTGTCTTGTATTCGATGTTTTTAATGTTTGAATTGGCCTCTCGTAGAAAATCCAGTAAATCATCCCAAGCGTACTCGGCACAGCTTAGGGTAAGGAACCATGTTGGTGTTCCTAAATTCCGTAACATGCATTTTAGTTCACCATGGCGTCGGTACCAATATTCATTTGTTCCATGCTGACAAGCCATCAGATTGATCAGTTGTGTTTCCAAATGATCATCTCGGTGCTGCACTTTCTCCATAAAATCCTTAGCAGACACATTTTGTAAATGTACTCCACTTTTTAAAATGTGATTTACTGCATAAGACAGTGCAGACAAGTCGCTTTCAAATAAAAGATGGAACAAATAAGGAATACTTTGTCGAAATCTGGGATCTTCAGCATATAGTCTTGTAGTCCGATACTCTGAAGCTGGAATCTGTTCTGGACGTTCATCGTATCGTTCTCCTTTTCCTTTAGGAAACAGCTGAGGAAAACATCGAGCTTCCAAGCTCTCCTCCCATACACTCACAGGAGTTCCTTTTGCTTTCTTCATCTGAAAGAGATCAATATTGTCTCCCATAACTTCTTTCGAATGAAGAGGATGTATGCTAAAATGTTCATAAATTTCTTCTTCCTTTGACTTGTCCACTTTTTCAATTTGTCCAGTTGGTGTTTCTGTGTCTTCTTGAAAATCTTCTTCTTCTTCTTCTTCTTCTATATAAATTGATTCATACCATTTATATTTTTTTCAAATACAAATTTGCTCTTTGTACTTTCCGCACATCTACCAGCTCCTGCCAAATCTTCTTATTCTTTGTAGGTACACCATTAACCAGAATAATTAATGGTTCAGTTTCCAAAGTATCCGCATCAATAGTTTCCATATTTTTTTTCAAATCCAAGGGCAAATACACCACTCTACCTTTTAAACCTCTCAGTAAATCTGAAGGGGGTAATTTACCAGTTTTGGGCTCCATACGTACTATGGTCTGGAACGGATGAACACATTGAATGAGTATAGACTCATATGTATTTAATTCAGAAAGTTCAGCAGGAATAGCATCCAATTCTAAATTATTATGTACAGCTCTGGTCGGCATTCTATTTTCCTCTAACTTGTTGTAACAGTATTTACAAATACGCTGATCTTCACCCAATTCAAAACAATTTTCTAGAAATATATATGTGGCAAAATCCTTCCACTTATAATTATCTTCATTTTCACTCTTTCTGTAGAGATCAACATTCCTAGTTTGTTTTCTATAATGAGTTCTGCGGCAACAAATACAAGTAACATTTGGTCTTTCATTAGAGACTATTGCAAATTTTGTTATGTGATCATTAAATGTCTTACTTACAGAAGGTTCTACATTCTCTTCCACTTCTTCCTCATTTACTGTGTCCTTCTCTGCACTGTTTTGTTCAGGACCAAAGTAACAAAACTGAATTTCATCAACAACCTTCTCTACATCTGATACCGTTCCTCGGAACAGAGCCCTATTCAATTCATTTAACTTTATTGCTGGACTTTTGGCAAAATACAACCGTCTCACAAACTTTCTCATTCCAGTATGATGAACAGCCAGCATCCTAAAATGATGGAAAACACTATTGCACACTTTTCTAGATAGACAAGCCAGAGAATGACCCTGCAAACCAGTATTCTCTCTCACTCTGCATGGATCCAGACTTTGAAGCACCTTAATCTTCTGTTTTACACTTTTTTACTATATTCTCTTAGAAACTCTCGAAATTTGTCAATAGATTCCTGACGCACAGTGCAAATACTACTACAATTCCAAGTGTACACTGGGGCTTTAGGACGTCTCCCCATTGCCTCATCTGCCATCACTTGTACCTCATCTCTTGGAACCATTATCTCCTTCTCCATTATGCAACCATTTGTTACTTCGTATGAACGACCTCTGGTGTCAACTGCATGCAGCAAACTATTACTTTGAAAATAGCTCTCTTCATTAAAAAAAGGTTCACTACTTGAACTATGCATCCACTTTCCTAAAAACACTTTACAAAAGTTTGTTCTGTTCACTACTCTTTTCCTTTTGCTATGTGATTTCAGTACATTAACCATTTTGTCTAATGTACGCATCCTATTCAAAATTAATATGAATAGTTTCCTTTTTAATTCTAATGCCTTTGCTGCAATGGCTTCAATTTCTTTTTTTCTCTTGTAATATTTTGCCTTTTGCTTATATTTCTTCACATCCTTTATCAAATTGGACATAACTCTTCTCTGAAACATTTTTCTACGTATCTCTTTAAACGCTGTTTTTCTGTTTATGTAAATCTTTTCAGTTGCAGAAGGTATATTTGCATTAACTAAATTCTCAATTTTTTCCTGTTCTCTTCCTTTTGTAACATTCTTTCCAGTACAGACATTTTGTACATTTTTCTTTGTTTTGAATATATTTTTAAGAAATTGTTTTTTCTGCTTACCAGAAGATTTTTTCTTTTTCCCAACATGAGCATCTTCTACTAACTTTGGTCCTCCAGTTGTCTTCAAATATAGTTTTTTTTTTAGCGTTTTTTGAACTCTGGATTTTGTAGGCATCTTAAATTTTGTTCACTGCTCTTCAGCAATACCTGAAAAAAACTAAAAAAAAAATCCTTTATTGTATTTAAATATATTACTACATTTCTTTTCACAATAGTCACAAAACGAAATTTCTTTGCCAATTTTGAATGCACACAAACTGCTCTTTTTTTTGGGCAAGTGAAAATCACTTTTACAAACTGTCACATTATGAAACCACTTTTCAGATTTTTTAAAAAGCCCATGTCCAGAGTGCTACACTCCAGCAAGGGCAACCAGCCTTAGTGATGCTGAATGTATTTGCATTACAGACTGAAACCTGAAAACCCCACTCGCTTGTAAATACTGTGCATGACTATACATGGCAAGCACATGGGTGTGTGCTAAGACTCTGCTTCTTCCCCCAAAAATTCGCTCCCCCTTTCCATCTAATGCAACTGTGAAATCACCAGAGCAAGACGCTTTAAATCTCTGCCTATAATTCCTCTCTGCACACAGAGTCATGTTTTCACATTAGTCCCAAAACGAAATTTCTTTGCCAATTTGAAAGCACACTTACTGCTCTTTTTTTTTTCGGGGCAAGTGAAAATCACTTTTACAGGCTGACACATTATGAAACCACTTTTTTTGATTTATTTAAATGCACATGTCCAAACTGTTTTTTCAGACCACCACCATGTGTATTCTCGGTGACTGCCTACACTCCAGCAAGGGCAACCAGCCTTAGTGATGCTGAATGTATTTGCATTACAGACTGAAACCTGAAAACCCCACTCGCTTGTAAATACTGTGCATGACTATACATGGCAAGCACATGGGTGTGTGCTAAGACTCTGCTTCTTCCCCCAAAAATTCGCTCCCCCTTTCCATCTAATGCAACTGTGAAATCACCAGAGCAAGACGCAATAAATCTCTGCCTATAATTCCTCTCTGCACACAGAGTCATGTTTTCACATTAGTCCCAAAACGAAATTTCTTTGCCAATTTGAAAGCACACTTACTGCTCTTTTTTTTTTCGGGGCAAGTGAAAATCACTTTTACAGACTGACACATTATGAAACCACTTTTTTTGATTTATTTAAATGCACATGTCCAAACTGTTTTTTCAGACCACCACCATGTGTATTCTCGGTGACTGCCTACACTCCAGCAAGGGCAACCAGCCTTAGTGATGCTGAATGTATTTGCATTACAGACTGAAACCTGAAAACCCCACTCGCTTGTAAATACTGTGCATGACTATACATGGCAAGCACATGGGTGTGTGCTAAGACTCTACTTCTTCCCCCAAAAATTCGCTCCCCCTTTCCATCTAATGCAACTGTGAAATCACCAAAGCAATACGCTTTAAATCTCTGCCTATAATTCCTCTCTGCACACAGAGTCATGTTTTCACATTAGTCCCAAAACGAAATTTCTTTGCCAATTTGAAAGCACACTTACTGCTCTTTTTTTTTTCGGGGCAAGTGAAAATCACTTTTACAGACTAACACATTATGAAACCACTTTTTTTGATTTATTTAAATGCACATGTCCAAACTGTTTTTTCAGACCACCACCATGTGTATTCTCGGTGACTGCCTACACTCCAGCAAGGGCAACCAGCCTTAGTGATGCTGAATGTATTTGCATTACAGACTGAAACCTGAAAACCCCACTCGCTTGTAAATACTGTGCATGACTATACATGGCAAGCACATGGGTGTGTGCTAAGACTCTGCTTCTTCCCCCAAAAATTCGCTCCCCCTTTCCATCTAATGTAACTGTGAAATCACCAGAGCAATACGCAATAAATCTCTGCCTATAATTCCTCTCTGCACACAGAGTCATGTTTTCACATTAGTCCCAAAACTAAATTTCTTTGCCAATTTGAAAGCACACTTACTGCTCTTTTTTTTTTCGGGGCAAGTGAAAATCACTTTTTACAAGTGAAAATCACTTTTACAGACTGACACATTATGAAACCACTTTTTTTGATTTATTTAAATGCACATGTCCAAACTGTTTTTTCAGACCACCACCATGTGTATTCTCGGTGACTGCCTACAGTCCAGCAAGGGCAACCAGCCTTATTGATGCTGAATGTATTTGCATTACAGACTGAAACCTGAAAACCCCACTCGCTTGTAAATACTGTGCATGACTATACATGGCAAGCACATGGGTGTGTGCTAAGACTCTGCTTCTTCCCCCAAAAATTCGCTCCCCCTTTCCATCTAATGCAACTTTGAAATCACCAGAGCAAGACGCAATAAATCTCTGCCTATAATTCCTCTCTGCACACAGAGTCATGTTTTCACATTAGTCCCAAAACGAAATTTCTTTGCCAATTTGAAAGCACACTTACTGCTCTTTTTTTTTTCGGGGCAAGTGAAAATCACTTTTACAGGCTGACACATTATGAAACCACCATGTGTAACTACAACAAAAACAATTTCCATTTCTATTATTCATTTTTAAGTTACCACATACATCCCCTCTCAAACTGTAAACTCACCTTTAAAATTAGTTAGTTGTGAAAGAAATGTGACACTCAAACAGCAGATTATCAGAGCCAGGATCTCTGTTGTGTTCACCTCTCTCCTCTCAGCAGAACCAGATAAGGGCAAACTTTCCCTCTATTTTTCCACACATATACTTGTAAGTTTCAAATCTCAGTGCTTCCCCCTTTTTTTCAAATGTAATCACACATTTCTATTGGTTTAAAACCAACCCTTTTCCAAAAGTACCCTTCCCCCAACTTGACTTCTGCCTAGTACCCTTCCCCCAACTTGACTTCTGCCTGCTACCATAGCAACAGCTCATGGAACACTGCTGTGTTGAGTTAGGTCAGAAGTTCGCCAAACAATGTTTCAATTCCACAGAGCAAGAGTGCTTGACTTTTCAAGCCTAACAGCAAATCCATAGTACTGTTCTTTGGTTACACATTTTTTTTTACCAATAAAAAACATGCTTCTATTAATTTACACATACAGCCTAGTTTTTATTCTAGAATGGTATGAAACAGCCAATCAGTACTTTTTGTTTTGAAAAAAATATGTATGCCTCCATTTCCAAACTGTCTTTCTTTTCATATTGCCATTCTACTGAAAGACACCTCCTGAGTGCATCCAGTTCTCCTTTGAAGATGTTCACAGTGTGGATTGTAGGGCACAGCTATGTCTTCTGGAGTGAAAAGTTTGCAGAGAAAACAGGTATGATGAGAGACCTTGCTTTGCCAAATGTAGACATTAAATGGATTGGTCAGAGAGGGTTAAAGTGGCACCAATTGATGCCATTGGTGAAATCCTTCATTCAAATCCAACACCCTGACCTCATAATAGTGCACTGTGGTGGCAATGACCTAGGCACTTTGACTGGGGTAGGTCTGGAAATGCTTATGAAGGACACCTTTGCACAACTGTTTACACTTTTCCCTAAAACTGCCTTTGTGTTTTCCAACATATGCCAAAGGCAAAAATGGAACTGGTCCAATCATTTCTGTCCACAGATTGACAAAGCAAGAAAGCACGTCAACAAATCTGTTTCTGCTTTCCTCCGTGACTATGGTATGGGTGCCATTTACCACAACAACTTGCGTTATGACATGCAAGACATTTATAGAGGAGATGGTGTGCACTTCAATGATGAAGGGAACAGAGTCTTCCTCTTGAACCTTAGACTCTGCATCGGTACTTACTTGTAGGTACCACTAAAAAAATGACTTCATAAACACAACAGCTCTTTTTAGAGCTCCCTAATATCTAAACTCTTAAATCTGCTTTTCTTTTATTTATTTTTATTTTTTTTTACCGTACGCTTACCGTAAGCTTACCGTACGCGTACCCCGTGACTTTTTTTAAAATCAATAAATGTTTTCTTTGTACTTTTCTGTCCTTCTTTGACCCCCTTACAAATGTTAGGGGGTCTGTAACTCTCCTCATTGCCCCCTTTCCTTGTTTTCACTCTTTTTTTTCAGAGTGAAATACACAAAATGGCGGCCGCCGCTTCCTGGTTTCGACCGATTCGAATGTTTACTAAGATCTAAGAGCCAATCAGAATCGCGCTCGCGCACGCCACCGTACGCGTACCGTAAGCTTACCGTAAGCGTACGGTAAGCGTACCGTAAGCGGGCTCAGATATATATATTGATTTAAAGGCTATTTTCTCAGAATCTACTGAACAGATTTACACCAAACCTACAAAAGGCACTTCCTTGACCTAGGGACTACATCTCTGCCAAATTTTGAGTAATTCTGTTCAGCCGTTCGGGCTGTAGCTCGTTCTAAAGGTCCTATGGAAAAATGCATGGGGAAAACGTGTTTTGGGACCCCCTTTTATCTTAGCCCCCGCTTGACGAATCCCCCCGAGACTTTCAGGGTAGGAGCGGAGCGTAGCGCCCCACCTATTTTGAAAAATTCGCGAGGATTCGTCAACCTGCGCCAAAGTTATTCAAAATAGAATGTTGCGGATTTCCTATGGAAAAGGGGTCCTAACTATAACTACCTACTGGCGACCGCCAGTAGGTAATATATATATATATATATATATATATATATATATATATATTATCTACTGGCGGTCGCCAGTAGATAGTTATAGTTAGGACCGTGTTTCCATAGGAAATCTGCAACATTCTATTTGGAATAACTTTGGCGCCGGTCGACGAATCCTCGCGAAATTTTCAAAACTAATGGGGCGCTATGCTCCGCTCCTACCCTGAAAGTCTCGGGGGGATTCGTCAAGCGGGGGCTGAGAAAAAAGGGGGGTCCCAAAACGCGTTTTCCCCATGCATTTTCCCATAGGACCTTTAGTCCGAGCTACAGCCCGAACGGCTGAACAGAATTACTTGAAATTTGGCAGAGAGGTAGTCCTCAGGTCAAGGATGTGCCTTTTGTAGCTCTGGTCTAAATCTGTTCAGTAGGTCCTGAGAAAATAGCATTTAAATCAATATATATATCTGTAAGCGCGCTCCGTGCGCTTACCGTAAGCTTACCGTACGCGTACGGTGCCGTGCGCGAGCTCAATTCTGATTGGTGGTTACATGACTGTAAACATTCGAATCGGTCGAAATCAGGAAGTGTCGGCCGCCATTTTCTGTCTCTCGCACTGACAAACAAAGGTGGGGAACGTGAAAAGGGTGCAACGAAGAGAGTTGCAGACCCCCTAGTGTTTGTCAGGGGGTCCAAGAAGGACCCAAAAGTACGAAAAATACATTTAATAATTTTTTTTAAAAATTGCGGAGTGCGCGTACGGTAAGCTTACCGTACGCGAACGGGAAAAAAAATAAATAAAAATAAAGAAGTAACAATCACATTTATTAAATAAATTAAAGGACCCACAAGGGAGAAAAAAACAAATGTTACTGTGTAGAAAAAGGGGAGGCGCGCACGGCATGGACTGCGCAACGTGGGTGCTCGGTGTGCGAAGCGCACAGTGCGCGCACGGTGCGCGAAGCTCACTGTGCACGCAGGGTGTGCGCTCAGTGAAAAACCAGAAAAAAAAAAAAAAAAAAAATACATAACTTAGCATTTAAAAAACCGTACAAATTCACTGAAAAAACCATAGGTTTCACACACGTTATAGTTAGGAATTATCATTTACAAAACCTTGCAAATTCACTTAAAAAACCATAGGTTTCACACATGTTATAGTTAGCTGTACATTTCACTCGTAAAAAACCAATGAAATTCCACGTTATAGTTAGATCAGGTAACTATAACTTGCGCGACCGCAAACCACAATGTGTAATTTCAGATGTCATCATTGATGTCATGAGTGATGTCACTGACCATGTCATGAGTGATGTAATATGTGACGTCATCAACAGTTTATTGTGGGCGCGCAAGTTATAGTTACCTGATCTAACTATAACGTGGAATTTTATTGGTTTTTTACGAGTGAAATGTACAGCTAACTATAACATGTGTGAAACCTATGGTTTTTTAAGTGAATATATATATATTTATTACCTACTGGCGGTCGCCAGTAGATAGTTATAGTTAGGACCGAGTTCCCATAGGAAATCTGAAAATTCTATTTTGAATAACTTTGGCGACGGTTGACTTATCTCCGTGAAATTTTCAAAACAAATGGGGCGCTCCGCTCAGCTCCTACCCTGAAAGTCTCGGGGTGATTCGTCAAGCGGGGGCTGAGAAAAAAGGGGGGTCCCAAAACACGTTTTCCCCATGCATTTTCCCATAGGACCTTTAGTCCAAGGTACAGCCCGAACGGCTGAACAGAATTACTTGAAATTTGGCAAAGAAGTAGTCCTCAGGTCAGGCATGTGCTTTTTGCATATATGGTGTCAATCTGTTCAGTAGTTCCTGAGAAAATCAAAAGTAAAATCACATATATATCTGGGCGGAGCCTAACCACACATCTCACCGTGAGATCTGATTGGCTCTCAGCACTTCATCCAAGAAGTGTTGGCAGCCATCTTGGGACCAATATACATGATAGCACCTCATTAAAAAGCATTGCAGTTAATAGAAGGTTTTAAGACTTTAGTTACATTATAAATCATTTGTTGATGGTACCATACTCATTTTAGGAATTGTGGTGTGTTCTATGGTGATTTTACCATGTGAAAAAGCCTTCTGCTGTGATATCATGAATCATGTTTGAGAGAAAACTATTTTCTCATGCTTTTCCCACAGAGATCTATAAGCTAAACTGAGAGCATATTTTCTGTAAATTCACATTATCTTTCTCAGTCATGTGAGAATGAAGTCTGACATTCTCAGTAAAACATGTACATCCAACAAGGGCAGAGACTGTCAGTTGATTCCTTTGTGTTCTACTGCAGCTTCCCAGAGTGTTCTAAAGAACAACTAGAGCGCTAACAGTCCTACTTATGACAAACGTATGGCGCACCTGAAGCCATCTTGGTTGGAATAAAGTGGTAACTCTTAAAACATTTAATTTTAAAAGGAACAAAACGAGGGGGCTCATTTTGCCATAGAAAGTATGATTAGTGCTGCAGAAAGAAAAATTAGGGCACATTTTGAGTGACTTCTCAAATCCTCTTCTATTTCATTAAAAAATTCTGACATGCCGACTGAAACATGCACTTTCAATACCAGCAGCAGACTTCCCTGGTGAGCAGTAGCTTTACTACAGTGATCTAATAAGCAACTAGAGTGCTAACATTCTGAATTTATGGCAAATGTGTGACACATCTGGATGCCTTCTTGATGGAATCAAAGTAAAAAACTGAAAGTATTTCCTACTGAGGAGACTGCAGGAAATTAGGAAACTTCATAACAAATAAATCTCCCAAGATGGCCACCAGAGACAAAAGAGCCCAAATGTAGCCCACATATCACCCAGATGTAGCCCAAGTATAGCCCAATGACAGAATGTCCCAGAGTGTTCTAGCGAACAACTAGAGCGCTAACAGTCTTACTTATGACAAAAGAATGGCACAACTGAAGCCATCTTGATTGGAATAAAGTGATAACACTTAAAACATTTAATTTACAAAGGAACAAAATGAGGGGGTTCATTTTGCCATAGAAATTATGATTAGTTCTGCAGAAAGAAAAATTAGGGCACATTTTGACTTCTCAAATCCTCTTCTATTTCATAAAAAAATTCGGACATGCAGACTGAAACATGCACTTTGAATACCAGCAGCAGACTTCCCTGGTGAGCAGTAGTTTTACTACAGTGATCTAATGAGCAACTAGAGTGCTAACATTCAGAATTTATGGCAAATGTGTGACACATCTGAATGCCTTCTTGATGGAACCAAAATAAAAAACTGAAAGTATTCCCACTGAAGAGACTGCAGTAAATAAGGAAATTAGGAAACTTCATAACAAATAAATCTCCAAGATGGCCACCAGAGACAAAAGAGCCCAAATGTAGCCCAAATATCACCCAGATGTAGCCCAAGTATAGCCCAATGACAGAATGTCCCAGAGTGTTCTTAAGAACAACTAGAGCGCTTACTGTCTTACTTATGACAAAAGTATGGCACACCTGAAGCCATCTTGATTGGAATTAACTGGTAACACTTAAAACATTTAATTTAAAAAGGAACACAATGAGGGGGTTTATTTTGCCATAGAAATTATGATTAGTGCTGAAGAAAGAAAACTTAGGGCACATTTTGAGTGACTTCTCAAATCCTCTTCTATTTCATTAAAATAAATTCTGATATGCAGACTGAAACATGCACTTTTAATACCAGCAGCAGACTTCCGTGGTGAGCAGTAGCTTTACTACAGTGATCTAATGAGCAACTAGAGTGCTAACATTCAGAATTTATGGCAAATGTGTGACATATCTGAATACCTTCTTGATGGAATCAAAGTAAAAAACTGAAAGCATTTCCTACTGAGGAGACTGCAGTAAATGAGGAAATTAGGAAACTTCATAACAAATAAATCTCCCAAGATGGCCACCAGAGACAAAAGAGCCCAAATGCAGCACAAATATCACCCAGATGTAGCCCAGATGTAGCCCAATGACCGAAATGTGCAAAACACTTATTTCTTGTGTATTTGCAGTTTTATATAGTGCAGACTTGTCAGGTATTGGAGTGCTTTACATGAGCATTGGTTACATCACACAAGATCAAATTCATTTTGGTTGTAGACATGGGGAGATTAAATGATTTGACCAGAATCACAGAATGTTCAGCTGAAGCAGAAACTCCAACCTGGTTCCCCAGTTGCAAAGTCTGCAGCTCTGGAAGTAACACCACATCCTCTCCCCTAGGTGCAACATTTAATCAAGTGGTCAACTGGATACAAAAACATAAAGATTACAAATAATTTAAAAGTTCTTTGTCGCTATTTGAAAACTCAGAAAATATGCCCTCCTTTTAGTTTTTTAGAGCACTAACCATAATTTTGATGCAAATAAGGCCCTCTCATATATGTAATTTCTAAAGGAAATACTCTAGGTATTACAGTTTTGATTACATCAAGATGACGTCAGGCGTTCCACACTTCTGTAATAAATATAGAATGTTAGCAATCTAGTTGTTCATTGGGATACTGTTGAGAGGCAGAGACCAGGGGCATGGACTCTGAAAATTGAAGGCAGGTAGGAGAGTGCAGATGCAACAATTTGACCACACTGGGCAGGCAGGAAGGGCAGTGGCAGCACAACAGACTATGGAGGGCAGTGGAAAGGGGGGCAGGGGCAACAAACCAACAATACAGGACAGGCAAGAGAGGCTGTGGCAATATAATAGACCATTGTGGGCAGAAGGAAGAGGCAGTGGTAGTACAACCATACATGCCAACAGACCCGTTTCAGCCAGGAAACGTCCAATGTTTTTAAGCTCAAATGGTCTTTATTTGATCTGTCTCCTGTCTACAATCTCCTCTTTTTCAATGGAACTCAAAGGGGAAAATCAATACCCCGTTTTTTTTTCAAAATCTCCCTATTACCAAGTTCAAAATGTTCGCAAGTATGGTACATTGGATCATGGTAGGCAGGAGGAATTGGGATAGGGACATGGACTCGGATAACAGAGGACAGGAGGGACATGGAGAGGTGCACCAAACTGACCCTACAGGGCAGGCATCAGGGTTTGCAGCAGCACAATACACCACACAGCGCATGCGGGACGGGAGTGCAGCACAACAATCCATAGAAAGCAATAGGGAGGGGACAGGACCATGAACATGGACAACAGAGAACAGAGGGGAAAGAGGCAATGGTAGCTAGCTGACCATAATGGACAGACAGGAGAGAAAGCTGCAGCATAACAGACCATAAAGGGCAGGAGGGACGGATCAGGGGCATTACAATGGAACAGACAAGCCAGGAGGGAGGGAATAGGGGTCTGCACATGGAAACAGAGGGCTGGGGGCAAGGGGGCAGGGCAAGAGCAGCAAGATGACCATGGAGGTCAGGCAGGTTGGGCACTAGAAACAAGACACACCATGGAGAGCAACAATGAGACTATGATGGCATACACACAGACCATGGAGGGAAGGTGGGAGGGGGTCAGGGGCAGCTAGCTGACCACACAGGGAAGGTGGGAGGGGCCATGGCAGCACAGAATACCATGCATGGCAAGCGGGAGGGTTAGTGGCAGCACAATGGCTATGATGGGCAAGAAGGAGGGTGCAGGGGCATGCATGGAGGATAGAAGGGAGGGTCAGGACCTGGGCACAAGAGAGTTCAGGGGAAGGGGCCTCACAACAGACCGCACGGGGCAGGCAGGAGGAGCAGTTGCAGCACAACAGACCAGGGAGGGCAGAAGGGTGTGGCAGTAAAATGAACCATGGAGGACAGGAGGAAGGGGATGGGGGCATGGCATGTGGACAGGCAGGGTGGAGGTGGCAGGGACAGGTTACAGTCATCTGACAATGCTAGGCAGGTGGGAGGGGAGTGCAGCTCAACAGAACACTCAGAATAAATAGGAGTGGCAGGTCCATGGAACATGGTGGGCAAAAAGGATGGAGCAGGGGCATGCACAAAGAGGGCAGGGGGAAGGAGAATAGGGGCAGCAAGCTAAGCAAAGAGGTCAAGCAGGAGGTCAATGATGGGCCATAGAATTGGGCAATGGAGGGCAGGAGGAGTGGACTGGTACATCATGCTAAATGGAGGGCAGTGTCAGCACATCAGACCATGCATGGCAGGAGGGAGGAGGCTAGTCCGTGGATTCAGACAACAGAGGATAGGGAGGAGGTGGATGGGACAGCAAGCTAACTGTTCAGAGAAGGTGGGTATTAGGAACTTTATTGTTTTTAAAATGTGTGTCTGTGCGAACTACTTAAAATATGAACAAGTATGCAGCATAATCTCACTTTTATTCAGGAAGAAGAGGACGTTTGTGACTGTGACTCCAGGCTCACTTGGCAGAAACACCCCCTGACCCTCCACCCCCATCGCAAAATGTAATGCCCGTGAAAATGGTAGGTGGACGCAGTGTTATATAGAACATTGTCCTGGGAGCACGATTGAAAATGAAAACTAGATATAGTATATGGTATAAACTATGCACCAAAAAGTGTGATATAAGATGAACCGGGGCGTGAAATATAATATGCAATACATTGTGCGCAATGACAGATTCATTGGAGAGCGCGAGATAGCACAGGCACTAGCGTGTGCTATGCGATATGCGCCTTGGAGTGTAATATGCACAGGGCAGTGTTGTGTAACCTAACTAGTCTCTAAAGTTGTAATATAAAATATGTGCTGGGGAGTGTAACATTGCATATGCACTGTGACAAAGATATGGATCTCAGATTGCAATATGTATGGCATAGCATTGTGCGTTATAACATAGGCATCGAGGAAGGCACGTTAGATGGGGCAATATAACCCGTGTGAAGGCAAGTGTGGCATGACATATTCACGGGGTGGTGTTACAGTGCACATGGGTAGAGAGTGTCATAGCATACGCACTAGCTGGTGAAATACAACACAGAGGTGTGAGGCACTCGGCGGGCACTGGTGGGTGTAACACAGCATTGGGCTCAGCCAGGAGCACGCTGTGACTGTCAAGTGAGGTTTGTCTCCTTTCCAGAGAGTAAAATAAAAAGTATTACACATCAGGCGGTGGATGTGTGTTTTATTAACCGTAAGGGGGGTTTCTTGCATAGTTTGGTCGAATTTTTGTCGAATCCCCTTTGAATGGCTTGGCGTGCATGTATATTAAATGTGCCCGTCAATAGCTACCTATGTTTGTATAAATAAACGCCAAGGGTGTCTACTTGGAGAGTACCCACCGGCGGGGGCACCGGGATTAGGCACGGTAGGGCGTCAGACACGTCAGAGCTTCACTAGCGGTGTAAATACATTCCATGTGGATTCATTCTATGCATAGTCGCCTTTTAATGAATATCACGCAAATCGTCATGGTGATAGGTACATACGGTTTGTCCAGCATGTCCTAGGTGTTTCTATAAATATATATTTTTTAAAAATAATAAAAAACAAAGGCCGGCCCCGGGGGATCGGGTCCCCGGGGCCATAAGTGGCCTGAGGAGGGGGGCAACGCAGCCCCCTCCTAAAGATTTTTTTTTTTAAAAGGCCATGACCCGGGGGTTGTGGTCCCCGGGGCCAATAAAGGCCTTGGGAGGGCCACATTTATTTTTTTCAACAAAAAAAGTTAGGGTGCAGGCCCTGGGGGATGGGGTCTCCAGGGCCAGTAAATTAGAAAAAGAAGGGGGGCCACACAGCCCTCCTTCTTAAAAAAATTAAATAAATAAAAGACCGGCATCGCGCCGGAGGCCACGCCCCCTCCTTGCAGCACTCTGCAAACGCGCCCCCTAGCCAGTTGTAAGTTGGGGAATTAATTCCCCTTCAATACTGAGGGTCCCTGAGGGCCAACTAGCCCAACAGGTATCTCCAGTATGCGCCAGGGAGCTGCGTTGCAGACAGGTGTTCTGAGGCCACGCCCCTTTTTTCACCTCTATGCAACGCAGCTCTGTGGCGCTTACTGGAGGTACCTAGTGGGCTAGTTTGACCCTAGGGACCCTTAGGATTCAAGGGGACTTAATCTTTCAACTTAGGCGCGTTTACACAGTGGTGAAGGGAGGGGACGGGGCCTGAGGTTACGTGTGCAAACACGCCCTGTGGTGCATTTTAAGTTGGGGAAATAATTCCCTTTCAATCCTGAGGGACCCTGGGGGCCAACTAGCCCACCAGGTGCTTCCAGTAAGCGCCACTGCTCTGCGTTGCAGAGAGGTGGTGCAGGCTGTGCCCCTTTTTACACCTCTCTGCAATGGCGTTTACTGGACGTACCTAGTGGGCTATTTTGCCCCTAGGGATCCTCAGGATTCAAGGGGACTTAATCTCCCAACTTAAAAAAACGGTCACAGGGCGTGTTTACACAGTGGGGAAGGGAGGGGACGGGGCCTGAGGTGACGTGTGCAAACACGCCCTATGGCGCGTTTTAAGTTGGGGAAATAATTCCCCTTCAATCCTGAGGGCCTATGGGGGCTAACTAGCCCACCAGGTGCTTCCAGTAAGCGCCACTGAGCTGCGTTGCAGAGAGGTGGTCCAGGCCGTGCCACTTTTTACACCTCTCTGCAACGCAGCTCTGTGGCGCTTACTGGAGGTACCTAGTGGGCTAGTTGGACCCTAGGGACCCTCAGGATTCAAATGAACTTAATCTCCCAACAAAAAACGGCCACAGGGCATGTTTACACAGTGGTGAAGGGAGTGGACGGGGCCTGAGTTAATATGTGCAAACAAGCCCTGTGGTGCGTTTTAAGTTTGGGAAATAATTCGCCTTCAATCCTGAGGGACCTTGGGGGCCAACTTGCCCACCAGGTGCTTCCAGTAAGCGCCACTGCGCTGCATTGCAGAGAGGTGGTCTAGGCCATGCCCCTTTTTACATCTCTCTGCAACGCAGCTCTGTGGCGCTTACTGGAGGTACCTAGTGGTCTAGTTGGACCCTAGGGACCCTCAGGATTCAAGGGGACTTAATCTCCCAACTTAAAATGGCCACAGGGCGTGTTTACACTGAGGGGAAGTGAGGGGATGGGGCCTGAGGTGACGTGTGCAAACACGCCCTGGGGCGCTGTACTGCTCGATTTTCCCGGCCTTTCTTGTGTTAAAGAGGGACCAATATGACTTCAGTCTCTTTCCATTCAAGTTTAAGGGTTAGAGTAGTGTATAGAGCCTATTTATTAGGCACTTCAACATGATCCTGTGTTCTTCCCCATAGATCAGGGCTTGCACACATAGCCTAGGGGATAGATTCGTTAGTATTAGGGGTAACCTGTCCTGTAGTGAGGGTATTTCATGGAGCCGTGCTGAATTCAGGCCTGGTAGGCCTCAATCAGGAGAGACTCCATCTTTCTTTCTGCTCCGGCAGCTTGGGATGTTTTTAGGTCGAGGGTGATGTTTTAGTTATGAGGTGTTATTCGCTTGAAGAGAACCGGTTCAGGCCGGCCCTTATCGAAGGATTGTATTTTTCTTCATGCCGAAGACACTACATCAGGCCGGCCGGCTGGGAACGTGTCCTTGGCACGGGGAGGTACAAGAATTTGGTGGGCGGCAGGTTACGGGCTGGAATTTTCCATGAGGAAATGCACATCTATATTAGTAAAAGTTTGAGGCAGATACTGGCACTTGCTTTTAGTCCATAGGCGGCACCTGGCCGTTAGCAGTAAAGCTACTACTTATTCCAGGGAAGACAGATGACAAACTTGAAGGTGGAGAAAAACCGAGAAATAGATATTCCAAAGAGAAGAGAGTAGCCGATGAGGAAGAGGTCCCAGTGACTCGGAGAGGGAGACGGGAGTAAACCCGTGATTGCGGAGGTGTGACTTCCAGGCGAAGCCGAGGCGCAGACGAGAAGGGAACCTAGATGACCATTGAGTGCAGGCTACATACGACCAAGGTGATGTCAACCCCTTACTATTAGAGTGTACAACTTAATCTTTCACTTTTCTTTGCAGGTTATGTGATATGTATTATGTTCCGTGAGTGTGCATGTAATAACTAAATAAAGTATTCAGTTTGTAGTAAAGCAATATGTGCTACGTGTTCTTGTGTAAGAGGGTAACCTATTCTTCTAGTCAGCTGTGACCTGACATGAACAGATGTTAATCCTGATCAGGTAGGTGGTAACTGAATAAGGGAGAAAGGAGCCCCTCGAACTGGGGAACAGGTTGTGCTCAACTAGCCGTCTTTGTGTGATCTGATACATAGTAACACTGATTCCCTTGTTGTTAATTCCCTTGTTGTATGTCGTGGTAATGATAGGATGAACTCGTGCTAAGGCTGCCGTCTGGGCAGGAAGTCCTGGGTCCGTTTGGGACCGCGAGGCTGTGGCTGCCGTCTGGGCAGGAAGTCCTGGGTCCGTTTGGGACCGCGAGGCTGTGGCTGCCGTCTGGGCAGGAAGTCCTGGGTCCGTTTGGGACCGCGAGGCTGTGGCTGCCGTCTGGGCAGGAAGTCCTGGGTCCGTTTGGGACCGCGAGGCTGTGACTGCCGTCTGGGCAGGAAGTCCTGGGTCCGTTTGGGACCGCGAGGCTGTGGCTGCCGTCTGGGCAGGAAGTCCTGGGTCCGTTCGGGACCGCGAGGCTGTGGCTGCCGTCTGGGCAGGAAGTCCTGGGTCCGTTTGGGACCGCGAGGCTGTAAGGTCTTGGTATATATGTATGTAATAGGAATTCCCTGTCCTTAGGTGGTATATATATGTGGTTATTTAGGCGTAAATAGGCCCTAGGGAGGGGGTAACGTTCTGGTTTGGGTTAGAGAGGCTCTGTTGAGCGGGTTCCGAAAACCCAAGCAGAACATTTGGCGTCACGAACCGTTTACGAAGCCTGTGTGTGTTGTGTTGTATTGTGTTTGCTTTCGGCGCGTGCGTGGTTTTGTTTGCATTTTATTTTTGTATAATTGTGTATGTAGTTTTTTTTTTCTCTTCTTCTTTTTTTTTTTCTCTTCTTCTTTTCTTCTTTTTCCTTTTTCACAATGTTTTCTAGAAGGTCTAAATCTACTTTTAAGTTGCCCGTTGATATTCCCGGATGGGATTCAACGCCTTATGAAGCCTTGGCCCGTGAGTGGGCTGATTCTACTGGTTTGAGTGAGAATTGGAATTCTTCTTTGGAGCTGGCAGAGCCGGCTAATGTGATTGCTTGTTTGCAGAAGGCACCCGTATCGAAGGGTGAGGAGATTCCCATTTTGGGGCGCAGAGGTTGGATTGTTTTGTCTGCGTACAGGATTCTACATGAGAGATTGTTGAAGTTACAGACATCTCTTAAAGATGTGGAAGCGCATTTTGTTGAGATTCATTATTCTCATACTTTGTTGCGGTGTCAAAATAGGTTGCTTGCTGATAAACTTGAGACTTACCAAACTATTGCCGAACGGGCGGCTGTGCGAATTGCTCGTTATAAATATAAGAACAGGCGCGGTCGGGTTTCGACGCGAAAGGTGCGTCTGGTCGTGGCGACAGCCGGGCTGGATTGGAATCCTGATGAATGGGATGGTAATATCTGGAACTCAACTGATTCGTGTTCCTCGGGTGAGGAGTCTGCCAAGCGCGAGTCTTCTCGCTCCCGCCATGAATGTAAGTCTGCTTCACGCACCTCTGATGGTGCACCCCGTGATTACGCTCGTTCTTCGAGTGGGATCAATACCTCTTACACTGATTGTCCCTCTACGAGTACTGATCGGGCTCCTTGTGATGCTCGTCCCGCGGTTTCTGCGCATCCAGTTTTCCGTCGGAAGTTGCAGCAGTCTCCCAATGCTCCGCAGGGTATTTCTTTGGACTGTTTAGAAGACTTTACTCAACAGGAAATTAGTGATATTTTGCAGCGATTTCGGCAGCGAGCTGGTGAGTCCTTGCTCACATGGATGGTGCGCCTTTATGAACTGGGCGCTGCTGGTATTATGTTGGATACTGGCGATTGTTTAAAGTTCTGTTCCTTGAGTTTGGATTCTACTGTGCAGGATCATTTTCGTAACTATAATGGTGGTGGTCAGATTTCTTTACTCCAATTGGCGACTGAGGGTTGTAATCAAAAATATCCTACTGAATCTGACTGGCCTGTGAATGACAAGCCGTGGTATACTTTGCGTGATGCTGCTCAACGTCTCAAAGAGGAGGTGATGAAAACGGCAATTTTTCTGGGTACTGCTGACAGATTGCTTGATGGTTTGTTGACATCTTCTGTGCGGAACCGTATCATTCGATCTTCCCCTGTTGCCTATAAGCAGGTCATGATGACTTTATTGATTAATCAGACTGGTAACGTGTTATCTACGGTTTTGGAATCGGTGCGCCAACTCGGTGAGTTGGGTGAGTGGTTTAAACCTGAACGTCAGTCCCGGCCTGACACTCGTACTCCTGGTGAAAATAAACTTACTAGACGTGATATTTTTTCTGGTCTTCTGGCTGATGGTGTGCGGAGGGAGGACATTGATGGTGAGACTACCGCTCATTTGTGGGAGTTGTTCGCAAACGTGGCTTGGATCGAAAGGAGGGTGCCCGGCGTGTTCGGACCACTGAGTGTGATCGTGCTGGTTCTGACGGTAGCGGTGATGACGACCGCCGTGGGCGCTCTGTTCGTCGTGATGATCGACGTTCTGTACGTGATGTGTCCCCCCGTCGAGAGAGAGACAGGGAGAGAGAGGGGGAAAGAGAAAGGGGGAGAACTGACTATGTTTACAGCAGACGTAGAGATGATAGGGATCAATCCCCTGAGTTGAGGAGGAGAGAGGATCGTCACAGTTTGGTCGATCGTAACTCGCAGTACAATGCAGAGGATACGAATCCGTTCCGTACTGGGAATGGATATGAACAGGAGGTACCGATACCTAAGAAGCGTGAGAGTCTTTATCCTGATTTATCCTGGTACACAGAATGCAGTAAGAATGATTAGGAAATAGGTCAAGCTCCGGTACACAGATGGGCTCACAGAGATAATAGACCCTATGTAGATATTAACATTTATTGGAGACATCGTAATATCCAAAGGGCCCGAGCATTGGTAGATACAGGAGCGGAGGCCACTCTTATTCATGGAAAATCGAAGAAGTTTACAGGTCAGCCTTTTACTATTACCGGATTAGGTGGAAAAGAAACCCCTGCAGTTCAAACTTTGCTTGAAATGAGAATAGGTAGAATTCCTAGAAAAGAGTATTCTGTACTAGTAGTGCCACTCCTAGAATTCATAATTGGGATTGATATTTTGAAAGGAATGACTTTGCATCTAGATGACAGATGTTACCAATTTGGAACAACGCATTATATATCGTCCAGACCTATACGGGTTGGTCGTTTAAGAATGCCCCCCATACAAGTTCCCCAGGCGACAAAAGTGGTTTGTCAGAAGCAGTATCGTATTCCAGGTGGTCATGAGGAGATTAGTACCACTATTCAGGAGTTGGTGGATGCAGGAGTCATAACCCCAGTTACTTCTGCTTGGAATAATCCTGTTTGGCCGGTGCGTAAGAGTGATAACTCTTGGCGCATGACCGTTGATTATCGAGAATTGAACAGACACACACCCTCTTTGACTGTTGCAGTACCGGATGTTATTACACTAATTGAGAGAATCCAAAAGCATCCAGGTACGTGGTATGCGTCCATTGATATTGCTAATGCTTTCTTTTCAATTTCGATTGCCCCAGAGTGTCAGGAACAATTCAGTTTTACGTGGAACGGGCGTCAGATGACGTTTAGAAGTCTTCCCCAGGGCTATGTGCATAGTCCTACGATATGTCACCGGCTGGTGGCAGAGCATTTGGCTGAGGTACCGGTTCATCCCCAAATTCAGATATGTCATTATATTGATGATGTTTTGATCCAAGGCGAAACACAAGAGGAAGTTCAGACCCAATTAGACAGAGTCATTGAGTGCCTGCGTGAGAAAGGTTGGGAAATCAACCCAGATAAATTGCAAGGTCCGTCCCAGGCTGTAAAATTTTTGGGTATTAATTGGCATGAAGGGCACCGTGAAGTGATCCCTCAGGTTAAACAGAAGATTCTTGATTTTGCAGTTCCTAGAAATAGGAAAGAAGCCCAGAGCTTCATTGGTCTGTTTGGCTTTTGGCGCCAGCATATTCCTCATTTGAGTCAAATATTGGCCCCCTTGTACCGGGTCACGCGTAAAAAGAATGCATTTGAATGGGATAAACCACAGCAAGATGCGTTTAGTCTGGCAAAAGAGGCAATTCAACATGCTCTGGATTTATGGCCTGTACGTGATGGTGACGTGGATTTGAATGTGTCTGTACAGGGCCTTTATGCAAATTGGAGTTTGTGGCAGAAACAAGGCAGGAGTAAAGTACCGTTAGGTTTTTGGACCAAAAAGTTACCTGATGCTGGTGAGCGTTACACACCCTTTGAGAAACAGTTACTTGCTTGTTATTGGGCTCTGGTGGATACCGAGCAATTGACTTTGGAACATGATATAGTTCTGCGTCCGGAAATTCCTATCATGCAGTGGGTTCTGAGTTCGCCGAAAACTCACCGAATTGGACACGCTCAAGAGGCGAGTGTGATTAAATGGAAATGGTACATACAAGACAGGGCACGTGTGGGCCCGAAAGGAGTTGCTTCTTTACATGAGCAGGTGGCGCGAGCGCCATCGACTGAGACTGAGAGTGAATGTTCCGTACCTTTAGCACAGGAGTCTCCTGTCAAGTGGGGTAAGCCTTTTGATGATTTGTCCGCAGCGGAAAGAAACCATGTTTGGTTCACTGATGGTTCAGCGAGGTTTATAGGGATGACACGGCACTGGAAGGCGGTGTCCTATAATCCGATTACACAGAAATTGTTGAGCACAACTGGTGAGGGTAAAAGCAGCCAATTTGCCGAGCTTTACGCTGTTTACCAAGTTTTGAAACAAGAGTTACCTGGTACATGTCATATTTTCACCGATTCTTGGTCTACTGCCAATGGACTGGCTGTTTGGTTGCCAACTTGGCATTCCCATAATTGGAAGTTACACTCCAAAGAATTATGGGGAAAAGAGTTATGGCAAGAGATTTGGGAGATGCTCCCACAGAGTACTGTTACAATCTTCCATGTGGATGCTCACACCCCGATAGATTCTCTTGACAAATTTTTTCATAACATTGCAGATGAGAAGTCTAAAATTGCTGAGGCAGTGGTGGACAGGCAAGATTCTGATATTGCGGGATTGGCGAAATGGGCACACCAGAAGGCAGGACATTTTGGAGAGAAGGCCACTAGCAGGTGGGCTGCTGATCGAGGAATTTATATTCCCCTAGATCTAATTAAAAATGTTATTTTACACTGCCCCGTTTGTCAGCATATCAGACAGCGTAAGGTGCCCCAAATTGTTAAAGGTCATTTACATCGCTGAAAACTGCCCGCTCAAATTTGGCAGATTGATTACATTGGTCCACTTCCCATGAGTAGGAATTGTCAATATGTTTGCACTATTGTTGATACATACAGTGGCCTGCTGGTAGCCCTTCCCTGTAAGCAAGCTACCCAATTGAATACCATTAAAACATTAGAATTGATTACGATGTACTATGGTGTGCCATTCCAAATTCAATCTGATAATGCATCCCATTTTCGTGGAAGATTGGTACAGGAATTCTGTGCGGAAAATAATATTGAATGGATATTCCATATACCCTACTACCCACAGGCCTCGGGCCTGGTGGAGAGATTGAATGGCCTGCTAAAGGACCAGCTGCGTAAGTTAACAGATGACAAGTATAAAAATTGGCGAGACTTTTTGCCCCAAGCACTATTGATTTTGAATAATCGTCCTTTTTTAAATGCTGAATCTCCACTTATGCGTTTGTTTCCCCCGAATGTTGAGGCTATGCCTAATGAAATCAGAGAAACTGTGATGTATTGGGAAATTACTCCCGGAGCTTTGGCTCCATGTAGAGCGACCCCAGGGTCGGCAGGTTTAGACTTGCATGCTATGGATGACATTGTTATAAAAAGTAGAGATCGAGTCATCATAGAGACAGGTGTTGGTATTCAGATACCACCTGGAAATTTCGGATTGATCGCCCCTAGATCGGGGCTGGCTGTAAAAGGCATTCAGGTGCTTGGAGGAATTATCGACAGTGATTATCAGGGAGAGATTAAGGTGCTCCTGCTGAATAGCAGTGAGGTTGACTTACTGATACATCGCACTGACCGAGTGGCTCAATTACTCATAATGCCTGTTTTCAGTGGTGCATTAATGAAAGGCACTGCTCCAACGTTGCTAACTGTACGAGGCCAGAAAGGTTTTGGCTCCACGGATAATCCTGGGGCCAGAGTTTGGGTGCAGTCGCCTAAGAATCCCCCTGAACAAGCAGAGGTCATTGCCACCGGTCAGGACAATACCATTTTGGTTATGAGACCAGGGAAAGATAGCTGGGAAGCGGTCCCGGCTGATAAATGTTATTTACGAGAATGATTAATGCCTGTATTTGGTTCTCTTTCAGATCATTCTTTGGATTGTTGCTGCAGGATGTGTCGGAGCCGGACTGTTTTCGGACTGGTACGACGAGAAAGGAGGGATCCTATCAACCCGGGATGAACTGGGAACCCGAGTGTTGCGTTCCTTCGCTGCGTGGGATTCATCATCGAACTTTTGGACAGCTCTAGCCAAGAGGGTGACTGACGCCCCTCACTTCTGTTTGACACCGATGAGATCTGTACATGACATTCTGGCGACCTGTCTGGTTGCTGTCCCCGCCTCATTGGAAACTTTAATTCATATTTTTAATGTTTCGAAGGCCCGTCCCAATATTCTCCTGGGTGATTTTGCTACCCATGTATATTGCCCCCTATGTATTGAACTGCCGAACGAGCAAACCCCCATCCAGTCCCAAATACTTACTTATAATATCACACAAGGTGATTTGTGCTTCTTTCTTACGTGTAATCCTAGTGCAATCTCTGAATGTCTGCGCCTAAAACTAAAAGGCGCCACTTCATTTACCGCTCATGAACGGACTTTGTGCTTTCAAAGGACACCGACCACATGTGTTTCAGTTCAGAACAATATGACTTGTAATAGTTTGGTAGTTACCCCCAGTCACTATCGCACGATGTTACTACCTGCCGGATGGCTTTTCTCATGTGGTAATACTTCCTGGCCATATGTCCCTGCAAACATCTCCGGAGGCCCTTGTGCCATTACGAGACTTAGTTTGCTGATGTTCGCATCACATCCGAATGCCAACTCTCGTGTGCTTCGAGATACTGTAATGTTACAGGAGGATTGTGACCCATCTTTGCATTTATATTCCAAGTCTGAATACCTTAGCTTAGCTGTTTCAATTATTGGTGTTCCTGCTTTGGCAGTTTATAATGCCAAATCTATTGGGAAAATGGCTTGCTGGATGGTGAAATCTATTAATCATACTTCTACAATCTTGTCTGACATGCTATTAGACGCCCAGGGTGAACGTAGGGCCATTTTGCAAAATAGAGCAGCCATTGATTATCTTTTGCTTAAACATGGACATGATTGCTCCGACTTTGAAGGTCTCTGTTGTTTTAACTTGTCTGACCATACACAATCCATTCGTGCACACATCGACAAGTTGCGTGATTTAACAGAAGAAGTTAGAAAACACATTGACCAGGGCTGGTTTGACTGGCTCTTTAATTGGTTACCCGATATACACATGCTACGCCAAACATTAGGTGGTATTTTGATTGCTGTTGCTGTTTTGATTTCTATCTGTTGCTTTATTCAGTGTATTCCTTCACTACTTCAATTCTGCACACTTGGTACTAGACATAGATCAGTTAGCTTTGTTTCATATTATTCTTCCACAGATGTTAGCTCCATTTAATGAATGTATAATAGACTGAAGTCAAGGGTGAAATGTACTGCTCGATTTTCCCGGCCTTTCTTGTGTTAAAGAGGGACCAATATGACTTCAGTCTCTTTCCATTCAAGTTTAAGGGTTAGAGTAGTGTATAGAGCCTATTTATTAGGCACTTCAACATGATCCTGTGTTCTTCCCCATAGATCAGGGCTTGCACACATAGCCTAGGGGATAGATTCGTTAGTATTAGGGGTAACCTGTCCTGTAGTGAGGGTATTTCATGGAGCCGTGCTTCAGGCCGGCCCTTATCGAAGGATTGTATTTTTCTTCATGCCGAAGACACTACATCAGGCCGGCCGGCTGGGAACGTGTCCTTGGCACGGGGAGGTACAAGAATTTGGTGGGCGGCAGGTTACGGGCTGGAATTTTCCATGAGGAAATGCACATCTATATTAGTAAAAGTTTGAGGCAGATACTGGCACTTGCTTTTAGTCCATAGGCGGCACCTGGCCGTTAGCAGTAAAGCTACTACTTATTCCAGGGAAGACAGATGACAAACTTGAAGGTGGAGAAAAACCGAGAAATAGATATTCCAAAGAGAAGAGAGTAGCCGATGAGGAAGAGGTCCCAGTGACTCGGAGAGGGAGACGGGAGTAAACCCGTGATTGCGGAGGTGTGACTTCCAGGCGAAGCCGAGGCGCAGACGAGAAGGGAACCTAGATGACCATTGAGTGCAGGCTACATACGACCAAGGTGATGTCAACCCCTTACTATTAGAGTGTACAACTTAATCTTTCACTTTTCTTTGCAGGTTATGTGATATGTATTATGTTCCGTGAGTGTGCATGTAATAACTAAATAAAGTATTCAGTTTGTAGTAAAGCAATATGTGCTACGTGTTCTTGTGTAAGAGGGTAACCTATTCTTCTAGTCAGCTGTGACCTGACATGAACAGATGTTAATCCTGATCAGGTAGGTGGTAACTGAATAAGGGAGAAAGGAGCCCCTCGAACTGGGGAACAGGTTGTGCTCAACTAGCCGTCTTTGTGTGATCTGATACATAGTAACACTGATTCCCTTGTTGTTAATTCCCTTGTTGTATGTCGTGGTAATGATAGGATGAACTCGTGCTAAGGCTGCCGTCTGGGCAGGAAGTCCTGGGTCCGTTTGGGACCGCGAGGCTGTGGCTGCCGTCTGGGCAGGAAGTCCTGGGTCCGTTTGGGACCGCGAGGCTGTGGCTGCCGTCTGGGCAGGAAGTCCTGGGTCCGTTTGGGACCGCGAGGCTGTGACTGCCGTCTGGGCAGGAAGTCCTGGGTCCGTTTGGGACCGCGAGGCTGTGGCTGCCGTCTGGGCAGGAAGTCCTGGGTCCGTTCGGGACCGCGAGGCTGTGGCTGCCGTCTGGGCAGGAAGTCCTGGGTCCGTTTGGGACCGCGAGGCTGTAAGGTCTTGGTATATATGTATGTAATAGGAATTCTCTGTCCTTAGGTGGTATATATATGTGGTTATTTAGGCGTAAATAGGCCCTAGGGAGGGGGTAACGTTCTGGTTTGGGTTAGAGAGGCTCTGTTGAGCGGGTTCCGAAAACCCAAGCAGAACAGGCGCGTTTTAAGAGGTAGTTTTAATGCCCTGCCCTATTATATACTAGGGGCTTACAGAGGAGGTCATGCTGATCACAGGGGGACCCCAACGCATAGTGTTCCCTAGTGTATGTGGGTGTTTTCACTGTATTCTGAGTGTCTTTTAACATAGCACTGGCTCTAGGACTGGTTAGTCAGACTCAGTTACCACCAGTATCTGTCTGAAAAAGTTGAGGGTACAGGATGATTTTGCAACAAGGCTTCTTTCTGCTCTTCTGTTTGTTCTTTCTGCACGTTATCCTTCTTCCTGCACTTTTCTTCGTCTTTGAGGACTTCTGTTGCTTCTTTCTGCATTTCTTTTTTTTTTTCTGTGTGTTTTTTCTTCTTTCTTCACATGTCCTATCTCTGTAGGCATAGTTACAAATTAGCATTTAAAAAACCTTTGAAATTCACTGAAAAAACCATAGGTTTCAGGCACGTTATAGTTAGGAATTAGCATTTAAAAAACCTTATAAATTTACTGAAAAAACCATAGGTTTCAGGGGCGTTATAGTTAGCTGGACTTTTCACTCGTACAAAACCATTGAAATTCCCCCGTTATAGTTAGTTCAGCTAACTATAACTCGCACGCCCACAATGCACTGCTGATGACGTCACATATTACATCACTCATGACATGGTCAGTGACATCACTCATGACATCACTGATGACATCTCAAATGACATCACTGATGACATCATCCTTGCTGATAGAGTGGCAGACCTCCTCTGCCCCTAATATACCCTTTGATACACACATTCAAAAATAGAAACTAAAATTTTCAAAACAATGGACATACCAATATCAGTTACAACAACCTATACAGTAATTCTAAGATCCACATACACATCCACTCAATCACCAACAGTCCTATACAGTCACTCATACATGTACTCACTCATCATATGTACTCATACACCTATACATCCTGTTACACAATGCCACTCATCCATAGAGTTACTCACACACATAGTCACTCATGCTAATAAAGAATCAAACATCCATTTACTTGCATATACAGTTATACACACACCACCACACTTACTTCTACAGAAACTTACACATACTTAGTCTTTTAAAAAATCACTTATAGAAACACATACTTATTCATACAGGAACTCTTTCAATCTCTCATTCTCACATATACTCACTTATATACACCAATAGTCACATATACTAGTTTAAAACATATGTAGTTACTCATAAAGATACTATTGAGACAGTCATTCACTCACTAACACACCCATGCACACACTCATCCGCCCATACAGTCCTGCACACATGCTGTCTTCAACACAAACAGTGAGTCACACATTCATGCACCTATGCACTACGTAATACCCCCCACCGAACCATACAGACACTCAGACACTCATACTGATACTCAAAAAACCAACTAATAACCTATATAGACACTCATGTAGCTACTCACCAACCCATGCAGCCACTTATACACAAAGTGAGAGACTGATACAGATATTTACATATTTAAACATTACTCACTAAGCAATGTATTCACTAAGATACACTTAATCAGTCAGTTATACAATCACTTTTTCAAAAACAAATCATCCATTTAGACACTTATATACCCATTTATTCTTCCATCGATCTTGAGATATACATATATAAAACATATGTAATTTTCAGAAAAACACACATTCACTGGATGATGTCATCAGTGATGTCATCAGTGATGTCATTTGAGATGTCATCAGTAATGTCATGAGTGATGTCACTGACCATGTCATGAGTGATGTAATATGTGACGTCATCAGCAGTGCATTGTGGGCGCGCGAGTTATAGTTAGCTGAACTAACTATAACGGGGGAATTTCAATGGTTTTGTACGAGTGAAAAGTCCAGCTAACTATAACGCCCCTGAAACCTATGGTTTTTTCAGTGAATTTATGAGGTTTTTTAAATGCTAATTCCTAACTATAACGTGCCTGAAACCTATGGTTTTTTCAGTGAATATATATATATATATATATATATATATATCACTCAGGTCAGGCATGTGCCTTTTGCATATTTGGTGTCAATCTGTTCAGTAGTTCCTGAGAAAATTGCAGTTAAAGGTACATGAATTTCTATATGCGCGCACCGTGCGGGCACCGTGCGCGCACCGTGCGCGTACCAAATGTCCGCGAGCGTAGTTATAATTGGTGGTTAGATGTCAGTCAACATTCCAATCGGTCAAAATCAGGAAGTGTCGGACGCCATTTTGTGTGTGACAGTGAAAAAGAAAGGTGGAGAACGTGAAAAGGGGGCAGGGTAGAGAGGTCCTGACCCCCTAGCCTTTGTCAGGGGGTCCCTGAAGGACCCCGAAGGGTGAAAAAAACATTTTATTTTTTTTCAAAAAATCGCGGGGTGCGCGCACGGTGTGCGCATGGTGAAAAACCCTTAAAAAAACAAAAACATTTAAACTGTTTAAAAGTTTATAGAAGATATTAACTATGCTGTTCAACTTTATCCAAATTCAAAATAAAAGAGCTGAGCCATTCCATATTAAAGGATACAGTCAATCTATAACTATATACATAGGTAGTTTATTGTAAAATAAATATATAAAAAATATAAAAATACATAAATAAATTAGCATTTAAAAAACCTTACAAATTCACTAAAAAAAACATAGGTTTCACACACGTTATAGTTAGGAATTAGCATTTAAAAAACCTTGCAAATTCACTGAAAAAACCATAGGTTTCACACATGTTATAGTTAGCTGGACATTTCACTCGTACAAAACCATTGAAATTCCCCCGTTATAGTTAGTTCAGCTAACTATAACTCGCGCGACCTCAATCCACTGCTGATGACGTCACATATTACATCACCCAGAATGATAACCCAATTCAGCAGAGGGGCGTGGGCACTACGGAGTATAATGAAGAGACATTGGAATCTCCTAGTAGCAGACCCCATAATAGGCAAACAAGTGGGAGCCGGGCCACAACTCACATATAAAAGAGCAAGATCACTGCAGGATCGCTTAGTACATAGCTATCCCTTGGAAGAGACAGGTACACAATGGCTAAGAGCTTCTAATGGGTTCACCACATGCGGAAAATGCAAAGCATGTCACAATGGAAAGAACTGCAAAGACTATATTGCAGGCCCTAATGAAGTCAAAATCATTAAACAAACCATCAACTGTAACATCGAATTTGCTGTCTACGTATTGGAGTGCCCCTGTGGCCTCCGTTACGTAGGCAGCACTAAGGTTTGCCTCAAATGGAGAATATTACAGCATTTACGTGCCATCACTAACCGTGATCATAATTATCCTATGGCACAACATTATGCAGAATGCCACCAAAGCAACAATAGCAGCCTGAGATTTTTTGGGATTGATGAAATTCCAAAGCATATACTTGGGGGTGATCATGAAAGACGCCTTAGAGTTTTGGAGTCCAGATATATCATCGAGTTGGACTGCAGGGTCCCCAAAGGGTTAAACGGTGGGAAGGAGTTAGCCACACACATAGGCCAATAGTATCCTTAAAAAAAGCTGACCCTCGTAAACTATCTATTCAGATTTTACTATAGTTCATGTAAGGAGTAGTTGGATAGTAAGGGTAATCACAATTTTTAATAGGGAAACTGAAGGATAGGGAACGATGCCATGCAACATGATTCCCAATTAGGAATCCGAAGTAGGCATTAGCCACAATTGTGGAGCCGTACGTTACAACTCAATTGAGTTGCTTTGCAGGATGTCCCCCGTCCATCTTTCCGATTTATCACATGAACACAGGTGTCTGGACACACACTCACGCACTCACGGAATTAGTCCCATTCACATACAGCACACTTGGCACCATTATTCCATACTTCCATTACCAGTAGAAGATCGTGAGATACATATCCGAAAATAATATGGGTAATGACATACTAATAAAGAATATAAGACCCTCTCTCCTGCCGTAGGAAATACAGTTGGTGGGAGCAGGTGGACACTGAAACAATGCTCCGACCATTGTTACAAATATGCCGAGATTATGAATTTCGGTGTGCACGTTGTGCATTAACAATGTGTGATATATGTGGCATTGTATTGGCAACATAGGCATTGGAATACACATGATGCGCATGCTATGCATGGAATAGCATGAATAAAGCATTGGTTGATTGAAATACAAAAAATACGGGGGAGATGACGTGAGCGCAATATTCGTGGATAGTAACTCTTCTATGACCATTGGCGGTTGGGCTGGAGACAATGGGACATTACAAATAACAAACTCACCGAAACTTAGTTGATCAATCAATTATTGAAGCATAAAGTAATGGTTGTCAAAATGAATTTATTATGGTTCATGTTATGCACACATATATGTATAAAATTATTTGAAATGCATTGTGATGTACCTCGGTGACCGTCGTAGCATTTTTTCTATGTCCATCAGCCACTGGGTCTATTTCTAAGGGTAATGGAAGTAGAGGAAGTGACTTGACAAAGGCAAACGCCGAAACGCATCGTCCTTAAAGTTTTGCTGCACAATAAACCTGTTGTGCCGCTTCCTGGTGTGCCGCCTCTTGATTTTTACCATCTGGGTATGGATTAAGAAAAGTGACCGTAAAGGAAGTGGTTGCTGCTACCACTGGCTGGCACCGACGTCGTTGGAGGAGAGACCGCTCAAGTAGCAATTTGGCGAAGATACACATATATATATTCACTGAAAAAAACATAGGTTTCAGGCCTGATATAGTTAGGAATTAGCATTTAAAAAACCTTAGAAATTCACTGAAAAAACAATGGGTTTTAGGGGTGTTATAGTTAGCTGGAGATTTCACTCGAACAAAACCATTGAAATTCCTCTGATAAAGTTAGTTGTGCTAACTACATCTCGCGCGCCTGCAATCCACTGCTGATGATGTCACATATTACCTCATTCATGACATGGTCAGTGACATCACTGATAACATCTCAAATGACATCACTGATGACATCACTGATGACTTCATCCAGAGAATGTGGTTTGGTTAGTTATTTAAATATATATGATTTATATAGCAATTTGCATTGAAGAATGAGTGGATATAGAAATATAAATCTGGATGGAGGATTTAGTAGCAGTGCGATTGACTGTTTACTTGACTAATTTATAGTGTCTCACTAAATATATTGGATAGTGACTAAACTGTGTGAATATCTGTATCACTTAGTCAGTTGTTGTGTAAACTGCTGCACTAGTTGGTTACTAGTTACGTGAAAGCCTATATTATTTATTGATTAGTTAACTGATTATTTGTATGGGAGAGTGAATGAGTGTGTGGTTCGGTGGGGGGTGTGTGACTGCCCAAAGATGTGTGAATAGTTGATTCAGTAGGTATATGAAGTTAAAACTACATGTTATAACAGTTGTTTCGGTGAGTGAATATCTTTATGGGTGTGTCGATGAGCAAATATATGTCTCAATGGTACATGTCCAACAAACTGGAAAAATAAAATCCAGTGTATGTGTCAGTTGTTGTATATAAATAAGTATACATAAGACACAGTGATTGTATGAGTGACTGTATGGATAACTGTATAGTTGTAATAGTGATTTTAAAACACACTAAGTATGAACTATTATCTATATGAATAGATGAAGTGGTGTTTTTATAAGTGTATAGCTAAGTAAAAGTAAGTATGATCCATTGTTTGCATAAGTGATTAGGATGACTTCATAAGTGATTAGGATGTTTGCTGGTGTGTAATGCCGATATAGGTGTATAAGTATATTTGATAGTGTTCTATTGATCATTGACAGCATGTATGAGTGAATCTATAGGTAAGTGATTAGATGTGTGTATAGATCTAGGAATCACTGAGTGGGTGTTTAGAAACTTGTATTGGTGTGCCAATGGTTTTTAATCTGGCACTATCTATTTTACAGTGAGTGATGAAAGGTGTATGATGAGGTGTATCTGATTGTCACGTGGATGATGTCATCAGTGATGTCATCAGTGATGTCATTTGAGATTTCATCAGTGATGGAGATATGTACTATAGGTGTGTTACGTGCACAGCTTATATGTTTGTGATCATATTTTATCAGGTTTTTGTAGAGGTAAGTCCGTGCTCCTAGGGTGTCACTTCTCTGAACAAGGAGTGCGGGGATTTAGTATGATTGGTTGCAAGCCCTTAAACATTAGGGCGTGTCCCCTGGGCACTGGTATATCGATGTTGGATTGTTGTTATTCAATTGGATTCAATAAAGTTTCTTCAAAAGTTTTTTGTGGTTTATATTTCTTTAATCACGAAATTCATATATCATTTCGATGATGCATCGTATAATACGAGTTTACAATTCCCAATGCATTTCGGCGTGATGCCTTCTTCCAGGGAATATCTAAAAGTAAATGAATGAGGCGTTTGTAATACTGTATCACCTTTTATCACTAAAGAAAAGTATTGCAGGCGTTCATTAGCGTTAATGGTGGTTAGTCTTTCTGTGCGTCTCAGTGGTGATTCATGTGGGGCGGTATTTAGTGGCTGTTAGTGTCGTAGTCTTAAAACTAGGTCCAAGATAATGTGACTATGGAGTTCAACAAAGGTGCTGCAAAAGAGAAATTTTGTGCGTGGATTTAAAAAGCTATGGGTGAGTGTTTAAAGAAACGAAGTGCAATCATTTATGCTAATGCGGGCGTGCGTCATAGTGGTGGTACAATCGAAAGTGTCTCCCATTATTTCGCATGTGACATAAAGTAACGCTTGCTCTCTAAAGTTACTTACTTTCGAGTTAGGAAGGTTTCTAGCGCATGCTGTGAACAGCCGTGCCGGGTGCCTCCCTCAGTGTGTGAACGCTGAGTCGAGTGTGGGTTAATGAGAGGTTGTGTGATAAAGATAGAGATCAACCCCATTTGACAGTCTGCAATGTAAAACATTCATCTGTGTAAGATAATTAATACACTTGTTAACTGTTCATGCAATCAGAGATAACATGTAAATTCCATCCGGTCATTCATCCCATTTGGTTTTATGGAATTAAGTGTGCGAATCCAGTGATTTTCACGTTGTAATAAAGTTTTGTGATTGTCTCTGCCTTCCGTTTTAGCAATGATTTCCAGGATGTTGAATTTGAGTTGGCTTATATGATGTCCAGCTTCTAGGAAATGGCTTGCCACTGTGGATTTGAGGTTCTGAGTCCTGATGTTGCTTTTGTGTTCATTTATACGTGTTTTAATTTTTCTTTCTGTTTGTACCACGTATATTTTTCAACATGGGCATTTTAGTTGATATATAGTATTGGCTGTGTCGCATGTGGCTGTTACTTTAAGTTTGATGGTGTAACCTTTCATCGGATGTGTGATGTATGAACCAGGAATGATATTGTTGCAATTGTTGCAATTCCAACATGCTAAAGTTCCTTTATGTTGGATTTGTTCGGTCTGATCTGTGGGGGTTTTTTATAATCTCTCCCAAATTTTTGGCTCTGGTGTATGCGAAAGTTGGTTCCTGTTCAAAGATTTTATTAAAATCTGGTTCCACTTTCAATATGGGCCAATGTCTTTTAATAATTTTTTTGAAGCATTTGCTCATGGTAGAAAACTTGGAGACTATAGTAGTACGGTTATCTGAGGGTTTCCTTGAGGTTGACAAGGCAGTGGACCTGCTGATGGTGTTGCCTCTGTTTTCTGCTTCTTGTAGAATGTTTTCTGGATATCCTCTTGTGCGAAAGCGTTTCAGCATTTCGTTAATGCGTGTTGTCCTGATGTTGGGGTCTGATACTATTCTTGTTATTCTGAGTATTTGCGTGAAAGGCATATTGTTTTTTAAGGAGCTGAGGTGAAAGCTGTCGTAGGACAGCATGTTGTTTTTGTCCGTAGGTTTTCTGAACCACTCTGCAAACATGCGTCCTGCTGCGTTACTGCTTGGGGGATGAAGTCCACTTTAGTCCTGAGGCTCGTTTACAGAGTGGTGTAAAAAGGGGCATGGCCGTGTACCACCTCTCAGCAATCCCACTGTGTGGGGCTTACTGGAAGTCCCTGGTGGCCTAGTTTGCCCCCAGGGACCCTCAGTAGTGACGAGAACTTTGTACCCCAACACAGAGCGTGCCAGGAGGAGCGTTTGCAGAGTTGTGCAGGGCAGGGGTGGGGCCCCCGGAAGTTGCTGGTTTCTTTTTTTTATGCTTTATTTATTTTATAGGTGGGGCCACTTGGCCCCCCTTCCCAGGGCCACTTTTGGCCCCGGGGACCCCATCCCCCGGGGTATACCCAACCTTTTTTTTATTTTGGAGGGGGCCCGGGTGACCCCCCTCCTGATGCCAATCTGGGGCCTGGAGACCCCATCCCCTGGGGCCCGGTCTTCTTTTTTAATTTTTTGTTATTAAATTAAAAAAGGGAGGGGGCTGCGTGGCCCTCCTGCCGGGCCATTTTTGGCTCTGGGGGACTCCAGTCCCCATGGCTTGGACATTCCTTTTTTCTTTCTTTAAAAGGGAGAGGGGCTGCACGCCCCCCCGGGCCATTTTCGGCCCCAGGGATCCCATACCCAGCGGCTAGGCCATTGCTTTTTTAAAAAATAAATTGAGGGAGCAAAGTGGCTCCCTCTTCGACCACTTCTGTTCCCCCTGGGCATGGCCTCATGTTGGGAACCGGGGGGAGACCCAGTGCCCCGCGGTCCCAGCCGGCTCCGTGCCTTTTGCGGGAGCCGGCATTGCTTTTGGACAACGGGAGCTGCTGACATGCAGCTACCTTTGTCTAAAAGCAATCTTCCAGGAAGCAAAGCAATGTCTGCCATCGCAACCAGCGATGTCCCGGGCGTGGGCACCCCAGGACATTGCAGGAGCCAGCCATGGTGGGTGGTGGTCCCCAGGGCCATCTAGGGCTCCAGGAGGGGGGCCACGTAGCCCCCTCCCAACTGTTTAATGCCCCGGGGAGGTGGTGATCCCCAGGGCTGGTGGTCCACAACTAACCCCCGCATTTTAATCAAGAGTGCCCTGGGGAGATGGTGGTTTTCGGGGCAGTGTAGCTCCAGGGAGGTGGCATTCCCAGGGCTGCAGGGGGGCCACGTGGCCCCCACATTTAAATCATATGGCCCCAGGGAGGTGGTGGTCCCTGGGACTTGGGGGGGGCCCGCAAGGCTCTCTGACCTAAATAAGTTATAACCCAGGGAAGGTGGTGGTCCACAGGCTTTTGGGGGCCCGTGAGGCCCCCTGCCCTAAAATAACTTAATGCCCCAGGGAGGTGGCGGTCCCTGGGGAAGCGTAGGGGATGCAGGAGCCTCCATGCATTTTCTTTTAAAAGCCCCGGGTAGGTGGCGGTCCCCGGGGCTGTGGGGGCTTCTGCAGGCCCCTGCTACATAATTAGGTATTGCCCCGGGACATGGCCCACCCAGAGGCTTATAGAAAACGAATCACGGGAGCCTGTGCTTCATTTTTTTGGGCAGGATTCACGAACCCAACGTGAATTCTGCTGATTTATTATTTTTTTAATGCTTTTTTGGGCCCTGGGCGTCCTTGTGGGACCCATTGACCAGGCCTAGGGGGTCAGGGTGTTTCTACCCTGCCTCCTTTTCTGGATTTTTATCTTTTTTTTACTGTTTTCTCGTGACTTGGTTTTACCGAGTCACAAGATGGCTGCCAACACTTTTTGGTTTGGAGTGTTGGCAGCCTATCAGAAAGAAGCTCATTCTCTTTTAGCGTCGTTTGATGAATCTTCACAACATATTCCAAACTAATGGTTCCCTCTGGTCAGCTCCTGTCTTGAAAGTTTCGAGGTGATTCGTCAAGCGGGAGCCAAGATAAAAGGGTGCCCCAAAACACGTTTTCCCCATGTTAATTTCCATAGGAACTTAAGACATGGCTTCGGCCCAAACTGCTGAACAGAATTACACCGAATTTGCCATAAAGGTAGCATTTGGTTCAGGAAGTGACCTTTTCTTCAAATGGTATGATTCCGTTCAGTAGTTCCTGTGACATTCAAAAAATAAAAATATCGATATCTGAAGGCCAAGGAGGATTCGCAACCCCTACCGAGCTCTATTCTGATTGGCTACCAACACTCCAAACCAGAATGTGTTGGCAGTCATTTTGTGACGCTGTAACCGAGTTACAAGGAAAAAGTGAAAGAAATGTTTTAAATGAAGGAAAGAGGGAAGAGTAGAAACATCCTGACCCTCTATGTCTGGTCATGTGGTCAGAGGAAGGAGTGCTGGGTGCTCAAATCCCACTGAGAAAATAAAAAAAATGAAGTGCAGTCCCCCATGCTTCGTTTTAATGAGCCCCCGGGTGGGCCAGGTCCCGGGGGTATGTGACAATATTTATGCCGGGCTATGTAAATGTTGGGAAGGGGACGCATGGCCCCCTCCTAGAGCCCTAGATGGTCCTGGAGACCGCCACCCCTCGGGGCCTGCTCCAGCAATGTCCTGGGGTGCCCATCGCCTGGGACATTGTAGTTTGCAATGACAGGCGGGAGTCATTGCAAACTTGTGTTTCGCTTCATGGAAACGAGAGCAGAAAACCTGCTCTCACTTCCATGATGTGAAGCAGATTGCTTTCGGACAAGAGGAGCTGCATGTTAGCTGGTCCCCTTGTCCAAAAGCAATGCTGGCTCACACAGAAGGCGGGAGCCAGCTGGAACCATGGGGAATTGGGGCTGACCCGTGGTCCCCAATGTAAGGTCAGGCCCCAGGGGATGGGGTCCCCAGTGCCAGAAATGGCCCAGGGAAGGGGTGCCACGCAGCCTCCCTCCCATATTTTTGTATTTTAACACAGAGGCCCAGTCCTGGGGGATAGGGTCCCCAAGGCCAATAATGGCCTCAGGAGGGAGGCCATGCGGTCCCCCTCTTTATAATTAATATTGTATTTTTTCTAAAATAGATGGCATGCCCCAATAGATGGGGTCCCAGGGCCCCAAAGTGGCCAAGAGAAGGGGAGCCACGAGGGCTTTTTTGCTTATTTATTTATTTATTTTAATAAAAAAAAGAGGTAATGTCACGGGCGATTTTTGAATAGTGGAACTGGGGTGAGTTTTTTTTTCTTTTGAGTTTGGAGTTGCGATCCCAACGCAGCTCTCAGCATGCCCCCCCATAACGTTGCGTCTGATTTGTGGTTCCTCATTAAATAAATAATTTAGTAGTATATAATTTAGATGGTAATGTTGCATTTGTGAAGTTATTAAAAAAAAGGAGTGTGATTGATGTTAATGAGAAGATTAAAATTGATAGAGTTAGTATAAATATATAAAATTTAAAATTAAAAGTTAAACTTGTAAAGTGTATTGTGTTGTAGTACATTAAATTCATGCTTTTGCAAATTTGCGATGGGTGTGCGAATCCACAAAAAATTAAAAAAGAGTATGTATGTGTTAAAACATATAGATCCTCTATTGTGTTATAGGGTGGCTCTAAAAAGAGCCCTTGTTTTGATTAGGGTTTTTTTGTAGCTACATGTAAGTGCCGATGCAGGTTGTTGACAAAGACTCTGTTTCCTTGATCTGTGAAGCGCACTCCACCACTTCTGTATATGTCTTCCATATCAAAACGTATATTGTTGTTATAGATGGAGCCCATCCTATGGTCTCTGCGGTAAGTAGAAACAGGTTTATTGACATTCTTCCTAGCTTTCTCAATGTTTGGACAGAATTGATTTGACCACTTCCATCTCTTTCTTTGGCATATATTAGCGTATACAAAGACAGTTTGATGGAATAGCAACATAAATTGTGCAGGGGTGTCCTTCATTAGCATTTCCAGACCTACCCCAGTGAATGAGCCTAGGTCATTGCCACCACAGTGCACAATCATAAGGTCAGGGGGTTGGAGATGCGAAAAGGTTTTAACCGAAGGCATCAATTGGTGCAACTTTAATCCTCTCTGTGCAATCCATTTAATGTCCACATTTTGTAAAGCTAGGTCTTTGTCAATACCTCTGTGTTCAGCATACCTTTTGCACCAGAAAACATAGCTGTGTTCAACAATCCACATTGTAAGCATCTTGAAGGGATGTTACGAAAGTAATTAAAAGATGTCTGTAGCTGAGGTAGTCAGTTGGTAGAATGAGAGGTAGCTAAAATGGTGGGCAAGATGATGTAGTTTAAAAAGTGTGAGATAAATGATTGGCTGTTTCTGAACATTGTACACTCAAAAATAGGGTGCAAGTTATTTTGTTTAAGAAGCAAGTTTCTTATTGGTTATTTAACAATGTTTGAAAGGTACAGTAGATTGAATAAGGTTATTTTTGGCAACCGTCAACCAGACCTGCTGTTTCTATTTGTAATCTTGTGTGGGAACTTGAAAATATGGTGAACTTGTGACCTGCCTGTTCAGTTGAATGTTGCAAAACCTGTTACTATGGAAACTGGGATTAAGCAGTATAGGGGAAGGGTTGAATCTTTACTGTGGTTTTACAATATGGAATTGAAATTTATATATAAGTAATATGTTATTAAAGTACGATTTCCCAAGTCAGTATTGTGTTTAGAAGTGGTGTGATCTTAAAAAATAGTGCTATTATTATTAGTAATAAATTATTGAACTCCTGTGGGGATTCGCGGCTCCATCGTGATGGTGCACGGTGGAGTCGCGACTCTAGAAAATTCCAGAATCAGTTTGGGCACTTTTCGAAGTCAGTTGATAAGGGTTAATATGTCTAACGAAGAGAAATATGTTTTACAATTTGAAAAAATGTAGGAAGCAATGTGATTTGTCACTTATATTTATTTCTGTTGAGAAAGAGAGGGAAAGTTTCCCCCTACTGGTTGTACCTTGTTGAGAGTGGTGCATTACATTGATTGCGTGCATAAGAAAATCTTTTATGAGTTTCTGATATTTCATATTCTACAAAACAATTTGGAAGGTGAGTTATATATTTGTGAGGTGTATTATGTACTAGCTATATTTTTAAACTTTTAAAATTATTCAAGAACTGTGATGTTTGAAATATATTATTAAATGTAGAGATGTGTATTGTAGTTTGTTTTATTGTATTTAAATGATGTTTGAAATAGATTCTGTATTGTAATATGTGTATATTGGAAGATGGATTAGTGATTATGGTAGTTTGTTTTAGTGTGTAGAAATGTACATTTGAATTATACCACATAATTGTAGGTGTCGCTTTCAAATTGGAAGTGCAGTCAGTCAAGTTTTAAGGTGTGCATGGACTTGTGTCTGAAGTATGTCTACTTGTATATCTATTTGCATATGTCTTACACATTTGAAGGTGCATGATGTATAACAAAGAGGTGTTGTCGCTTTTTATGTGGTAGGCTCAATACTGTGAGTAGTAGTAGAAATGTGAAGATGTAGTACAAAAGTGTGGTTTAGAAGATGTTGTCATAAGGGATTATTGATTAGGCTACTTTTTATATGTCTCTAGAAAGGTACAGTTGAAATATGCCGCACAGTTTTTGGTGTTTGCTTGAAATTGGAAATTTGTTCTGTGAATTTTTGAGGTTTGCATATGTATCTAAAGATGCGAGATGTATAAAACACATGTATGCATCTATTTGTATATTTCTGTTATATATGATGGTGCTAGAAAAAGGTACAGACATATGCATGTATGCTTTCAGGAATATGGTGAGACTTATAGCAGAGACATGTGAAGGGTTCCTGGTTTGTATTTGGCTAGGTGTAACATTATAAGTAGTTGTAGAATGGTAAAGCAGCAGCACAAAAGTGAGGTTTAAGATATGTTTGTAGAGATATTATTTATTAGAGTAATTTGTATGAGTAAATGTAAAGTGCAGTCTGTCAAGTTTTAAGTTTAAGGTCTGCATGGTCTTGTGATTGCTGTATGTCTGTACTTGCACATGTGTTCTCATGTCTCATGTCTACTATGCATGGGAATATACAGGTATACATCTATTTGTATGTTTAGATATGAAGATGATTTGAAAAGGTAGAGACATATGCATGCATGGACAATATGGAGAGACTTACAGTTGAGTCATGTAATAGACTGCTGTTTTATATTTGGCCAACACCCATGCAGTTAGAAAAACTTCCAAGCACTACCCATGCAGTCTTCTAATCCTCTAGGTATTACATATGTACTGCTGCAATCACCCAGGCACTACCCTTGCACTCATGCAATCACCCAGGTACTACTTATGCACTCATGCAATCACTTAGGTATTACCCATGCACTCCTTCAATCACCCAACCACTACCCATGCTCTTATAGAATCACCCAGTCACTTCCTACGTACTCTTGTAATTCCCCAGATATTACCCCTGCAGTCACGCAATCACCCAGGCATTACCTATGTACTCCTTTAATCCCCCAGATGTTACCACTGCACTCATGCAATCACCAATGCATTAACTATACACTGCTTTAATCACCCAGACGCTACCCTTGAACTCTTTCAACCATGTAGGCACTACCCTTGTACTTATGTAATCACTCAGCCAGTACTCATGCACTTATGAAATCACTCAGGCACTACATTTGCCCTCATCCAATCACTCAGACACTACTATTGCACACATCCTTTCCCTCAAACACTACCATGTACTTATCTATGCACTAAGGCACTGCCGATGCACTCTTCCAATCACCCAGGCACTACCCCCTGCACTCATGCAATAAGCCAGGTACTACCCATACACTCATGCAATCACTCAGGCTTATACATTCCCTCAAACACTATCCACACACTCATCCAATTACTCAGGCAATACTGCTGCATTCATTCATTCACTCAGACAGTACTTAGTCACTCATACAATGACTCAGTCATCACCCCTGCAGTCATTCATAGAACACATACAAGTGTGTCTATTATTAACCAATTAGGCAGTTCTAAAAAGAACCATTTTTTTTCTTCCTTTTTTTGATTTGAATTTTTTAGTTGTTTTAATACTTTTTCTTAATTTTTTGGGGGGGTTAGTTTTTAAACAAAAGATTGAAAAAAACAAGGAAATGAACTAAAAAATCTTTTCAAAAAATCTTTTCAAAAGATTTTGCAATTAGAAAGTCACAAAATCGCCTGAGACAGAGCCTTCTGCGGGGACTCTAAGCCCCAGAAACCCTTGACACGCGCCAGGAGGCGGAGGCGCTGACGATGCTCCTGAGCACCTAGGGGGCCTATTTCACCACTCACTGCACCTGCTTCGCGGGAGCCGCTTTGCCTGAGACAGCCCGCTGCGAGGACTCTAAGCCCCAGAAACCCTTGACACACGTGCCCGGAGGCGCTGACGCTGTTCCTTTGCGCCCAGGGGGCCTATTTCACCACTCACGGCACCCGCTTTGCGGGAGATGCTTTGCCTGAGACACAGCCTGCTGCGGGGACTCTAAGCCCCAGAAACCCTTGACACTCGCGCCCAGAGGCGGAGGCGCTGACGCTATCCCTGAGCGCCCAGGGGGCCTATTTCACCACTCGCGGCACCCGCTTTGCGGGACGCGTGCGGGTCAAGGGCGGGCCCATCTGTGCCCATCAGGGACCGACAGAGGCAGGGCTGGGCCAGCCCCCTATGTCCTCATAGCGGACACAAAGTTGGACTAAGGACTACCACTTTTAGAAGTAAGCCTGTAAGATTCTGTCTTAATTCCTATTGGGTTTTTACTGTAAACATTAATAATGCCAAAAAGGAAGAAGAGTCAATCAGCCAGTGCAGTAAATGTAGAGCCAAAGATAGCCGGTCAAACATCATTGCTGTCTTATCTGTCTTATCTCACTGGGGCTATGGGGGCCATCGAAAAGCAAATTAATACGGTGGAGGAGTCCTTATCAAAAGGAAGGTGGGGCACAGCAAGGGAGGAGGGAGGTCTTAGTTTTAATGACTCAACTCCCCTAAACGTGAACAACACTGCACAGGGTCCCGAAATGCCTCTATACAAGAGATTTCGGGTCACATAGTTCAAAGCGACCTGAGTGACCTTGTGGAGGACATACAACCGCCCCTGAAGCGCAGTAAAAATCCCGGTAGCCCGAAGGGTACACCACTGCAGAAAACCGGAGGAGAAAAAAGAGTGCCCGAGGCAAGAAAAGGATTACTCTGGGTAAACTGTCCTCTCAAAAAAAACCTGCACGCAAAAATACTGCTAGGAAAACTTACCATGCATGGTCAGATGCAGGGTCAAACATTGGCATTGGAAAAAATTTCAAAAAGTATAGATGCATTGCATAGCTATATGGCTGGCGCACTTGGAAAATTGACAGAGAGAGTGGTTAACCTGGAGGGGTACTTAATGGGAAAAACTTGCACAAACAACGAGGGTGCATCGATACATGCACAGATAAGGACTCACTCAAATGGGTCGACTAGTGCGACCCACATAGTTACCCCAAACCCAGAAACCAGGGTCACTACCAGTGGATCCCCAAATCATGGACCTAGCGTAGATACGATAGAGCCACATGATATTACTGGGATAAACAGGCTGGTGGGGGAGAAGAATAGGCTCAAAAATGGATCAGGGACAGTCCCCTTGGAATCAAGGCGAACCCTGGAGCCTCAAGAACATACTCACCTTGATTTGCCACTGGCAGCCACACCATATGTGGTAATCGTGGCCAATGCCCCGGCACTGAAGACATCAGAATTGGAAACATCTATAGAACTTCGTAATAAGTCTCTCCATTGGCTGGGAAGGCATAGTGGCCTTACCGATGTGCTATTTAAAAATGTCAAAATGGTAAGGTGGGTTGCATGGGTGGGTAAAGAAAGAAAAGAGCTCCAAGGAGATTTTATAGTCCTGACGTTTAGTGACCCTAGGTTAGTGCATGCCATTTTAAATAGGATAGGGAATGTTTCCGTTATCTATGACGCAATCAATGTATTGCCATTAGGAGTCTTTTACCCACCCGATCGGTGTCTATATAGGCCAGACGGAAAACAATCTGTTTTGGGCCCCTTGGGCAGAAAATTCACAAGGGACTCGCATTTGGGATATACAGTAGGAGGGAACGTCCCACTTTGTAATCGCTTTGAACCACTAACAGGAATGGAAGATCTAGATTAACCCATCCTACACTCAGGGAGGGAGGTGGTCCAAAGGAAAATGGGTATGATTCCCCAAATGCTAAGATACGTAGACACTGAGGGACTTGATTCTAACATCCAGCGTAAGAAGGTATCAGACCAACCATTGCCCAAAGATAACTACAGGGAGGTCGGGACAGATGTGTAGTCCCAGCAAAAACTCTAAGCAACACCAGCAAGGGTCCAATTGAACATACTACATTATGTACACAAAGGGTAAATGTGGGAGAATCGACTAAGCCAAATATTAGCAGAACATGTAGAATATTAATCTGGAACATCGCAGGGTTATCGGCTAAAGTAAGAGACCCTCAGTGGATAACTTGTATAGATGAATATACTGTAATTTGCCTCCAAGAAACAAGGGCAACTGAGGAGATGCATATAAATGGCTTTCAAACTTTTAATACCCCAGCAAGTACTAGTGAACACGGTCGTAATAAAGGAGGCCTATGTACATATGTCTCCAATGCAGCAGGGGTTACAAATGTGAAAATCACAGATGTCAGTAAGTTCTACTTGATCCTGACAATGAACATAGGTGGGCATAAGGATGCAGTTTTAATGAATTTTTATAACAACATTCCTAAAACACTGATAATGAATGTCCTCACTAACCTATGCAAATCCTTGAAAAATCTTGAGGGAAAAATGTCGGGGGACATGTTCAATATTTGGGTGGGCGATTTTAATTGTCCTTTGTGTCAATACAGTGAACAGGGTATCTGTGGTTTGGGGAAGGACAATGAAGATACACCCTCACATTTCTCACACACAAGCCTAGGACATTTGTTAAATGACATAAACTTTCAATTTGACCTAGGTTATGCAAATGAATTGTGTTCACCTTCCATGCCGTTTCAACTGACCTTTAACGGGAGGGGATGTAACTCAATCATTGATTTTGCCCTAATTTCTAAGAGATACTCCTGCAACGTACTTACTTGTAAGACTCTCAACATCTTAATGAGTGACCACTACCCGATATGCTTAGATCGCTCCATAAGAGGGCTGGCGAGTAGAACTGATAGGAATTTACTATATAATTCTGATATCCATCTTGCCAGCACAAATGGGTATACTCTAAATTGGGCAAAATAGGATCCTGTGGTATTCCTCCAACGTCTGATTAATAACACTTCAGGGGAAATAGAGATATGCCTCTCACAGGATAGGGATGACAAAGAAACATTTAATACCTTCCTCAAGATATCAGCTGAGGCCCGAAAACTACTAATGCGAGGAAAACGACACGGCCAGCAGTCCTTACAGGGCTGGTTCAATAGGAATTTACTATATAATTCTGATATCCATCTTGCCAGCACAAATGGGTATACTCTAAATTGGGCAAAATAGGATCCTGTGGTATTCCTCCAACGTCTGATTAATAACACTTCAGAGGAAATAGAGATATGCCTCTCATAGGATAGGGATGACAAAGAAACATTTAATACCTTCCTCAAGATATCAGCTGAGGCCCGAAAACTACTAATGCGAGGAAAACGACACGGCCAGCAGTCCTTACAGGGCTGGTTCAATAAAGAATGCAAGAAGGCCCATACCCACTTAAAACATGCCCTGCATAACAAACCAAGTTCTAAGGATAGAATAAGGCAGGCAAGAACCTAGTATCGATTAGTGTTAAATAATCGCAGGGCACAATTAAAAAGGGACGCATGGGAGGCTCTACACAAGGCCTGCATAAAGAAAGATAACACTGTTTTTTGGAAAGCGGTTAACGCTCCTTTTTTTAATAATAGAGAGATCGACACTATAGACATGGCCATAAGTGGAAACAAGTGGATAGAATTCTTTTCAGGTCTCTACACTGATTGGACCATAGATGATAACACGTCAGTGACAGCAGTGCCGGGATCAGAATATAACACTGATTATGGACCGTTCCCCCCTAGAGATCAATATTTCCCTTTAGAAGGTAACTAGAGCCATAAATGAGAGTGCCTCAAGGAAAGAACCAGGGCCGGATGGCATCCTGGTGGACGCCTATAAATCTAATATAGGGCTATGGGCCCCACATTTAATGAACTTACAAATTAGTTGTAATCGCCATAGGCTGATCCCCACATGGGCTGATGCGACTGTAATACCTATATTTAAAAAGGGGAACAGAAATGAACCTAGTTGTTACCGCCCGATTTCTTTATTGGATGCTTTTATGAAAATAACGGGAAGGGTCATTTTAAACAATCTCCAGACCTGGGCTGAAGAGACAGGAGTCCTATCAATCTTCCAATATGGCTTTCGCTCAGGCTTAGGCACCATTGAACAGGGACTTAACTTGTCACTGATTATAGATAAATACACAAAAGCCCAGAAGGGCAAACTGTTCCTAACGTTCATGGACTTTGCGCCTTCGATTGCGTTAAACATGACAAGTTGTGGAACACTCTTAATGATCTAAAGGTTGATCCATCATTGTTGATGTTTGTAAAGGAACTATACAGAGGGGCAGGTGCGAGGGTACGATACGGGAAACGGGAAATGCTCAGCTAAGTTCCGTATAAAAAGAGGGGTGAGGCATGGGTGCATCCTTGCCCCCCTGCTTTTCTCGCTGTACATAAATAGCCTAGGACAGCACTTGAGCGAGCATCAACATGATTAGCCAACCATTAGGGATACCCCGTGCCTATTTTATTATACGCGGATGACGCTGTTATAATGTCACGGACACAGCTGGGATTACAAAGGTCTGTCTCTAACTTTGTTGACTATATGACAGGGGCTTAAAGGTAAACATTGCTAAGACATTTACAATGAGTTGAGGGACTAAAACAAGAAAGACAAGTGACATCTTTATCGATAATAAAAAAATTGAAAGCACAGATAGATTTTCTTATCTAGGAATAGCTTTTGACAGAAAGGGATCCTGGAAAGCGGCCATGAATGCTAGGAAGCTGACCCTCTCAAGAGCCATAAGAGCAGTTACTAACTTTTCAAAGAAACTAGGTGGAAGACCCGTCCCAGAGTTGCTGGCCATTTATAAATCCAAATGTATTTCAACAAGGACATATGGGGCTGGCATATGGGGTATTGAATGTATAGACCAAATTCAATGCTGCGAAAATACCTTCATGCGCTATTTGTTGGCGGTTCCTAGTTCTACCGCCACTTTTAGCTGCCACAGGGAACTTTGTCTCTCATATATCTCTGAAATTATAAAGATCAATCCCCTCCTTTTATGGCACAAGGTATGGGCGTCCACGGAGATAGTTTTTAACAGAGATGTAATCATGGATTGCCTCAAGTTGGATAGGGTGGGGAATATGCCATGGATTAGCTATATAAAAAGTATGGCACATGACATAGGCCACCCGGAATACTTTGATAAACCTAGTAGCTTGGAAACTGTATCTAGAAAATCTCTAAAGGCCCACTGCCTGAACCACCTAGAGAGCAAACGCTGGCTCATCGAGAGAGAGAAGAAATCGGTCACGGAAAATCACTTGATGACCACATGCATAGGCCTACAACCCTACCTGGCACTAGTACAGAGCAGCTCTTCTCGTATGCTTCTGGCCCATTTTCGCTGTGGGTCTTTTTTTAGATTGGTCACATTTCCTGAAATAAATGATTGGACACAACATTCACCTATATGTCCATGTGACGATATCTCTATATAAACAACTATGCACTGCACTTTATTTTGTAAATACTATGTCGTACCGAGGAAAAAGTTTTTTTTTTTTAAATTTATTTATAATTTTTATTCAGCAAAAGCAGATTTCATTATTATTACATGAAAACAACAACAAAAAAAAAACAGATCCCTTTACAATACAAATACAAAACTGAGACAAATTCATTACAATTTTTGAATATAACCTTCAATCAAAGCCAAACAGTAATTGGTGCCCATAGTTGCTCACCAAATAACTTTCTTCTATGGCCTTTCAATTTATATAGAGCCATTTCCATATTATACAAAGCTAGAATACTAGCCCTCAATTCAAAAAATAGGGGTGGGTCCTGGCTCAGCCACTGCGAAGTTATACAGAGACGCATCACAGCCATACATAGAAATAAAAAACCCTTTTGTGGTGCTAGCCGTTTGTTAGTTATTATATCAAATTCGATGCCAAACAATACCAATCCCGCGTTAAGGACCACCGGTATTGCCAAAGAGAAATTCAAAAAATGTTGTAAATCACGCAGGAAGGGGGCTAAAGATGGACATAAAAAAAACATATGTGCGGCATCAGCTGCAATCGCCCTGCACCGGGAACACCTATCCCCCCCTTCCAGTCTTCCATTTAGCTATTTTAGCGGGAGTATAATATAAATCGAAAATCGCCATATAGCACTGACTCTTGAAACTCCCAGTCAACAGTATTGAATTAGCCATTTCCAGAGCTTCCTGTAAATCTATATTCGAAGCCCCAAGCAGGTTTTCCCATTTTTCTTCCTTTATTAGAAGGTCATCTTGCTGCCCCCGACTAGCTTCTTGATACATTAGCGCCAGCTTACCCCTGCGCCTTATTACTTCGAGAATGGGTATTCCCTCAAGTGAGCAGGTGCCCTTTATAATAGCTTTGTCTAGAAAGCTCCGCAACTGTAAATATTTTAAAAAGTCACCCTTATCAAGAGCGAATTTCTCCCTTAGCGAGACATACGTCCTAATTTGGCTATACTCACATAGATCCCCAATAGTCCTAATACCGGCAGCACGCCACTTTCGCGCGACGGAATCCTGAAAAACAGTAGAAAAGGTCCCTAATAGGCCGATCGGAGTATAACAATTAAAATCCCTTATCTTAAACAATACTTGTATCTTTTTCCATACAGAAAACGCAGCCATCAAAGTTTTAAACCTGGTTTTCTTATAGTAACTCGGTTCTATAATCCTAACAAATAGATATCGAGCTTCTGATCCCATAATTGATTCATAAATGGGAGGAAAAGTGACCGGGTCCCATGCAGCCCTTTCTCCAAAAATCAAGACCCCAATATGCTGTAGAAGTGATATATAATAATAAAGACGGAAATTAGGGATAGACCACCCCCCACGACTTCTAGATAAATAGAGCCATCTCAGGGCTCTTCTCACCCTTTTGTAGCTCCATATAAACCGGGAGCACATCCTTTCTATTCTCAAAAGTAAGAGTTAGGAAACCATAACGGAATAGCTCGAAATAAATACAAAAATTTTGGAAAGATTAGCATTTTAATAACATTGCTTCTTCCATAAACTGACAAGTGCAGGTGGTCTAGTTTCTCCAAGGTTTTGTTGGAAGCTATAACAATAGATTCAGCGTTTAGCGCAGGAACGTCCCCTACTTTCGCAGAGAGTTGAATGCCCAGATATACAGCCTCATCAACTATTTTATCATCAGATGGGCATCCCCTGGCTGAATGTAAAATCTGGGTTTTTGCTAAATTTAATTTATAACCTGAGACCCCAGCAAATTCCTTAGTCAGAATCTCAATTCTATTTAAAGCACTAACCACATCGCTTGTGAGGACTGCTAAGTCGTCAGCGTAGGCTAATACTTTAATATCATATTGCTGGGGTTTAACTGAAGCAATTAATGCATCGTGTTCCAATTTGAAAATTAGCGGCTCTATATATAGAGCAAAAAGAAAGGGAGAGCAAGGGCAGCCCTGTCTAGTGCCCCTGAACACTCTGAGCTCCTCAGATTCCTCCCCTGAAACCCGTACTGTGGCAGCTGGTTTCCGATATAGAGCCTGGATAGCGTCAGAAAATCAGGAGGGAAACCCTTCCATACAAGAACCGACCACAAAAAATCCCAGGAGACCCTGTCGAATGCCTTCTCGGCATCCAACAGGGCCACCCCCATCTGGGAATCCGTTGCCTGTGCCCAGTCTAATAGAGATATAACACGCCTTATATGGTCAGTAGTACCCCGACCAGCAAAAAGCTGTGCTGGCGTACTGAAACTATTGAGGTAATGACTCTAGCAATTCTCCTAGCAAGTAGTTTGGAATATATCTTGCTGTCTGAATTTATTAGAGCTATAGGTCGATATGACCCTAGCTGAAGCCCATCCTTCCCCTTCTTCTTAAAAACCACAATCATCGTTTTAGACCATGAGTCCGGAGGGGAGCCTTCAAAAGCGTGCATAAATAGATACATTAACTCTACCCTCAGCTCCACCCTAAACATAATATAAAACTCGAGCGGGATTTTGTCAGGACCCATCGCTTTCCCACGCGGAAGCGAGAGAAGAGCCGCCTCCACTTCTTCCCATGTAATCGCCTCCGACAAAATATCTCTCTGTACAGCTGTTAATAAAGAGGACACAATCCCTGCTAAACAACTATCCACCTTATCTGTTTTTTCATCAGAGTATAGATCCTCATAATAGGCTTGGAAGGCTTTCCAAACCCCTTGGGGAGATTCCTGAATTATTCCCTGATTATCTTTAATTTTAGTAATTTTGTTTTGTACCTCTTTTTGACGGAGTCGGTTAGCAAGAACTCTGCCAGTCTGCTCCCCATACTCATAGCACTGCCTTTTATGGAGCTGAAATTTAGCAGCAGCCTCATCAGCAAACTGCTGATAAACTACAGATTTTTTAATAGCGAGCTTTCTCAACACCTGATTCACATCCACTCCTTCTTTTACTTTTTTGCCCAATTCACATTCCACAGTACTAAGATCCAAGATGCGCTTTTGCATGACTTTCTTCAAATTTTTACACTTTTGTGCAACGTAGCTCAGAGTCTCACCCCTGAGTCCCACCTTAAAAGCGTCCCATACCACCCCTCCTGCAGCAGAGTTCCTGTTTATTTGAAAAAAGCAGGATATCCAATCCCTAATCCGATTACAGTACTCCAAGTCTAAAAGCAATTTCCTATCAAAGGTCCACTCAGAATTGCGGGGGATAAACATGTCAAACTCAACCTCTAAAATTAAAGGGTTGTGATCAGAAATAAACCTTGGGAGAGTGCATATAGACACCTTACCCAACAGAGAATAAGAGACATGAAAATAATCCAGTCGGACCAGCTTTTTGTGAGGAACTGAAAAAAACGTATAACCTGGCTGACCAGCATTAAGCCTGCACCAGACCTCACAGAGTCCATGATCCAAAATCAGTCTACGCACACTTTTATAGACTCGCGGCTTCCTGCCATAACATGCCTGCCTACCAATAACATTAAAATCCCCATCAAAATGTATATTAAGGTCCCCACAAATTATAAGAGGTTGGGGCCAGAGGGACAATTCCAGATTGAACTTGTCAAAACATTCAGAGTCATCCAGATTAGGACCATATACGGTACATATTGTAAAAATCTTATTATTGAAGATAACTTCTGAAATTGCCCACCTTCCCCACTTATCCTCCTTAGATTTCCTGAGCGTTACTACCCCCTTTTTACATAAAATAGCAACACCCCTAGAATTAACTGACTGACGTGAATATGCAACCAGATCCATGCCCAATGATTTAAGCCAGCCCCTATTTGACCATGAAATATGTGTCTCTTGCAAACAGAGAAGATCCCAGGACAGTGCCTGGATTACCTTGGCCAAAACTCGCCGCTTATTAGGATTATTCAAGCCACATATATTAAGAGTGCAAACTACAAATTTACTCATTTATATAAATACATTTTTTATTCCATATACGCCACCACCGCTCCTTGAAAGCTATCCCCCTCTTACCATTCTCATTCTTCACAAAATTAAGGCCACAAGAAGATAATAGAATGCAGGGATTTAGTTTCAGATTAAGACTATGAGCAAAAACATAATAAAATAAAGAGATCGCCCCATACCAGCATAAATAGAAATCATGCAGTGCCGAATTTTTTACCCTCAACTTCCCCCTTAACCTCCCCCCAATACAACCAACCCCTACCCCAAACAACCCCCCCTCCCCCACACAAACCCACCCTGCCAACCCCATAAGGCAATGGAACCATTGTCCCTTGTGATGCAGTCGGGCACCCAGGCCCCCCCACTCCTCATCTCAAACATTAATATTAAACCTGCTTGTCATATCGTAAATGACATATCGTAATTCAGGCATAAAGCAAACAAGTATAAACAGAGAAAGAAGACAAAGCTCAAAAATCCAACATGACCAGTCTAACCACCCTGGTCAGGCTTTTTAAAGTTTGTAGGTCTGCAAAAATTCTTTGGCAGACAGTTCATCAAAAAACATCTGTGTCCGTCCTTTGGCTATAATCTTCAGCTTAGCCAGGTTCTGTAGAAAAACCTGTACTCCTTTTGCCTGGAACTGTGGAATCAACTGCCGCAGCCTCCAGCGAAGGTCAACAGTAGATTGACACAAAATCAGGTCTGACAAAAAAACCACAGTCCTTTGCATAGGCCTTCTTATTGGGTCGTGCCAGGTCATAGAGAGCCTCAGGGGCCAAAAAATTATTTATTGAGATAAGAATTGCCCGAGGGAGAGATGTAGTCTGAGCTGCCTTCTTTCTCTGTTTAGCTGGAAAACGGTGAGCCCTCTGTACCTCTGTCAGCCAGCCCCAGTGTGAGAGCTCAGGAAAAGCCTCGCCCAGCAGCTCGACTACAAACTTGCGTGGGTCCGTACCTTCTTTTCCTTCAGGAACCCCCAAAATTCTGAGGTTATTGCGCCTTGAGCGATTCTCTAAGTCGGATAGTTTCCCTGCAAGTCATCCCGATGAGCTTTCAGAGAGACTGTAATTTCTTTCTGTACGATAAGATCGTCCTCCAGAGCAGAGATTCGGTTTTCAGCCTCATTAATTCTATTAGCCATATCCGCACGTCTTAACCACCCTCCGTATTGAATTCTGTAATTTCTTGGATGCATTCTGTGTGCGTATACTCTCGGCCTGTGTTTCTGCCCTATGTGCCACAGTCAGATTGTGAATTGTTGCCAACGTTATCTCTCCATTGTCGCTCCTGGGAGCACCAGCAGATGCGGTTGGTTGAGATACTGAGGGGGACAGCGATCTTTAGGGCTATGTCAATGTTCACTTTGAAAGTGCATTGTTGAGGCAAGATGGCGGCCACGCTGATGGCCGGTTGAGCGGGCTGCTCCTCTCCTCAGCATTGGGATGTTCCTTGGCCTGCTTAGGTGAAAAATGAAGGGAAAACTTTTCTGATGCTGTGGCGGATTTAGTCTCTACCTGACCCTCCTTCTCGGCGGCTTCATCTGCCTTGCAAACGCTGTTGCTGTTCTTGGGTGCTCGGCGGAGTTATGGCGTCTAAAGCGGTGCCCCGACTAGCGAGACAAAGAGCGGCCGCACTCCCGACCCGCACTCCGGTTAAGACGCGCCTCGATGCTGCCGCATTGAATACCAAAACACCGCATGCAACCGTAGGGGCCCAGTGTGATAATCGGCTGTCCTCAGCATCAGCATTGGAGGCTTCGGACCGGGCTTTGGTGGATGCCGGTCTAGGGGGTACGAAATTGACGACTCAGGCTATTCCGGCAATGTTCAAACAAAGAGCCAACAAAAAGAAATGCCAGGACGAGTCTTCAACTCGGGCGATTCAGGGTAGCAGCGCTCTGCTGGTTCAGGAGAGTACTGATGGTACAATTTCTTTGGTGAGCACGGAAGGCAAAATAATTGGGGAGACAGAAGAAGCTGGTAAGACTCTGATTTTACCTCATTCTGAGGCATTGATGAGCGCTGAGTCTGTGCCTGTGCCTATGTATCAATCCAAGGGCATTCTGGGAGCTGAAGTCATGTCTGAGATTTTAAATGAACAGCCTGCTGCCAATGTTATATATGACTCTGCTACAACATCCTTGTCTGAGGGAGCGAAGGATAGCGCACTTATTGTATCTGCGGTGGTTGAACATTTAGAGCTTGGTGAGTTACCGGAGTTACTGGATAAAGTATCTAATACTGATGATTTCTTCTCCCTGTCTGATCATTCTTCAGTTGAGAGTCTTGAAAAGTATTCTGTGGTACGAACTCGGAGGAAGGAGTAGCAGGGGCGAGTCCAGCTGGTTCAGACACATCACTCTCATGGGACTATCAGAGCTCACCAAATACACTGGTCCCCTCAGTATATCAACCAACCGAGGAAAAAGTTTTTAATGCCTATTCTCAGAAGATGGGACCTAAGACAATGCAGAACAGCCTTTTTAAGATTACAAATGTGGGAAAATTATTATACCATTATGGCCATTTCTTCGGTCTTCAAGGCTGTTATCAGGTTCTGGAATACTAAGTGACGCTATCGTGCAAATCAGTGACCCTGCATCCCTACGTGCATATATATGGATTTTATTATGTCTTCTTTTTATATTATGCATCTCCATTATGAATATATGGATTGCATTGCTCATTTCCCTGTATGTTGTAATATAATTATGAAAAATAATTTTTTCTTTTTAACTGTTTTTTAATATTGTGCTTTTATGATTTTATTGAAACAAAAATCGAATAAAGCTCACTTGAATGAATAAAAAACAAAGAGGATTCTTTGCAGCAACAACAACAATTGCAACAGATTGCTCACCTGCACGAAGAAGTTTCTTGTACTTTATTCAGTGCTATTCCAGTCCTGCAAACTCTGGAACAATTAGTGTAGTTTGTGTGGATGCAGTGGATCCCACAGAAGTACTAAGTCTTCTTTTGTGTGACTCTTGCATTTGGCGCCGATGTTGTTCTCGCGCAAGACGGTTTGGGTGCAAGGTCTGAAGGTGTTTCATCATAGATAAAGTCCCGCAAGAATACTTTTTCCTGATCCACGAGATAAAACTTTCTCACACACAGTGCAGGTGACTTTGCGTGCATTCACCTTCTTCTCTCCTGCTGATATAGAGAAGAAAGCCCACACAATACTCTCTTTCCTTTTCTTAATGGGTTCTTCCTGCTCCTCTTCATCTGCAGGAATATCCTGTGGTGGATTTTGAGATGCCATTTCCTCTCTTGGGAAAAAAACACCCCAAAAATCTAATGAAGAGGCACAGAAAACACAAGAGGTGTTTCTTGAAAAGATGCTTCTGGAAGAATGAAAAAATTGGGTGAGGTCCTTCAGGTACTAGAATAAAAAGCTTCTTAACCAATTAAATACTTTCTTTTGAAGTCACATGGGATCCGTGGACCCGGTGCGCAACCAGCAAGCACCCAATGCGATTCCTGAAAAATATATTTGTACAATAATACATCTTTATTCCAGTTACTAATATACGATATTTTCACAATTATGTTTAATAATCTCTTGCTATAATATACATATGAAAGTTATATGCATCTACTTTTAAAAATTAAACATTTATGGTGGAGTCACGCACCTGGTGTGACAACCGGAAATACGTATATGACGTTGGGTGGGGCAGAGAACTGAACACCCTTCGAATACCCAACGCGCATCGTACATGACTAAACCAATAAGGCGGCAAAATTCTTGGGTTCGCGCACCCACCGTAACTGGTACACGATCAGTATGCAAATACACTTTTTTAGAAAAGAGAAAACATCACAATATTTATATAAGAGTTTAAAAGTTTAGAAAAATAATTTTTTGGACATCACCATTAGAAATTAAATGTAAAATATATTTGAAATTCACTGAAAAAAACATAGGTTTCAGGGATGTTATAGTTAGAAATTAGCATTTAAAAAAACCTTTGAAAATTACTGAAAAAACATAGGTTGCAGGGATGTTATAGATAGTAATTAGCATTAAAAAAAACGTATAAATTCACTGAAAAAAACATAGGTTTCAGTCACGTTATAGTTAGAAATTAGCATGTAAAAAGCCTTTAAAATTCACTGAAAAAACCATAGGTTTCAAGGACGTTATAGTTAGAAATGAGCATTTAAAAAACCTTAGAAATTCACAGAAAAAAACCATATGTTTCAGGGACGTTATAGTTAGTTGGATATTTCACTCATACAAAGCCGGAGAAATTTGTCCGCCATAGTTAGTTGAGCTAACTATAACTCGCCCCCTGCAATGCACTGCTGATGAAGTCACATATTACATCAATCATGACATGGTCAGTGACATCACTGATAACATCTCAAATGACATCACTGATGACATCATCCACGCGATAATCTGATGCACCTCCTCACACCCTAATTTAACCTTTGATACACCCACTCTAAATTACAGTCTACCATTCTCAAAACCATAGACACACCAACACCAATAACTACATACCCATTCACTGATTCTTAGATCTACACACACATCCACTCACTCACCCATACAGTCACTCATACATGCAGTCATTCATCAATACAGCCACTATCATATGCACTCATACACCTCTACAGACAGTTACACACCGCCACTCACCTATAGACTTACAAACACAGCTACTCAGTCATGCAAAGAATCAATCACAGTCATATTTACTCGCCTATACAGTTATACACACAACACCTCACTTATTATACAAATACTAACATATACTTACTCTCTTATACAATCACTGACACAAGCACACACTCATCCATACAGCCACTCTCACAATCACTCACTCTCACATATAGTCATTTTTATAGTCCAATACACACATATTCTGTCTTCCATTCACTCACCAACATACCCCTGCACACACTCATCTACCCATACACCCTTCACAGATGCACTGTTGAACCCATACACCCAGTGAATCACTCACTCACACATCTATGCACAGTCACACACCCCCAACCACCCACAAAGACACTCAGGCACACATACAGATACTCAGACAACCAATGAATAACCCATATAGACACTCATGTAGCTACTCACCAAGCAATGCAGCCACTTACACACCAAGTGACAGACTGATACAGACATTCACAGTTTAGTCACTAGCCCTTGCATTCAGTAAGACACATTTAATAATTCACTTATACAGTCAGTCACGCACCTACTAAATCATCCATTCAGACACTCATACACCCACTCATTCTTCAATACACCTAGGCCTATATATGTATATTACATATTTAAACATTACAGAAACACACAGTCACTGGATGATGTCATCAGTGATGTCATCAGTGATGTCACTGACCATGTCATGATTGAAGTAATGTATGATATCATCAGCAGTGCATTGCAGGGGCGTGAGTTATAGTTAGGTCAACTAACTATAACGGCCAAACTTCTCTGGTTTTGTACGAGTGAAATGTCCAACTAACTATAACGTCCCTGAAACCTGTGGATATATAAAAAATATATATAAATATATATATTAAAAAAATTGAACCGCACACGGCGTCTTTATTGGATTGATGTTTAGGACCCGCTCTCGAGAGGTCCCTTGCGACGATGCAGCTCTCGGTAAGGAGTGGCATATATATATATATATTCACAGAAAAAACCATAGGTTTCAGGCACGTTATAGTTAGGAATTAGCATTTAAAAAACCTCAGAAATTCACTGAAAAAACCATAGGTTTCAGGGGTTTTATAGTTAGCTGGACTTTTCACTTGTACAAAACCATTGAAATTCCCCCATTATAGTTAGTTCAGCTAACTATAACTCGCGCGCCCGCAATGCACTGCTGATGACGTCACATATTACATCACTCATGACATGGTCAGTGACATCACTCATGACATCACTGATGACATCTCAAATGACATCACTGATGGCATCATCCTTGTGATAGAGTGGCAGACCTCCTCTCACCCTAATATAACCTTTGATACACGCATTCAAAAATAGAGACTAAAATTTTCAAAACAATGGACATACCAATACCAATTACAACAACCTCTTCAGTAATTCTAAGATCCACATACACATCCACTCATTCACCAACAGTCCTATACAGTCACTCATACATGTACTCACTCATCATATGTACTCATACACCTATACATCCTGTTACACAATGCCACTCATCCATAGAGTTACTGACACACATAGTCACTCATGCTAATAAAGAATCAAACATACATTTACTTGCATATACAGTTATACACACACCACCACACTTACTTCTACGGAAACTTACACATACTTAGTCTTTTAAACAATCACTTATAGAAACACATACTTATTCATACAGGAACTCTTTCAATCTCTCACTCTCACATATACTCACTTATATACACCAATAGTCACATATACTAGTTTAAAACATATGTAGTTACTCATAAAGACACTATTGAGACAGTCATTCACTCACTAACACACTCATACACACACTCATCCATCCATACAGTCCTGCACACATGCTGCCTTCAACACATACAAACAGTGAGTCACTCATTCATGCACCTATGCACTACGTAATACCCCCCACCGAACCATGCAGACACTCAGACTGATACTCAAACAACCAACTAATAACCTATATAGATACCCATGTAGCTACTCACCAACCCATGCAGCCACTTATACACAAAGTGAGAGACTGATACAGATATTTACATATTTAAACATTACTCACTAAGCCATGTATTCACTATGATACACTTAATCAGTCAGTTACACAATCAAATTTTTCAAAAACAAATCATCCATTTAGACACTTATATACCCATTTATTCTTCCATCGACCTTGAGATATACATATATAAAACATATTTAATTTTCAGAAAAACACACATTCACTGGATGATGTCATCAGTGATGTCATTTGAGATGTCATCAGTGATGTTATGAGTGATGTCACTGCCCATGTCATGAGTGATGTAATATGTGACGTCATCAGCAGTGCATTGCGGGCGCGCGAGTTATAGTTAGCTGAACTAACTATAACGGGGAATTTCAATGGTTTTGTACAAGTGAAAAGTCCAGCTAACTATAACACCCCTGAAACCTATGGTTTTTTCAGTGAATATATATATATATATATATTCACAGAAAAAACCATAGGTTTCAGGCACGTTATAGTTAGGAATTAGCATTTAAAAAACCTCAGAAATTCACTGAAAAAACCATAGGTTTCAGGGGTGTTATAGTTAGCTGGACTTTTCACTTGTACAAAACCATTGAAATTCCCCCGTTATAGTTAGTTCAGCTAACTATAACTCGCGCGCCCGCAATGCACTGCTGATGACGTCACATATTACATCACTCATGACATGGTCAGTGACATCACTCATGACATCACTGATGACAGCTCAAATGACATCACTGATGACATCATCCAGTGAATGTGTATTTTTCTGAAAATTAAATATGTTTTATATATGTATATCTCAAGGTCGATGGAAGAATAAATGGGTATATAAGTGTCTAAATGGATGATTTGTTTTTGAAAAATTGATTGTGTAACTGACTGATTAAGTGTATCATAGTGAATACATGGCTTAGTGAGTAATGTTTAAATATGTAAATATCTGTATCAGTCTCTCACTTTGTGTATAAGTGGCTGCATGGGTTGGTGAGTAGCTACATGGGTGTCTATATAGGTTATTAGTTGGTTTTTTGAGTATCAGTCTGAGTGTCTGCATGGTTCGGTGGGGGGTATTACGTAGTGCATAGGTGCATGAATGAGTGACTCACTGTTTGTATGTGTTGAACACAGCATGTGTGCAGGACTGTATGGGTGGATGAGTGTGTGTATGGGTGTGTTAGTGAGTGAATGACTGTCTCAATAGTGTCTTTATGAGTAACTACATATGTTTTAAACTAGTATATGTGACTATTGGTGTATATATGTGAGTATATGTGAGAGTGAGAGATTGAAAGAGTTCCTGTATGAATAAGTATGTGTTTCTATAAGTGATTGTTTAAAAGACTAAGTATGTGTAAGTTTCCGTAGAAGTAAGTATGGTGGTGTGTGTATAACTGTATATGCAAGTAAATGTATGTTTGATTCTTTATTAGCATGAGTGACTATGTGTGTGAGTAACTCTATGGATGAGTGGCATTGTGTAACAGGATGTATAGGTGTATGAGTACATATGATGAGTGAGTACATGTATGAGTGACTGTATAGGACTGTTGGTGAATGAGTGGATGTGTATGTAGATCTTAGAATTACTGAAGAGGTTGTTGTAACTGGTATTGGTATGTCCATTATTTTGAAAATTTTAGTCTCTATTTTTGAATGTGTGTATCAAAGGTTATATTAGGGTGAGAGGAGGTCTGCCACTCTATCACAAGGATGATGTCATCAGTGATGTCATTTGAGATGTCATCAGTGATGTCATGAGTGATGTCACTGACCATGTCATGAGTGATGTAATATGTGACGTCATCAGCAGTGCATTGCGGGCGCGCGAGTTATAGTTAGCTGAACTAACTATAACGGGGGAATTTCAATGGTTTTGTACAAGTGAAAAGTCCAGCTAACTATAACACCCCTGAAACCTATGGTTTTTTCAGTGAATTTCTGAGGTTTTTTAAATGCTAATTCCTAACTATAACGTGCCTGAAACCTATGGTTTTTTCTGTGAATTTCAAAGGTTTTTTAAATGCTAATTTCTAACTATGCCTACAGAGATAGGACATGTGAAGAAAGAAGAAAAAATGCACAGAAAGAAACAAAAGAAGTGCAGAAAGAAGCAACAGAAGTCCTCAAATACGAAGATAAGTGCAGGAAGAAGGATAACGTGCAGAAAGAACAAAAAGAAGAGCAGAAAGAAGCCTTGTTGCAAAATCATCCTGTACCCTCAACTTTTTCAGACGGATACTGGTGGTAACTGAGTCTTACTAACCAGTCCTAGAGCCAGTGCTATGTTAAAAGACACTTAGAATACAGTGAAAACACCTACATACACTAGGGAACATTATGCGTTGGGGTCCCCCTGTGATTAGCATGACCTCCTCTGTAAGCCCCTAGTATATAATAGGGCATGGAGATTAAAACTACCTCTTAAAACAGGCCACAGGGCGTTTTTGCACACGTTAACTCAGGCCCCGTCCCCTCCATTCACCACTGTGTAAACACGCCCTGTGTCCATTTTTAGTTGGGAGATTAAGTTCATTTGAATCCTGAGGGTCCCTAGGGTCCAACTAGCCCACTAGGTACCTCCAGTAAGTGCCACAGAGCTGCGTTGCAGAGAGGTGTAAAAAGTGGCACGGCCTGGACCACCTCTCTGCAATGCAGCTCAGTGGCGCTTACTGGAATCACTTGGTGGGCTAGTTAGCCCCCAGGGGCCCTCAGTATTGAAGGGAAATTATATCCCCAATTTAAAACGTGCCATAGTGCGTGTTTGCACACGTCACCTCAGGCCCTGTCCCCTCCCTTCACCACTGTGTAAACGCGCCCTGTGGCTGTTCTAAGTTGAGAGATTAAGTCCCCTTGAATCCTAAGGGTCCCTAGGGTCAAACTAGACCACTAGGTACCTCCAGTAAGCGCCACAGAGCTGCGTTGCAGAGAGGTGTAAAAAGGGGCTTGGCCTCAGAAAACCTGGCTGCAGCGCAGCTCCCTGGCGCATACTGGAGATGCCTGTTGGGGGCGCATTTGCAGAGTGCTGCACGGAGGGGGCATGGCCTCCGGCACGATGCCAGTCTTTTATTTATTTTAGTTTTTTAAGAAGGGGGGCTGTTTGGTTCCCCTTCTTATTCTAATTTATTGGCCCTGATGACCCCATCCCCCAGGGCCAGTCTCCTAATTATATTTTTTTGACCCCAATCCCCAGGGCCGGCCACTGTTTTTTATTATTTTTAAAAAATATATATTTATAGACACACCTAGGACATGCTGGACAAACCGTACGTACCTATCACCATGACGATTTGCGTGATATTCATTAAAAGGCGACTATGCATGCAATGAATCCACGTGGAATGTATTTACACCACTAGTGAAGCTCTGACATGTCTGATGCCCTACCATGCCTAATCCTGGTAGACACCCTTGTCGTTTATTTATACAAACATGGGTAGCTATTGACGGGCACATTTAATACACATGCACACCAAGCCATTCAAAGGGGATTCGACAAATATTCGACCAAAACCATGCAAGAAACCCCCCTCACGGTTAATAAAACACACATCCACTGCCGGATGTGTAATACTTTTTATTTTACTCTCTGGAAAGGGGACGAACATCACTTGAGAGTCACAGCATGCTCCTGACAGAGCCCAATGCTGTGTTACACCCACCATTGCCTGCCGAGTGCCACCCACCTCTGTGTTGTATTCCACTAGCTAGTGCATATGCTATGACACTCTCTAGCCCATGTGCACTGTAACACCACCCCGTGAATATGTCATGCCATACTTGTCTTCGCTCGGGTTATATTGCCCCATCTAACGTGCCTTTCTCGATGCCTATGTTATAACGCACAGTGCTATGCCATACATATTACAATCTGGGATCCATATCTTTGTCACAGTGCATATGCAACGTTACACTCCCCAGCACATATTTTATATTACAACTTTAGAGACTAGTTAGGTTACACAACACTGCCCTGTGCATATTACACTCCAAGGCGCATATCGCATAGCACGCGCTAGTGCCTGTGCTATCTCGCGCTCTCCAATGAATCTGTCATTGCGCACAATGTATTGCATATTATATTTCACGCCCGGTTCATCTTATATCACACTTTTTGGTGCATAGTTTATACCATACACTATATCTAGTTTTCATTTTCAATCGTGCTCTCAGGACTATGTTCTATATAACACTGTGTTCACCTACCCTTTTCACGGGCATTACATTTTGCGATAGGGGGTGGAGGGTCAGGGGGTGTTTCTGCCAAGTGAGCCCGGAGTCACAGTCACAAACGTCCTCTTCTTCCTGAATAAAAGTGAGATTATGCTGCATACTTGTTCATATTTTAAGTAGTTCGCACAGACACAATGTTTTAAAAACAATAAAGTTCCTAATACCCGCCTTCTCTGAACAGTTAGCTTGCTGCCCCATCCCCTTCCTCCCTATCCTCTGTTGTGTGAATCCATGGACTAGCCTCCTCCCTCCTGCCATGCATGGTCTGATGTGCTGCCACTGCCCTCAATTTAGTATGATGTACCAGTCCACTCCTCCTGCCCTCCATTGCCCAATTCTATGCCCCATCATTGACCTCCTGCTTAAACTCTGTGCTTAGCTTGCTGCCCCTATTCTCCTTCCCCCTGCCCTCCGATGTCTTTGTGCATGCCCCTGCTCCATCCTTTTTGCCCACCATGTCCCATGGACCTGCCACTCCTATCTACTCTGAGTGTTCTGTTGAGCTGCCACTCCCCTCCCACCTGCCTAGCATTGTCAGATGACTGTAACCTGTCCCTGCCACCTCCACCCTGCCTGTCCACATGCCATGCCCCTATCCTCTTCCTCCTGTCCTACATGGTCCATTGTACTGCCACACCCTTCTGCCCTCCCTGGTCTGTTGTGCTGCAACTGCTCCTCCTGCCTGCCCCGTGTGGTCTGTTGTGAGGTCCCTTCCCCTGAACTTTCTTGTCTGTGCACAGGTCCTGACCCTCCCTTCTATCCTCCATCGTCCTTTGTGCATGCCCCTCCACCCTCCTTCTTGCCCATCATAGCCATTGTGCTGCCACTAACCCTCCCACTTGCCATGCATGGTCTTCTGTGCTGCCATGGCCCCTCCCACCTTCCCTGTGTGGTCAGTTAGCTGCCCCTGACCCCCTCCCACCTTCCCTCCATGGTCTGTGTGTATGCCATCTCAGTCTCACTGTTGCTCTTCATGGTGTGTCTTGCTTCTAGTGCCCGTCCTGCCTGACCTCCATGGCTATCTTGCTGCTCCTGCCCTGCCCCCTTGCCCCCAGCCCTACTCCCTCCCTCCTGGCTTGTCTGTTCCATTGTAATGCCCCTGATCCGTCCCTCCTGCCCTTTATGGTCTGTTATGCTGCAGCTTTCTCTCCTGTCTGTCCATTATGGTCAGCTAGCTACCATTGCCTCTTGCCCCTCTGTTCTCTGTTGTCCATGTGCATGGTCCTGTCCCCTCCCTCTTGCTTTCTATGGATTGTTGTGCTGCACTCCCGTCCTGCATGTCCTGTGTGGTGTATTGTGCTGCTGCAAACCCTGATGCCTGCCCTGCAGGGTCAGTTTGGTGCACCTCTCCATGTCCCTCCTGTCCTCTGTTATCCAAGTCCATGTCCCTATCCCATTTCCTTCCATGATCCAATGTACCATACTTGCGAACATTTTGAACTTGGTAAGAGGGAGATTTTGAAAAAAAACTGGGGTATTGATTTTCCCCTTTGAGTTACATTGAAAAAGAGGATATTGTAGACAGGAGACAGATCAAATAAAGCCCATTTGAGCTTAAAAATATTGGACGTTTCCTGGCTGAATCGGGTCTGTTGGCATGTATGGTTGTACTACCATTGCCTCTTCCTTCTGCCCACAATGGTCTATTACATTGCCACAGCCTTGAAGGAGGGTAGATTTTGTATCACAGGGGGCCCCTGGCCCGTTCTGTCCACACCTGAAGTATGAGACCCTTGTCCTTGCCCTGCCAGCTGCATTTGTAGGCCGTATTAAATTGACCAGCGGGTCCTGTGTTGCTATATAATTATCCTGAGACATCCTTACCACTCAGCCAGCATAAAACCCCTGTGTAGGCCCTTCTGTTCAATATGTAGGCCTCTTTGTTAAATTGACCATAGCTCTGCAATTTTAGTGTATAGCAGTCTGAAGGCAGGTCTGCGAGGCCTTCTGATCCAAACTAGTAGCCCCCACCCTACCCGAGTGCTCCGTGCTCGGTATCAAAGTTCAACATCCCCCTGAAGCTGTCGACATACAGTAGGCTGCATCCTGGACTGGTACTTGCTTCCTGGGCAGGTTTCCCGCTTTTAAGGAAGTGGCAACCGCAGAGCGTCAAGTTAGGAGAACTGAGGAGATTTTATACATGAATATATTGAATTCCCGTACAATACCCATTATTTTCTGCTTGCTCTATGGAACTTACGATAAGCGATTGGCCTGAGAGAATGACCTTTTCACCCAGTCCATTGTCAGCATTAAGTGGGTAAATGACGAAATGTCTGGTAAAATCTGCAGACGAAGCTTTTGGGTAGCATACGTAGGTAGATGTAGCGTGCAAAGGAGCCCACAAAATGATATAAAAAGGGAGCACCCACAGATATCGACGGACTACCTCGCGGTCTGTATGTAGGTTAACAGGCAGTGCAGGTTTTCCCCAAGAGCTGGGAGCTCTTGTCTTCCTTTGCTTAAAATGTCTTGCTCTGCTTTGCTTGAAGTATCTTATTCTATTTTACCTATATGAAATGTCATGTTATGTTTAACCATTGTTCTCTTTACTTTTGCATTTAAAAGATTTTGTATTGTAATTGCAGGAATGCTTGCTCTAAGAGTAAACGTGAGTGTTCCTAGGTAACATTTTCCTTGGTGTAACTTGTTTCCCATGATGCATTTATAGATGTGTTTTCTCTCTCTCTCTGTCAGTACATTAATTGAGATGCAGAGAATATTATGACAGCTGTATGATTATCTGGATTCTGTATTTTGTACTTTATGTCTCTATTCTGCGGTTTCTTTGAAGTTGCATCTTCTCATTAAACTGCCATTGTATTCTGCCTCCAATTCCATGTCTCATATGTCTGTTTTCTTCATTTTTGGAGCAAGCATTCCTAGGCACCCCGGCTCAAATTAAGGTGCCCCTTTTGTCCCTGACTCACTCTCCTGCTCAGTTCTGTGGTGGCTCCCGGGGATCTGGGGACCGCCCCTAGCTTCCTTGACCCGTAATAGATCTTCCCTCCAACAGCCTCTCTTGCAAGTCCTGTATTGTTGGTTTGTTGCCCCTGCCCCCCTTTCCACTGCCCTCCATAGTCTGTTGTGCTTCCACGGCCCTTCCTGCCTGCTCAGTGTGGTTAAATTGTTGCCTTTGCACCCTCCTACCTGCCTTCAATTTTCAGAGTCCGTGCCCCTGGCCTCTGCCTCTCAACAGTATCCTAATGAACAACTAGATTGCTAACATTCTATATTTATTACAAAAGTGTGGAACGCCTGACATCATCTTGATGTAATCAAAACTGTAATACCTAGAGCATTTCCTTTAGAAATTACATATATGAGAGGGTCTTATTGGCATCAAAATTATGGTTAGTGCTCTAAAAGACTAAATTAAGGACATATTTTCTGAGTTTTCAAATAGCGACAAAGCACTTTTAAATTATTTGTTATCTTTATGTTTTTTTATCCAGTTGACCACTTGATTAAATGTTGCACTTAGGGGAGAGGATGTGGTGTTACTTCCAGAACTGCAGACTTTGCAACTGGGGAACCAGGTTGAAGTTTCTGCTTCAGCTCGACATTCTGTGATTCTGGTCAAATCACTTAGACTCCCCATGTCTACAACCAAAATGAATTTGTTCTTGTGTGATGTAACCAATGCTCATGTAAAGCACTCCAATACCTGACAAGTCTGCACTATATAACACTGCAAAAACACAAAATAATAAGTGTTTTGCACAGTTCTGTCATTGGGCTATATTTGGGCTACATCTGGGTGATTTTGGGCTACATTTGGGCTCTTTTGTCTCCGGTGGCCATCTTGGGAGATTTATTTGTTATGAAGTTTCCTAATTTCCTCATGTACTGCAGTCTCCTCAGTAGGAAATGCTTTCAGTTTTTTACTTTGATTCCATCATGAAGGTATTCAGATATGTCACACATTTGCCATAAATTCTGAATGTTAGCACTCTAGTTGCTCATTAGATCACTGTAGTAAAACTACTGCACCATGGAAGTCTGCTCCTGGTATTAAAAGTGCATGTTTCAGTCTGCATGTCAGAATTTTTTAATGAAATAGAAGAGGATTTGAGAAGTCACTCAAAATGTGCCCTCATTTTCTTTCTTCAGCATTAATCATAATTTCTATGGCAAAATGAACCTCCTCATTGTGTTCCTTTTTAAATTAAATGTTTTAAGTGTTACCAGTTTATTCCAATCAAGATGGCTTCAGGTGTGCCATACTTTTGTCATAATGAAGACAGTAAGCGCTCTAGTTGTTTTTAAGAACATTCTGGGACATTCTGTCATTGGGCTATACTTGGGCTACATCTGGGTGATATTTGGGCTACATTTGGGCTCTTTTGTCTCTGGTGGCCATCTTGGAAGACTTATTTGTTATGAAGTTTCCTAATTTCCTCATTTACTGCAGTCTCCTCAGTAGGAAATACTTTCAGTTTTTTACTTTGATTCCATCAAGAAGGCATTCAGATGTGTCACACATTTGCCATAAATTCAGAATGTTAGCACTCTTTTTGCTCATTAGATCACTGTAGTAAAGCTACTGCTCACCAGGGAAAACTGCTGCTGGTATTGAAAGTGCATGTTTCAGTCTGCATGTCAGAATTTTTTAATGAAATAGAAGAGGATTTGAGAAGTCACTCAAAATGTGCCCTAATTTTTCTTTCTGCAGCACTAATCATACTTTTTATGGAAAAATGAACCCCCTCATTTTGTTCCTTTTTAAATTAAATGTTTTAAGAGTTACCACTTTAATCCAAGCAAGATGGCTTCAGGTGTGCCATACGTTTATCATAAGTAGGACTGTTAGCGCTCTAGTAGTTCTTTGGAACACTCTGGGAAGCTGCAGTAGAACACAAAGGAATCAACTGACAGTCTCTGCCCTTGTTGGATGTACATGTTTTACTGAGAATGTCAGACTTCATTCTCACATGACTGAGAACGATAATGTGAATTTACAGAAAATAAGCTCTCAGTTTAGCCTATAGATCACCTTCCAAACCTCTGTGGTAAAAGCATGAGAAAATATTTTTCTCTCAATCATGATATCCCAGCAGAAGGCTTTTTCACATGGTGAAATCACCTTAGAACATACCACAATTCCTAAAATGAGTATGGTACCATCAACAAATGATTTATAATGTAACTAAAGTCTTAAAACCTTCTATTAACTGCAATGCTTTTTAATGAGGTGCTATCATGTATATTGGTCCCAAGATGGCTGCCAACACTTCTTGGATGTCGTGCTGACAGCCAATCAGATCTCAGGATGAGATGTGTGGTTAGGCTCCGCCCACATATATATATGCTTTTAAATGCTATTTTCTCAGGAAATACTGAACAGATTTACACCAGACCTGCAAAAGGCACTTCCTTGACCTTATGGCTACCTCTCTGCCAAATTTCAAGTAATTCTGTTCAGCCGTTCGGGCTGTAGCTGTGTCTAAAGGTCCTATGGAAAAATGCATGGGGAAAACGCGTTTTGGGACCCCCCTTTTTTCTCGGCCCCTGCTTGACGAATCCCCCCGAGACTTTCAGGGTAGGAGCGGAGCGTAGCGCCCCACCTATTTTGAAAATTTCGCGAGGATTCGTCGACCGGCGCCAAAGTTATTCCAAATAGAATGTTGCGGATTTCCTATGGAAACAGGGTCCTAACTATAACTACCTACTGGCGACCGCCAGTAGGTAATATACATATATATATATATATATATATATATATATATATATATATATATATATATATATATATATTCACTGAAAAAACCATAGGTTTCACACATGTTATAGTTAGCTGGACATTTCACTCGTAAAAAACCAATGAAATTCCCCCGTTATAGTTAGTTAGTTCAGATAACTATAACTCGCGCACCCGCAATCCACTGCTGATGACGTCACATATTACATTACTCATGACATGGTCAGTGGCATCACTCATGACATCACTGATGACATCATCCTTGTGATAGAGTGGCGGTCGCGCAATTTATAGTTATCTGAACTAACTAACTATAACGGGGGAATTTCATTGGTTTTTTACGAGTGAAATGTCCAGCTAACTATAACATGTGTGAAACCTATGGCTTTTTCAGTGAATTTTCATTTTAAATGCTAATTCCTAACTATAACGTGTGTGAAACCTATGGTTTTTTCAGTGAATTTCAAAGGTTTTTTAAATGCTAATTTTTGAATTTTTTATTATATTTTTTAATATATTACTTTTACAACAAGTTACCTATGTATACATTTATAGATTATCTGTATCCTTTAATTTGGTGTGGCTCATTTTTTTTTACTTTGAATTTGGATAAAGTTCAACAGCATAGTTAATATCTTCTATTAACTTATGTACACTTTAATTCAATCTGTTTTTTTTTTCTAAAATGTTTAGGGTGCGCGCACTGAGCGCGCACCTAGTATGCATGCGTACGTTTGTCATGTACGCATGCGTACGTTATCTACGTACGCATACATACGTTTTAGAGCGCGCTCGCAGCGCGCACCTAGTACGCATGCGTATGTTTTTTGTGTACGCATGCGTACGTTATCTACGTACGCATACGTACGTTGTAGTACGCGCTCGCAGCGCGCACCCAGTACGCATTCATACGTACGAGGTGTGCGCATGCGTACGTTCTCCATGTACGCATGCGTGCGTCGTACGTGCTCCGCGCGCTACACTCGCGCATACGCGCGGAGTACGCGTGCTGACGTTCGCGCATGCGCGCGTGCTGCGCGCTACGTACGCGCATAATACTTATGCGCTTGCGCGCGTACACGTTCGCGCATGCGTTATTGCACCGTGCGTGCTCTGAGCTTGCTCCGTGCGCGCACCTCGAGTTATGTCATTAATAAAACAACACTTTTAATTGGTTTTCAGTACTTTCAGTTTCAGATTGTTTCAACACCACACCCAATCCCCTCATGGCAAGTCATGTGATCAAGAAACGTCACTTTTCATTGGTTCAAAGTACTTTCAGTTCCAGATTCTTCCAAAACCACACCCACTCCCCTCATTATTAGTTCTGATTCCCTGGGAGAAGGAGCTACTCTGTTTTTGTGAGACAATGGCAGAGCAGCAGCAATCTTCTGAGAGTGAACAGGACACTCTTGAGAGACAGAGGCAGAGGAAGCAGAAAGACTCCTTCATATGGCAGTATTTCACTTTTCCAGAAGGCCAAAAGAAGGTGAATGCACCAAAAGTCACCTGCACACTTTGTCAGCGGACCTTATCACGTGGGAATGCTAATAAGAAGTACTCTTTTAGTATTCACACAATGTTGAGGCACGTTGAAAAAGTTCATCCTGCAACTTTTCGTCGAGCTTCTGGGGCAAACCCTCCACCTGCTCAGCCGATGACATCTGCAGCAGCTCAGCCGAGCACATCTTCTGCGATGGTGCCTTCACCTTCTTCCACACCTCTGGAATACGTCCTTGTTTTGCGAGGATGTGTACACGGTGCATGGATTGCGGTGCTCTTATTTCTATGGGTGAGAGCAGTGTTGATCTCATTCAGAGAAGATTTGAGCAGCACTCTTGCACTAGGCCATAGTTTTTTGTTTAGTTTTTTCGTTTTTCTCTTCCTCTGTCCCTACATTAACTCAAGGTCTCTTTTTAGAGCCACCTTAAATCTAAACACTTTAACTTGATTTTTTTTTCGATTTTTTTTAAGGCTTTTTTTCGGGTGCGCGCAGAGTGCGCACACCCCGCGATGTTTTTTAAAAAAATGTAAATCTTTTTTTTTGGCCCTTCGTGGTCCTACTGTGACCCCCTGACAATAGCTAGGGGGTCAAGAACTCTGCCCCCTATTCACGTTCTCCACCTTTCCTTTTCAGTGCGACAGACAAAATGGCGGCCGACACTTCCTGATTTCGACCAATTCGAATGTTTACTGACATCTAACCAACCAATCAGAATTACGCTCGCGCACGGCAGGGTGCACGCACAGGGCTTGCACAGTGCACGCACGCTGCGTGTGTATAGATATTGATATGCTTTTAAATGCTATTTTCTCAGGAAATACTGAACAGATTTACACCAGACCTGCAAAAGGCACTTCCTTGACCTTATGGCTACCTCTCTGCCAAATTTCAAGTAATTCTGTTCAGCCGTTCGGGCTGTAGCTGCGACTAAAGGTCCTATGGAAAAATGCATGGGAAAAACGCGTTTTGGGACCCCCCTTTTTTCTCAGCCCCCGCTTGACGAATCCCCCCGAGACTTTCAGGGTAGGAGCGGAGCGTAGCGCCCCACCTATTTTGAAAATTTCGCGAGGATTCGTCAACCGGCGCCAAAGTTATTCCAAATAGAATGTTGCGGATTTCCTATGGAAACAGGGTCCTAACTATAACTATCTACTGGCGACCGCCAGTAGATAATATATATATATATATATATATATATATATATATATATACATATATATATATATATATAATATATATTTTATTCAACAATAGTGCCCAGGTGCTTGGAGGAGCACTCAACGGTTCACCTACCATCCGGTAATTATGATCAGCCTGCCACAATATTCCGTATGCTTGCCTGACGTGTTTCGAGGTGAAAAGCTCTTTCTCAAAGGCTAGTTGCTGTAACAGATGGCGCTGTGAAAGCTTCTTTTATTTTCAATGCTTCCATTGGTTGTTGGCCCCCACTTGGCCTCGCTTGGTGTAGTACTTGCGCTGCTGCATTCTGGGACATATAGTCCCTCAAACATTTAGCTATTTACCCTAAGTGGGTCCTAGACACCAATATTAATAATTTGAAGCTTATTTATTTCCTTTAGTAGGATTGGTGCAAGTTGATTTACATATGGCTCGCCATGTTGACAGGTTGCGGAGTAGTTCCCAACCCCAGCCTCTCCTTCATCACAAGATGGTGCTCCACCCACGGCAGGATTGCCGTGTACAAATTTGATCCAGCAAAAGTGCCCAGGTGCTTGAAGGAGCACTTAACGATTCGTCTACCATCCAGTAATTATGATCAGCCTGCCACAATATTCTGTTTGCTTGCCTGACGCGTTTTGAGGTAAAAACCTCTTTCTCAAAGGCTAGTTGCTGTAACAGATGTATATATATATTGTTTTCGTATTAACTGAAAAGCTTTATATACTATACTTTCCATCTGTTGCTTTTTCTTATAAGCTGCTGATCTTCTTTTATATTGTTGTAAATTCATTAATACATTTCCAATTACTCTTTTTCTAAACATTCTTCTTCTTATAGCCTTATACTGATTCTGCCTTCTTATCAGATGTTTTGTTTTTCTACAATTTGAAGTTCTTTCAACATGACTAATTCTCTTTTGTTTCTGATTTGTTGTTAAACTTTTTATTTATTTTTAGGACATTTTCCACAGTGTTCAATCTTCATAATAGTGTTTTAAGAAACTGTCAAGTTCTCTTACCAGAAGATTTTTTTTCTGTATAATATTGTGTGTATCATCTAATTTATTCTTTTCATGTTTCTTTAAGTAGTACTGTTTTTTGTGCTCTTCTTTTTTCATGTTTTCTTGCCATCTTTAAGTTTTTTCATTAAGCAAAGTAAACATCTAAAAAACAAATAACAGTTTTAATACTATGTTACATAAATTAATAATGTTAAATTAATTAGATAATAATATTCATAATAATCACTAACCAGTTATATAAATTACATTGCCATCGTCTCCATTAGCAATAAATATGTAGGATATCTAACTATGCACATTAGAAACGCTGTAAATGGTTTAAAGTCTGGCAGAAAAAGTTTATAAATTGGTATACCCTATCATTTTCTACATCAATGTCTTTCTACTTATTATACAGGATAGACAGGTATGAACCTGTGTAATCAACTGCTTACATCAGCCCTGTCCAGCAAACACATCTACGTTTGTGGTACTGAAATGTGAAATACTTCTGTTAATATTTTCCCAGTAGTGTGATAGACTGTATACTTTTAACTTAGCATCCTCAGCTGCACCATACGTCAAACTAAATGCAGAGTTAGCGACATACCTAACACATGGTAGCACTCACACATTCAAATATCACACAGTATACGTTTAGTCTAAAGCACACACTTCACTATGTACGACATACTTGCAGTGTGCCATTGCAGAGACTTATATGGAGTAGGATACAGGTAAATACATCTAGCAACATGTTTTAAAGCTCAGTTGTCTCTAACATTTTCATTAGAAAGGCGGGAGCTCTCAATGCCAGGCCTAAGCCAAAATGAAAGGCTAACTGCCATCAAGCCACTCTCTTGAGTGTCAGCGTCTATCTAGAGATCTCTATAAGTGTGTCAGTGCCTTTTTAGAGGTACAAAATACGTTAAAACAACTGTATACTTGCTAGACTACCCTTGTTTCACATTGCAAGCTTTCTAAATGTGCGTTAGAAGCTCAATTAGTCACTTTCTGCTCATTACACAGGGCAGCCAAGCATGAAAGTGTGTGTTCAAGTGATTTTATGATCCCAGCCTAGCTAAGAGATCTCTGCTTCTGGGACTGAATGCTGAAGGATCTCTGACAAGATTTGTGCAGGGGTAGAATAGGCTGTAAAGTTTTTAAGTTAGTCTCAGTTCAGTTTTGCAGAGACTTATATAGACTAGGAAAGAGATTAATACATCTATGCACATGCTTCACACCTCAAGTTTGTCTACCAGTTTCACTAAAGTCACAATGCCAGGCCTAAGCCAAAATAAAAGGCCAACTCCTGTCATACCACTCTGATGAATGTCAGCATGTTTCTAAAGACCGCAATGAGTGTAGCAGTGTCTTACAAGAGGCAACATGATAGATTCAAACAACCTTGTGCGTACTATACTACCCGTGTTAGACACCATATGCTTTCTAAATGTCTGTACAAGAATCTGCTTGAATCACTTTCTGCTCATTACACAGCTGTGCTGGGAATGAAAATGTGTGCTAAAGTGTTATCATGATGCCTGCCTAGGTAAGGGATCTGTACTTCTGCGACTAAATGATTTAGCAGCTCTGACAAGATTTTTGCGGCGGTATGATAAACTGCATAGTTTGTAAGTTGGGGTCATCAGCTGCACAACATGTGTTAGACTACACATAAAAATACAGACATATCTAAGATATGGTAGTAGTTAGACATTCAAACTTGACAGAGTAAGCTTTCAATTTAAAACACTCACTTCACTCTCTACAATCTACTTGAAATGTACCTTTGCAGAGACTTATATGGACTGGGATACAGGTTAATACATCTGCCAACATATTTTGAACCTCACTTTTCTCTGCCACTTTCATTACAGAGTCAGAGCTCACAATGCGAGGCCAAATGAAAGGCCAACTCCTGTCATGCCACTCTTGTGAGTTTCAGCATTTTACTACACACCTCAATAAGTATTGCAGTGCCTTTTAGGGGTTACATGACACATGTAAAAAAGCCTGTAGATATTAGACTGCCTCTCTTTCACACCACATCCTCTCAACAGGTTTGTAAACAAGCTGCATAGATTAATTTCTGCTCATTGTACACAGCAGGCGGCTATGCAACGGTGTACTCGACTCCTTCTTTGAGGCCTGCCTAGCTAACAGATCTGTGCTTCTAGGACTGAATGCTGAAGTAGCTCTCACAAGATTTGTGCAGGAGTATGAAAGACTGCATAGTTTTTTAGGTGAGGGTCATCAGCTGTACCACACATGTCAGACTAAAAGTAGAAGTACAGACATATCTGACACATGAGAGCACTCACACATTCAATCTTGACAGAGTAAGCTATCAGGTTAAAGCACCCACCTCACTATCTACGCCTACTTGAAGTGTAAATTTGCAGAGACTTATATGAGCTAGGATACAGGTTTACGCATTTTCCAACATGCTTTAAACCTCACTTTTCTCGACCACTTTCTTTAGGGCGTCAGACCTAACAATGGCAGGCCTAAACCAAACTTAAACATTAACTCTTGTCATGCCACTCTTGTGTGTCTCAGCATCTTTCTAAAGATCTTAATGAATGTGTGTGTGCCTTTTAGAGGCAAGTTGACATATGTAAAGAACCTTATAGGTGAAACACTATCTCAGTTTTACACCGAATGCTTTCTTAGTGTCTGTACAAAAGGCTACATGAATCCCTTTCGACTCATTACAGAGAACAGCCAGGTATGAGTGTGTGTGTTCAACTGATTTTGTGATGCCTACATAGAGAACAGATTTGTGCTTGTGGGACTGATTGCTGAAGTAGCTCTCACAAGATTTGTGCAGGCGTATAATACGCTATATAGTTTTAAAGTTAGGCTGATCAGCTGCACCACACACATTTCAGACTACATGTTAAAGTGAAGACATACCTAAGACATGGTACAGGTCAGATATTCAAACTTTAGAGAGTATGCGTTCAGTTTAAAGCCCACACCTCACCATCTACGGCCTACTTGAAGTGTACCTTTGCAGAGAGTCATAGTGACTAGGACAGAGGTTAATACATTTGGAAACATGTATTAAACCTCACATTTCTCTACCAGTTTCATTAGAGAGACAGAAGTCCCAATGCCAGGCCTAAGCCATACTGAGAGGCTGACTCTTGGTATGCCACGCTTGTGAATGTCAGCATGTTTGTAGAAACTCCAATGACTGTGTCACTGCCTTTCTAGAGGCAAGATAATACATTCAAGAACATGTATATGAAGTATACTACCTCTGTGTGATACCACATGCTTTCTAAATGTCTGTACAAGAAGCTACATGAATAATTCTCTGCTCATTACACAGCAGAGGTGGTTATGAAGGTGTGTGCTCAAGTGTTATAATGATGCCCGCCTAGCTAACAGATCTGTGCTTCTGTGACTAAATGCTGAAATAGCTGTGACAAGGTTTGTGCAGGGATATAATAGTTTGTACAGTTTTTAATTTAGACTGATCACCTGGACCACACGTATCAGACTACACGTAGAAGTGCAGATATACCTGAGACATGGTAGCAGTTAGACATTCAAAGTTGACACAGTACACTTTCAATTTAAAGCACTAACGTCACTATCTACAGCCTACTTAAAATATATATTTGCAGAGACTTATGTGGACTGGCATAGAGGTTAATACATCTACCAAGATGTTTTAAACTTCATTTTTCTCTATCACTTTCTTGACAGAGTCAAAACTCACAATCCCAGGCCTACACCAAAATGAAAGGCCAACTCCTGTCATGCCACTCTTGTGAGTCTCAGCATCTTTCTAAACACTTCAACAACTGTGTATCGGCCTTTTAGAGGTTATTGATATGCAAATAACCCTTTATACATTAGAGTACCCCTGTTTCACAACACATACTCTCTAAATGTTTGTAAAAGAAGCTCCATGGATCACTTTCTGCTCCTTATACATGGCAAGCTTGTATGCAACTGAGGGGTATATGTACAAGATTTGCCACTAACTACTGTTAGCGTTAGTTAGCGGCAATTTTTCTACCGTCTTGTACCACTGAAAACTATCACCATGGTACCGACGTATTTACAATACGTCGCTACGTGGCAATAGTGTCTCATTGTGGCGGGATTTGTTGATGTTAACCTTTGTGTTACAGCGATAAAAATCTTGCCGCAAACGTGAAAAGTGTGGCATCCAGAAACTGCACGCTAATCAGCACGACGCCACTTTTTTCACGCTTTGCATGAAAATTAACTACAAAACACCTGCAAAGTTCCCAAAACACTCCAAAAAATTAGCTGCAGAATCATGGAGCAAGCTGGACCCAATAATGAAGGAGAGAACAACACCCCCTAACACCTCAAACAGCCAGGAGGACCAGCCAGAGACCCAGAGAAAGAGGAAAAGGAAAATCAGGTTTTGCCAGCAGGAAAATGATGGCAGAGGTGACAGACAAACAACACCAGCTGTTTGTCAGCTCCACTGTGTTTGTCATCTCCACCATGTCATTGGGGATCAAAAATGCAATATGGCAGTCCATCATAGCCAAGGTGAATGCTGTTGCAGAGGTCAAGAGGACAGTGACCGAGTGCAAGAAGTGCTGGCATGGTGCTAAGCACAAGACCAAGCAGAAACTGTCCAACAATCGCCAGGCATCACTGCAGACCGGAGGTGGGAGTCAAGCACCACAGGAGGAACTGGATGCCTTGGAGGAACAGGTGTCCCCTGTCATCTGTGAGGAGTCTGGGGGGACAGGGTGGTGGGGACCAATGTAACTCATGCCCAAAATAATATCTCTCAATGCACACCCACACTGACTGCAGATCTCTTCCCAGATACTATGGTTACTGGGGGTATAGCCACATGTCACCTTAGTCATTGAATATATTGAAAGACACATATTGGTGGTGCCACAGACTTGGAAATCTGAACATAGCAAAAATAATGTACATCAGACTATAAAATAAGGGCAACATGAACAAACAAAGAGGCATATTGACTGAAGAGGTGGCATAGTGTCACATTGGCCTCCTTGCCGCAACACCCCGCTCCTACAAATTGGCTACACAGGGCTGCATTTCATTGACAACAATATGATGCTGCGCCGTGAACAAGACTAATCTGAGGCAAAAGTGAGCAGGTCACCACCAATGGCGGCACACATGCACCATTGTGCAGGGGTGTCTGAGTTGATTTGTAGATTGTACATGTGCATGATGGGGGAGCATTCTGCACATACACATTCGTGCAGGTGTCCCTTCCTGTACATAAATGTTCTGTAAAAACAATGTCATTTTGTGACTTTCATGTGACAAAAAGACATTTTAGGCTTGTTTATGTGCAGAAAGGGACACCTTCCTACACATAAACAGTCATCCCCTGCACGCAGACACCTTTTAACTATGGTGCAAGGGTGCCTGTGTTGGTGCTACACTGCTAAGTATAGCACCAATACATGTGGGAAACGCAAGGCTGCACCATATTGTTGTATATATGGTGCAGCATTGTGTTTCTGAAGTGGCGGAGTGAGGTGTTAATCAATGACGGCTAACACCTCACTCCTGGTACATGTGCCCTGAAGTGTCTACTAACAATACGTGATAAATATATACACTGAAGAACTACCAATAGTTAATGTGGTGGAAAATGTGTGAAAATATCTGTGTCGTGGCGTGACACATGTAAAGTCAGTTCACTTAACATGTCACATATTCAAAATGATTCCATCAAGCAGAAGGAAGAGGAATGGTGCAGGAATGCATAGCTCAGAAGTGTATAATGGTTCAAAGACGTGCCCAGGTTAGCTGTAACGCACATCACTACAGCCCTCGCACAACACTTGCCAGTTAGGTCACAGTGTTGTTCAAAATATACAAGGCTGTGCAGAAAAATGTAAAGAGGTGTCAGGATGACTTGTGAAGAATGATAAGCATACATCCCCTGCAGCCCCATGTGGAAAGTGGAGCTGTTGTGGAGACTGGTGTAATAACAGATGTCACAAAGTATCCGAACACCATACCCACAGCATTCAAACAATGTGGTGCAGAGCACAAAGCCCACAGTGCACCCTGTGTAAATCTGTCATAGCAAAATAATCATATATGGTTATGTGATTAGACCAATCCAAAACTCTTTTACCAAATAAACTTTGTTCCTCAAAACATCAAGAAGTTTGTTAAAAACACATTTCAAATTAGGTTTGTTGGTAGCCTGTCCCTTGAAGATGCTTTTGGTAGCCTGTCCCTTGAAGATGCTTTTAATGTCCACAATTGTAGACATTAAAATTGATTGTGGTAGGGATGCATCTGTCATGATCCACTACCAATTCAACAGGACAGGTCTACACAGCAAAAAATAATGGGAGCACAAAGCCTTAACCATTGGCAATTTATTTGTGACAAAACACTCTTAAAAACACAACTAATTATTCTTACTAACCTAACTTGTACTACCATAAAAGTACACTAAACTAACTAGCTTTCCTAAGACTATACATATAACAACATATCTTAAACATCAAACATCAATCCACCACCCCCATTATGGCACATCTGTGATGGCACAAAGATACCTTATCCTAGACATCAACTAACTAGACGTACATACTAAACAAATATATATTTTGTGTATGTTTTTTTACTAACAAGCCTAAGTCACATCAACCCCCCCACCCAAAGGAAACAGAAACTTAAACAAAAGCACTATAAAGATAAAATCATATAAATAAAAAGCGAACTAAACCCAACAATACATTATCCCTACACTATATCACGCTTAACACTAACTAACTACTAAATATATTAGCAGGATGATAACTAGGAGAGGATAAACGTGGGACTGGACAGGGTGGGAAACTAAACAACCATTGTCCATCAATAGGGGAGCCCCAAGGCCCCCTTTATGTCCATGAGGTGGCCCTTAACGTCATCCTGGTACCGTTCAAGTCGGGCAACTCTAACGTTCAAATTGAACATCAACCTCCTCTCCCTCTTTGTGAGGACAGACCTTTCCTGGTGTTCTGGAGCTCTTGAGGATGTCCCTGGTTGTGCACTTTGTGAGTGGTGAAGACTTATGCATAAAGATGTGGCTGCCGCATGAGGAGCAGCTCCTTTTGAGCAGCTGATCTTTTCCTTTCTGTGGGCAGATTAGTTCCTGATGGGCCAGGGATTTGCTGGGTCTGGCTCTGGTGTGTTGATAATGCAGGCAGGGTTGTGTGTTTTTTTTACCAGCATTCATTGTACTCTCTGTAATGGACTTCCACCTGCCTGCAGCCCTTTCCTCCCGGTACCTCTTGGCCATTGCCTTGTACCCCTTAGCCACACAAATGATGTGCTGATAATGTTCCTTTGGAAGGAAGAACTGACTCGGCTCCTCCGGGGATATGTTATATGAAAAAATAAAATGATAATTGTCATGTTTCCTGACTCCAAGGATATGATGGCATAAAGGAAAATTGCCACACCTATGAATAATGATCCATGGCTTATGAGACATCATCAAAAAGAACATGCAACTAGACACATAACCTGATAAATCATGAACACATCTTAGCCGGATCCTGAATTAGATGTTCATGACAACATGATTATTCCTGTGCTTTGACAAGGCAGGTATAGAGTGCAGTGACAACACTTCTCGGGTTTCTGTTTGCAATTTGGCCTTGCAAATTAACAACAATTGAGACCAACAGGGGGAGTACACTAAGTATGAAGTATAACATAGCAGGCCATGACAACCAACATGCGTTTCCCTTGCGACAGCGCTCTCTCTTTCAGAATCGCCACCTGCACTGCAGTCAAAACTTTTTCGACAGTGGAGGAGCGCATTTCAGCCGCAGTGTACAGGTGTGACTTGTAAGCAATAGGGACTGTGTCTCCCTCATTGAACGTTAAGTACGTGAAACCCACTGCACCAGGCACAATTCTTATTACCAGGTTTATGTGGTTATCTCGCGTCAATAAGTATTTAGAAGCAAGAAGATCAGCCTGCAAAGATTGCAGTATAGCTGAATGTTCTGGCAGCCAGCTCAATTTGGAAAAAGTAGGTTGTACCAAGGCATATAGCGGCTTGATACGCTGGGCATAATTGGAAATGTAAGTATGCCCGAAATTCAAAAAACCTAGCAAAGATTGTAGTTTTTTCAGAGTTGTTGGAGTGCGCAAACTTGCGCACTTTTCCAGGAAGTGAGGTGCTAAACCTCAACCTTTGTTGTTGAGTTTGTAGCCCAAAAACAACACTGTACACTCCCCAATGTGTGATTTTGCAAAGCTACATTTGTAACCGAAGTCCGAAAACATAACAATGATGTGGTCAACGTGACACAGATGCGGCCATAATTCGTCGTCTGTGAGATAGATATCATCAACATACGAGTACACAACAGGGTCAATGCTCTCCAACAGAGAGACTACACGTGCGGCAAAGACACCTGGACTGTTTTTGTAGCCCATGGCTAATCTTTTAAACTGTTTCTGTTCGCCGCCTGAATTAAAGGCTGTCCATTGTCTACTAATAGAGGACAGGTTATGGCTATAAAAGCCATTGGAGATGTCAAGTGTGGTCTTAAACCTTTTTCCACGAGACTATCAGCGAGGGCAGCACTGTGGGTATTCTGTACCGCGCACGTTCGACAATGAGAGTTTAAATGTCGATAATCCAAAACTTGGCGGTACGACCCATCAGGTTTGGTTACAGTAAAAAGAGGATTATTCATGGGTGACACACATGTTTCATTTACACCTTGATATTCCAATTGTTCAAGGATTTCTGCAACGTGAGATCTGGCTTCGTGGCGCATGGGATATTGGGGTTGTGGCTGTGGCAAATACCGTAACGGAATCTCATGGCTCAGTGATAATTTATCCCACCCGACCTGAGTACGGTACAACGCCAGAGCAAGCACCTGTGCCCACTCTTCTGCAAAGTTCTGAGCTTGCTCTTTCGACACAGTGTGCGCGAAAGATGGGAGGATTACCTCCTCCCCTCGAGGAGCGGCCACAACGAAAGCTTGGGGCCAGTCCGCCTCTGCTAGCAAAATGTCATATGTAGAGGTCAGATTTTCCCAAAAACTCCCTTTTATGGTACGTTGTATGTCACCTTCTATTAAAAGGACTATGTCATATAGTCTGTCAGGGGGAGGCCCTCTAGTGTCAGCAGTTTCTACAGTGATAAATGTGTTAGTTGCTGTCACCTTCAGATATGGACGAAGTGCTTGCCGCACTATTGTAACCTCCGCTGCGCTGTCTAGCAGCGTTAGTGTCCATGTCAGGTTCTGAAGCTAAGTTCTCACTATCTTTGGCATACCTGTTAGTGCAGCAACCTTCTTTTTCTGAAACGGGAGTTGTTGACGTGCAAACTCTTCCTGCTTGCCTTTACCGTCAGCCATGCGGGGCTGCTCACGTCCTTGTGGGGCACCCCGACCTTTGCCACGTTCTCCTCCACCGGACTGTGAGACCGATGTTTCCTGTGAAGAATGAGGAGAACGTTGTTCAGGAACCTGAAATCTATCAGGAGACCTAATTCTAGTGCGATCTCGCAATTCATAAGTGCGTTCAGCAGTCACTTGTAGCGGTGACGCTGGACGAGATCCTTGTTTCTGTTGCTGCTTCCCCTGTTTCTTAGTTTTGCAATTTTGTTTAGGAAAAGTTGGACGGTCGTCTCTAGGAGACGTAACCGTCTGAGTTTACTGTTGCGCTGCTGTTTTAGCAAAAGGCTTTTCGCCCAAACTATTGCGGCCAATGGTCTTATAAGCCTCCGGAATAATTTTCGGTAACTGCTGGAGTTTATTGACGTCGGCGATAAGGCACAGCTCATTCGACACTTGAAAGTTAACCGCATCTCCCTTGACGTTAGCAAGGATGAGATCAGCAACTACGTCAAACACGCCAATAAGCCTCATTCCTAACTCGGCCGCCACCTCCGGACCGTGCTGATCCTGAACACGCTTGATCACAGAGGGCAGTACAGTCATAGACGGTGTGCCGAATCACTTCGAGTAGACTGCTGCAAACACTTTACCCCAGTTCTCACAATCAGTTACCTCTGGGACCAAGTCTTTCTGCAAACTAATGGTTAGGATCCTGTGTTTTTCCACAGGAGGATAATTCGGAAATACCGCTTCCAGCTGCTCAAATTTCTCAGCAAGCCAATAAGGCATATTGTCCTTATTCTGGGGGCGCTTGCCCATTTCCGAATTAACCATGACGGGACTAATAGTAATCCCGGCCGGTCCAGCTGGTTGCGTCGCAACCCCAGGTACCCCCACCTGGACATTGCGAGAGACGTATTGCACTAATGCCCTAAGCACCGCACTCAAGGTGGTGTGGAGTTGACATAAGTCATCCAGCAGGGCTAGCAAATATCGTGGATGTGGTGTGAACCTGGCCAAGACTGCCCAAGTGGCCCCTGGAATAGACAAGGGACCCAAACAAACCGGTGTAATGGTGTGGGGGAGGGCACCATTGAACCAAATATGATGCTGCCAAGCAGAAATAGGAATCTCTTGCATCCTATATGGCATGTAATTAGCTGGAACAGCCATAGGAGTGTATGCGTGAAACGCCTTATCGTCCGCATTTACCTCCAGAAAAGTAACCCAAGAGTAAAACAGCTCATAGGGAAATGATGCATCGGCACTCACTACAAAGATAATAGACATTCCATCGTCTGGCACCCCAAACTGCGTCAAATGACGCCGGAGAGGTGCGCGACTATGCGCTGCAATAGCAACTTCAGCCATAAGGACGCAGAGAAGAAAAAACAATCTATATTAAAGTGTAGCACAAAAAGGGTAGAATTTAAAATGAAACCTTTTAAATTGTCAATTGAGAGAACCTATATATTAACTATTTAGGTAGGTTTAAACTGTCACTCCCGTCAACCGGGAACAAGAGTGAGGGTGTTGTGGACAAATATAAGCACTACTAAGGCGTCTCAATCATAAGACCAAAACGTTAGGTGCGCCATGTTGTGGGGATTCTGCTCATGCACAGATCAATGCACAGGAAACCAGGACCTCAGTGAAATGTGGTGGACCAAAAAACTTACCTCAGTACCCAGAACCCCTATCCAACTAGAATCAGTGTCTCATTCGTTCTCCGTATCATCTCAAAGCTACCAATGTTTAGACAACCCAGGACAAGCGACTTAGAGTACTCTCAGGAATGGTGGGAATCTTAAACACCTTTTCGTTATTATTCTCATATCATTCCACAACAAGAGTAATCAGAGACACGGAAAAGTTTAAAATGTTTATTTTTAACTACGTGCTCTAAGGTGCAGTACTTTGGCTAACATAAGCAGACAAATGATTAGAAATAAAACCATCAGCATTGTTTCAATTCCATAAAAAATGAAGGGAGAAATCATAATAAAAATGATAGTGGAAAACAGGTCCTATAATACCTTGTGAACCACCCTCCCTTCGCTAGTCAACTAGTTTTATAAACTAAATAGAAGGTCTCTAGGCAGACCCTCCAGGATTTCGCGATTTCGCGATTTCGCGGCTTGCCGCGAAATCGGCACTTTTGTAAAAATGCCGCGATTTTTACAAAAGTGCCCGCGAAATCGGCACTTTTGTAAAAATGCCGCAATTTTTACAAAAGTGCCTGCGAAATCGGCAATGTACAACCCCCTGTGAGGCCAACACAGAAAATGACTGCTGCAGCATACATAGTGAAGACGCATTAAAATGTATTCACTATGAATGCTTCTGCAGCCATCTTCTCTGTTTACTGCTGGCCTCGTCAAACTCACACATGGCATTCACAGTTGACTATTAAAGGGCAATTTAGTAAGCTTCCTTTTCTGTCTTGCCACTGAAGTCTTTTTCTACGTCCTTTTCCACCGCGGCCGTTACACTACACACTGAGACAGACACACAGACAAACAGAGGCGCACAAACACAGAGACACGCATACAGGCACAGATAGACACACATAGATAGAGTCACAAACACAAACAGACCCACACACAGAGACAGAGATACAGGGACACACTAAAACAGACACACAATGATAGATAGACAGGAACAGACACGAAGAGAGACACCCAAAGACAGAGACACACACACAGAGACAGACATACATAGACACACATACAGAGACACACACACAGACAGAGATACCAATGAAATACACACAGACACACATACAACACACAAAGGCACATACGGAGTCAGAGCGCATACATTAAGAAGGAGTGCACACAATGAGACAGAAACACACACAGACCAAGAAACACATCCAAAGACCCACACACTAAGTCGTACATACAGAGATGTAGAGACAGAAATGAACACACAGAGACACACACAGAAACAGATGCCCAGTTGGAGACGTACAGACAGAGACGTACAGACACTGAGGTACAGACAGAGACGCACAGACAGAGGTGCACAAACAGAAACGCACTGACAAATGCAGAGTGGAGCTGCAGGGGCTCTTAGAAGGGGTGAAACAACAGCGAGGCCGCATTAACATGCAAATGATCTTTTAAAGACCTGTGAACTGCTCGGGTGCATCTGTGTGTGTGTCCGGGAAGCTGTCTGGGCTGCCGCACACGACGGGGGGGGGCTGAAGCCCTTTGCGTCCAATGGGTGTTGCGCGCCTGCCCACAGGGATATCGAAAACAACTCCCCATTAAACTCTTCTCCCCTCAATCAGATCACCTGCTGTCCATACACTTCTGTGCGGTGGAGGCAGCATCTGATATACTCAAGACATCTGATGGCCCAGCAAACCGGGAGCGTTTTCTACTCTGCAGGATCCTGATCCAATATAAGTAAAGGACCTGATCCAAGCGGCCTTGAAGGCATGTAAAGCACAAGGGCAAAGAGCAACTCTGTGTGGTGCAGACCTGTGGGCTATCGTCAGCGCCTCTGACCTATCGCGAGACCCTGATTAATCCCATTTAAAATATTAGGAGTGCCCCCGTGACTACTCATTTCCCGTTTCCTTGACATGATGTTAAAATTATAATCTTAATTTATTTATATAACATTAATTTAGAGGTTGACTTTTAAGTGCCATATTTATTTAGGTCTAGCATGTGTCCAGCCGCCCTCAGACTTTCAGGCGAGAAAAGGGTTAAGGATGTGCCAAACACCGGTCCCGCAATGTGTCAAAAGGTGTGATAACTGCTACCAACCTTTACTAAAGCAAATGGAGAATTGCATTTCCAAAGGATAACAGCCTTCACCTGTGGGCTGCTTCATCTGTTCCATATTCCAGGTTCCCTATTCAAAGTGGAATACTCAGCTAAAAGAGTTTCCATTGACTTACGGCTGAAAATGAATGATTATGAGTAAAATAAAGTGCCGCAAAAATGCCGCTAAATTTCCATAATTGTGCCGCTAAATTTCCATATTTGTGCCGCTAAATTTGCGAATCCATGCCGCTATATCCTGGGGGGTCTGTCTAGGTTTGAATGGAGAACCCCATACCTCAAAGATCGGCTTAGGTGAATCACATCACAGGATCAGCTCTGCTCTCTCTGTCTGGAAAGGTTTTCTCCAAGTGCCTGAATCATACATGCAAATGCAATATTAAAGGCACCCGAGTTTCAGATATTTTGCAGCTGTGTGCTTGTTGTGTCTAGAGCGTGAGCGGATCAACCTGAATTCAACAGCATACATTGTTATTTGACCTTGACAGCTTCTGCACACAGTGTTCAGACTAAGGTCGCGGTGCACGTCTAGGGATGTGAACAACAGACCGTTCTCATGTGAAGAAAAAGCAAGCAAGCAGTTTTACTTGTAATAACAGCTACCTGTAGTTTTGTGTGCAAAAGCAGCAAAGCGGCAAGATGGCGTTTAACTTCTAAAGCGCTTATGCTAACATAGCAATGTGTGCACATAAAACCCTGTCTCCACTACACTTGTTGATGCTTCATCAAGTCAGTCAGCCGTCTGTGACTCATACTCATGGGGGGATATGTACAAGGAAGTGGCGGGGAGATGTGTTATCCTTCCTGGCTTAACGCCTCTCTCCGACACTTCTGAAATGCAAGGCTGCACCATATTTACAAGATTGTGGTGCAGCCTTGCCTTTCACCCTGCGATGGTGCTAAGTTGAGCAACCAGGGTACACCATAGTGCGAGGGTGTCTGTGTGCAGTGAAGTATTGTTCATGTGTAGGAAGGTATCCCAAAATGCACATAAACAATTATAAAATGCCATTCTGTCACTTTCATGTGTGCTGCTTCATGCAGCACACATGAAAGTGACAAAATGGCATTTTATTTAAAGTTTGTTTAAGTACAGGAAGGGACACCTTCATGTACATAAACAAACCATGGCAATTTGCTTTTTCCATGTATACTGCACAAGGCAGCACACATGGAAAAAGACTAATATGAGGAGATACAATGCATTAAGTGGCTTAACGCTGACATGTAAATTAAGCACAGCCCCCATTGCCATCACTGATTTGAAAAAAAGTGACGTTGTGGGGGCCGTAGGGGCTTGCACATATGCCCCATTGTCTCGTTGTGACACAGTTGATGCCATGGGGGGAAATACCATATGGTGATGGTAGTACATTCAAGTATATTTCCAATAAGGTTGTATGAGGGTATTTGTCAATAGTTCGTGTCTGAATGCCACATCACTTTGCATAATGATGATCAACAACAGATGTGACATGTTCAGTGCAACAAACTTATCATCATATACAACTGTCTCCAATTGAAATTTTATTTAATCCTACCTACCTCAACAAGGCCAGTAAGAAGGGAATGTGCTGGCGATGGAGGACTGGTGGAAGTCGCGGAGGAGTTCAGCCGCAGCAATATAGTCAGCGGCGGTGCTCGTGCTGAATGATGGCGCAGCCCTCCTCCTCCCACCCTGAGCAGCTGCAGAGATGGGCCGTGAGGAGCGGGGTGCTCCAGGTATACCAGCACAACCAGTCCCAACAGTGTGACAGGAAGAGGCAGAGCAGGAGCGGACTCCTCAGCAGCACTGAGCATGTCGAAGGCGGACTGGACTCTACTCCCCCATCCCGATCACCAGTTAGGGGGTAGATAGAATATTCATGCCTCGTGACCAGAGGAGCGATTCTGGAGCAAGAAGTGGCCCTCTCAGATTCTACCCAGACACAGTATCAGTCGATAACAGGTGTTCGCTGATCCTTGGGTCAGGAGAGCAGGCCATTCCAGTGAGAAGGTACAGGGGTGAGGCAACAGACTGCGGGCACGCCGGTGGTGACAGGAAAGGTGAGTTGCTCCAGATGGTAGGACAGAGACTACTCAGAGGAAAGAACAGGCTACTGGAGCAGACTCCCCCACCTGTTTTTTTGTTTCTTCTCCTGGGGACGCGGATCCACGTCCTTAGAAGGGGGCACAGGCGGGAGAGGGCCAGACCTGGTGATCAGTGACACTACAAGGGGGCCACCAAAAGAGAATGGGGAGACCCAAGCAACTCTAAGGCCGCGTCGGACACAAATAGAAGGCGTTGGGCGGACTTCGAATCGAGTCAGACAGTGGCCGCTGCACAGTCTCTCCCCGCATTCGATGTCAAGACTGCAAGCAAGATCTGATCACACGAACCACGGGTTTTGTACACACCTACTATCCACACCCTGAGCATTGGGGCATGAGGAATAGCTGAAATAAAGCCAACACGACAGCGGGAGCTCCCTAGCAGAGCAGCGAGAAGGATACCCATTGAAGCATGATAAGATAACTAATGACACAGAGATCAGAGGATGGGAAAACAAACAAAGTGAAAGGACAAAAAGGAGGCACAGACGGATAGTCCACCAGATGGGAGTGAAATGCACTCCTCACCGACAGATACCAACGAGAACCCGACCCTACAGGACATACTACAGACCATCTATGCTTCCAGCGAGAGGCTGGAGGACAAAATAGACTAGAAAGGAGAGGATTTGGGCTTCCTGCTGGACGACCATAAGAGGCTAGCTGAAAGAGTGGCAACAACTGAGCGCCAAATCACTGAAAGCGGCCCGGCACTTGCAGAAATGAAAATGCAGCTTAAGGTGTTAGAGTTGAAGGTGAAAGTATTAGAACTCAGGGCGGAGAATCCCGAAAACTGCTCACAGAGGAATCATTTCAGGGTGACTGGCCTACCTGAGAAAATAGAAGGAGCAGATATGGTGGGGTATCTGGAGGGAGGGCTCCGCACGGTAGTGGAGTCAGAGGGTCTTTCAGCATTCTACGTCCTGGAGAGGGTGCACCGCGTCCCGGTGGGACGGCCTGCCCCGGGGGCACCACTGAGTCCGGTGATAGCGAGGTTACTACACTATTGTAATAGAAACCAAATCCTGGTGCAGGCCCGAAGTCAGGGAGAAATCAAAGTCAACAATGTGGTGGTGAGGATTTTTCCAGACTTCTCCAAAGAGGTACAACAACAGAGGAGCTCATTCCAGAGTGTCAAAGCAAATCTCCAACAACTTGACTATGAATATGCAATGCAATACCTGGCTAAGCTGAGGGTATCCACCTCTGAGGGAACTGAGCTCTTTACTTCACCACAGGAAGAATGGAACTGGCTGGAGCAGTACCGGGGTGTGTCGCCACCAAGAGACTAAAGACATCGATGACTGTGAGTGATATCCAACAGGCAGTGTGAGTGATTGTGTGTGCTGGAAGGACGGCTTAAAAACTGTTTAAAACGCCGTGAGGCACTTCGTTTGTTCTACCTGCTCGTCGCTTGTTTGGGCTCTGGCCTCAAGCTAATTTTAAAAATTCAAATTGTACTTTTTATTAAAGACTGCTACTGTTGCTCCACTTACCCGCACTGTAAAACTTTCTCTCACACGCTGCTTTAGCGTGAAGATCACCTGCACTCATCTGTGTAGCGCCATTTTGGGTGAGGGAAACTGCTCTCTTGCCATTTTTGGCGGACATCTTGGGCAGCGCTCTTCAGGCGTCTGGCGGCGGTGGGCGCCATCTTGGGAGTGGCGGGGTTAGCGCTCTAGTCGCGCCGGACTCCCACCCTCCTCATCTTATATAATGTGTGTCATGGCCAGACGGCGCAGCGGGCTGGCGCAGCGGGCGCGCCGGGCGCGCGCCGAAGCCGCGCCAAAGCCATGCCCGTCTGCGCCCGTCCGAGCCTTGACCGAGCCCAGGGCCACCCCCCCTACATCTTTAGAGTCTTCAAGGTTAGTGTACACAGCAAATGACCTCATTAACTTCAACAACACCCTATGCAAGACGCATGATCCACTGATATGTATTTTTGCGGATCCTATCGGAGGGCCGTTTCTTTGTACTCTCTGCAAAAAAACAACCCGGAAATACCGACACCTCAGAAACCAATACAAGCGGCACTTGTAAATGCTCGCTCGCTTCCATGCCATAAAATTGACATACTAGAACTGCTTAACACCTATGCTATCGACCTTCTGTTTCTTACTGAAACCTGGGGAGACGATGCATCAGGACCAGATTTTAAAGCTGCCATGCCAGAAGATTACTGTGTCCTTAGGCAGGATCGCACCTCAGCGCATAAAGGTGGAGGGATCGCAATAATATATCGCAACAGCCTCAGCGTTAAAGCTATCAATTTAAAACATACGAGCTGTGAGGCACTTGCCTTCACTGTGACGCTTACCACCAATCAAACATTCACAGGTATCCTTCTGTACAGACCCCCAGGCTCTCGTACGACATTTCTTTCACAACTCCATGAATTGAGTGAGTTAGCTGTGGAACACAAATACTTCACCGTATTGGGTGACTTTAATTTCCATCTCGAATCCCTGATTGATAAAGACACTGACCAGCTCATCAATGACCTTCTCTCTGTGGAACTTAAACTATTGACAACGGTTCCAACACACAAGGCAGGACATACGCTTGATGGTATTTTTACCAATAATCCACACATTACCGTTAACAAAACACTACCTCTAACATGGTCTGATCACTCCGCCATTCTATTCGATATCAAAATTAAAACAATAACTCTCAAAAGTACACCTCAGAACTCTTATCAAACCACCAGAGACTGGAAAGATTTAGACTATACTCAGCTTGCACAGATTCTTACTGATGCCTTCATGGATATAGACACCGAAACTGATCCAAATATTGCAGCCACTAGATATACTTCTATTCTGGAAGGGGCATTCTCTACATTAGCTCCATCCAGAACATCCAAACACAACAGGAAGACCCCTTCGGCCCCTTGGTTTACTGAACAACTTAGACTACAACGACAACACTGTCGTAACCTAGAGCGCCATTGGCGCAAACATTATAATTCATCAGATAAAATAACATACAAAGCTGCACTCCATAATTATAAGCAGAAAATAGCCACAGAGAAAAATATCTATTATACCACCCAAATAGACCAGGCCAAATGTAGTATGAAGAAACTGTTCGAAGTAGTAAACCATCTTGCTGAACCGTCCAATCCACCCACCGAAACATCTCAAACTCTCTGTAACACATTAGCTGACTTCTTTTCTGAAAAGGTCACTTCTATTTTTAAGGATTTCACCCCAAATTCCAACATTATTGAATCATTTAACACACAAACAAACTTGAATTCAACAGCTCTAATGGAATTCACTAAGATACATTCACAACACATCCATAAACTAATTCTGTCAATTAAATCTGGTTCCCCATTGGACCCCTGTCACCCCTCCATACTCAACACTATTCCAGACATTATTACTTTACCATTGACATACATCTGTAACATCATGTTCTCAACAGGTTCATATCCAACCATCTGGAAAAACACTATAATTAAACCACTTCTTAAAAGACCATCGCTTGATCCTTTACTACCTTCCAGCTACCGTCCTATCGCGTCTTTGCCGTTCCCAGCTAAAATCTTTGAATCTGTCATGAACAAACAACTGTCTGATTACATCCAAAGCAACGACCTTTTAGACGACACTCAGTTCGGTTTCCAACAAGGCCATGGAACAGAAACTGCCTTGATTAAGGCTGCAGATGAAATAAGAACCACGATGGATAACGGAGGACAGGCTGTCCTGATTTTGCTGGACTTATCGGCGGCTTTCGACACGGTCGATCACTCTACTCTGATCGGCCGTGTCGAGGCCATCGGTATTAAACACAAAGCCAGAGATCTTATCACATCTTTCCTGGCTGACCGCAAGCAGGCAGTTAAGTTAGGTACTTTCACCTCCCCCACTTTCAGCCATCCTTGTGGAGTTCAACAGGGTTCCTCGCTAAGTCCGACCCTTTTCAACATCTATGTTTCGGACTTAGCGAGGGTAATAAAAGCTTATAACATCAACCTAACAACATATGCCGACGATACCCAGTTGGTATTATCCATACATAAAAACGGTTCCAAGATAGCAGCAAACTTCAAAGATGGCATGAGGGCTATCAGCAGTTGGATGGCTTCCAACTGTCTAAAACTTAATTCATCAAAGACAGAAGTCATGCTTTTTGGTAAGATTCAGCCTCTGTGGTCTCCCTTATGGTGGCCGGAGGAAATGGGGACTCCACCTCAACCAGTCAGTAAAGTCAGAAACCTGGGAGTAATATTTGATGATAAACTTCTTTTCCATCATCATGTGAACGCTGTAGTATCATCATCATTTAACATCTTAAGGAAAATAAAGAAACTTCTCCCATATCTTCCTACAACTACTGGAAAAACACTAATTTCAACACTGGTGTTTTCACGCACTGACTACTGCAATGCCCTTTTCCTCAATGCACAAAAAAAGGTCATCTCTAAACTTCAAATGATACAAAATGCCTCAGCTAGAGTTTTGTTGGGCATTCCAAAATTTAGCTCGGTCTCTAGACATTTGGACCAACTGCATTGGCTTCCGGTCAGAAGTCGCACGAAATTCAAGGCCCTTTGTATTGTCTACAAGGCAATAAACAACATGGGACCTAAATTCCTCAGGAGTTCACTTAAGCCTTTATCAACCTCCAGAACGCTTCGTTCCAATACTGCTCATCTGCTTCATATACCCAGAACAAGGAAAGTTAACTGGGGAGACAGATGTTTTACCATCGCAGCTGCAAAACTATGGAACTCCCTTCCTTTTAATATAAAATCCAGTCCAACGCTGATCATCTTCAGAAAGCAGCTAAAGACATGGCTGTTTTCTCAACGATATCATTATCCATAAAATCACTCTGAAACTGCCTCAGAGATCTACCTCACTGGTATTTGATTTAGCTCCCAGCGCCGAGACACCTAAGGGTAATTGCAGCGCTTTAAAAATCGCATAAATAAATAATAAATAAATAAATCGAGGAGGTTGGAGCAGGAGATCTCGCAGTAGGGGACCTAAAAAAGGAGCAATGGTGCCCACTCAAACAGGGACGCAGTGGGAGAGACAACGCCATGCAAGTAGTGGCATTGATCAGCGGGAAAAGCTCCAACTGAGACAACATAGAGGCAGGCGGGTCAGAAGCAGACTTGAGAGCAGAGCAAGACTAGAATATCTCAGAGGCTCCAAGCAGCGAGCTCCCCATTGTGACACCTGGAACAGCAGACAAGATCATGTGATGATGCAGGTAGGGGGGTTCCAGAGTGTTGGCAAGCAAGCAGGGGACAATAGACTGTACAGTTGACGTTACGTACATTGGGGAAAGGCTAACTCGCAATGACAATAATAAATGAGCTGAGCGGTGTGCTGGCAGGCGGACGAACCAGATGCATTACTGGCCTCACCCCCTTACTTTATGGACAAAAGTCCAAGGACTCGGACTACCAGTTTGGATGAGAGGGCACCACCTGCTTGTCCTGGGGAAGGGGCATTAACATGTTATAAAGTTGTTTGTTTTGGGACGGGATACTAAGAGTCGCAGCACAAGCTCACCCTGGCAGATTTGTACGGAGGTATCAACTCTGGGGAGAGGATGTGATGTGAGTGGGGAGGGGGGAAAGTGGAGAAGGGGCATATATATAGCGAATGTTATGCAATACAAGTGCTTAACCTGAAATATACTGGGCATGCACACTATGGTCAAACAGTATAAAGTCTTCTCCTATATCAACAGAAGGGGGCTGCAAATTGCGCTTCTCCATAAACCCACCTCACAGCCAAGGAGGTTCCGGCCCTTCAGAAGAGGTGACAGGGGCAGACATTTTACACCTCATACTCAGCCTACGACAGGGGGGTGATGATCTGGGTGAGAGCCGGAGAACCCTTTCAGGTAACCAGCAAGTTGATTGACCCTGAGGAAATATGTTGCACTGAAAGGGCGACTGGAAGATTGAGAGGTAAATATTAAAAGTGTCCATGCCCCATGGACCAAACTCAGTTTCTGGCATGACTTTCGCAGCAGCTAGCCCCATACCCGGCCTCTGCAGTGCTCATAGTGGGGGACTTTAATGTTGTAGCTGACACAAATATGGATAGATCACACCTGCTAGACTTTCCAACTGTCTGACATGCACAGGTGTTTGGAGACTGGCAGAGACATTGGGGGATGGTGGACTCTTGGAGGACTCTGCATCCCAATGACAATGACTACTTATTTTTCTCAGCGACACATGAAGTACACATGCGTCTGGATACATACCTGTGCTCCTCAGACATACACTGACAGGTAGGCAATGCCAAATACTTGGCTAGGACGATATCTGATCATAATCCTGCATTTCCTGGGCTCCACTGGGCAAGCCCCATTCTGGCCATCCCTACTTGGAGACTACACCCCAAGATGCTGGAGTATCAGGTCTTTAAGGAAGGAATCATTGGGAAAATTAAACAATATTTTCAGGATAATGAGGGGATGGCAACCTCTTCGTTATCAGAGTGGAATGCCTTCAATATAACTATACGAGGCCACTGCATAGCTGACACTACAGGGGTTAGGCATACATTAACAGCAGAAGTGTTATCAGCTGAAAGGGAGCTTAGAGAGCTGGAACAGAGTAGACCAGGGCACCCTGACTTGCAAGCAGAGCTTTTAAAAGTGTGCGAGACAGTAGCACGCCAAACAGAGAGACTGCAGAGTTTTGACTACAAGCAATACATTGACCGTACACACGCGGAACGTGACAAGTAGAGCTCTTTGCTAGCCAACCCAAACAACAGGGGGTCACCAATAGTAGAAATGGAGGATGAGGCTGGAAATAGACTCAATGTCATTTTCGCCAGATATAACTTGACCAGTAGCGCTTCTAGCTGTGGAGATGTGGCAATGAGGGGAGTACCTAGACGATCTAGAACTACCCCATTTAGATCCGGCAGAGGACTTAGGGAAGGACGTCACCCTACAGGAAGTGAGAGGGACCATTAAGCACATGACGAACAACAAAACACCAGGAACGGATGGGCTCCCGGTCGAATTTTACATGACATATGTAGAGGAAGTAGCTCATAAACTGGTTTCAATGAACGAGGCAGCGAGAGACCTGCGAACATTGCCCATCACTATGAAGGAGGCTCTAATAGTCCCTATCCTTAAACCACAAAAACCTGCCTATGACAGAATGGCCTAAAGGCCGTTGTCCATGCTGAAAATGGACTATAAAATAATGAGTAAAATAATGGCGAACAGATTATTACCATACATGTCCCAGCTAGTCCATATAGACCAAGCGGGTTTCATCCCAAGCAGGAACACTGCCATCAATGTTCGGCGACTCATGGCTATATTGGGAACAGAGGACTGCACCAAACACGAGGCTGCAATTTTTGCAGTCGAAATTGAAAAGGCGTTTGATAGCCTGGAATGGCATTACCTTCACCGAGTATTAGAGAAAATGGGACTAGGCAGGGAATTTTTGGGATGGGTACGACTGCTATACGCGGATCCAAGAGCCAGGGTGCGTACTGGGAAAACTATCTCCAAGAGTCAAAGAGTGGAGAGGGGCGCTAGGTAGGGATGCCCATTTTCCCCAATTATTATTTGCCCTATCCATGGAGGCACTGGTGTGCCATGCTAGGAGGGGACGGGATTATATGGGGCTGACGATAACAGACACCCACCACCGCATAGCCTTATACGTGGATGACCTATTCCTTTTTCTCCAAGACACAGACAGATCTGCAGGGAGCCAAAGACATGCTAGAAGAATTTGCCTCCTTTCAGGACTGAAGGTAAATGGGCAGACATCTAAGTTATTTCCCGCGACGCTGATTAGACGCGCCCCGAGGGGCTAGGATCCTTACAATGGGAGCCTACTTGCCTGGAGTACTGGGGGTTGATGGTATATCATAGCACTGCAGACTTGGTGGAGGCCAATGTGGGTAGGGGTATAAGAGCTCTCCGTTCCTCCATGGACTTCTGGGGGTGACTGCCACTGTCAGTGGGGGGTAGGATGGCCCTACTGAAAATGGTGGCGTTGCCACGTCTGCTTTATATATTCAGGACACTTCCTCTATGGATCCCAAGCACGACATTTCAGGACCTAAACTCACAACTAATTACATTTCTTTGGGGAGCAGGCTGCAGACTAATAGTTCTGGCCACAATGCAGCGCTTGACAGGAGGGCTAGCTGTCCCTGATTTTGAGGCATACTATCTTGCAGCACAGCTTCAATGGTTTATGAGATGGCTGGCAGAAAGTCGAACCCCGGAGAGAGAACAGCCACCATTTGCCCCAGAGGCTCTAGTTCTGGCAAAACTCCTACTTAGGTTAAGGAAGAGACCCCACAGAGGAACGCAGAAGGTAAAAATAACAACACCATGCTGGGCACGATGGTTGCAGCTGGCAAGCAGTAGGGTCCCTTATTCCCCTGATATACCCATAGAAATGCTTTTTACCACACGGGGGAACTGGACAGGACTAGATGACTGGAAGGAAGCGGGGTGACAGTGGTCGGAGACCTATTTAGAGAATCCCAGGTGCTCCCATTTGAAGAACTCAGAGAGGAGTTTGACCTCCCACAGGGACACTTCCTACTGCACAGAGCAATCACTGCAGCATTCAGAAAACATTGGGCAATGGGACTGACAGAACCAAGATCGGTGGACTGTTGCAGATGTGTAGTCCTCTCGGCAGGTAGGATAAAAACGGTCTTGTGCATATATCGTGCAATCAGGTGGGATGTCTAGGGGCCAATGGAGCGACTGAAGGTACAGTGGGAAGAGGACCTAGAGATACAGATCACAGAAAAGGACTAAGATACCATTGTTGAACGCACCCTTAAGGTCTCAAGGAATGCTAGGTTTAAACTAATAAATTACTATGTCTTACATAGAGCCTATCATACGCCAACCCGAATCAGGCGATACTTTCAAGTGGAGGAAGTGGCCTGCCCAAGATGAGGAGAGAAAGAGGAGCATATTCTACACATGTTGTGGAATTGCCTGGTCCTAAAGGGACTTTTGGGAGGAGGTACTACGGGTAGTTGAAAGTGTTATAGATAAGAAGGTACCATATACACCTGGACACTGAATATTAGGCTGGTTCCCACACACGGCCAAAACAAAGGTCACTGGGAGATTTCAAGATCTACCATATGTCTTAGCGAAAAGAGAAATCATGAGGGGCTGGAAGGCGATCAAGGGGCCAAAAATAGAGAGCTGAAAAAGGGAGTTGGAGAAGTGGGCCAACGCAGAAAATAGAATTTTGCTGAGAGCAGTGAATAGAGGCATAGGGAACCTGGAAACCACAAGAGCACGAGGGAGACTGCTAGAGGACATGAGAGCAGGGGAACTGGAGGATGCAGCTGAGCCTCTACCATGTTCACCACCCCCGGAAAGGGATAATGAGAGGGGATCACAGAGGGTATAAAGTAGAAAGATTGATATATGACCCTCCCCTACCACACGCAAACACCAGAGCAAGATAGAACATACAGCATTAAAGGTGAGTGCACAATGTTGGGAAACAAAAGCTGAGACCAAGTGACTCATTATAGGGTGGGGGGCAGGGGAACGGAAACCAGTTGCATATTGTTGAAATGTTTTACCTTATCCAGTTTGGAATGATAACAAACAGCAAGCAAACAGAATCCACTGGCACACCTCAAGGAGATTTGTAATTGCCATGTTATGTAACCTATGGAATTGTACTTGAACCACATGCCAATAAAATCTGTTTTTAAAAAAAAACATTGATAGTTACATGAAACAATTTCATTCATTGGAATAGTCATGTGTGTTGCCATGTTACATACATGTTGCAGTCTGCTGAGCTGGTCTTACACACAACATATGTCAAGTTCACACTGGTGTCCTAATGGGCATTAATGCCATGATCTGATTGACATAACATACTAGGACCTGTCCCAATTCTACATGGATGTAAAATCTCCTCTCACACCTCAATAGGTGTGAAGTTTGAGAGTCAAAACATTTTTTCAAATACACACAGGTATGTCACGAGCTTTGAAGTTTTGGTGACCCACATTGTGTATCTTGTAGCGATTGGCAGCCAGTTGATCATGTGAAGTGTACCTAATTATTAAGAATGTAGGTGTTGCACAGTATGTCATGACAGGCAAGCTATTTTGCCAAATGGCAATTTAAATGATGTGTGCGTCTATCTTGTGCCCAACAGAATTGATGTCCTGTGCATTCATCCTCTGATGTGATACAATGTTGGTCATGTACTTGCCACCTTGCATCCCAATTATTCGTTCAAGGTGATCCAATAGGCCCCCCTCATGACCGATACAGTCCTGCGACAAGTGCTTTCACTGCTCAACAGTCTTGTCCACACCAAACATGCTCGGCATCTTTTCACGGATGTGCTCCCATCTCACTTTCCAGACTTTTTCATCATAGCCCAGTAGGATGCATACCCCAGCCTCAACAATCCTGGGCAGGTAAAATTTGACGAGCCAGAGGAAGGCCCCAACGGCCCCCTCTGACATCCTACCCTGCCCTAACATACCCAAATACAATATTTCCCCCGGCCAATACCAAAAAAAAGCCTCAGGCAACCCCTATTAACTACTTGACTATACAAAGATACCCCAGAGACATACACCCGACAAAACAATCAGAAAGTTGCTATTAACACGTAGGGACAGAGATATAGGACTTAACAAGGACAGTATGGACAGTACACAACACACAGAACTCTCTCAAACACACCAAGAACAGCAGACACCTTCCAAAACCTCCACAACTCCGAAAAGACAGTAAAAGTGTGGATGAAAGAGAAAGTGTAAGTGTACTGTACTCCTCCATGTGCCAAGATGTAGACTGACATAAATTCCTATCAGTTTGCGGCCCGTTTTTCCATTTTGCGACAAAATTTCACACACATAGGGTTGCGCGGGAAGATTTCATATATAAATGTATTTAACGAGTATTTTTCGTCCCAGGTATTGAAAAAATTACTGCAAAGGAGTAATTGGGTTTTGGTTTTTTATCGTTAATTGATACATGATCAATATATGTACCATTTCATGCAATTAGTCTGGAATAACAGCACAATATGTATTAGTGATGTGATCTGTGTGGTGTATCTGTTCTGTACATGTATGAGTGGTCCAGAGCCATTAGGAGGCACTATTTTCTTACATTGGTGTCTGTTCCTAACTGTACATGTGTGTACGTAGATCCCTTGCCAGGGTGTCACACATTACAGTTGGCATTGGTGGTATGTGTCACTACATGTGAGCCTCTAACATCACACATTGCTATGATGTGTGTGCAAGTCTGATGGTTTTGCTATACAAATCTACTTGATCAACAGGCAGTCACTACTTGTTTATGATATTTGTAAAGCTGCATGCAATGTACAGCTATGGATGGACATTCACATTGGAGTGTATGAATAGCTGTAGACACAGAGGGGGACATTGATGACAGTCTATGGTACGGCACTCATGGCTTTATTTTAACAAGATATGTCTATGCATTTCCTGCATTGCCAGGCATTACATGGTCTCTAGTCGGTGTGCAATGATCAACCCCATTGTCAACATTACCTAAGATGCTAGTCAAAACGTTACATGGTGTGGGTCTGTTCTTGTGCACACAACATCACATGAAAAGTCATGCATGTCAGCAATGAGCTATTGTTATCTTGTATGTTAAAATATGTATTGAATGCACAGATAACATTGTAAGTTAGTTTTGGTGTTGTGTCTACACATATCATTAGTACCCCATGGACTACAATATTCTACATACACAGCTCAGATAATTCATACTTAAATGTGTGTAACAGATAGCATAAGGGAGCTGAATCCTCAGATTTATACATAGCTCTACACGACACACAGAGCCATGATGAAGCATGTTGCAGACCCAGTTTCACATGTAAACATGTCATTTGTACTTTGTAATGTGAAGGCTGCACTTTGCATGTCACAGTCCTTGTAAAAGTGACAATGCCTGTCAGTACGAGCAGTCCACATGGCCTGCAGAGCATACTGAGCCTTTTTATGAGACCCTGGTGTCTAGACACAGATGCTGCTGAGTTACAGCAGAGTGACAGGGATGACAATGCCTGCGCTGCGCTTGATATAGTGGTCCCATTTCTACAACTTATTGCATGAACAATGAACATTACCTGATATCAAGTCTTGTCATGTTCTTGTTTTAACATCACTCACATGTGAGGTATGCATGCTGCAACTTGTTGTGATCATAAATGAAGGCTGGTACTGGTAATGTACAAATGTTAGTGTGCATTGCAGGACACACTAACTGAAAATAATCTAGGACCCCCTGACAATTCTAGAAGTTCCTAGGGCAGGGAAACAATTCTTATTGAAATAACATCCCTGAGCAACTTGGGACCATACGAAAATCAAGTCCTATACATTATAAGATGATATCAACACAGGCTCAGTGTACTACCACAAATTAGTTAAAAACATTTTATTATATTCATACAAATTTTAAAATTATGACAAATGAAGCTATGATGAAACATAAATAACATCACAGACAATGTAACAACATATACACTGAAATGATCAGTTTAAATATAATCATAAAACAAATGTCTGAACATTATCCAAGACAAAATCAATATTCATGTGGTATAAACCACAAGTGGCTAAACTTTGTAGGTGTTAGTTATTTTCAAGACTTGTAATGCTGGGGACCTGTGATGAGACAAAGTAGAGTGTCCACTACCATCCCCTGCATCAGTATTTTGAATTACGTAGTTTGCATTCCATGCTGTACCCTGCATTTTATTATCTGTGCTCACAAAGGATTATGCTTGCTGAGTCAGTGAGTCAGAGAAAGCGTTTTATATTGACGCCTGCTGTAGTATTGAGTTGTTAGTAATGGTTGTGAGTGAAGGAGAGGAGGACCAGGGGTTGTATCAGTAGAATATCCAGGAAAAAGCCTGCTTGTGCCTAACATTTTTACATGGACAATATGGTCCATGTGATCTGCTTGCAAATATGGCTATTCAAGAGGCAAACATGTTTTGCATCCTACTATCAACACATGTTAGTGATCACTTTGTTGTATATTATATTAATATGAATGATTGAGGTTTGGTTGACTACTATATGTGATAGGTGTGTGGCACAGATTTTAATTTACCTTTCACTTGACAGATACATGTACTTGTCAAGTGATAAAACAAGCATACAGGACTTTGGTGTGATGAAATTTTATTTTACAAAGTTACAATTTGTTTTATTCTTTGGAGGAACATACACGTGATGTGAAATTTGGTTCTTGGGATTAGGAAAAAAACATTGAGATTATTTGTTCTCTTCTTGCTGTTCCAACAGCAGAAGCTAGTTTATGTTTAGCATCTGCTTCTTCATCCTGGCCATCAGATGGGTTGTCCTGCTCCTCCTGCTCTTCATCCAATGGCGTGTTTGTGCGTACAATGCAACAGGCCATTATGATCTTGCATACAAGTTCAGGACTGTACAGGAGTCAGCCCCCCAATACATCTAGACACCAGAACCTGGATTTGAGGACTCCAAATATCCGTTCAACTATGGCCCTTGTGCGTCCCAGTGCAACGTTGTAGTCTCTCTGGGCCTGTGTGTGTGTCACTCTGAGGGGTGTCATCAGCCATGGCGTGAGTGCATATCCTTGATCACCTGAAACAGAATAAAGTGATATGTGGCCATTAGTATTTGTACCTGCTCTGTTTGCAAAATGCCTTTTTAGCAGTGTATGCATTGTGCAACTTTGTACTTTCTGGTTTGATATGTTGATTTTCCTACAATTTAACAGCATCAGTGAAATTAACTTACCTATGCTTGACAGACTACACATCACCATATTGTCATTGTCTGTGTCCTATGTCATGTGTATTGACTCCATGTTGTGACTTTCAGGATGTATGGGTCAATGTAAAAGAACATGATAGTTTCTTTACAGGCACGTTGCACAAACCGGACGTCTCGGGCCCGATTCACAGAACTAACTTAAGATAAAATCCTAAACTTACTACCATTTTCGTATTCACAGAAGGCACTTACTCATTTTGGTATTCACAGAAGACACTTACTCACTTCGGTATTCACAGAAGTTAGGAGTCCTAACTTTAGGACTCCTAAATGCCTTCTGTAAATACAAAAAATCTTAAAATTAGGATTTTTCTCAGTTTAGGGCCCCTCCTGTGCACATATTGTTGAGGGTGCACCATTGGCACATGTGTGATGTTAGGGATTAACCTTGACTTTTTGATGACTACTAAGTTGGGACATCATACGGGTACCTCATTGTTAGTCATTGTGCGAAGGGTGACTGAGAGTGTAAATCTTGTTTGCTAAACATTGGACTCATTAGGTGCTCTTAACATCCATCTTGCCACAAATATGGGACAGTGTCTAGGGGACAGTGGCACTGCTACCTAAGGCACTTGAATTACTGGGACATTCGTGGACCATATACATATGCATTGATGTCCTTGTGCATGTGTTGACTTAGACTCTGCATGTATGTAGTGGTACGACATATCAATGTATCCATGCGTGTGTCAGTTCTCAATCCAGACATATTCTGATTTCTGAATTTATGCCTCAAATTGCTACACCTCACCAGGGGAGACATGTGGATGCACGACATGTGTTGAGGATGTGATGTGTATAGTTTGTATGCTCTTCCTACGCATGCTCCATTCACTGATAACACAGACTGATGTTCAAAGAAACTTTTGTTTTTATTTGTGGTCAGTTGGTGCTCCCTTCATTCGGCACTACTTTCAGAGCCAAAATGCAGGTACACCCACTAAATGGTGCATGGCTGACTGTGTTTTTGCTGTGTCAGCAAATTGTGAACTTTCACAAGTGAGAGCAGGGTGATCTGTCTTCTAGTTGTACATATGGTTTATGTGTTGAATTCAACATGTATGTGGCACAGCAGTAGCATATGTCCTGTGTAATGTACTGCATTGATTAATTACAATTTTTGTATGATGGGTTCTGCTAAATCTATGTTACAAGAATGCCAAATTGGTTTGTGTGAGATTTTCATGGTCTGTTTTTCAAATGTCTTGATGGATTTGCATTGTGTGGTTGTGTGCATTGATTGGAGCTTTTCCAAGTTATGTCATATTTCATTTGCTACTTGTGCATTGTCTCATATTTGAGCTACATGCTTGTGAATTTGAGGTGTGTTCAGTTTGTACTAACCAATGAGCAGTCCATTTCCATAAGTGCCATTCTCAAACCGCTAGTTGATGACCGATTGGTAAAATATGTATGAGTCATGCACACTCCCAGGGAACCTAGCAACAACATTAGTGAACAGGCCCAGGTGCTCCACAATTGCATGAACGTTCATGGAGTGTGTGCTTCCTGTTCCTGTATATGTCTGCAGTATTCGCAGGAGGCACAAGTAGAACATGGGTGCAGTCAATTGCCCTCAACACATGCGTAAAACCAGCAATGTCATAGAAGCCTTGTTTGTTCTCAAGTTGTTCCTGTGCAGTGTTGGGGAAGTGTGTATGCTGTGGCGTCAGGCTGATAATGACATCCAAGACTTTGGGGAGGAACCTGGAGATGGATGACTGTGAGACTCCACCCATTCTGGAAATGGTTGGTTGGAAGGTATCAGAGGCCAACATGTGCAGCACCGCAAGTAGCTTTGTCTGCGGAGGGATGTTTGTGCAGTGCTGGTATCATGCCTGCAGCCTTGGTGCTATCTGTGTGAGCATGCGTAAGATGGAGGTCTTCTTGAGCATGTAGTGTGCTATCACATCCTCTGGCTGGAGGTCTATCAGGGTGATGCGTTGGCGGTAGGCCCGCTCTCTGCTGTGGTGGTCCTGGTGGCTGTGGCAGTGGTGGTGGTGGTTGTGGTCTTCTTGGGGCTCCAAGCTACAGGAGTAGTACATCCATGGCACCATTAGGTGAGCAAATGAGGCTCTGGGATTGTCTCCCTTACGTTCTGTTTTTTTGCACCATTTTTCACACCATTTTTCTGGTCTTAAAAACCAGCCGCTAACTGGCCTTAGCGGCATTTTTTTGGGAGTATCGCCGGTCCAAAAAATCATTGTAAATATCGCGAGGTAGAGTTAGCCACAATTTTTTCACGGGAACACCCAATTTGCATCTCATTTTCGTTAAGTCCTGCTAACAGAAGTGGTGATCAGAAAAACGCACGTTCACGCAGGAAAACAGCCGCTAACTGCGGTTAGTAGCAACTTGTAAATACGACAATGAAAAAACCTACGGTAGTATAAGAAAATCAGCACTACGGCGGCATTAACTCCTTGCACATACGCCCCAGAGTGATTGAGTGCTTCTGTGACGCCTGCCTAGCTAACAGATCTATGCTTCTGGGAACGAATGCTGAAGTAGCTCTGACAAGATTTGTGTAGGAGTATGACAGACTGCATAGTTTTTAAGTTAGTGTCATCAGTTGCACCACACGTGTCAAACTACACGTAGAAGTAAAGACATACCTGAGACATGATAGCAGTCAGACATTAAAACTTGACAGAGTCATGTTAAAACTCATACCTCACTATCTGCAGCCTACTTAAAATATACCTTTGAACTGAGAGAATTATATGCACTAGGATATAGGTTAATAGATCTGCCAACATGTTTTAAACCTCACTTATCTCTAACAGATTCATTAGAGTCACAGCTCACGATTCCATGCCTATGACAAACTGAAAGGCCTGCCTAGCTAACAGATCTGTGCTTCTAGGACTAAATGCTGAAGTAGCTCTGACAATATTTGTGCAGGTGTATGAAAGACTGCATAGTTTTTAAGTTAGGGTCATCAGCCGCACCACACATGTCCAGGCGCGGTGCGTCCATTGGGGCGTGGGGGGGTTCCCCCCGCCCCCGCGCACCCGCCCGTACCCGCAGCTCCCTCGGTGTCTCTGAACTTAGTTTAGTTAAGTTCAGAGACGCCGAGGGTGGGGAGAACTGACAATGCATGTCAGTCAGCATGACGTCGGACCGTGGGCGGTCCGGCGTCATGTTGACTGACATGCATTGTCAGACCAGGCAGCACTGCAGCACAAGTGCGCATGAGTGGGCATGGTAAGCTAGTTTTTAGCCCGTGCCCAGTCATGCACACTTGCGTTTTCACGGATTTGCGCATGCCAATTAGGAGCCCCTCGGTCTCCTAATGGGCAGGCGGCGGGCGAGGAGTAGGCTGTGCCCTCAGCCAATCCTGGTGCTGCAGCAGCGCCAGGATTGGCTGAGGGGTTGCCACTGCAGTGCTGACATGACGTGCTGTTCCATCCAGTTTGAAGAGGGAAGAGGTGCCAACGCGGACCAGGAGCAGAGGCGGTCAGGTAAGTTTTCCTTTTAATTTTCATAGTATTCTCCCGTGCGACCCCCCCACGCGTGACCCCCCCTCGGGACTGGTCACATGTTTGTTTGCTTATTCTCCTGTGCGACCCCTCCCACTCCCCCCGCACGTGACCCCCCCTCGCGACTGCTCACATGTTTGTTTGCTTCCTTTGCAATCATTTTACGCCCCGCCACTTTCAAATGTCACCAGCCGCCCCTGCACATGTCAGACTACAAGTAGAAGTACAGACATACCTGAGACATGATAGCAGTCAGAGATCCAAACTTAACAGAGTACGCTTTCAGTTTAAATCAAACACCTCTCTATCTACAGCCTACTTGAAGTGTACATTTGAGCAGACTTATATGAACTAGGATAGAGGTTAATACATCTGCCAACATCCTTTAAATTTCACTTATCTCTAGTAGCTTAATTAGAGAGTCAGAGCTCACAATGCCAGGCCTACTCCTGTCATGCCACTCTTGTGAGTCTCAGCATCTTTCTAAACACCTTAATCATTGTGTGTGTGTGAGCCTTTTAGATGTGGGACGACATATGTAAAGAAGCTTATAGGTGAAACCTTCCCTCAGTTTCACACCGCATGCTTTCTAAATGTCTGTACAAAACCCTGCATGAATCACTTTATACTCATTAACGAGGGCAGCCAGGTATGGAGGTATGTGCTCAACTGAATTTGTGATCCCTGCCTGCTAAGGCATCTGTGCTTTTGGGACTCAATACTGAAGTAGGTCTCACAAGATTTGTGCAGGGTTATGATAGCCTGTATAGTTTTTAAGCGAGGCTCATCAGCTACAAAACACTTATCAGGCTATATGATCAAATGCAGACATAACTCAGACATGGTATAGGTCAGACATTCAAACATTACAGAGTACGCTTTCAGTTTCAAGCACACACCTCACTATCTACAGCCTACTCCCAGTTTACCTATGAAGAGACTTAAATGGACTAGAATAGAGGTTAATACATCTGGGAATATGCTTTAAACCTCACTTTTCTCTAATGGTTTCATAAGAGACAGAGAATTCTCAATACCATGCCTAAGAAAAATGTAAGGCTGACTCCTGTGAACACCCAATGACTTATCCTATTCTTTAAGTTCAAATAAGTTTATTGAAAGAAAATGTAGGTATCCATACAAAGTATATAGTAAAGAATTTGCAATGCCGCATTCCTCTCGCGCTGCTTAGAGATGGAGAAATTGGACGAATACTACAAAGATGAAACATCAATGAAAACAATGTGTATAAATGAACCATAGATGCACAAGTTATGGAACTACTAGGGAAGTCAAGATGGTTTGGGAACCTCTTGTTGGGACGGTGTTGGCAGAGAGTACATTTTGGCACTATTGTCAATAATTGTGGTAACAGGTGACCACAAGTCAACACATTTTGTAGCCATTTGAGGTGGGTAAACAAAGGAAGTGTCTAACCTATGATTATGGCAAACAGTGTACCACCAAACTCTGTATGACATTTTCGAGAAGTCTTTCCAATTAACAGTAATTTGTTGAAAGGCAAGCGCTAACAACAAGTCAATGATTTTGACATTAAGGGAAACCCCCTCCCAAATAGAAGAGAGACTACCCAAAAAGATATGAATAACAGAAAAAGGAAATGAAGTGCCGTAAATCAAATTAACCTGTAAGCATATTTGCTTCCAAAAAGTATCTACCTGTGGACATATAAACAGCATGTGAAACAGGTCAGCATTGGGGGAAGAGCAGGTCCAACATGTGTCCGGAGTAGCTGAGAAACGCTTACATACATTGGCAGGTGTGAAGAAAAGTCTATTATAAACAAAAAATTATGTCTGGGTGGTATTTGCCGCCCTAGAGGTCTTGCGTAATTTGGTCCATATGCCTTTCCAAAGTAGGAGTGGCCAGCATACCCCAAGGTCTGTCTCCCAGGCAACTTCAATTTTTGTTTTTTGTCTATCAATAGCAATACCTTGAAGGTGTTTGTAAATGGTAGAGGCTTTGGGTTTAGTTAACAACAAGTCGTGTAGTCGTGAAGAAGGTTCTGATTCATTAGGGGTGGGTGGCGTGTTAGGGAAATGGGAATAAGCTTCCAGTACAGCTCGCTTAAGAGTATTGTATTTATGAATAAAGGAGGTTGGTAAGTTAAAAGTCTTCATGAGCGTGTTAAAAGGTAGAAATTCTGAGTTTGAGAATGACGGGCGAACCCATATCAAACCCCTGTCTCTCCAAGTCTTCCAATGAAGGGATATATTATGGATCAATAAATCTTTATTATGCCAAATTGTGGAGTGCAAGAAAGAATCTTTAGAGTCAATAGTGGGGCAAGTGGGAAAGTCGAGTAATGCGGAAGTATGCTTCAATATAGGAGTGGAGATAGATTGCGGTTTACGTGAGAAAGATAGATATTCAGTAAACGAGTAAGGAGACATAAACAAGCTCTCAACTGAAGTCCAGAGAGGGCAGTTACCTACAGAATCAAGCAACCACATAGAAGCCTGACGCAATAAGAAAGCTTTATGATAAGCCTGAAAATCTGGAAAGTTAACTCCGCTCTCTATTTTAGGACGAATTAGTCTCAATAAAGACAATCGGGATTTTTTACTGTTCCAAAGGAAAGAAGTTAAGGTGGAATTAATTTTTTTAATTAATTTGAAAGTGATGGGGATTGGGATATTCGAAATAGTGTATAAGACTATAGGTGACAGCATCATTTTTATAGTGTCCAAGCGACCCCACCAAGACAAGTAAAGGGGATGCCATTTAGAAGTTAATTCCGTGATCTTTTGAAGACATTTATCCATACATAAAGATACAGTTTCAGAAATTGAGGGTGTAAAGTATAAACCTAAATATTTAATATGAGTTGGACTCCATTTAAATTGAGAGGCTTGGAATTGTGAGCTAAAAGTATGTCTTGTAAGCGGTAATATTTCGCACTTATCATTATTTAACTTATAGCCGGAGATACACGAAAAGGCTGGAATTGAGTCTTCTGGTTTAGACAAGAAAAGAAGAATATCATCAGCATAGGCTGCGAGCTTGATGTGAACATTCGTTGTTTGGAATCCGTAGATATTTGGGTTCTGACGTAATTTGGACAAAAATGGCTCAAAAGGACAAATTAAAAGGGAAGGGAGAGAGAGGACAACCCTGGCGTACCCCTCTACCTAAATCAAAAAATGGGGAAATCAAGCCATTAGCACAGATTGCTGCACGAGGATTAGAGTAAAGAAGAGACACTAAATTAACAAAATTAGGACCAAAACCGAACCATTTAAGGGTGTAAAATAAATATTTCCACTCAACTCTATCAAAAGCCTTTTCGGCATCTAGTGCAATTGCTGCCAGAGGATGATCAAGACGTGATGATTTGGATAAGAGATCAAAAAAAGCCTAGTATTGTCTGTAATAACTCGGCCTCTGACAAAGCCAGATTGTTCCTTACCTAGTAATTTTGGGAGGTAGGAGTCAAGACGTATAGCTAAAGCCTTAGAGAAAATTTTATAATCAATATTGACCAGTGAAATAGGTCTGTAATTTTTGCAATATTTGGGATCTTTACCTTCTTTAGGAATAAGACAGATATGAGCCTCGGAAAATGAACCAGAAGAATTTTTGGAGGTGTAAAAGAAATTTATAAGGGAGTGTAGTTTGGGCAATAAAAGTGTAGAAAAATGGGTGTAAAATTCAACTGTAAAGCCATCCGGGTCAGGAGCTTTATCTTTTTTGAGAAACTGAAGAGCTTTTAAAAGTTCATACTGAGAAAGGTTCGATTCTAAGGGGGAAAGATCCAAAGGGGCATGCTGAGGTTTTTGGATATTGGAAAAGAACTGGGAAATTAGATGATCTGTGGGTTGGGTTTCTGATGAGCATAAAGATTTGTAAAAGAGAGAGAATTCATGTAAGATTTCAGTATCTTTAAATTTTAAAACTGATTGCTCATCAAAGATAGATTCAATGTTTAGTTTGTTTTGGCGGACTTTTAAGTAATTGGCTAGAATTTTGCCTGCTTTATTTTTACCACCGTAAAATTTAGCGCTGGATTTTAATAAATAAAGTGTTGATTTTTTGTTAAATTCCAATTTAGCCTTGATGAGGGTCTTTAAACTTGCCTCTGATTTTGTGGTATAATATGAATGTTCTAATGCCTTAATGTCTTGAAGAAGGTCTGTAGTCCTCTTACGTGCAGTTTTTCGTTTCTTTGCCACATAACCCAAAATAAAACCTCTAGCTGACGCCTTGAAGGCATCCTAGATGACTGCAGGGGATAGGGAATCTGTATTGTTCCTCTCAAAATATTCTGTGGAGAATGAAGCAAAAGCTGTGGTGAAGTTGGTGTCTAAAAGGAGTGCATTATTGAAATGCCATCTTCTGGGAGTATTATTCCTGGGGAGTATATCAAAACCAATGGAAACTGGTGCATGATCTGAGAGGAGAATGGGACCAATGTCAGCATGTGTAAGGGACTGTGAAATGTTATGAGATACAATAACATAATCTATCCTTGATTGGGTATGGTGAGTGGAGGAATAGAAGGAATATTCTCTAGTGGTCGGGTTACAAAGCCGACAAGCGTCAAGCAGTTTATGTTGATGTATAGTGTGAATAAAAGACTTGTGCGATTTGTTGGGCACAAACGACACTCTTGAATTTCTGTCCAAAAAGGGGCCAAACACCTGGTTACAGTCCCCAGCCAAAATAAAATTATCTTCCATATGTTGAGAAATATGCTGCGCCAAAGTAGGCCAAAAGGAAGCATCCCCACCCGTAAGATCATAAACGTTAAGGAAAGAAACCAAAACACCCTTTAAGGAGAGTTTAACGATAAGCCACCTCCCTTCATTATCTGATTCCTGCGATACAAATGCAACTGATAAGTATTTGCGACAAAGTATCACCACACCATTTTGTTTGCCATCCCCCGGAGAGAAGTAGACCTCTCCTACCCAACCTCTTTTCAGTTTGAGAGATTCAATATCTGTAAGATGGGATTCCTGTAAGAAAACAATATCAGCATTTAGCCTAGCTAGGTGCGACAAAACCCTTTGTCTCTTGATAGGGGAATTTAAACCCTTAATGTTCCATGAGACTAACTTAAGAGACATGAGATATTAAAGTGGAATGTCCAAAACATCAGAAAATAACAATCCAATTCAATATGATAAAGATAACCAACAGAAGAATGATCCAAATAAATAGTGCAAAAGTCCAACATCATGCAAAAAGATTGTATAACATTGAAAGATATAGAAAAAAGAAGAGAGAATGAAATAAAATTAAAGCAGTGAGAAAAATAGAAAATAAATAAGCAGCTGCAGGGAAAGATAACAAAATAAGTTGAACTTGTGAGACAACGATCTAACCTTCCATAATAAGATTGCAAATTAGACAGAAAGAAAAGGATGAAAAAAGGGAAGGATGGAAATTGAAACTATAGAATGATACAAAGATTAGGTGCCCAAAAACCAGGATGATAAAAGAAAGTAGCGGCATGAGAAGAAGTGAGCTTAAAAGGAGAATGAGAAAAGGAAAAGGAGTGAGATAAAATAAGTATTGAAAGAACTGATAGGAAAAAACATGAAAAAAATTGAACGAGACAAGGGCATGATGGACACCGTACTCAGAAGATTTAAAAAAATACAAGAAAGAACTAAAGAGAAAAGAGAAAAGGAATGACATACCTACAAGAAGGGAACACAAATGTGGGAATAGGTGGAACCACGAGAAACAAACGAAACGCCTAGTGAGAGCTGAGCCGGACCAGGGGAAAATACGTCAGGGCTTGACACATCTGTGGAGGTAAGAAGAAATAGGAAAATTAAGGTAGGTGAAAAGCTATGTAGTGAACAATGAACAATAAAGGTACTAATAGTTAAAATTATTAACATTTAGAAACAAAGTTAACGTTAAGCCATGAATACAACGAATTAGATAACATCAAGGAAGCTGCAAAATAAGGAGACATCGGTAATTAAGGAAGGGGGTTAAGAAAGTCAAGTAACATGTGAAGAAGATGGTCTCAAGGAGTCCATAAATTCTGCCCTATGGGCGTTGATGAAGCTCTTCATTCGCACCGGATCCTCATATGACTTTGTTTTATTGTTATAAGTGACTTTAAATAAGCATCGATGAAAAAGGTCATATCTGGCACCCATGGCTCGAAGATCTGGTCGCATATCAAGGAAGGCCTTGCGTCTGGATGCTGTAGCTTTGGAATAATCTTGTGCAAAGAATAGTGTGGCACCATACCATGAAATTCTTTGAATGGCCTTAGCCGCTGCAAGGACTTTTAATAGGTCAGTGTACTCAAGAAAGTACAGGAGGACACTTCTCGGCCTTTGTTGAGATATCGAGTTAGTGGCGGCTCGGCCCAACCTATGAGCTTGTTGTATGTTTAATGTAATGTCTTCCGGCAGGTGCAAGATCTTGGGAAGAAAGGACTTAAAAAAGTAAATAGGATTCGTACCTTCGACCCCCTCCGCCAAGCTATATATGTGTAGGTTATTTCTCCTACTTCGATTTTCAAGGTCCTCGACTTGCTTTTGTAGCGTTGAGATTTGAGAATGCATGAAAGGTACACTTTTAGCAACGACATCCAATGAAGAAACAGTATGTTCCACTGTTGTAACTCTAGCATCCAGCTGCAACCAGTTGTCCGAAAGAGTTTGTAGTTTGGTGTTGGTTTCCTCTACAAATGGCCTCAGGGCCCTGATTTCCTGTTACAATAATTCCATTGAAACTGGAGAATTAGGTTTGGGCGGCGAAGGAGGATCTTTCTTGAGACGTTTCACATTTGTTTTCCCTGTTGGTGGTTGTACAGGATCCATATTTGACTTTGTTTGGTCTATCCCAATTGCTCCTAAATTTTCTAATTTAGATAGCTCAGAGAAAACCCTTGAATTTTTAACAAAAACCCGTTTAGGTATTCGATTGGTAGAGAGGTTACCCTTTGTTCTGCCCATCAAATTGTAGTAAGGATATTAAAAGATACAAATACAACTTGAAATGAAAGGGTTAAGCAGAAGTGAACACATGTCAGCTGGACAAATGTATGGCTGAGCACATAAGTACAATTTTGATGAAGATTCACAGCCTACTCTAGGATACATGAAGGCAGTGACCGTCCAGATAGTGAAACATTGATGGTGCACCTCTCCCTTCACAAACAAAATCACTTGTAATATAGCAAATCCCAAAGGCTGGAATTGTCCAATATATAGGGAGTGCTTTATAGGACCCTTGCAATAGCACAAAAGTGTAAACAGAATTTCGCCAACATGCACTATAAGGTTATCGCAGCGTTAGTATATCTGCCACCTCACAAAATTCCAAAATGCAGGTAATACGCATGCCAGTTTGCTGTACCTTAAACGGCTGATTCGGAGCGCTGTCTGAGGATGAAAGAGCACTCTTGGTTTGCATTAGAAGGGCAAGGGTAGCGGCAGTTAGTGTGCAGCTTCCATGGTGCGCGAGGTGGTAAAGATTCTTTTGCAGAGAGAACCAGTAAAAAATTCATGAAGAGTAAGAACGCTTGGGTGACAGCGTATTAACAATAAACCTCAGTGTATTTGAAAACGTATTTGAAAACGTTTCATAAAATGGCAGCCATAAACCAAAACCCTGATAGCAAGTAAGAGTCACCCAACTTTCAAAAAAAAGAAGAAAAAAAAAACAACTTGTAGGATGGGAGCACTTTGCAAGCACAGTAAGCAGTTAATTGTCACGAAATTGTTGAGAAAAAAAAGAAAAAAAAGCATAACCGGAGGTCTATTTGAGGTGAATAAGGAGCGCTCGTGCCGCGCTACAACAAACAAAAATGGCGGCACTTCATGCGCGACCTCCGTAATGCGAGCGTTATTGAAGATTAAAAGTGAGAAAATAGCGAAATGACTTCCTGAAGGTAATGCATCGTTGCGAGCAGGTATTCATTGACTGGGAGATTCAGATCAGCGCTTCCGTGTTCACCGGGCACCAAGCCACGCCCCCACTTATCCTACTCTTAAACAACATTCTGTCCACCATTTTAAATACCTCTCTTGATACCAACTCACTTACTCAGCTACAGACATCTTTTGTTTCCTTGCACACATCCCTTCAAAATGCTTACAGGATGGATTGTGGGCCACAGCTATATTTCTGGGGCAAAGTCCGCTGGAGACCGATATATTGGCAAAGACCTGAGTTTGCATAATGTGGATATTAAATGGTTTGCACAGGGAGTATTAAAGTGGTACTAATTGCTGCCTTTGGTTAAAATCCTTTTGCATTTCCAACCCCCTGAGCTCATGATTGTGCACTGTGGTGGCAATAACCTAGGCACACTGACTGGGGTAGGATTGGAAATACTAATGAAGGACACCTTTGCACAATTCAGGTTGTTTTTTTCTCAAACTGTGTTTGTATACTCTAATATATGCCTAGGCTATCTGGTTTTAGGTTTAAACCTAAAATAACTGATAAAACCCCACCAGAAGGAAAATAGCCATCACCGGTATAAATATATAAACACTGAAAAAACACCTTTGCAACCACAAACTAAGTGAGTGAAAGAGAAATTTTTATTTCTTCCTGAAGGGGCCAATATAATGTAACTTTGCTATACAAGGTAGTATCAAGAAAGACTGGGCTAACATTATTCTGCTTGAGTTTTGTTCTTTAGGGATGTCACTAGAACATTGTCTATTCTTCCTTCTGCTTTTTTCAGTTTTGTGGTCTTTGGTCTAAAGATGCAGTGTTTAGAAGCATGTTTTAGGTCTTACTCAGTTATTTTATAAATCGTAGAGAATCGAGAAATATCAAAATCATATTTGATATTTTGGCTACATTTGATTTCACTGATAGGTAAAATGGCTGGCTTCATAAGAATGTACTATCACATTTACCCACAGGCAGAGAATGGGTGAAATCCTTTGATACATCAGCCCCCTTTCCTAGTGAGTAAATATTGATTGTAAGTGAATTGCCAAACACCCCAAGCTTTAAACATTCAATGCAAGATGTAGTGACAGGTATATGTGAAAAGAATGTTGTCACCAAGCAGCTGAGATAGTGGTGAAAACATGACACCAGACGTTTGGTAAGTATGGAACACAGTGTCACTTGGAATGCTGCTGAAAAAGTTCCTACCAAGTTCCCAAAAAATTGGAGTGATATTGTTTGTATTTGAAGTAATTCAGCTACGTATGTGAAAAAGTTGTATGATGGTCTGTCAAAATCGATACCTGAGCTGAAGTGCTTCCCTGTAAGAGATCCTTGTAACTTGCATGCTGAAAGGATCTTTACAATCTTCAGAGTTAATGAAAAAAGCTATTGACTTTGTAGTCCATTCTGGTGCAGTAAAAATGTATTTGGAGCTTATATACCCTTTGCACATGCTATCTATAGACATGCACTATCAGTGCATAAAGCAAGCAATAATTAAAATTAAATTAAAATTCCATAAACATCGGAAAAACACTGTTTCTGTTGTTTTTAATGGCATGAAAATGTGTAACCACTGGTTTTTTAAGGTATTAAAAAACTGAAAAAACCCCACCAGAATTTACCAAAAATAGAAACTGAAAAGAGGAAAGCCTATAAATGCCAAAGACAGAAATGGAAGTGGTCACATCAATTCTGCCCATAGATCGAGAAAGGCAGGAAGCATGTTAAAAAAGCAGTTTCTGCTTACCTCAGAGACCATAGCATGGGCTCCTTCTATAACATCCATCTACGTTTTGACATGGATAAGATCTAGAAAAGTGATGGAGTTCACTTCACAGATGAAGGGAACAGGCTGTTTCTCAACAACCTCAAGCTGTGTATCCGCACTTACATGTAGCTGCAAAAATATTATAATTAACACAAAGGCTCTTCTTAGAGCTATCCTATAACCCAACAGTGAAAAGGATATCTTTTTTAACAAGTACACTCCTCATATATATTTGCCGGATTTGCGAACCCATCGCGTTATTCACAAAACAAAACCACAAATGCAATGAACAGCAACACATTTCACTTTCTTAACTATATTTTTTAATTTATATATTTTAAAATGCTTTCTAACTCTGTCGATTTGAATGTGAGTATGTACTTCACTCTCATTACCTCTATAATAAACTTCACAACTGTAAGACTGGTTGTGTAATTATTTAATATTTATTTATTTAAGGTAGATCCGTGACTCCACCACTATGGGGTTGCGACTCCTACCACGTGACAAAAAAAATATATTTTTTAATGCCCCCCCGCCCCTTCTCTAGTCCAATATTGGCCCCCAAAACCCCATCACCCAGGGCCTCTTGTTGGTGACCGCAGCTCCCCACCTCCTGCGGAGAGCTGACATTGCTTTTGGACAGAGGGAGCTGCAAACATGCAGCTCAGTTAGTCCAAAAGCCATTTTGATGCTCTCTCTTCCATGAAGCGGACCAGAGTTTGCCATGGCTTGGTGGGAGTGATGCTTCCACCAAGCCATAGCAAACTGCAATATCCCAGGGGTGGGCACCCTGGGTCATTGCTGGAGCAGGCCCTAGGGATGGCGGTCCCCAGGGCCATTGAGGGCTACTGGAGGGGGGCCACACAGCCTCCTCCCATCTTCAATATAGCCCCGGGAAGGTGCTGATCCCCAGGGCAGTGGGGGGCGCATGGCCCTGCATGTAATTATATTAGCCACGGAGGTGGCGGTCCCCGGGGCTGCATAGGTGGACTAGAGGCCCCCACACATTATTTTTACATCTGCCCTGAGCAGGTGGAAGTCTCTGGGATGCAGAGAGGGCTGGAGACCCATCATTATTATTTATTGCCCCTGTGTCCTGGCCCACCCGGTGGCCTAATTAAACAAAGCGCAATAAAATGCATTTTTTGGCTCTGGGGGTACCTGTGGTATCCCTGAACAGGCCAAGGTGGTCAGGGTGTTTCTACCCTGCCTCCTTTTCTTTTTTTAAATATTTTTTCTTGTGACTCATTTCAACCGAGTCACAAGATAGCTGTCAACACTTCCTGGTTTGAAGTGTTGGCGGCCAATCAGATCTCAAGCATGAGATCGGGAGGAGTTGCGGATCCACCGCGGCCACAGTTGTATATCTGAGAAATTTTTACATTTCACAGAAACTACTGAATGGATTCACACCATTTAACAAGTCAAGTCAAGTCAAGAATACTTTATTCGGTTTTAAAGACAAAAAACCATGAAAGTTACAGCATTAAATTACAATTTAAATACAGACACAAGAAGATATAAAAGGGAGAAAGGTAAACTTAAAATACATCTAGACTCAGTGATTTCCTAAGTTTAAAAACGTTTTTTAAATAAGTTAAAACTGCGGTAACAATAAGAACAGTGTCCATTCTCTGAAGCTCTAAGAAAGCCAAGCGACATTTGTTAATTTTCCATTCTTTGAGGAGTGGAATAATATATGTCTTACGAGGTAAGGTATAAAAAGTGCAGAAAAACAGAATATGAATATCTGACTGGGATGAAAAGTCATCACACGGACATAATGGTAGGCTCGATGGCCAAGAATTCATAACTGGAAAAGACAATAATCTAAAAACAATAGACAATCTAAAACGAGTCAGAATAAAACGTTCATAATTAGACATCGGCAATGTTAAGTAAGGCTGCAGGCTACTGCTCGTTAGAAGGGAAAAATGCAGAGACACAGTTTTTTTCTTCAATTCCTCTTGGCTTCTATTTTCTATAAGGTAGTCCAGGGATAGTTTGGACAGAAGATTCCTGGATAAACCTTCCATTGAGGATGGATCTGCAAAATGGTGTTGGCGACCAATTTTGGCAAAAAATGATTTGATGTAGTTTAGCCAATCTAAACGGTCCACGTTTTCCAGTTTTATAACATCCTGAAGGATGGCTCGATTCAGGGAGCACTCATCAGTTGTCCAAACCCTGTGCCACAGAAGAATAGGTTGAATTCTGATCAAATCAGATATATAGTTTAGACCAAGTTCAGAATGACAAATATAGGTCGCGACACTTTGGGGGACTCTCAAAACATGTCTCAGAAACCTATTCTCAGCTTTCTGAAGTAGATCAATGTTAGTGTGGCCCCAGAGTCCCGAGCCATACATAGCAACCGAGGTACATGTAGCTTTATAAATAGTTAAAATTTCCTTAATTGGTTTCTTTCCCAGTTTTTTAATAAAATTCATTAGGGCCATTGTAGTTTTTTGAAACAGGAGAGTTCTTGCCTTTACCGCGTGAGACCATGCCCCAGTTTCATGGAACAGTACGCCAAGGTAAGGGAAGATAGAGGTAGATTCCAATGGAACGTTATTTAAAAACATTCTTTTTGCATGATTACCAGATTTAGTGCCACAGTTCATTGAAAAAGTTTTAGTGCAATTAACTTTTAAGTCTAGACTAGACATATAGCACTCAAAAGATTTTATCAAATTTTGTAAAGCCACGGGTGTGCGGGCCATTAAAACTGCGTCATCCGCATACAGGAGTGCGGGGATAAACCTCCCCCCAACCCTAGGTATATCCCCGCGATCACGCAGAAGATGACGCTCAAGGCCATTAATATACAACAAAAATAAAAAGGGTGCCAGGACGCAGCCCTGGCGAACGCCCCGGCCAACCTGGAATGACCTTGTGCATTGGCCCTCACGGCCGTAGCGGACCGAAGCTGAGGCACCTGAATAAAGATCCTTCAAAAAACAAACAATGGAATCTTCCACGCCTATCTCTCTTAAAATGGTCCATAATTTAGCATGGGAGACGCAGTCAAACGCCGATGAAAGGTCGACGAATGTGAGATAGAGGCGCTCCCCCTTGATCCTCAGGTATTTTGATTGTATAATCATTAAGTTTAGGCACTGTTCTTGAGTTCCAATACCCTTTTGGAAACCATATTGTAAATCGCTCATTATTTTATTTTCTTCTGCCCAGGTTTGCAGTCTGACCAAAATGATTCTCCCAAGAATCTTAACGGACGAATCTAATAGAGAAATTGGTCTGTAGCAGGCGCAGGATTGCCTGTCGCCCTTCTTATAGATAGGTACAATCACGGAGGTGAACCAGGACGGATTTAGGCCCCAAGCCAGAGCTGCATTAAATAATTGCACAAGCATGGGGCCCCAGAGCTCAACATTATCTTTAAACAGGTCAGCAGGGATACCATCAGGCCCTGCAGCCTTGCCACCCTTCGTTGCATTCAAAGCCAAGTTGACTTCCTCCAAATTTACAACCAGTTTAACTGCCTTGTGCGCTATATGGACCCCGGGAGAAATATCAGTAATATGAAGATTGTCATGCGGTGTATAAAGACAAGAAAAATGCATAACCCAATCCTCCTCAGTGATGGCATTTTCTATACGCGCCTTGGTGTTATCATAAAGAAGAGGGGTATTAACAGCCTTCCAGAAGGCAGACGCGTCCTTCTGTTGTGACGCTTCGCATAGCGCTTCCAGGGCCTCCTTTTTTATAACCATTTTCCTATTTGTTAGGGCTTCATTATATGCTTTCCTGCGGATTCTTATTTCAGTAGTATTACGTGGTACTTGGTGGATAGCTCTTTTCAGGGAGGTTAAGGAGCTGGTGCAAGCGTTGTCAAACCAGCTCCTTTTACCCTTTGCCCTCTCATTTGCCACAACCCATAAATCTTCCTTAATAGTGAGAGCTATTAAGTTAAAATGTTCAATTATAGAATCAGGACTAGAATTATCGTCCAAGCATGTGGCAAAACTGGTAGAGCAGATACCCAGTAATTTATCTAAAAACCTTTCCGGGACCACCTTATTCCATTTTAAGCTATACCCGTTTTGTCTACCAAGGACCACGTCCGAAACTACATGAAGCAAAGGCGCGTCCGTTTGTTGGTCCAAAAAAAGATTTTCAATTTCCATAATCTGAGGCAGATGGTCACTCACTGGCTGGTCTATAATGTTGAACTTAATAATATTGTGGCGACAGCTATTAGAGGCAATAATAAAATCAATAATAGACAGTGCTCCTCTACCGACAAAAGTTGGCACAAAGATAGAGGACATTTGAGCAATTTCATTTACAAAACCTAAATCATACATAAACAATATGTCATTTAGTAAATCCCCAATCAGAGAATGTTCAAAATGAGTTGAATTTGTTTCCTGTTCGATAGTTAAACCGCATAAACCCTGTTTACCTTTAGTGCAGAGTTTACAGTTAAAATCCCCCCCCCAAACAAACATAACTTCTCTATCGGTTTTGTCTATTTCATAATGTATATCATCCCTCAGCGTGGATAGAACGCTGGGGATTTCTTTCCTTGGTATATTATTATAGAAATTAATTACAGCAACATTTAGTCCCTTGCTATTCCTTAAAATTATTAAATGATAAAAACTAGATTTAGGAGAAAACCGGATAACCTCGTATTTAAGCTGATTGGAAACTAAGGTTAATAGACCCCCCTTAGCTCTTCCATGGGTGCTCCCCACAGCCGGGGTGAAAAAACTTCTGTATCCATTAATATTTACCGGATCCAAGGACCAGGTTTCCTGGAAAGCCAGGATATCATGGCCCTCAATAATGGAGCCCCATGATGGATTGTTGATTTTCTCCCTTAAACCGGCCACATTCCAGAATAAGAATGTACAGGCTTTCCTGATTACTTTAGTACCTTGATTACTTTGGGAGGAAGATACCTTTGTTTCCTCAGGTTGAATACAAGTAGAGGCACCAATAGGTCCCTCAACGTTTGATTCGAGTAAGAAGAGAGCCTTGTGAGTGTTACTACAGCTAACCTCGCTTATGTTGTCATTAATCAAAGTCTGGGTAATTTGTACCGGGGTAGCGTCCTCAGTGAGAGGTAAGGGGGCCTGAATTTTGGGGATCAACGGGACATTATCGAGTTTAGGCCCTAGCCTAATGGAAGAATTGTCACATACAGTTTTCCTATGTCAATCCACAAATTCCAAACCTGAAAAAACATCAAAATGGTTTTGAGTAGGCAAATTATAAATGGACGGGGCAATGTCATTCCCGTCCCATGTATAATTATTCGGGCCTCTATGCAAGGAGTAAGGGTGTCTGAAGTACTGATGGTGATTGTATGGACCACGAGGTTGTACAAAGGGAGTCCGGCTATGACCATGATGAATACGAGCAGACCTAGTGACTGTCTGCCATCTATCCGCCTGGTTCATAGGGGATGGAGTTGGCACATATGGATAAAAATAATTCAAGTAATGTGTAGAGATAACATCACTACTACTGTGGACATACCAGTCCCCAATGTGCCTAACTGCCCTATGATCTTTAAAATTCACAATAATTACGTCCCCTTTTTTGTCTTTGGGACGCACCCCCACCCATTCACAACGCCTCACGTGCAATATTTCCCCATTAATATAAGCAGGCAAGGATCTGTTTTTACGCAACCAGTAAACAACTTTGTTCCGAAGACCTTGAAAATCTTCCCTAGTCCCACTAGGGAGCTCGGGAACGCCAGCTAAAATGATTACGTACGGGGCAGCTTCAGGAGGAAGGTCCACTATTGCGCTATTTTGCCAGTCTTTATTAAGGTCACTTCCAATCCCAAAGTTTTTAGTGGCTGGGTTATCAAGACTTTGTGGTGGGACTGATTTTGAGTCTAGACTTGGATTAACCTTTGAATTATCAGATGTTTTACTGTGTGCAATGTTATTCGTTAGTGTGGGTATTATAGGGGAAAGAGGATGAGATGGCAAGTAACCCTTCTGAGTAGATGGTAAAATAGTAGGATGGCTTGGAGGTCCAGAGCTAATATTTGTCAAGGCTTTAGCGGGTGTATAAAAAGAAGTGATGTTTTTTAAACCTGACACGCAGCCCGAAATAGCAAGAGTATTATCTGCCAGCTTTTTCTCTATAGAATCCAAGCGAGTGTTTAATAGTAAAATATTATCCAGAAGGGGCTGTATTAGGGATTTCATCACTTGGTCGATTTTGGCCAAAGTGTCGGTCGCAGTCGTGCAACCATAATTGGTCTTTAGAGGCTGATTAAGAACAGACACTTGGGCCATCGTGGCCATCAAAATTGGGGTGATAATTTTCTTCAGGTTCTCGGATAGCCATTTTAAAGTTGAATCTTCAGAACCATTGTCACAATTAGTCCCTTCAGATTCCCCATTAGTTAATATAGGGGGTGAGACAGGAGAAAAGCAGAGCAAATTTGGAGAGCCTTCATCAACACTGCTAGAGCAAAAGCTCAGCAGAGATGCAGAGGCATTGATGGGCGTGTTTAAGGGGGAATCAGTTACAGAACAATTAACCACGCCTGACCCTGTAAGATCTTCAACAGCAGATTTACGAGGTGAAGTAGGAAATAAAGGAGAATTATTTGGTTGGAGCGTAGAAAATGGCACTGCATCCAAATGCCCTGAGGCAGGGTTTTTATCCAAGGGAGACTGTATTAGGGAGCAAACTTTTTGTTTAAGGGTTGCTGAACTTTGTTGTGCATGCTTCCCCCTATGTCTGCGTTTTACCTTTGTATGTTTTCTAGCCGTTTTAGCAGGTGGCAATGGGAGCTGCGAAGTAGCACTAGAATGCCTAGCGTTATGCACCTGAGCGGTAATCGTGGTACTCTTATTTGCTCCACAAGAGATATTACTAGTCATGATAGTCGGAGACAGTAAGGGAGGGGTTATGTCTTCAAGAAGTCTAATGGGACTCACCTTGCCCAAGGAGGCCCTCCTATCAGTGTTAATCTGACTTACTTTTTTAATAAGATAGCTATCCATAGGGCCTGTGGTGTGCAAATGCCTCTCGTCTTTGCCCTTAGTCATCAGGGCAGGTAATTTGCCGACGTCGGTCATTACAATCAGGCAAGAGAAGAGAGGAACTGCACCCAAGGCAAGCCCGCTAAGCCCACAAATATAGTGGGATAAATAACCCCCTCAAATAGACTACCAGAACATGTAATAATACACAGCTATGAGTTATAATTGTTGTACGGAACACAGCTGCAAAGTACCTGGCCCAGTCCAGTCTCTTCGGGCCTCGGAGGGCCACAGAGGGCCCGCCCTTTGCCCGGGCTTAGCCCGGCGCTGCCCGCGCGCTGTCCCGCGACGCGGGGGCCGTGATGATATTTAAAGCGCCTCCAGGCGCGGATGATGCAGTGCCGGCTTCCGGTGCTAGGGAGCCTGGGGATTGAAGTCCCCCTCCACACGGCGGCTGCGAAATTGTAGGATGCGGCGGCGGGAGGGAGACAAGGCGGACACAGGCAGGCACAGGTTAGTGCAGAGTCCCTCAGCAAAAATGCCACAGACTGATTACGGCGTCGTTGCCGAGAGGTAAGCACAGGGGCCACTGCTTAAGTCTTCTTATTCTTAAGAATATCGGGCGTTCCCTAGTAGAGTATCTTCGTTTTACGAAGTTATTAGACCTCTCTACATGTCTTTTTTCCTGGCGAAATTCCCCCTTGATAAACCAGTTCTTTAACATCATCATGCGAACCCATGCAACTATGCCCATGCCTGGGAGGTGTAGATGTTTCGTCACGCATGAATTTTTCTTGCTTAAGTACATATCAGATATCCCCTTTCCCATTTAACATTATTACCTATCACTTCCTGCCGGGGAGTTACCTTTTGTTTGGCATGACACATTGTGTGGGTTTATTCCTAGTTGTAGACTACCATTTTTTGTAGCTAGTAGTATAATACACTGGCATATACTTTCTCCTTGGATTTTGCAGAATTTGCTTTCCAGCTATTGGTAGTTCATTTTTTCTTTTCATATAGAGCGGGGCCTCTTAGTCGGGAATCAGGATCCGGGCGAGGTGAGGTCTGCTCCCCGATCATTACGGGTAAGCCCTCTAAAACATCTAATATAATGTTGGTTTTCTGTTTAGAACAAAAACAAGTGCTTTTATTTCTTATTTTTCCTTTTTTTGAGACAATTCCTTTTGCTTTCTTGGCAGATGCACGCAGCATCCTTTTGAGACGGAGGATACATTCAGTATGGTACAATGTGCCATGTCTACATGATAGTGAGATAAACGTACTTGTCTGTCTTTATCTATATGTTTTTCACTATACGTGTTCTTCACTTTACTGCAGTAGCTAGATAAATAACAACACAGGTCCTGAAGAAAGCCTCAGAGGTGATTGTATCTCAATTGGCTGAAACATGTCGACCTCCACACGGCAGTCATTTGTTTAATTCTGCCTTTCTGCACTGTTGTTTTAATTAGGATGCGAGACACGTAATAAATTGGTAGTGTTTTCTCGCAATTCTATTTTAACACACCACTTCACTGTATCTTATTAGCACTGCACTCCTGTCAATTATCCTACCATCTAACTATGGTTTGTTTTTCCATTCCAATCCCTTGACAACCTTGGCTTACCAATGAGTGTAATCCTTTCATTCAGATGTTCTCTATGATCAAGAGAAGCATCTCAATTTGGATTGGACAACCTGATGATAAGACTGATCACATCGATAATTGATGGGTATCCGATCTTTCCGCTCCAAGGTTCACTCCTGATTGCATCTGGTTGTCTCTTCTCTCTGCTTCTCTTACTCTTTTACTTTTTTTGTTCTCTGGGACTTTTTTAGCCCGTTTCTCTTTATTTTTCTGCTTAGGAAGCAGGATCTGACTAGACCCCCAGTTCAATGTTTTGTTGTTTACTATATAGATTTAGGGGATTAGAACTGTGGCAGGTCACTAAAATTTCCCTTAGACCCTACAAAGAATTTTTCTAGTGCCTAGATGATTACTGTCGGCCAGAACTTTGGATTTCACCATCCCTCATGACATCAAGTAACCTTTTGACCGCTAGTAAATTCTAATCACTATTTTTGCATTTAATCTTTAAAAAGTAATATCTCGACTTTTACTGATTGGATCTTTGTCATGTTGGTCACATTCGGATCAGATAAATATTCTCAATCTTTCTAAACCTATGTGGAGTCTTTTAGTAGTGTATTCATTGTGTTACTGTATGTGTGTGTGTGTTGCACAAATACTTTACACATTCCCTATGTAAATAAGCCTGACTGCTCTGTGCCAACCCAGCAGAGGGTGAGCACAGGTTATCTTTTTGTGTATCTAGCTTACCGCAACTAGAGTGGTGGTTCCTGCCTGGTCTGGGTGCATACCTCAGCCAACCTAGAATCCCATTTCTAAAACACGTTCACTGTCCAGCCTTCCTCACATGTCATGATTGCTTATGAACCCATCCCGTACGCGCTGTCCTCAAAAGTACTTGTCATACTACATCATCTCAACTAATTCAACTGACCTTCATGACTCGGTCATTGAAAAGTTTTGTATACTTGAACAGGGCACTTAATGCACAGGTCCTCCCAAACCACTCTCACACTCGTACCTGAAATCTCAATATTTCAACTTCAGGACGTTTAGTCTCATTTTACCAGTGTCTATTTGATATTTTTTTTTACACATTCTGCAGTAAATTTGCTTCCCTAAAATTTGTCTGGAAATCAAATCTCAAAGTTAAGTATTCACACTCAACATCTTCTACTAGATGGCTACGTCGTTAAAACCAATCATCAACTACTATGACCACTAATTTTATTGATTAATTTCTTCATATTTCTACACTTAGTTAGCATCTGTGAGAAGATATTGATGGTTGCAAAATGTCATCTGAGCCGAGTTGTCCCTACCAAATAACACGTCATTTAGAAAAGTTCTTAGAGAGATTAAATGTGATTCCTTCCTGTCAGGATTTTAATCCACCTACCATGCAATATTTTTGTTTCTAATTCTGTTTATTGTGTTTTTAGATTGATACAGAAAAGTAGTATACCTGCAACAGTTGTCAAAATAGGCCAAGAGTTACAGAAATCACATGTAGGTTACAGCTTGTTCATGAGTTCTGTGGCCTGGAAAACGTATTGATAGTTACAATCATATCGTGTTGCATTTAGTATTTTACGACCTTCCGTTAATCCACCTTCTAAGGAGAGGAACAGAGAAAGGAAACTTAGCATACCTAAAAAACAAACAACGTGGTCATGTTGTAAATAATGAAGTGGACATGAGGGATGGGCGCCTGGGCCCAGGATGGGGCATCATCCTAGCTGCAAGCTGCCCTCTGTGCTGTTGTGGCATTATATATGAAACATGTTGAGGGCTCTTAGCCATGGGACACACGCCGTCAGTGGGAGCCCCTCCGACAAGTAGCTCACCAGCGGGGACCATATATATTCGAATCCTTTTCTGGTTTCATCCATTATGCTGGCCAAGCGCTCCAGAGCCAACACCCTCCACAGCCTCGCATGACATTGGTTTAAAGATGGTGCCTCTTGTTTTTTCCATGCAGCAGCTACTGCTATTTTGGCTGCCCCCAGGCAGAGCCACATGACAGACCTATCACTCTGTGTTTGGCGTTTCAGGGTTGGATCTCTAACCCCCAGCAAGGTGTGTTCTAGGGAATGAGGAATTGGGTAGCCTAACATGAGTTTAATTTGGGACAGGATCTCTTTCCAAAAAGTCTGTATGGAGGGGCAATTCCACCAGATATGACGAAAGTCGCCAAGCAGACCACACCCCCTCCAGCACCTATCTGAAGTGTTGGGGAAGATCTTGTGCAGTTTCTGGGGATACAAGTACCAGTCATACATGATTTTGTAGTGCGCCTCCCTTAGATACATCGAGCGGTTGAATTTCGCTATGTCTATACTTAAATGCTCCCACTTTTTGTCCCCTAGAGGAGTATCTAAAAGTGCATTGCAAAAGTATTTATATTGCGGGGTCTTCCTGGTGCTCAGAGCTTGTATGAGAGCATACAAAAAGGAAATGCATCCCTTGGAGGAGGACCCAGATTGGGCAAACTTCTCTATGGGGAGCAGGTCCCTGGTGGTGGCCAGCCACACCAGGGGCTGCTGTACTCAATGTTTAAGCTGCAAATAGTGGAATTCCTCATTGGCATGTGAATTGTTTCATGCATTCTTGAAAGGTTAGAATCTCGCCTTTATGAAAGGGGTGGGAAATCGTGAGACAACCACCCACCCGCCATGCCTCGATGGGTCCCTCTTGGAGTGCAGGGGGGAAAGCAGCATTGAAATGTATGGGCATGTAGGGAGATGGAAAGGTGGTCAGCAGTAATCTCCTTGTGAGAGCATCCCATACCCGTAATGTGGTGGACGTGGGTGTACTGATGTAGGTGATGGATGGTCTGTCATGGTTTGGCTTCCACAGTAGATCCCATATGGTTCGGCCGGTAATCTGTCTGTCTATATGAAGCCAGTGCTTCTCAGAAGCACGTAGCGATCATTCTGTGATTACGTACAGCTGTGCCGCCCTGAAGAATCCCTGAAAATCCAGCAGCGCCAAACTCCCTGCCTCGCGTGGCAGCGTGAGCAGGTTATCGGGCAAGAGAGCCCTCCTCCCCAACCAAAGAAATGTAGTAATCATTTGTCGCAACTCTCTAAAGAGACCACTTTCCACTAATGGGTATCCCCTGAAAGAGGTAAAGTAAACGGGGGAGCACGTTCATCTTAATGGCATTAATCCTGCCCAGCCAGGAGATGTAGGTAACACTCCATTTTCCCAGGTCAATTTTTAATTGGCATAAAAGGGGAGCAAAGTTGGCCTTGTAGAAATTTGAAATACGGGGGGTGAACTTGATCCTCAGATAGGTAATCTCCTTAGCTGTACAGCTAAATGGTGACGCGCTCTCCACTCATCGCCACTCTTCTTTAGAGAGGGTCAGATTGAGTAAAAAGGACTTGGCCAAACTGATCTTAAACCCCGCCACCTGCTCAAACAGCGTAAGCTCCTCCTGAATAGCTGGTAAAGAGGACTGTGGGTCTGTGACTGAAAGAAGCACATCGTCAGCAAAGAGTGATATCTTATGATCGTCTGAGCTAAATCGCACCCCTCGTATGTCTGTGTTTTCTCTAATTTTATGCACTAGGGGTTCTATGCTTAGGGCGAAAAGGAGGGGGGACAGCGGGCATCCCTGCTTTGTCTCACGTGCCAAGCTAAAAGAAGGGGAAGCAACACCATTGACCAGGACCCGGGAGCTAGGAGAGTGATAATTGGCACGAACCATCCAGATAAAGGTCTCATTAAATCCAAAGCGCTGGAGCACTCGAAACAAAAAGGTCCAGCGAGAGAAGAGCCGCTGGGATGTTTTTCTTCTGGGCCTTCTCTATTATGTGGATTATGCGCTGCAAATTATCATGGGTCTGCCGTCCCTTAATAAAGCCTGATTGGTCCAGGTCAGTAAGGCCTGGGAGCACAATTTCTAGGCGAGGGCCACGATTTTGGAGTAAATCTTGGCGTCCAGATTCAGAAGGGCTATCGGGCGGTAAGAGGAGCAGGCTGTAGGGTCCTTCCCTTGTTTGGGAATTACTGCCACAATCGCCTCTCCAATGGAGGGGGTGACTTGCTGGTTAGAAGCGATGACATTGAATAAGGTTGTTAAAAAGGGGGCTAGTTCCTGTGCGAAGCTACGGTAGAAGTGTGCCGTAAACCTGTACGGTCCCAGTGCTTTCTGTAATTTAAGTGCGTCAATCGCCTGCTGCACTTCCTCAGGGGGAATGGGTTTAGCCAAGTCCTCATTGGTGTTGGCCGAAACCTGTGGGAGGTCTAAGGGGTCCAGATACCCTGTTTGGTCCTGCGCCCTTGGGTCTTCTGAAGTGTAAAGAGTATGATAAAACTCTTCAAAGGCCTGTGCCTTCCCCTCCTCTGTCTTATGTGAGACGCCCGCATCATCTACTATAAGTTTTATGTATTCCCTTTCCTGTTTGGCCCTTAACTGGCTTGCGACCGGGGACCCCACTTTGTTCCCTACCTCATAACCCCTGACCTGTAAGATGTTTTTTTCCGCCCTGTTAGTGTATATGGCCAGCAGCTTCCCTTTGAGGGCAGTTACTTTCCTCAGTGCAGGAGCCAAGGGGCTTGTGCACCTGTTCTGTGGTCTGTAGTTCCCTTCCCAACATGAGGCACTTCTCTCGCTGCTGTGTTTTCAGGGTGGTGGCTTACTCGATGCACTTACCCCAGACTACCGCTTTAAATGTGTTCCAGGTGGTGGCGTGTGAGGTAAGCTCAGGATCATTCCGCTCAAAAATATCTTTCATGGTTTGCCTAAGTTCATCTTGCAGAAGTCTATCCCTGCAAAGGAAATTGGGGAAGTACCAACGCTCATGCTTTGGATGTGGGTTTGACCAGGTGAGGGTCCTCTCCAGGGGGGCATGGTCAGACAGGCATATCGGGTGGAAGTGTATCTGTAGTACCGAGGGGAGCAGAGATTTGCTCACGAATATGTGATCGATGCAGGAGTTTGTCCTGTGGGAGTGGGAGAAGAAGGAATAGTCGCGAACGGTGGGATTACTATCCCTCCACACGTCCACCATCCCCAGGAGTTGGAGTTCCGATCTAAGTGCCTTGCCAAAACCTCCCCCCTGTCGCCCTATGTGGATGAGTCGTGTCCAGCCCCTGATCCCAGACGAGATTGAAATCTCCCATTAGGAGAATGTCCCCTTGCGCAAATTTCTCCAAGGCCATAAGGAAGGAGAGTATAAAGTTCTGTTGTCCTGTATTTGAAACATAGATAACTGCAAACGTGCATTGCCGGCCCCGCAGGTCCCCCCTAACCATAATGTACCTCCGTACTTTGTCAGCCTTGGTATCCTGAGCTTGAAACGGGACCCCCGTATGGAAAAGCAGCGCCACCCCATTCTGTTTTGAGGCATGGGAGGATCTGAATATGAGAGGAAAAGCTTTATGTTTCAGACGGTGTTCCTCAGGTTTTTTGAGGTGCTTGTCTTGAAGGGCCGCCACTTGGATATTATGATTGATTAAGTATTTCCAAAGGCGTTGACACTTATTAGGGGAGTTTAGGCCCCGGACATTCCATGCGATAGTCCTGACTGCCACAATTATCTTGTTGGGAACCAGCCTCCCCGTTAGGCCCAATGCTCTGGCGTTGCCCCTGGTCACCCCCCCCCCCCCCCCCAACCCAGGTCACAGCAAATGAAAAATGTAAAAAAGGCACCATGACATCTAACTGACGTATCAAAACAAGATAAACAATAAAATTGAGTGCAGAGAATCCCCATTGCAGAGGGGAACCTCCGTACAGACTTGAGGAGCGTAACCATTCCCATTCCCCCAGCCCCTACAACACCAACTATTAAGGCATATGCATAGTGAAATTGTACAGCCACCCAACGGCTGTTACATTTCTGAGCACCCCTACATTAGCTTCTCAAGTCTGGTAGCTCCGGCGGTCCCAAAAGTGTCCAGAAGATTGCAAGTCCTCCGCTCCAACCACGCTCCCTTTGGAATCTCCTTACCACAGTAGTGACAGGTGGTTATTCATTTCGCTCACATCAAGCGCAGCAGGTCCATATAACCCCTGGGCTACAAGCATCAGTCCCATGGCTACATAGAGTTGACAGGGCCAATGATTTCACCAGAGTCTTGTGAAATGCAAGTCCTCCACTCCCTCCATCTATCCCCAACAGCAGCTGGCTGCCCCCACGGGGTAGGGGGTAGAATACCTTGTTATTTAAGAGTAGTCCGGTCGTGGGTTCATCCGTTTCTGTTACTCAGACCAGAGATTTGTTGCTCCTTTGCCCTACCATCTGCCAATGGCCGGTCCCCTGTCGCTTCCGCTGCCTTTCCCCTTCTGTGGCCCTTGAAGTTACTGTTTCATTGGGCTCAGAGATTGTGATTCCCAGGATGTCCGCTGCCTCCGTCAGCTTGGTGCAATGCAAGTGTTTGTTTTCCCATTGAAATGTAATCCCAAATGGGTAGGTCCACCTGTATTTGACCTTCTTCTCTCTCAAGCAGTCGGTGACCGGGCGGAACTGCTGTCGGCGCATAAGAGTGGCTTGGGCCACGTCCTGGTAGACTATACATGTTTCGTTCCGGAAAGAGACTTTGTCGGCATGTCTTGTATTTTGTAAGACCAGTTCTTTAACTTTAAATGAGCTGAATTTTGCCAGAAGGTCTCGGGGCCTCCTTCCCTCCCAGAGAGCTGCGGCCCCACTCTGTGAACTCTCTCCAGGTGGATCTCATGGCCGCCCTCTCCCAAGACCAAGGAGAAAAGTCCCACAACAAAGGCCTCCAGGTCCGGTCCCTCACAGCCTTCCTCCAGGCCACGGACTCGTATATTATCGATGCGGGACCTATTTTTCTAAATCCTTGCACTTGAGCAAGGTGACTCGTAGCTGTCCCTGTAAGTCCGTGGATCCTGCCTCCAGGGGTTGAATGCGATCAGTCAATTCCTGTACTTTTACCTCGTGGTCAAGCATTCTGGTGCCCACCGAGTCCACGTCGGCCTGCATGGTCGTCAGTTTCTCCCTCATTTCCACATGAAACGAATCAAAGGAGGCGTCCATGTCAGTCTTAATGTCTGCTCAGAGCTCTTTTTTAAACTCCCCGAGGGAAGCCAGGAGGTCCTACCTGGTGAGTGCCATTGCTCCTGTGGGTTGTGCCGTTTCCTCCCCGGTCAACCCTGCACCTGTAGCAGCAAAATAGTTGGAGACCTTATTGTTGGGGGCCTTTTTGGTGGCATAGGTGGATGCTTTATTTGGTCAGCTCCTGGCTGCCCTCTTTGCCGCGAGAAACCAGGTGGTGCGCTCTTTGTTCGCTTAAGGGACCAATGCCGCCCACATTGCTCTGCGAGTCTACCCCTGGCGGTGGTTGTTAGGGCTCCAAGAGCTGGTCAGAGGGCCCTCTCCGAAAATGGCAGCCTGCGTGGTAATGCTGGGTCTCTTTGAGCAAGGTGGCGGCCGCTGGTATTACCCTCCGCACTTCTCTGGCTCTTTTCAATGTTCAATGGGAAGGGGGGATTGCATAATAGCTCAGAAGTTGCAGCCCATGCTCGCTAGTGGTTGTCCTCAGTGTTTGGTGGCCATGTTAGGGTCAGGCAACAGGCGCCTAGGGCCTCGCATAAGAGTTGGCTTCAGGTCCCGCCTCATTTGGATGCTTCGAGACCTCGGAGCCCCCATGCCCGATCACTCCTGTCCCCCCTGCCACTCTGCCTCCTCTTCGACAGCTTGCTGGATGATGCCCCCACCGGCAATCCCATGGGCCGCGTTCTGCCACCGGCACTATGCCAGGCCTTGGACTCCCGACCCCACCTTCGTGCACTGTCTCCCGCTGTGAAATGGGAGCCCTCCAGCCTCGCCTCGTACCTGCTGGGGGCTCGCTGGGCCATTCAGGCTAGGAGCACGACGTCTGGAGAACACCCGCTCCGCGAGCTCGTCTCCGCAGCTTGCCCCAGCTTCCCCAGTGCCTCTCCGCAGCTGGGGGGGTGTGCAGGTCTGCAGACAGGAGATTGGCGCACCTCCGACCACCCTCCACTAATGCGTCTCAGCAGTGCCGGTGGGGAGCTCCGCCATCTTGTGAGATCTGGGCTCCAGAGTCAAGATTGCTGTCCGCCACTTCCGTGGCAGCAGCGAGGGCAGAGAATCGTCAGAAGCACAGGTCAAAACTCCCCACATGGGGCGACCATCGATCCTGATCACCCGGTCCAGGGGCAGGGGCCTCGGGGCTCATTCGCTCTGCATCTCGGAGCCCGCCTCAGGGAGAGCCGCCATTTTCTTGATCTCAGCTCTGCTTGATCACAGCTTGCCGACGCTCCTCCACCATATCTCGAGGGCACCGCAGGGCATCGGAGTATTCACCCACCATCACCCTGCTTCTGGCTGCGCCGTGGAGTGCTCGGGATGTCTGAAATTTCGCCTTATGTCATGAAAACTATGGGGCTTGCGACGGAGCCAGTCGGAATCACGTCTGATCGGCCATGTTAGTTGACCACGCCCTTCCATGCATTATTTTTGATGCACCATGGTGACATCTGAAGGACACATTTTGTGGGCTTGAAGTATCATTCTAACTTGAAAGGTTATGACTAAACATTTTAATTTAATGTAGTCAATATAAATGTTGTCATTTAGGACTGCTTTAGGGCACTGAATGTATTATGGATGAAGAATTCACACATATTTCTCTTAACTGCGTGTCCCTTTTAAATAGAATGCTTCATATGATTGCTAAATATTCAAGTTCAGCCTACCAATATTTCCAGATCTGAATTTCTTTTAGTTTTTCTTTGTGCTCATTCTGTCTGTCGTATCAAAATGGAACATATGGGTCAAATATACTGAATGCCTAACTGCCTTATACAATGTGTTTTATTGCTCTTACATCGGCATTTGAGGTCAATTTAATATGCTATGTTTTCCCCATAACTTCCAACCTTCAAGGGAAAGGTCGCAATACAAAAAGCATCTGAAAAGAATAATTCCCTTATATACTTTTAAGTGGCAATTCCTGATCAGAAAGGATTGGTGTTGCCATGGTTGGTATGTTTATAATGGTAGTGATAAATCCTACTTACTGGTAAAGTGGAATTTCACATTAATATTTTAGAAATGTCACCTTTAGAACATGAACATTTCTCTGCTATTAACTCTTTTGTGCCTTAGAGCCTGTCTTCAATACACGTCTGGGCTGGGTGACAACTACACGTTGTGCATTCTCTTTAGACAACAACAAACACAGGAAAGTGAGCACTCATCTGCATTCATCTGCATTCTGATGGGTCTTCCTATGCAGGGAGGAATGGGAGGGGCTGACACCTACACCTCAATAGGTTGTGCCTTGTCCACACACAAAGCACCATATCCACCACCATAGATAGCCTGGGAGACAAGACTGGGTTGAAAGGAATCCTTGTGCACTTCAGAGAGCAGATTTGAAGTCACCCCCCTGTAATATGGGGTATAAGTAGGTCTCTAACCCCATAACTCAAACACTACTGGACTTTTAATTAAAGCTGTGTCAGAAGAACTGCTGTGCTGCTTAAAGGACTCACCTGGACTTCTGATCTGGAAGCCCTGCTTTTCTGTTTGTTGCCCAGCTGCTCTCTGACTTTGCTGAAGGACAGCTGGATTCTGCCTCCCTTTCTCCAAGTGTGCTCTAAGGACTTACTGGCTTGCCTCCTGTTGCTTGAGACTCAGGGATATCAAAGTCTCAACCCCCGCTCCTGTGCCTGGTTCCCTGGAAGTGGACCCAAATACTGTTTTAATGGAACCGACATGAAGCCTTGCAAAGCCTTCTCCACACCGCTGACTGCTCCTCAGAACTGATGCCAGACGATGTGAAGCCTCGCAAAGCCACGTCACGCCACCCAGGATCCAAGGTACTATGTTCAGCGGGTCCAAGTGGGTCCCTGTTGCTGGCCTATGCTCCATCATGGTCGGCCTAAACTTGTGACGTTGTCCTGGTCTGGCGCGAACAGCTAGCCTCCATTGGTGCTTCTTGCTAGAACTCTTTTTAGTCTTTATAAATTCATATCTTGACTTCTACTAATTAGGTTGTTGTCATTTTGGTGTTGTAGTGTTCAGAATATAATATTCTATTGTGGAGTCTTTTTGTGGTGTATTCATTGTGTTACTATGTGAGTGTGTTGCACAAATACTTTACACATTGCTTCTTTAGATAACCCTGACTGCTCTGTACAAAGTACCAGAGGGTGAGCACAGTTTATCTTCTAGTGTGTATCTAGCTTATCCTGACTAGAGGGGTGGTTCCTGCCTGCAGTGGATGCATACCTCTGTCAACCAGGAATCCCATCTCTAACTATCAGGAAAGTATATACATAAAAAAGCTCACTTGTAGATGAGTTATTCTTAATGACCTGTTGGCAGATATTCACAGAGACTAATTTACATATACATATATATATATATATATATATATATTCACTGAAAAAACCATAGGGTTCACACACGTTATAGTTAGGAATTAGCATTTAAAAAACCTTGCAAATTCACTGAAAAAACCATAGGTTTCACACATGTTATAGTTAGCTGGACATATCACTCGTACAAAACCATTGACATTCCCCCGTTATAGTTAGTTCAGCTAACTATAACTCGCGCGACCGCAATCCACTGCTGATGACGTCACATATTACATCACTCATGACATGGTCAGTGACATCACTCATGACATCACTGATGACATCTCAAATGACATCACTGATGACATCACTGATGACATCATCCTTGTGTAAGAGTGGCAGACCTCCTCTTACCCTAATATAAACTACACACATTGAAAAATACAAACTAAAGTTTTGAAAACTATAGAGATACCAATACCAGTTAGAACAACCTATTCAGTAATTCCAAAATTTACATATGCATCCACTCATTCATCAACACTTCTATATAGTCACTCATACATGTACTCAGTCATCATATGTACTCATACACCTATACATCCTGTTACACACCTACACTCATACATAGAGTTACTCACACACATACTCACACATGCAAATAAACATCCATTTACTTGCATATACAGCTATACACACACCACTACACTTACTTCTACAGAAACGTACACATACTTACTCTCTTAAACAATCACTTATAGAAACACATACTTATTTATACAGGAACTCTTCCAATCTCTCACTCTCATATATCCTCACTTATATACATCAATACTCACATATACTAGTTTAAAACATATGGACTTACTCATAAAGACACTATTGAGAAAGTCATTCACTCTCTTACTCACACATACACACACTCATCCACTCATACTGTCCTGCTCACATACTGTCTTCAAAACACATACAAACAGTGAGTCACTCATTCATGCATCTATGCGCTAAGTAACATCCCCCACTGAACCATACAGACACTCATACTGATACTCTAAAAACAAACTAATAACCCATATACACACTCATGTAGCTACTCACCAACCCATGCAGCCACTTATACACAAAGTGAGACACTGATACAGATATTTAAATATTTAAACATTACTCACTAATACTTGTATTCACTAAGATACTGTTAATAAGTCAGTTATACAATTAATTTTACAAAAAAAAAATCCATTTAGACACTTATTTACCCATTTATTCTTCCATTAACCTTTAGATATACATATATAAAAAATATTTATTTTTCAGAAAGACACATATTCACTGGATGATGTCATCAAAGATGTCATCAGTGATGTCATTTGAGATGTCATCAGTGATGTCATGAGTGATGCCACTGACCATGTCATGAGTGATGTAATATGTGACGTCATCAGCAGTGGATTGCGGTCGTGCGAGTTATAGTTAGCTGAACTAACTATAACGGGGGAATTTCAATGGTTTTGTACGAGTGAAATTTCCAGCTAACTATAACATGTGTGAAACCTATGGTTTTTTCAGTGAATTTGCAAGGTTTTTTAAATGCTAATTCCTAACTATAACGTGTGTGAAACCTATGGTTTTTTCAGTGAATTTGCAAGGTTTATTAAATGCTAATTCCTAACTATAACGTGTGTGAAACCTATGGTTTTTTAAGTGAATTTGCAAGGTTTTTTAAATGCTAATTTCTAACTATAACATGTGTGAAACCTATGGTTTTTTTTTAGTGAATTTGTAAGGTTTTTTAAATGCTAATTTATGTATATATTATTATATTTTTTATATATTTATTTTACAATAAACTACCTATGTATATAGTTATAGATTGACTGTATCCTGTAATATGGAATGGCACAGCTCTTTTTTTTTTAATTAGGATAAGGTTGAACAGCATAGTTAATATCTTCTATAAACTTATAAACAGTTTAAATTGTTTATTTTTTTTATTAAGGGTTTTTCACGGTGCGCGCACCGTGCGCGCACCGGCAATTTTTTTTATTTTATTAAACGAAATGTTTTTTTTTTATTTACGAGGTCCTTTAGGGACCCCCTGAGAAGGTCTAGGGGGTCAGGGAGTGTCTTCCCTGCCTCCTTTTCATGTTTTAGAAATCGGGTTAAAAGTAATTCATTTCTGATGCATGCGTGCACCGTGAGCGCATACGTGCGAGCATCGTGCGCGCACGGCATGTCATGTGATTACGAAACAACACTTTTCATTGGTTAATAGTAGTTTCTGTTCCAGAATTTTCAAACACCACACCCACTCCCCTCACTATTTCTTCTTATTTCCTGGGACAAGGAGCTGAACAGCTATTCTAGTACAATTTTACTTGAAAATGGCAGAACAGCAGTCTACTTCAGGGAGTGAGGAGGAGACCTTTGAGGTACCACCAAGGCAGACCAAACAAAAAGACTCTTTTATCTGGAAATTCTTCACCTTTCCAGAGGGCCAAAAGAAGGTCAATGCCCCGATGGTGACATGCACTATTTGTTGAAGTGTGTTATCCAGAGGAGATCCCACCAAGAAATACTTGTTTAGTATTTATTCAATGTTGAGACACTTCAAGACAGTGCATCCTGTACCTTATGCTCGAGAGTCAACTAGAGCCCTAAGAGACAACCCTCAGCCGAGCACATCATCTGCGGTGTGGTACTGGAAAATTTGGAGCCACGTCTGAGGCATACCCCTACCAGGCCGATTTTGGTATCCACGAACCGCAAATGACAAATGCGGTATTTACAAGTGTTTTCGTCATGTTTCTACAATGAATTCACCGTGTATATGATACTACATATTGTATGCTTGGGTTCCATTTTAGAACAGTAGCCATTTTAAGGTTGCCCTCACATAGGCTGCGGATTGAGGCCATGCCTAGGCCTAAAGGACACGTACACCTTCTGTGACTTCTCTGTGACCTGTGCAAACTGACTCCGCTGCCCGAAGTCAATCCTGTCCGGCCAGTTCCTATTACCCGTGGCCTAATATGATTAGCATCAGGGCTCACACATCATAAAGTCCTTGTTCACACACGATCTCTGACTAAGCTATTTCACACCTGACTCTGTTTCCTACTTTATGGCTTGTTTTACGAGCAGGAGGTGCCCGTTTTATTGGGGTCTGCTGATATCTGATGAGGGTTCTGAGCCTTGCTGGGTTAAATGATAGTGGGCTGAACGAGCTGAAATGTGGGATTGTCATCATGACTCTGTTTCTTCTTTGAAGCGAAAATATGTGAATGACCACTTGTAAAACAGGGGCGGTGTTGCCCAGAGCGTAATATTCTGTATAAAAGAAAAGACTGGTTTTTGGTTCAGGAGACTGCCTTGTTCAGTTGCTAAGCCTTCTGTGTGACGTAGTCTCACTCATTTGAGTTTAATAAAGATGTCTTTTGCTATTTCAGCTTCTTTTGCCAAGTTCTTTGTTATATTACCCTGAGAATGAAAATTTCAAGTACTACACTGTGGTCCAAGACAGGAAGAACTCGAAGTCATAGGGTGCTACCCCTGGCACCGCTGGGGTCCTAAAAACCCCAGTACTACAGCGGCCGCAGATTCTCCGTGTACCAGGTCACTGGATATCCGCCCACTTTTCCATAAGGTGCACATACATTGTAATGTGTGCAATGCTGTTCTTTGCTACGCTGAGAGCAGTATTAACTTGATCGAAAACAAAATACAGCAGCACACATGCTCCAGCCCATAATTTTTTTCATTTATTGTTTTTGTTCCTGTTGAACAGTTTTTCATTACCAGTTTTTTTTGGTGCTCTAAAAAAATCAAAAAAAATACAAAATTGTTCAAAAACTAAAAAGAAAATACAAAACAAAAAAGACAAAAAAAACAGTTCTTTTCAGAACTCACTTCACTTCTCCAAGAAGAGCTATATTCCTAATATACTGTGTTGTAATTTTATTGAATGAATGTGTAGTGTATACATGAATGATTGAAATGATTGAAATAACTGAGTGAAGAGGACAGACAGAATGAGTGAGAAAAGGAAAGTATGATCAGTCATGAAAGGGAAGTGAAAGACTGACTTCAACAAAAGGACTAAGGGTAGAGGATACAGGTAAGAAGAGTGAATGAGTAAGGGAATGGCAGTGAGTAATGGAGAGTGATGGAGGGGGAGTGAGAAAAGGGGAGTAAGGGACGGAGATAGGAAAAGGGAGTAACAGATGAAGCGGATGAAGTACAGCAGGGTAAAGGGATTGAAAGTAAGAGAAGTGGAGTGATGGTGAGATAAGGGGTATGAGGATTAGAAAAGGGGGTAAGGGAAAGTGAAAGATGGGGAGTGAGGGGATGGAGGGATTTAGGAAACTGGAGTGAGAGAAAGGGAGTCAGGATTTCAATGAGCAAAGGAGAGTGAGGGAGATTGAAGGAAAGAATGCGAAAAGGTGAAGGGGTGTGAGATACAGACAGGAGGAAGTGAATCGGGAGAATAGGAGTGACTATGAGTAAAGGATAGTGACAGTTAGGGAAGGTGAGGGAAGGAGAATGACGGAGAAGGTTAAAAAACTTAACATAGATGGAAAATGAGTGATGGAGAGAGGAGGAGTGGTAGAAACAGAGATGTTAAGGAAATTAAGGGTAAGACAGACAAAGGGAGAGAGACAGAAACAGAGACAGAGAGCAAGGAACTGAGAAGGAGTAAGGCAGTTAGAATGACTGAGACATATGGAGACAGGGAGAGAAACATGGTTGAAAAAATTGTGATGGAGCCAGTAAACCTAGGAGAGTAGTAGAGAAGTGAGGGAGTTACGAAAGAGCAGTAAAGGAAGAAGAGAGAGGGAAGGGGAATGAGAAAAGCAGAGTGAGGAGAAGTGAAGAAAAGGGAGCATGAAAGTGAAGGGGTGAGAAATACAGATATTTTAAACTTACCTGACCAACAAAATAACTTAATGGTTTTTTTTAATTACAAGAAAAATGGATTCAATTTCCTAAATTGTCTTTCTAGATCTGAAAAAAAGAAAAAAAGTAGTAATATTTAACAATACATTTAAGAATACAGTACACATATTTTCGTATTTAACAAAGTAATTGTTTGCCCTTTTTTTGCTGTTTTCAGCATATATTGAATTTCACTGAAAATAGTGAGGTCAATTGTATTCATCACTTAACAGCGGGCAAAAAAATAAACAATCTGAAAGATTGTTTAAAAAAGCCCTGAATCTATCCTCAGTAAAACATACCTTGATAGAAATGTAACATATATATTAAAAATATCTTCTAAGAACATTAACTATTTGCAATAAATAACATCTGTAAATCTTGTTGCTTAAGCACATACACCAAAATAATATCTGTCAAAGAAGTCCACAATAGAAACATTTACCTTTCCATGAGGCCAAATGGTAATTTTTAAATCCTTTTTAGGTGAAATATCCAATGGTAATCCTATAAAATCGAAATAATGATTTCTTCAGATGCTGCAATTTGTATCTAAAATTTTGGTTTTAGAAAAATTAAGTAGGAATTTGGTAATTCTGCAGGCAAACGTTGCTTGAAAATCAATTGAGAATCATTACACAGTGTCCAGCCTTTTTCACATTTTAGATAAACTGTGTAATGACCAGAAGTTATAGAAGGTCCATCATGGAAAATTATTGCAACTGCAACAAAAGTCTTTCCTGATATTGATAATTGATTTCCTACAAACTTCTTTATTAAAGTGTCCAATTTTGTTCCATCAGCTCTACAACGTTGCATCATTAAAATTATATACTGTCCATATTTCTTTAAAAATAACGTTGATAACATTTCTGATTTACATTGAGAACATTCCATGTTGTGATTTGCATCTTTAACTAATTTACTAAAAGTCACTGATTTACTCTCTGGTAATGTTAAATGTATGAACCTTTCAGAATCAACATTAGTGCTGCATGTGTTCATACAGTTTTCACAACAATGTTCCCATTTATAAGAGAGACCAAACATATTTTCTATTTCTACCCCTTCATCTTCCAGTACCATAAGCATATACATTAAGAATTCCTGTGCATCTTGCTGGACATTTTGTGTAAACTGTGTACATCCAGAACATACATCTAAAAGATTTCTAACATCAGAAGCACTTTCTATTTTAGTTTTACCATTACTCAACTTCTCATAAAGGAAACTCAGCAGAGAACAAAATCTTTTTTCAGGATTTAGTATTATCTGCTCTTTCAAACTTTCAAGATAAAATACAACATTCAGCACTACATTAGCGTAGCAGTTGACACCAGAGCTATTTTCAAAATGACAACCAACAAACTCTCCAACATTGTCATTTTTCTTTTTGCTTGCAATCACTTTTGAGTCATCAAAGTCTATCATGAATAAACCAGATAATTTTTTCACTCGTGACTAAGCAACATATGCCATACCTTCTTTAAACATACTAGATCCAATGTTTACAAAAGCACCATCTACAGTTAATCCTTGAGATTTGTGAATAGTTACAGCATATGCTAGAGAAAACGGAAACTGCTTCCTACGTACATATAAGTCTTTCACAAGCAAAAAAAGAACTGAACAACGAATAATGTCTTTAACCTCTTCAATCTGATCAAATTTTATTTTTAAAAATTCAATTCCATCTTTTTTCTGGTAATTAACAAAACCCACAACTTTACCCATAGCTCCATTCACTAAACCTTTTTCTACATTCAAATTACGTTTTAAAATTACTCGACAGTTCATACATACATAAAGATTCTTTTCTAAACCAGCTGTTTTCGATATGTTTTTCTCTAGAGAATCCAATTTAGTTTTCAATTTGCCTGTCAATATAATAGGTATTCCTTCATGCTGTGTTTTATCCGCGGCTTCCATTTTCAAAATCTCTTAATTTTCCAATTTCAAAAGTTTTTAATTGAATATAGAGCATTCATGTCGTGTTGGCATTAAGCAGATTACAGTATTTTTTTCTGCAATTTTCTTGTATATTTTCTCTGGAACTATTTGTTCTGTTGGAAACAAATTACATAGCAATCAACTCTGTAAAGCTTTTCTGCCATGTTCTGTGAGTAGTCCAATTCTGATATCTTTGAGAATACTTGCATAATCATCATCATTTGCTTGCCGCATATTGGTAATGAGTTCTTTGTACTCAAAGTATGACCAAATATTCACATTACCTATACTTCCTAATGACTTTATCGTGTCTTCATGTGTAAGAGTATTAAATACTGGTTGTCCTTTAACTGGAGTGAGCTGCAGTAGATCCCCAAAAACTATAACATGTTTTCCTCCAAATAACACGTCATAGTCTGTCTTTAGAATTTGCTGCATTCTTAAATGCACAAAGGCAAGCATTACGTTTGATACCATGCTTACCTCATCAATAATGAGAACTTTCATTTTCTTCAACACTCTTGAAACTTCAAAACATGCTTCTCCTGTTAGCTTGTGGTATTCTGTTTTGTTCTCATGCTCTACTGGTAACATTAGCAAACGATGTAAGGTAATTCCTTTTATGTTATATGCTGCTAACCCAGTTGGAGCAGTAACAACACAAGACAAAGTTGAATCAGTTTTTTTCTGTAGGTAGCTTCTAATTACTTTAATTAAGAAACGTTTTCCAGTTCCAGCTTGTCCACTCACATACATTCTGATTGGTTCAAATGATGTGCATGAGCACTCTTTATTTTCATGTAGTAATCCATGATCAATTTGTTTTGTGACTTCTTCATAAATTTGTTGTTGTTCATCATTCAGTTGTTGTTCCAAATTTGGTAAGTCTATTAAATCTTCCTGAACTTGATTCATAGCTGTTTCCACTTCAGTCATGGCTATTGCAGCTTCATTTTCTACGATTGGTTGTCCTAGGGGATCTTGACTGAGCGTACCAGAACTTTGACTGTCTTGAGAACTGTCTCTAGCTACTTCAGCTGCAATTGTAGCTTCTTGTTCTATTTCTTCATTTAACATTTGTACATAATTTCTGAAAGTACTGCATTCTATGCTATCTTTACATGCATTAAAGGAGTCTTCATAGCTCTGAAAATCTCCAAGTAATTCATCCTCTGAACGCCATGGTTTAAACCGCTGTAAAAGTGCTAAGTAGTAAAATTCCTTTTTGTCAGTAGTGTCGCAACTCAGCTTCCTGTGATTAATCAAACTTCCTTTTGTTTGTTTCACCAAACATCCTTCCTCACCAATGACTTTATATTTTCCATTGTTGACGTCTTCTGTGGCATTCCGTGTAAAAATGTAGTTCTGCAGCACTTCATAGAGACACATGTTCCCAAGATGATGACTTCTGTTTGGGTAATATGTGTCCAACATATTTGTTTTCAAAATGTCTGTACTTTCTGGTTCGTTCTCTGCTAAATATTCAATTTCTCGAATAGATTTCAGTACCCGATTTCGCATTCCTGCAAGGCCTAAACTTACCCAAATTATTCTTCTGGATTTGGAGTACAGACTTGCAGATGATAACCTATCTGAGCATTCGCATGACCCAATTTCTCGATGCAATAACATCTTTAAACTGAAACTGTATAGCTTTTTACTGACAGTCTTCTCGTGAGAAATCTCTTCCCACATTTCTTTCAATTCCGTTTTCTCAGATTTAGTGATGTAAGATGTGACATACCGAGCAACAGTAATAGAATTGTCAGCTACATACTGAATATCCATGTTAGCATTCCACATGGATAAAATGACTGGGTTGTAGTCCTTTATATATTTTGACTCTTCTTTTCTTCTTAGGCTGTAGGTATTTTTCGGAGATTTTCTTGTAATGGTATGTCGCACAGCTGACATAAAACTGTTTACTCTTCCTTTTGAAAGAACAGGTTGTGGAAATCCAAATCAACATTTTGTATAGAATTTATCTTTACTCTTGTACTTTTGTCAACAGTATTTTCCACACCGATGACTTTGGAAACGTAAAACTTGCTCTTTTAAGTTTTTTTCTTCTGTGCTTTTAGGTATAGCACATGTTGCATATTCTTCAATGAAAGATAAAACTGCATCATCAGAATCTGTTCCAAATTTTGGGGCATCCTTGATCAACAACAGCATATGAATATGAGGAGCACTTCTTGCTTGGTACTCTTTTCTCCAAAAGAAATCCACAACTTCTCCAAGAGGTTGATTTTTTTTATTGCAGATGAAGGACATCATTGCCTCAAATCTATGATTGAAATATCTGCAAACATTAACCGGATCCAATGAGCACAATTCTCCTGCTGTCTTGTATTGAATGTTTTCAATATTTGAATTTGCTTCTCGAAGAAAATCCAGTAAATTATCCCAAGCGTACTCAGCACAGCTTAGGGTAAGGAACCATGTAGGAGTTCCTAAATTCCGTAACATACATTTCAATTCTCCATGGCGTTGGTACCAATATTCATTAGTTCCACGCTGACAAGCCATCAGATTAATCAATTGAGATTCCAAATGATCATCTCGCTGTTGCACTTTGTTCATAAAATCCTTTGCAGACACATTATGTAGATGTACTCCAGTTTTTAAAATGTGATTTACGGCATAAGATAGTGCAGACAAGTCACTTTCAAATACAAGATGGAACAAATAAGGAATACTTTGACAAAATCTTGGATCTTCTGCATATAATCTTGTAGTCCGATACTCAGAAGCAGGAATCTGTACTGGACGTTCATCATATCGTCCACCTTTTCCTGTAGGAAACAGCTGGGGAAAACAACGAGCTTCCAAGCTCTCCTCCCATACACTCACGGGAGTTCCTTTTGCTTTTTTCATCTGAAACAGATCAATAGTGTTTCCCATAACTTCTTTAGAATGAAGAGGATGTATGCTGAAATGTTCATAAATTTCTTCTTCTTTTGACTTATCCACTTTTTCAATTTGCCCAGTTGGTATTCCTGTGTCTGCTAGTAAAACTTCTTCATCCATATAAATTGATTCATAATACTTATTATTTCTTTTCAAATATAAATTTACTCTTTGTACTTTTCGTACATCTACTAGCTCCTGCCAAATTTTCTTATTCTTTGTAGGTACACCATTAACCAGAATAACTAATGGTTCAGTTTCCAAACTATCTGCATCAATTGTTTCAATATTTTTTTTCAAATCTAATGGCAAATAGACAACTCTTCCTTTTAAACCTCTTTGCAAACCTGAAGGAGGTAATTTACCTGTTTTGGGCTCCATACGAACTATAGTCTGAATCGGATGGACACATTGAATGAGTATAGACTCATACGTATTTAAATCACTACGTTCTGCAGGAATATCAACCAATTCTAAATTATTATGTACAGCTCTAGCTGGCATTTTATTTTCTTCTAACTTGTTATAACAGTATTTACAAATACGCTGATCTTCACCCAAATCAAAACAATTTTCCAGAAACAAATATGTAGCAAAATCCTTCCACTCATAATTATTTTCTTTTTCACTTATTTTATAGAGATCAATATTCCTTGTTTGAGTTTTATAATGGCTTCTCCGGCAACAAATACAAGTAATATTTGGTCTTTCATTAGAGATGATAGTAAATTTTGTCATTTGATCTTCAACATTTTTACTAACAGTGGGTTCTACATTCTCTTCCACATTTTCTTCAATAACTGTGTCATTTCCTGCACTTTCTTGTTCTGGACCAAAGTAACAAAACTGAATATCATCAGTAACCTTCTCTACATCTGATACAGATCCATGCAACAGAGCACTATTCAACTCATTTAACTTTAGTGCTGGACTTTTAGCAAAATACAATCTTCTCACAAACTTTCTCATTTCAGTATGATGTACTGCCAGCATCCTAAAATGGTGAAAAACACTTTGACAAACTTTCCTAAAAAAACAAGCCAGAGAATGTCCTTGCAAACCAGTATTCTTTCTCACTCTGCATGGATCTAGTCTTTGAAGCAACTTAATCTTCTGTTTAACACTTTTTTTTACTATATTCTCTTAGAAAGTCACGTAATTTATCAATAGATTCTTGTCGTACAGTACAAATACTACTACAATTCCAAGTGTACACTGGGGCTTTAGGACGTTTCCCCATAACCTCATCAGCTAACATTTCTTCCTCATTTCTTGGAACCATTTTCTTCTTTTCCATTACACAACCATCTTTAACTTCATAAGTTCGACCACTGGTGTCAACTGCATGCAGCAAACTATTACTTTGAAGATAACTCTCTTCATTAAAAAATGGTTCAGTACTTGAACTATGCTTCCATTCTCCTAAGAACACATTACAAAAGTAATTTTTTTTCACTACTCTTTTCCTTTTGACTTCATTACATTGACTATTTTATCTAATGTACGGATCCTGTTCAAAATTAAAATGAATAGTTTTCTTTTTAATTCGAAAGCCTTTGCAACAATTGATTCAATATGTTTCTTTTTCTTATAAAATATTGCTTTCTTCCTATATTTTTTCACATCCTTTAGCAAATTGAACACCACTCTTCTCTGAAACATTTTTTTATGAATGTTTTGAAACTCTGTTTTTCTTTTTAAGTCATTCTTTCTTGCTTCTGATTGTACATTAGCATTTAGTATTTTCTTTCTATTGTCTTGTTGTTTTCTTCTTGAAACACTATTTGCAGTGGATATACTTTGTACAATTTTTCTATGTTTGAGGATATTTTTTTAAAAGTCCTTAGTCTGCTTACCAGAAGACTTTTTCTTTTTTCCAACATGAGGTTCTTCAACTAATTTTTGTTGTCCAGTTGTCTTCAAATATAGATGTTTTTGCTGTTCTTTTCTCTTTCTTGATTTTATAGACATGTTAATTTATTTCAGTGTTGTTCAGCAATACCTAAAGGAAACTAAAAAAAAAATACATTTATGTAATTTAAATATATTACTATATTTTTTTTGAGCTTTTCAAATCCTACCATATGAGCTGCCCCTTTCCTACGAGTGCAAGTCTTACAGAACAAGAGCAACACTAATTAAATCTCTGACAACAATTCCTGTGTGCAGACAGACTGATGGTGTGATTCTAGGCAATCAATCAGTGACACTTATAGAGCGCGCTACATACCCGTAGGGTCTCAAGGCGCTGGGGGAGGGGGGTGCCGCTACTGCAGAAAACGATATTTGATTGGCAATTTCAAAGCACATTTACTACTGTGGTAGAGCACGTGATAATTACTGTAACAGCCTAACACATTTTCCTTATAGTTTAGTGAGGCAGAAAAGAGCACATGTCCTAACAGCTACTTGAGACCATGAGCATGTGGAACCTGGGTGAGTGATTAGACTAGAGCAAAGGAAATGAGCCTTGGTGATGTTGAATGTGTTAGCGTTACACACTGCTATCTGAAATACCACACAGTGCTGAATAGTAAGCATGGGAATGCAGGAGAAGCAGCTGCCTGTGTGCTAAGAGTGTGTTTCTGGAGACTGTGTATTGTCAGGTGCAAGAGAGATCTGCATGGACGCTTGCACAACTGCATGAAGACTGCAGAGATGTATGAAAGAGCACATGTGGTAAGGGTTAATTTGGCTTATGAACATGTAGGAACTACCTCACTCATTGCAGTACTGCAAGGAAAATCTACCCTGTTGTTTTCAAATGTGTTAGCATTTGCCTCTCATCTGTGAGATGGTGATGTGTGCTGCACGCTAACCATCACAGTTCAAGAAAACAAGCTGCCCCTTTCCTACGAGTGCAAGTCTTACAGAACAAGAGCAACACAAATTAAATCTCTGACAACAATTCCTGTGTGCACACAGACTCATGGTGTGATTCTAGGCAGAAAACGATATTTGATAGGCAATTTCAAAGCACATTTACTACTGTGGTAGAGCAAGTGATAATTACTGTAACAGCCTGACACATTTTCCTTATAGTTTAGAGAGGCAGAAAAGAGCACATGTCCTAACAGCTACTTGAGACCATGAGCATGTGGAACCTGGGTCAGTGATTAGACTAGAGCAAAGGAAATGAGCCTTGGTGATGTTGAATGTGTTAGCGTTACACACTGCTATCTGAAATACCACACAGTGTTGAATAGTAAGCATGGGAGTGCAGGAGAAGCAGCTGCCTGTGTGCTAAGAGTGTGTTTCTGGAGACTGTGTATTGTCAGGTGCAAGAGAGATCTGCATGGACGCTTGCACAACTGCATGAAGACTGCATAGATGTATGTAAGATCACCTGTGGTAAGGGTTAATTGGAGTTTTGAACATGTAGGAACTACCTCACCCATTGCAGGAGTGGAAGGAAAATCTACCCTGTTGTTTTCAAATGTGTTAGCATTTGCCTCTCATCTGTGAGATAGTGATTTCTGCTGAATGCTAACCATCACAGTTCAAGAAAACAAGCTTCCCCTTTCCTACGAGTGCAAGTCTTACAGAACAAGAGCAACACAAATTAAATCTCTGACAACAATTCCTGTGTGCACACAGACTCATGATGTGATTCTAGGCACAAAACAGTATTCCTGGGTGATACCAGTACACCTTAACTTATGGTGAAGACATACTCCATAATATCTTACAAGTTCAAGGCAGTTAAATATCTTCCAAAACAGAAAATGTAAAACAACTTTAAAAGAAGAAACAAATTTCTATTATTTATATCAAAATACACCACATACATCCCCTCTCAAATTCATAACTCACCTTTAAAAGTAGTTAGTTGAGAAAGAATTGTGCCACTTACACAGCAGATTATCAGAGCCAGAATCTCTGAGCTGTACTCCTCTCACCAGAACCACTAAATGGCAAAATGTCCCTCTCTTTTTTCACACATATACATGGTAACTTCAAATCACATTGCTTCCCACATTTTTTTAAATAGAAACACACATTTCTATTGGTTGCAAATTTCAACCCTTTCCAAATGATTCCTACCCCCACCATGACTTCTGTCTGCTACCATAGCAACAGATCATGGAACACTGGTGTGAGCAGAGAGGTCAGAAGTTCAGCACACAATGTTTCTAATCCAAAGAGCAAGAGTGCTTGACTTTTCAAACCTAACAGCATATACAAAGTAATCTTCTGTGGGAACACATTTTTCTGAACCAATACAAAACATGCTTTTAAAAACATACAGCCTAGTTTTTAGTGTTGAATGGTCTGAAACAGCCAATGAGTTCTTTTTATTAAAAAAAAAGTATGTAAGCCTCCATTTTACAACTATCTTTCTTTTCATATTGCCATTCTACTGAAAGACACCTTCTGAGTGCATCCAGATCTCCTTGAAAGATGTTCGCAGTGTGGATTGCAGGTCATAGCTATGTCTACTGGAGTGAAAAGTATGTGGGAAAAAGAGGTATTGTGAAAGACCTTGCTTTGCCAAATGTAGACATTAAATGGATTGGTCAGAGAGGGTTAAAGTGGCACCAATTAATGCCTTTGGTGAAATCCTTTCTACATCTCCCACAGCCTGACCTTATAATTGTGCACTGTGGTGGAAATGACCTAGGCACTTTAACTAGGGTAGGTCTGGAAATGCTTGTTAAGGACACCTTTGTGCAATTGATGTCACTTTTTCCACAACCTACCTTTGTATATTCTAATATATCCCAAAGGCAAAAGTGGAACTGGTCCAACCAATATTGTCCGCAGATTGAGAAAGCAAAAAAGCACGTCAATAAGTCTGTTTCTGCTTTCCTCAGAGACTATGGTATGGGTTCTATATACCACAACAACTTGCGTTACAACATGCAAGGCATTTATAGAGGAGACGGTGTACATTTAACACATGAAGGGAACAGAGTCTTCCTCTTGAACTTTAGACTCTGCATCGGTACTTACTTGTAGGTACAAAAAAACACTCAATGAACACAACGGCTCGTTTTAGAGCCAACCAACATCTAAACACTTAAACTTGATTTTTAATTCTATTTTTGTATGAATTTTTTGCCACCGTGCGCGCACCGCGCAATATTTATAATTGTTTTTTTTGGGGGGGGGAACTTAGGGGTCTTTCATGGTCCCCCTGAGAAGGCCTAGGGGGTCAGGGACTCTCTACCCTGCCCCCTTTTCACGTTCTCCACTTGTGGTTTTAGCTCTCTTCTGCCTCTAAAACTCAAAATGGCGGTTGGGGGGTGCGCGCACCGTACGCGCACCCCGCGATTTTTTGAAAAAAAATAAAATGTTTTTTTCACCCTTCGGGGTCCTTCAGGGACCCCCTGACAAAGGCTAGGGGGTCAGAAACTCTCTACCCTGCCCCCTTTTCACGTTCTCCACCTTTCTTTTTCACTGTCACACACAAAATGGCATCCGACACTTCCTGATTTTGACTGATTGGAATGTTGACTGACATCTAACCACCAATCAGAATTACGCTCGCGGACATTTGGTGCGCGCCACATGCGAGCACCGTGCGCGCACGGTGCACGCATATAGATATGTATGTACTTTTAACTGCAAACTTATCAGGAACTACTGAACAGATTGACACCATATATGCAAAAGGCACATGCCTGACCTGAGGACTACCTCTTTGCCAAATTTCAAGTAATTCTGTTCAGCCGTTCGGGCTGTACCTTCGACTAAAGGTCCTATGGGAAAATGCATGGGGAAAACGTGTTTTGGGACTCCCTTTTTTCTCAGCCCCCGCTTGACGAATCACCCCGAGACTTTCAGGGTAGGAGCTGAGCGGAGCGCCCCATTAGTTTTGAAAATTTCACGAAGATAAGTCAACCGGCGCCAAAGTTATTCAAAATAGAATTTTCAGATTTCCTATGGGAACTCGGTCCTAACTATAACTATCTACTGGCGACCGCCAGTAGATAATATATATACATATACATATATTCACTGAAAAAAACAAAGGTTTTAGAGACGTTATAGTTAGTCTGACATTTCACTCGTACAAAACCAGAGAAACTCAGCTGTTATAGTTAGCTGAGCTAACTATAACTCACGCCCATGCAATTCACTGCTGATGACGTTACATGTTACATCATTCATGACATGGTCAGTGACATCACTGATGACATCTCAAATAATATCATTCATGACATAATCCACTTAATCTCTGGTGCACCTACTTGCACCCTAATATAACCTTTCATACACCCACTCTAAAATACAGACTACCATTCTCGAAACCATAGACACACCAATACCAATTAGTACATACCCACTCACTGATTCATAGGTCTACACACATCCACTCACTCACCCATACAGTCACTCATACATGCAGTCACTCTCCAATACAGCCACTATTATATGCACTTATACATCCATACAGACACTCACACACTGCCACTCACCCATAGAGTTACTCACACACCTAGCCAGTTACCCAAAGAGTCAATCACAATGTCATTTATTCACCTATATAGTTATACACACACCACCTCACTTATTCATACATATACTAACACATACTTACTCTCTTATACAATCACTGACACACATTCCTCATCCATACATCCACTTTAACATACAGTCACTTATATACTCAAACAATCACATATACTGTCATTCACATATGCAGTTACTCACACATATACCACTGAGACATCCATTCACTCACCCACACAGCCATATGCACACTCACTCACCCATACAGCCCCTCACAGACGCACTCACGAACCCATACACCCAGTGAATCACCCACTCACACATCCATGCAGGTAGTCACACAACACATAGACACTCAGGCACCCATACAGGTACTCAGATAACCAATTAATAACCCATATAGACACTCATGTAACCTATTCACCAGCCCATAGAGCCACTTAATCACCAACTGACAGACTGATACAGACATTCACACAGATTCGTCACTCACCCATATATTCACCCAGACGAGTATAATGACTCACTTATACAGTCAGTCACACACTGACTGAATCATCATATATATATATCACATTGTTAATTTAGAAACACTGACAGTCACTGGATAATGTCGTCAGTTATGTCATTTGAGATGTCATCAGGTATGTCACTGACCACGTCATGAGTGATGTAATACGTAATGTGATCAGCAGTGCATTGGGGGAGAGTTAGTTATAGCTAGCTCCGCTAACTATGACTGTTGAGTTTTGTACGAGTGAAATGTCAGACTAACTATAACGTCCCTGAAACCTGTGTTTTTTCAGTGAATATCTTAGGTTTTTTAAATGCTAATTTCTAACTATAACATCCCTGAAATCTGTGTTTTTTTCAGTGAATTTTATATATATGTATTCAATCTCCTCTCACTCTTACGAGGAAGGAATAAGCACTCAAGTTGTAGTTTGGAAGTATTTAACCTGCAAAGGACGTGATCCATCAGTTTTGGCTCGACCGAACTTTGATAACAATACAAGACGTCAATGTAGCTTCCTTATTTAAATGTACAAATGCCTCCAGTTGCCAACATTAACAAAGGACGTCATATTACATTAATCCAAAAAGTTGGTGGCCATATTGGCCTGGTTATGATGTGAAAATTCAGGAATTCATACAATAAAGAAAAGAAAACAAGTGTTAATATGTACACAACGTCATTTCAGCATATCTTGCTCCGTAACCCCCATACCTGTATGTTTGTCAACGTGACTTGTTCATAATAAGCATACTTATGATTGCAAACATCACCATAAACAATGGACTACACATTATTTTAAAGTAAAAGGCTACCGGCCATATTGATCTGGGCACATTGCGTATTATAATGGTTCTTACACAAAAAAAAGGATAAGAAGGGGTGTTAACATACACGCACTATCCCTAAATAAAGTTCAAGCCTTTATAGTTCCATTCCATTCACAGCTCATTTGAGATGTCATGAGTGATGTCATAAGTGATGTCACTGACCATGTCATGAATGATGTAATGTCTGAGGTCATAAGCAGTGCATTGCTGGGGCGTAAGTTATAGTTCCCTCATTACAGCCCTGTGTGGCCGTTGTCCTGCCACTGGCCTTCTCTGAACAGTTAGCTTGCTGCCTCATCCACTTCCTCCCTATCCCCTGTTGTAACCCTGGGCGTAGCAGGCGCAGTGCCTCTACGCGTATTTCCATGGAGTTTGAAAAAAAGCTCAGTGGGAATACGCTATGCTCCCTCCCCCCTCCCAATGTCTTTAAAAATGTAAATGAAGCCACTTACCTGTTGTCTGCTACCTCCCCTGCCTGGCCACTCTCCGTCCTGCTCCTCAGTCCTCGTGTCCCCTTCTGTAATAAAAAAAACACTACGTTGTACGTCTGACACATGTGCGCATGGAACACGTGGCGGTGGCAAGATGGTTGCTTGCTGAATGCGGCTCTGCAGGCCGAATCTGATCATCCGCTTATTATCCCGTTCGCAGCAGCCCATCCGTGGAAATTTACTGTGGAATGGGTCAGAGAAGACTACTGTGATCACACTGGGCCAGGAGCGGAGTTCGGGCAACCCTGCTGAGCCAGTTTACCACGATACACGCCGGAGACCAGAAGGCACATCGTGACTGCAAGATGGCGGCTGGCATACTCAAGGTATGGGGCCGGAGCGGCTAAGGACCAGTGTGGGCACAGGTGGTCCCTAGCCAGGGGCAAGGGCGGGCCGCACCCCCCCGCCGGTACCGGGAGCTGTCTGTGCTTGAATAGTGGAAGCACCTGGCGAGAGCATCGTGGCTACACAAACGTGACCCATGAGTACGGGAGCCTCCGTCCACTAGTGGGGCCTGGTCGCTGCCTCCGAAACAGGAGCTGCGGCCGTGGCGCAGCTGCCGGTCCTGGTCAGGAGCTCAGGAATACTTGCAGCTGAAAGCGGAGGTGAGCGGTTGATATTCGGCCGCAGATATGCAATTAATGATCTTACCGTTGCCAGCAAGCAGTATTCAAGCGGCCTGACCCTAAGATGGCGACCATTTAAGAAGTACGAAGAGTACCTCACCTTCCCCTGCGGGACTGCGCAATGGAAGCGCGTATCTTGAGCTTGTATTTCTGAGGCAATACCTGTTATTTATTAAGGATCTATTGCTAAGCCATTCTTTCCAACACTGCATTTTCTCATAAGTGCTTAGCCTGTCCTTAAGATGGCGCTTGTGTTTTAAAACTGGGAGTATTTTATGAGTGATATGATCGCCCGCAACTGTTTCTCGACTGTTACTAACTATTGCAGATGCGTTAACTGCTGATAAAAAGGTGAGCTTCATTGTAATGACTGATTTCTCCTCCATGGCGATCTTCATGAGAGGAGTGCCTGCCCCTAAAATTGCACCTGTGACTCTGCTCTTTGCATTTTCAATCAGGGTTACGGCCATATAATAATGCTGTAATATTGACATTGGGTAATTCACTTCTCTATTACTCCAAGCTGGGGGACTCTTTCATCTACACTACCTGTTTTCTTAGTAGACTAGCCTGCAAAGTTTTTGCCATGCCCCTGAAATGGGAACCAGAGTCTGCATACGCCTCGCGCCGAGTGGGCTTCGACAAGCTGAGGAGCGATGAGTACCAGATAGCTAGAGGTTGAGGTGGGCGGCGTTCCCTAATACCACAGGGACTGGTGTGCCTGTTTGAACTTTGACGATGCCCTCTGGCAGAAACCTTATATATTATACTGACCGCGGTGCCCAAACAACATGGCCGATACCCGGTGGAGGTGTTTTGGCAGCTATAGAGGAGATTGACTTTGGTTTCACCCCCTTAGCCATCACCTACCCAGCCTTACATTGGACATTGTTTTTCCTCGTCTCTCAGCTGTGCTTACTTTCCCTCCCCCACCTTCTTCCTCCGTGATCCTGCGGATGACTCCCCTTTCCAGCCCTACATAACCTTGTTTGTTTTTTTCCTACGCCCCTGTCTCGAACCCTCACCCTCCACCCTCCCTCATGCTCCAGATAACTTGTATATGTTTTTATTTTATGTTATGGTAACTGATGTAACTTTGTGAAATGTGTTCTTATCTAAAGCGCTCTGATACCTCCGGGTCTAGCCGGCGCTATATAAAATTTTTCAAATAAATAAAAATAAAATTATAATGCCACTAATCCCTCCCTCCTGCCCTTTATGGTCCGTTATGCTGCAGCATTCTCTCCTGTTGTGCATTATGGCCAGCTTGCTGCCATTGCCTATTTCCCCTCTGTTCTCTGTTGTCCATGTGCATGGTCCTGTCCCCTCCCTATTGCTTTCCATGGATTGTTGTGCTGCACTGTCGTCACGCATCGCTTGTGTGGTGTATTCTACTGCAAACCCTGATGTCTGCCCTGTAAGGGTCAGTTTGGTGCACCTGTCCATGTCCCTCCTGTCTTCTGTTATCCGAGTCCATGTCCCTATCCCAATTCCTCCTGCATTCCATGATCCAGTGTTCCATACTTGCTAACATTTTTAACTTGGTAAGAGGGAGATTTTGAAGAAAAAACTAGGGAATTGATTTTCTCTTTTGACTCACATTGAAAAAGAGGAAATTGTAGACAGAAGACAGATAAAATAAAGCCCATTTGGGCTTAAAAACATTGGGCGTTTCCTGGCTGAATTTGGGCTGTTGGCATGTATGGTTGTACTACTACTGCCTCTTCCTTCTGCCCACAATGGTCTATTGTCACAGCTTCTCTTGCCTGTCCTGCATTGATGGTTGGTTGGTCCTGCCCCCCTTTCCACCACCCTCCATAGTCTGTTGACCTGCCACTGCCCTTCCTGCCTGTCCAGTGTCGTCAAATTGTTGCCTCTGCACCCTTCTACTTGCCTTCAATTTTCCGAGTCCGTGCCTCCGACCTCTGCCTCTCAACAGTATCCTAATGAACAGCTAGATTGCTATTATTCCAATTTATTACAAAAGTGTGGCACGCCTGAGGTCATCTTGATGTAATCAAAACTATAATACCTAAAGCATTTCCTTTAGAAATTATAGAAATGAGAGGGTCTGATGTGCATTGAAATTATGGTTAGTGATCAAAAAAAAAAAAATGAGGACATATTTTCTGAGTTCTCGTATAGCGACAAAGCACTTTTAAATTATTTGTTTTTTATCCAGTTGACCACTTGATTAAATGTTGCACTTAGGGGAAAGGATGTGGTGTTACTTCCAGAGCTGCATACTTTGCAACTGGGCAACCAGGTTGGAGTTTCTGATTTGGCTTGACATTCTGTGATCCTGGTTAAACCACTTAATCTCCCCATGCCTACAACCAAAATCAATATGTCCTTGTGTGATGTAACCAATGCTTATGGAAATCACTCCAATACCTGACCAGTCTGCACTATATAAAATTGCAAAACAACAGAAAATAAAAAGTGTTTTCCACACTTCTGTCTTTGGGCTATACGTGGGCTACATCTGGGTGATATGTGCACTAGATTTATGTTTCTTTTTCTCTGGGGGCCATCTTGGAAGACTTCAATTTAATTCATTAAACTTTATTCAATCTGATTTAAAAACATAGAACATAAAAACAGTAAATCCTCTTTATTAATACAGTACAATGAGAATTAATTAAAGCAAGTGGCTGAAAATGGGTGTTACAAAACCCGGCTCAGAGCAACTTCAGTTTAACAGGATAGTAAAGTTCAGTGTTTTGCAAGATCAATCTCAAGTACTTAGTGCAAAATACACAATAAGGGGCCCAAGTAAGATGTAATGCTTCAATACCTGACCAGTCTGCACTATATAAAACTGGAAAAAAGCAAAAAATAAAAAGTGTCTTACACACTTCTGTCAAACGGCTATATGTGAGCTACATCTGGGTGATATTTGTGCTACATTTGGGCTCTTTTTTCTCTGGTGGCCATCTTGAGAGACTTATTTGTTATAAAGTTTTCTAATTTCCTCATTTACTGCAGTCTCCTCAGTAGGAAATGCTTTATTTTTTTACTTTGATTCCATCAAGAAGGCATTCAGATGTGTCACACATTTGCCATAAATTCAGAATGTTAGCACTCTGGTTGCTCATTAGATCACTGTAGTAAAGCTATTGCTCACCAGGGAGTTAACTGAAAGTCTGCTGCTGGTATTGAAAGTGTATATTTCAGTCTGCATGTCAGACTTTTTTAATGAAATAGAAGAGGATTTGAGAAGTCACTCAAAATGTGCCCTAATTTTTCTTTCTGCCGCACTAATCATGGGTTCTATGGCACAATGAACCCCCTCATTTTGTTCAAATGTTTTAAGTTCTTCCAGTTAATTCCAATCAAGATGGCTTCAGGTGTGCCATACATTTGCTATAAATAAGACTGTTAGCGCTCTAGTTGTTCTTTAGAACACTCTGGGAAACGGCAGTAAAACAGACAGGCAGGAATAACTGACAGTCTCTGCCCTTGTTTATTTATTTTATTTATTTAAAGAGTTTTATATAGCGCTGGCTAGACCCCTAGGTAGCAGAGCGCTTTACATTCGATTACACAATGTTACAGAAAATGATGTCAAATTACACATTACGTCAAAAATATGCAATACATTGAAAGAAGAAATAATGGTGAAAGAAGTGGGGAGTAGGGGAGGAAGGGGAAAGAGTGAAGGAGGAGGATGTGAGAAAAGACGGCAGGAGAGACGAAGGGAAGTCTGTCTAAAGACCGACTGGGTAGGTGACGTCCGAGGGGAGAATCCACGGCCCGTCTCCGCTTTAGCTAGACACAGTAGCTCCATCAGGTATCAGTCAAATAGCTAGGTCTCAACTGGTGAGGGAAAGTTCACATAAGAAAGTCCAGTGGATAAACAGGGTGGGAACTATGAGCAGGAATGGGTGGGGGCAGGGGTCACTAGCTAGAAAGAGGAGGGCAGAGTGGTAGGGTGAAGGGGGGAGTTGAGATCAAGAGAGACGCAGGAGAGTTTGTCCAAGGACCGGCTGGGTAGGTGATGGCCAGGGAGGGAATCCATAGTCCATCTCCCCTTTAGCTTGCGAGGTAGCTCCACCGGGCATCGGTCAAAGTGGCTGGGTCTCAACTGTCACTGGAGGGTTCACAGAGTCTATGACTGAGGCGACCATCTTGGGGTCAGGGAGGGGGAGATGAGACCTTGATGTGCGAATTCAGAGGATGCCCACAGTTTTCTAGAATCCGGAAGAAATATGGTGAGAACTGAACAGAGGGGCCATATGTTTCACCACCATCTTGGGGTCAGGCAGGCTCGAGGAATACTGTGGGGCCCCCCCACTTACCGACATACCGTGTGGATAAACGGTGTGGTTTCGATATTAATCCCAGGGGGGCTCCCTTCACCTCCCAAGCCCCCGTGCGCGCTCCCACCTGTTTGATTTGAGGAGCGGTGCAATGGTCTTCATCGCAGCCTCTAGGACGCAGGGCCGTTCAGGGCTCGGATGCAGCCAAAAGTCAGTCTCCTCCTGGACCAACGCAGGTGAGGACAAAAGCCACACGGCAGGATGGACTTGTGGGGCTGCACACCCTCATCTCTAGGGAGCATCCACCTGGAAAGGACATTCAGCGAGTGGAGGGTCCAGGACTAATTTCACTCAGCGGCGTCTCCGCGCAGCTACTCATGGACACGGTCAAGATAGCTGGTCCCCATTGGGGGTGAAGGTGGGGGGGCTCAGGGTCTTGCCGCTCCTCCAACGCAGTCTCCCGGGCGGCAGCTCAATAATTATGCAGCCCCGCTCTGTTACACAATTTGAGCGAGTCTGCTCCGGTCCGGGTGCCATTTTGAGGCACGATCATCTGGCGAACTTTTTACCGATTACATGGTAACTGAGCCGTTTAGAGGAATGGCACCCACATCAGCCAATGCTCTCAGAACTCCGATGTCTGGAGTAAGTTTCTCCAGCTGGTTTTGGAGCGAAAAAACACCGCACTAGGTTATTAAGCGCAGGGCTTCAATGGAGCTATAGCACCGAGCCGCCATCATGGAATTGGCGCCGGTCCCCAGTGCATGTACATGTGTTACTGAGAATGTCAGACTTCATTCTCACATGACTGTGAATTTACAGAAAACATACTCTCATTTTAGCTTCTAGAGCACCTTCCAAACCTCTATGAGAAAAGTATGAGAAAATAGTTTTTTCTCAAACATGGTTCATGATATCCCAGCAGATGGCTTTTTCACAGGGTAAAATTCACCTTAGAACACACCACAATTCCTAAAATCACTATGGTACCATCAGCAAATGATTTATAATGTAACTAAAGTCTGTTATCACCCTTTATACGTTCTCCTTTTGGTGACCCTGAAAACCTTCTGTTGTAATGGGATCTCTCATCTTCTTTCTTTCTTTGACATCTCTCCCACTGTTCAGCCTGGTTGAGTGTAGAATGTGTGATGATGTCATGAATGCATGGGTTGCTTGGAGATCTGGTGTGTGTCAGTTGAAGATTGCAGACTGAAAAGCAGGGAGGCTGCTCCTGGTGGGGCGACATTATACCAACCTACCAGCTTGTCTACCATTCCACATCTTGTGTAACTGGAACTTAATAAAGCATCATCTTTGGAACTTTCTACTTGGCTACTTGTGGACTTCCTTACTTCAACATTTTGGTGAAGAGGATTGGATCCAAGTACAGCAGCCCCACCAGGAGCAGTCTGCCTGCTGCTCAGCCCATACTCCAACTGTCACCTTCCATTTACTACAATGCATTTTAATGGGGTGCTACCATGTATATTGGTCCCAAGATGGCTGCCAACACTTCTTGGATGAAGTGCTGGTTTGGGAACAGTTGCAGAAGCTGGAGCATGGGTCCGGGGTCTGGTATGTTAGGGTGACCTGATGGCTGACATCCGTGTGGAGCATGAAGTTGGGATGTTCAATGGGGTGGTGGTAGAATCGATGGTACACTGTATTGTCTCTTGTGAATGATGGCTGTTTCTCCTCTCAGCTTCTTGGTGCAGTCCTGGTGAGTGGTTTTATATCTGCCGGGGACAGCTGTAGCAATGTCTTGGGCAGATGTGGGGTTGAGCCAGGTCTCGGGGAGGAAGACGATGTCAGGTGCAAGCGTGGTGATGAAGTCCCATTTTTTGGTGGAACGCTTGCATAGTGAGCATGTTGAGAAGATCGCATGTTGGTGTTTTTGTTCAGGTGGTGTCTATTGTGTGTTCAGGGTGGGGCTGGTCGACAGGCTGATGAGTGTGCTGTGGCAGTGGATGCAGGCGAAAGGTCCTACCGTGGCACGTGGGTCAGCACAGTGGCAATGTTTATCACAGTGTCTGGGGTCGAGGGTGTAGACCTCGGTGATGGTGTGCCTTCGGGGGGGCAGAAGGACCCGGGGTTGTGATGCTGGACACAATCCTGGTACAGACAGGCACAACGAGACTTGCCTTTTGGTGTGCACACAACCACTATGTGGTCGAGCTGCAGCCAGCATTAAGAAGGTACTGGGTGGGCAGGGCTTCTGTTGGCAGGAAGAACGCTGATTGGGAGAACCTGGGCAGGAAAGTGGAGGAAACGGCAGTGTCATTGCATCAGTCTGGAACAACTAGAACTGGAAGCCAGAAGCAAGTAGCAGGCTAGGTGTCTAGGTGCCCATTAGTACAGAAGATCATATTTCCCTACATACTACTGTAAATATTTGTTATGCTGGGAAGAGCTATTAGTGGACAGACAAATCCATTCCCACACCACAATATATATGTTTATTTCCTTACAGTGAGGAGTCAGTGGAGTGGCTAGTACTTGTAATATTTAGTATTGAATGGTAAGGTGACTACTATCCCCAACCTACTATGCAGACTACTGAGCCTGGGGAAAAATGTGAGTGGAGAGGCAGTGTTGCTCAACACCCAACTATACACACTGGTTGCCTTCATGCACAATCTCACAGGAGAGGCCAGTCTCTCCCCATGGTCTACTATACACTGTTGTTGGGCTGTAGAGAGGTTTCAGTGAGGGGAGAGGATGTGGCCTTACGGATGGAGCGGTTGATCGCGAAACTGGGGCTCATGAGAAACACTCTGATACCGCCCGGTCAAGTTTGCGCTATATAAAACTCTGAAGAAAACAAAAATGAGATCCCAGTGTCTCCTCACACCCTACTGTACAATGTTGTCATACTGTGAAAAGGTCCTATTTGAGAGTCTACTTTCACTCCACATCACACTAATGGGGACTGTAAGGCATAACTACTGTAATAACAGTAATTAAGGAAAGTGCAAATTTGTTTCTTTAAAAAACATTTACAATCTCGTGAGATCATAACAAAAGTAGTGATTGAACTTTTCCAAATAACAATAAATAGACTTAAAGTAAATAAATCAGTAGCAATGTGTGCTATGTGCCAATGTTCATCTCATACAGATAAAACAAGTGTTATAATTTTCATAAATCTAAGTGATTTATTTTCTCCACAATTCTATAATGGATTGCACTTTCTTTAAAAAGAAAACACACTGTTACAATTCTGGTGTATATAAATTATTCACAGTACATCAGGATGTATTGAGTCTAAATGCAAAGTATTTCATAAAAAGTACAATCTTGCGAGAGGCCTGAGAGTGCAAACCAAACAAGCACTGCTCCCTTGGACTGCAAGTGAGGGATTGCCTCCATGGCTCTCACGAGAGACTTGCGAGAACTTTGGAGAAGGGAAACATAGTACAAACAACATAGATCATGAAACTATAGGGTAGCTCTAAAAGAGCCATTTTTGGTAACAGTTTTAAGAAACTAGAAAAAAAATTGTGTTTTCAAATATTTGAATATTATTTTGGTATATTTTTTTTTAAAGGGTAGGACAAAACTCTAAAAATTGAGGTGTTAAAGAAACACGAACATTTGTTCATTGACTGGAGGCTCCACACGTAGTTGTGGATGGCGGCCTGTTCACTTTCTCACCATCTAAACAAATATATACGATATAGTAAATTCACTGAGTCGCGTTGACAGCGGCTTTGTTTCTCTTCTTTACAGAAGCTTGAACGACGACAGACAATTAGTTTTTGTGTCACTCTACCTTATGGAAGGTGTTGCCACGTTTGAATTTAAGGTAAAGATTGTTTTCAATTAATTTCCTAATAGTGAGTTGTATAATGCCAACTATGGATTACTCCAACAGCTGCTTTATTTATTTTCTCAACAGTCTGGTGACAATTTACCATTGAAATGAGCCCCAAATGATTGGGCCATTGACTATTCCCATTTTTCTGTAAGTATCCCTTCTAATTAAGAACATAGACAAAGATCATTTTCGAGGGGGACATGGTTTATTTTCTTTTATTTGATTTTATTTTATGTGATTTTTTCCTTTAGACACCTCACAAATTTATTGTGATACTGAACAGTGATTCGAATTGCACTGCTTGTTAGAGGTAAGCAGGCTTACACTGGTAGGTGTGTCATTGTTGGTGAGTTGCATAAACACCTTGACATTGCGGTAATAAGGATTTTTTCCTTGCATTTCAGTGATTTTGGTCCTGAAGAGAGCCCTCCAAGAAGCGGGCTCGAAACGCGTCGACCTGTTGTGTTTTGTTGCTTGGTGCCAGACAATCTTTTGTTGTTCATTTTGGGTTGCCTTGCTGTGCAATGTAAATTAGATATAAAAGGATCAAAGAGTATTGTTCTTCATCTTTGGTAGTGCGCAGTTTGGGATTTTTGTATTTAAACTTTGGCGATGTTTGGTAATTGCCCCTGGTGTGGTTTAAATTTTTGAAAGTAGGCTTTTAGGCCAGGTTGCAGTTGTGCTGTATGGATGGTTACTGATCAGTGTGGGTTATAATTGTTGGGAGATTGGGAGATGTGAGTGGAATGAGGGAATGTTAAAGAGAGTTATGTTGTATTATGAGTAATTGTATTTAAAATGTTTTTATTGTCTTGTTCTGAGAAGGTATTTTAAAAAAAGTGATTATTTTGAATTTAGCAAAAATGAAAAGGTTGTTAAATTAAAATTAAAATAAGCAAAATCTGGCTTGTGGTGGTACAGAATTGTTTCTTTACACCTGGGAAGGAATGTTTGAAACATTATCAGTATTGGCAATTCTGTTGGTTTGGTATTTGAGGCTCAGCCTTACTGATTGTAGCCAAGACCCTCTATTTGTTCTTTGGGGAAAGAAACACGAACAGCATCTCCTTAAAAACAAAAGGGGGAAAAACTTGCACAAAAAAAAATACTGCCTAGGGGGGCACCTGTGCTCTTGGGAAAGTTTATCCTGGGCAGACCTGCTTGTCTCAGATGAAAAAATGATCTGCTTCCATATGCAGCCAAATAGTGTTTAAATTAAAAAACAAGGGGGGATATCCTCAAGAACTCGAGAAAACTACCGCAAAAGTAGCTTAACGCAACTCTTCACATCACAGTCTATCGCGGGAAAATAACACTGTCTTAACGTGGTATTCCCAAAACGGTGGCACCATGCGATGGACCCACCACAACGCGACAAATGAACGCGTTAAAGTCAATGCGAAGCCGCAAAAATGCTTAACACCAACGTGAAAAAAGCAGCGATGATGCAAATCGCGAAACAGAAATCCGCGAAAACCAGCCACAGGCCTGCAATCCCCATGCAACATGCGGGAAAATGCACTACAAAAGTCGGGGGAAAAAAACATACAAAAGCCAAACAACAGTGAAGAACAATGGAGGCAGCCGGAGCAAGTGAAGAGGACAACCAGAGCCCCACAAGCCCCCCGGAGGACCAGCCTGGAACCTGGGGGTCAGGGAAGGGCAAGGAGAAGAAGAGAAAGAAGAAAAGGTTCAGTCCGCAGGAAAATAGGATCCTGATAATGGAGGTGATAGAACACCATCAACTACTGTTCATCACCTCCACTGTGTCACTGGGAACCAAAAATGGTATATGGCAGACCATCGTGGACAAGGTGAATGCAGTCAGAGTGCTGAAGAGGACGATGGAAGAGGTCAAGAGGCGCTGGAATGATGTCAAGCGCAAAACCAAGCAGAAACTTGCAAAAAAAACGTAAGGCAGCAATGCAGATTGGAGGTGGGAGCCCAGCGCCACAGGAGGAGCTGGACGAGATGGAGGAAATGGTGTCCACAGTCATCAGTGGGGAGACGGTGCCAGGAGTCGGGGGCCCGGACACTGCTCAACATGACCAGACACAACAGCAACAGGGTGAGTAACGATCAAGGACTGGGGGACGGGCACAATGGCACACATGCACAAGTAAGCATAGCACAGCTGCGGACAAACCATGCCCCAGACCCCCAACTCCCACCAAGAGACCAATGCATTAAAGTATGCAACATCTCAGCACTGTATAAGCACAGAAGTCAGAGGCACACTGCATGTAAGGAATAAGGGGCAGCCAAGTCAGAGCTGCAGGGGCGACTTCCCCAAAATGCGGCACACACACATCACCTGCAGAGCACATCAACATCGACAATGATGTGGCACAATCCGCAACATGTCCACCACTGAACAGAGGTCACAACTGGTGTCGCTTGTGTGCAGAAACTGGCCAATCACATGTGGCACAGCAGGGAAATGTGAGTTGACAATGTACAAGTACAAACACACATCCATGATGTTGTCGGAATGTCCACTGCCCCGCACCATATAGGCAGCTCCCCACAAACAGTCACAATATACACTGTCGTGCAGTTTGAATGTAAACATGTACAAAGCGACAACATATATGTGAACACAATGTTAAACTGCAGCTCCCCTTTACATTGCAGAGGGATATTCAACACCCCCTGCAGAGCAGCCCCAACCTCTCTTCTCTGATAACGAAGAGGACCACGACACCTTTGACTCCGACGCCCTCCAACAGCTCGTGGAGAGCCTCTGCAGCCCACTTCCAGGAGCAGGGTAGCCCAGCTGCAACGAGGAGAACCCACCACCTACACAGTACACACAGCATGCAGCACCCACCATCACGGCTGCCTCCCAGGACGCTCAAGACGAACACATGGCCTTCCAACGCCGTGTGTTGGGGTGCCAGGAGAAGCTGGCTGAACAGGTGCAGGTGTGGTTTAACCACATGGCAGACAAACTAGACGCCATACGTGGGTGTCTAAGTCCCATCAGGGACCACTCATAGGACCTAACAGACACCGACAGTCCGCTCCATGCCCTCCAACGAACCATGGCTGACATCGCCAGAGTCCTGACTCTGCAACAAGAATGACTGTCTAGTCAGAGTGGCTGCAGCAAGCTCGTTCCGGGAGTTGGGACTCATTCGGAGGCTCATGGAGAACATGGAACGGACGTGGGCGGAAAGATCGGCTGCCACGGCTCCACACGAGCGAGAGGTAGCTGGGCCCTCAATGCCATAAAGACCCTCCTCATGGCATTGCTGCCACAAGGCCAGGTGCTGATGCATGCTGCTGCTACCACTCCATCCACATCCCCGGCCCCTGATGTGTCAGTGACACACAGTGCTGGAGACAGAACACCACCACCCACATGTGAGGCACCTAAAACAGCAGGGGATGGAGATGCGGATGAATCTGCCCTCATGGTCAGAAGGAAGTGGTAGCATCCATCTCCGCCATATTGCCTGTTTCTGCTTGGTTCTGCCCTCTGCATCATCACCTTCCACTGACCCCCGATGCACTCTGCGACACTCACCTTGGACCTGGACATGGACTGCCATATCCTGTTTGGTCACCAATGAAACAGCTATCAGACTGCGGACTTGACTCCTCCTCTTCTGATGTACTTGTCATTCCCTGAAGGACTCTGGCTGGCCCTCCACAGGCTGTTAATGTGGCGTGAGGTTTGCATGGCCCTGTACTGCTCCAGCTATGACACTCCATTGAATGTGCATTAAACATTCATTGTCACACCGATGTGTCATGTCTATGATCTTGCAAGTGTGGAGGTATGGATGAATGTAGGGTCAATGATTCCCCCTTATATCCATGTTGCTCATGTTGTGGGACTTGGGTCTCAGGGTGACACATTGCTGATTGTGTTCCGGGTGGCGCGACACTAGAACGGAGACACGCGCATTAGTCACTTCCCTGTCCAGCCCAGAACGAAAGCATGCCCAGAGCCCTGGGGTCATTGTTCACACCCTTACACTGGACTGGCAGCCCACTCGGCTTACACTCACAGGGGGGGGCGACAACGCTACATGTCCCAGGTCTTCCCTGTAGGGATCAGCTGCTCACAGGTCTAGTTGTCAGCATGCCACAGCCCCTCCCTCACGGCTGGTTCACACCCACACCACACCCATTCAGCACCGGCGTCACAGGACACGTGACCCTGACAATAAAAAGGGCCTGGTACACGTGTTGGATGCCATTTCCACTCTGTCACTGGGTTTCTCCGTGTGGGTATCCTTTGTGCCTGAGGACCTAGGTTCCTGCCACAGCACATGTTACATTGCACAGGGTGACATGATGGCTAGGGGTGGGCGGAATTTGCGTAATCGCGTTAGGCAAATCTCCGCGAAACGGTAAAAAAATCTCCGCGAACACGCAGGAATTCCGCGAACACGCGGAATTGCTTGTTCGCGATGCTTTTTTCCTGTTCACAATCGCTGTTTGCGTGCTCGGGGAGAAATATCTCGCGAACATGCATTTTGAGAACGCGAACAAGCAAAAAATTTTGCGAAGTCGCTGAAAACAGAATTTTGGGCAATTTCGCGTTCTCCGCGGAACGCGAAATTACCCAAATTCCGCAAATTCCGCGAGCGGAACAGAATTTACCGCCCAAGCCTAATGATGGCATCCGCACCAAGGGACTCAATCATAAAGGGCCCATGGCTTGCGGTGCACAGACTTGGTGGCATCGGATACACTGCGGCAGGCACAGGCACACTGCCACAGGACGGTGTATTTCGGTGCACTGAGGTAGGGACAGGTAAGCGCTGAGCAGGTGTGCAGCCTGCGATGATGCGCCATCCAGGCGGTCCGGAATGCTGGCATTGGTGTGAGCCCTGCTGGACCGCAGTGTAGGCCTAAGCCAGCGGGCAGTGAGGGCCTACCGCCACTTGGCGTCGCCTCGCAGTTCACAGAGTTAGTGGTACCTCTAGTGCTGAGCGGGTGTGCAGCCTGCGATGAGGCCGGGTGCACTGATATGTTATCTGCCATAGCAAAATCAAGACCCAGAATCAAGTGTGTGACCTGGTGGCCCGCAGTGCGGTGTGGGGCTGCTTGATGTAGAGGGTGCCATGGCCGTGGTGCTCCCAGCAGCATGCGGTAGGCCATCTTGGAGACAGGCCGTGGTGGAAGGTGAGCAGGGAGGCCTGGTTGTGCTGGGGCAGGCAATCACTGCTGGGCGGCGGGAGGGGCTGGGGTGCAGCAGCTTGTGTGCGCAGGGGCGGGCAAGCGCAGATGGCGTGTGCCACTGTATGGACTCTGCCATTCATGTCTCTGGCAACTGTTTCAGATGAGGGACCTGGGGGACTGCAGTGTGCACCAACACATGTTTGGAGACACACCGGCGGCTGCAGGTGAGCAGTGAGACCTGGGTCTGCAGTGTTGAAACTCTCTCTCCCTCTCTTTCTCTCCCTCTCTTTCTCTCCCTCTCTTTCTCTCTCCCTCTTTCTGTCTCTCTCTCTCTCTCTCTCTCCCTCTCTTTCCCTCTCCCTCTATCTCTCTCTTTCTCTCTCCCTCTCTTTCTTTCTCTCTCCCTCTCTTTCTCTCTCTCTCTCTCTCTTTCTCTCTCTCTCTCTCCCTCTCTTTCCCTCTCCCTCTATCTCTCTCTTTCTCTCTCCCCCTCCCTCCTCTCTCTCTCCCTCTCTTTCTCTTTCCCCCTCTCCCCCTCTCTCTCTCTCTCTCTCTTTTGCTCTCTCTGTACTTTGATGGGCGCATGACACACCTTCTTATCTGTATTTCTGTCTTGCAGGCTGTGACTTACAGAATGCCCAGAGAAGTCCTGCCGTGCCTCTACGAGATTGTTGTTTTTTGTTTGATCTGCAATAAAGTTTTTATTTGGATTATATGATTTGGATGTATGATTTCCATTTTTCTGGCCGCAGCTTTATGTTAGGTGTCGTGATCGTGCGACTTCAGGGGATTTGTTTGGTTCATGGTTTCGTTGTGTTGATGTACATTCTCTTTGTCCAAGGGGGGGTTGATGGGGTCCGGGGGTGGTGGCGGTGGGTGTTGTTGCCCTATTGGGGCTCCAGTCTGCATGTTCAGTTGCTCGGGGGCATCTGTTCATGTTTTGCTATGGGCTGTGCTCCCTTGGCTGCTGCCGGTTGTTGTCCGACTTTACAACAGGTCAGAGCAGGTGTTAGTTTCCTGCTGCTAACGTGCCTTGTCGCCTGTTTTGTTATCTTATCGCCGATCTGGCTGGTCGTTGAGAATGTTGTGGAGTGGTGTTGTTGCAGCTTTTTGCTCGGGAACGCCTAATCTGCATCTCATTAGCGATAGTTGCCGGTGTCATTCGTGGCGATGTTTTTTGGGGATGCTATCACTGGAAAACTGGTGATATCGGCTGTTAGCACCGGCTTGTGAATGGGGCGGTAAATTTATCGTGACTTTGGCTGCGATAAAGTGCCGATAACTCGGTAATAGCTCCTGGAGAATATGCCCCAATATTTATTGTCCATCTGTGCAGTTAGAACCTATAGATGTACCTCCTGGTGAAAAAGATGTTAAAGCATCATTTGAGTTGTCTACCGCCGCACCACGAGCCAACTCTGCCTGTGCAAGCCTTTGCGTATACATAGACCTCAGATGTCTCCTCATCCCTGTGGCAATCATACTATATTGTTTATTTCTGCTCCCCAAGCTGAACTCTTTGCTACAAAAATCACATACATTGCAGATACCTTCTTTGCATCTGTCCTCATTTTGAAGAATTGCCACACCACGGATTCCTTGGGTGGCTGTGGTGACTGAGGTAGTGCAGAAGACCCCGACTGTTCCTCTGAATCACATGAAGACATCTTTCTGCTTAAAGGGAAACAGGATAGGACAGCAAGCCAAATATGTCCACACTCACCAAATTCCAATAGTAAAATGAAGCAGAAAGGGTGGAATCTTCTTCTAAAAAACGATATCCATATGAACCAATCACAATCAATTTTACTAACATAATCAACTTCCGTAATCTGTTACTTTGTTCAAAATTACAGGAAAATACTGTTCTTAACTTAATCCCAACATTACGATCAAGAGGGTCACAAGAGCCAACCAGTAAGTACATGTCCCTCGGAGTCCACAGAGGAAATTCTGTGTTCGACTCCCATGAGCATGTCTTGAGAATCACCTCCTTTTATAAAAAAAAAATATTTTAATATTGCAACCATATTTTAATGACTCTCTTACTATAAATTAATAAAAAATAATAACTGAAGACGTGAAAAAGAACTTTCAACAATAGATTAAAATAAAATATAAAACTTTGGTGTGTAATTACATTCTTAAAAATAGATTTATATAATAAAACAATACTATTTAGTATTCAAAAAGCTGATTATTCTCTTTCCAAATCACAACTACGACTTTAATGTAAAAACACATACAAAAGCTATGAAAAGTATGTTATTACAATATTAATTAACTTGTTCACAACATTTCTCAATATGAGAGTCAGAAGAACTGAGGAGATAGACCATCTCAACACAAATATTGTGGTATTACTATGTTTTATACTCGAACATCATTTTTTAGAAACATTTTGCAAAGTGTGTACTCGTTCCTGTTAAGTTATTGTACCAAAACAATTCCCTTTCAGAATAATGTCCACACACAGGATACATTATTCAGTTATTCTACCTCACATACAGTTTAAATAAATGACTTAAAAATACCTGAAATTCACTGAAAATAGCCTAAGGTTAAAGTAACACTGTAGCTACTTGTGATAAAAATATCTGTACTCATTTTTTAAAAACCTTAGGAATTTACTGAAAAAACAAAGGTTAAAGTAACGATACAATTTGGTGAATTTGTTGAAGTCAACAATAACGTATTGAACTAAAAAAAACACAGAAATTCACCAGTTATATTTAGTGCCACTTAATATAACTTGTGCCCCCCTCATGCACTGCTTGTGACCTCACATATGGTATCACTCACAACATGAACTATGACAACATTTATTAAATCACTGATGACATTTCAAATGACATCATTGATGATACCACTTACGACATTATCCAAGCTTCATTTTCTCACATATTGCTGTATAAATTGCTATAACTTTACACACAGCAAGGTCACATTAACAATTAACCACAGACATATGGGAAAATCTAATTGAGTACAATATTCAATCTGCATACAACTGTTCATAGAAAGCCAAAATAGTGAATGCCAATTCCCAAACTAATGTCCTACTACAGACAAGTTTTATCTTTATCAAACCCCTGACAAACACCAAATCTACATTAAGAAATTAAGTAGAGAACTGAGTACTGCAAACAGTGTTTACTCTATGGACAGAGTTAATTCTATACCACACTGTTTGCAAACAGTAAGCATCTTGTGAGAAATTCACCAAAACGTATTCAAAAGAATCTACTAAGAATAGTGTACATTCAATGTGACAATGGTCACGAGAGGCTATTTGCTAAAAATAACCAAGATCTGAAGGTGGTAAAGATCATACTACCTACACCCTTCATACTGTGAAAAAATCTTTACAGATATCCCTTTTTCTGAAGGATAACAATCATGCATATATAGGTTAGTTACCTGGTGCACACACTCAGGCGGTCACTAGTTGTGACCTAGTTACCTTAGGAAAAGCGTTTTTAGACTTGCCTCTTTCTTTGGCTCCTTTTGACAAATTATCACAAACTTTTCCCCAAAGTGTGTGCTACTGATTCTAGTTGTGAGTGAAAGGTTTTGGGGTGATCAATCAAGTGGGGGCCGAGATAAACAGGGGTTTCAAAAAAAGTGTGTTTCCTATGTTAATTCCCATGGGGATTTTAGACACGACTACAGCCCGAGCCATTGAACGGAATCACACCAAATTTGGTAGAAAGGTCCAGAAAGTTACCTTTTTGTGAATTTGTGTAAAGTCTGTCAGTAGTTCTCAAAATATTAACTGAAATCCAAATTGTATATCTAGGGACGTGGATCCTCCATGGATCCTCCTTGGATTTACAAATAAAAAACCAATAGCAATGCCGTGATTGGCCGGCCACAACCTGGGAGGAAAATTGTGGCCACCATTTTACTCATCGGGACTCAGTTCAAAAAAGGGGTCAGGGTAGAGGTACCCTGGGACTAATGGAGGATTATGTGAGGGACTCCTAATAGGCAAAAAATTAATCCGGTCTCGCACGGCCAGATAGCCGCAAGTGGTGCTTTGTGCTTTTAGGCCCTCATACTTACCATAAGTCTTTGAAATTGCATATCTCCGGTTCTACTTTTTGGATTTTTGTTATTTTGGTGTGAAATAATTGATTACACTTTACACCATTTTTCAAAAGTGAAGTGGGATTTTTTCAATGCATTTTCTTGGCTGCGTGGCACAAACCCGAGCAGAACCAACACATCATCTCTGCTGCCAGAAGTTCCTTAGCACAAGGACTTTGCATCAATCTCGCAGCCAGCAATGAAATAGACGCTGTGCAAAGCTTCCCCAATGCAAGACCCTCGCATCGCAAATCTCTCGTCGACAACAGCCTTGATGACAACGTCGGTTCTAGCAGCTCCTCGGAACCGACTCAGCGCCTTGACTGTATGATGCATCTTCGACACCGGATTTCATGTTGCAAGCTTCATTAACAGGATCCTCGACAACAATGCAAAACCTCAAATTGCAGCACCACAGCACCTCAGAACTGATGCATTATCACAGCTGTGTGACGCATCCTCAACACAGGACCTTGCAATGATTCACAACCAGGACTTTAAGTAGTCTTGTTCAACGGGCCTAAACGGGTCGGTGTAGACGGCCTGCGCTCCATCGCTGTCTACCTAAACTTGTGACTTTTTCCTTCAGTGGCGCAGACAGATATCCACAATTGGCGCTTTGTGCTTTTTGGCCCTATTTTTGCTGAAAACTTTAAACTGCCATATATCCGGTTCAACTGATTGGATTTTTCATGTTTTGCTCTTGTTTTATTCATTAAAAGTTACTCTATGTTTCTAAATTGGTGTGGTGTTTTCCTTCCTATGTGTTTTCACTTTAATACTGTTTGAAGTGCCTAGCATAGCTACCAGAGGGTTGAGCACAGGTTGATTGGGCGTTGGGTTATGCCTCACCCTGACAAGGATTGTAGGTGCTTGTAGTTGCTGCTAGAGTAGGGTTCTACCCTCCTCAACCAGTTACCCAGTTTCTTACAACCATCAAATGATCCTGAAGATGCTTTCAGTGCAGGTGTAGGGATTCACACCAAACGCCCTCTACCGCTATAGACAGCCTTATTAGTAGCATCCATACTGTTGCTATCTGAGCCCTGTCTCAAGTTGACACACTCTGTTCTAACCTTTGGTTTCTCCTCAAGTTCCTTTGAGGTCTTGAAGAGTTCCACCAATTTGAGTTTCATGAAGGACCTGCAGAACTGGGATTCACGAAATATCACTGCATCAGGTTTTGTAGAACTGGCTGAGAGATTGAGGGGCTTATTTGCAAGCCCCTTGCGCCACCGGTGTATCACTTTATTTGACTCACTGGCAGCGCAATGGGCTTCCTTATATTTACATGGCCACGTAAAGTCACCCTGTGTGCACTTTTATGGCCTTGTAAATATGGGCCCCTTTCACTCATTACTCTTCTTGAAAGGGGCATTTCATGAGTGTTGCTGTGGGTGTTTCCATGCAACATCCATGGAACTTGACACATTCCCAGAATTTGTAAAACTGAGAATGCATCAGAATCCTACGCTTCCCTAAAGGAGGTGTAGGAATGGAGCAACAAGCAGAAATAAGTTTTTTCCTCTTTCTATGCATGCTGTATCAGAGGAGAATGTCAGTAATGTGAGTTTTTTTGCAGGAAGGTGTCCCTTCCTGAACAAAATCAATCATCCCCACAACGCAGGCACCTCTGCAAAATGACGCATGTGTGCCTGTGCTGGCACATAGCAGAAAATTGTTTTCCAGCATTAATACAACGCATTCCTGTGCTTTCAAAATGACGCAGCACGATGCAGCTAGATGGCTTGAGGCGCTGCACTGCATCATTTTCGTGTAGATGAGGCCCTAAGTCTTTTAAGGAGCTCTCTTCGGTATGGTTCTGTGTAAGAGACCACTCTAAAGCTACCACACAAGCTTTGCCTCAAGTCACCTTAAGGAGAGTGTTCTCTCTAGAAGAGCTTTATTAATTCATCTGACAGACTCCAGTCCCCATGTAGATCTAGTTCATGCTGCTGGCTATCATTTTCAGTTGGTGGGGTTCTACTGTCTAGGCAGTTGATTTTGGAAGAGCCAAGCTGATGTCATTTCTATTTGTTTTTTGGTACCTAGTTGTTCAGTTAGGGCTCTTGGCTAGTTACAGTGATACAATATTTCTTCCATACTCTGCTTTGGGGGACAGGTTAATCCGTATTATGTGCATGACAAGTCAATCCTCTTTGTTCTTTCGGTAAAGGTCAACACTCATTCTTATTTGGGTCACAACAAGCCAACCCTTAGACAGACAACACTGTGTGTGGTTCTGTGATATCAGATGAGTCCACATGAGGAAAAATAGGTCCATTTTGACCTCTCTTCTGAACATGTTTGGCTCCTTCCTGATCACATTACCTTGTCCCTACTGGTATTTGTCATGGACTCTCACATCAACCTATGTAGGCTATGGAATAAAGGTGATCTGGAAATAATCTTGTGCAAATTCTCCCTAGTCTCTCCCAATACCCCAGTTTTCCTGTTCACCAACAACCAGAAGCCCAACAACCACAGGTTTCGCACTTATATCTTCATTTTGCCCCAGCCTGTCTCACAGAGGTCCATGGGGTAAGAAGAAGGTCCAAAAATCCATTTACTCATGCATTGTTAGGTTAGGTGCTACGCAGCTCTGTATGTTGTTTGCAGGTCAGCCCACAACACTGCTGTTTTTGAAATAGGCAGCTATTTAGCCAAAATATTGCACCAAAAATATCAAGTCACACACATATTGAGTTTTTATTACCCTGATAGAGAAATATGGTGCTGCAGAAATACCGTTGGCAAAAATATCTCTGTTGTTAATATCATTTACAATAATATGGTTAAAAAAATATAATTTTTTTATGATGTTTATGCAATTTTGTTTATATTTTAAATGTATACGTTATGCATCATTTGTCTAATTGTTGTTAATATTTTTAAATATAGTTTGTAATTTGTTGGTATTTTGAAATTTAATGTAATTGTTAATTGCAATTTATAGTGTCATAGTGAGTTGTGAGGTTTGTGGGGGACAGGATGGGATGTTAATACATTATACCTAATTAATAATTGATTGTTTATTATTATTAATTATATAATTGATGATTAATCATGTAAATTGTGTATTTAATATAATTTTACGTTATAAGTGCGGGTTGCTAGGTTTGTAGGGGTAAAGGGGGGAAAGTTAATTAATTTGAATTAAATAATAATTAATGTGTAATTACTATTATGTAATTGACAATTAATTATGTAAATTGTGTATTTAATATATTTCTTAATTTATATTTTAGGTGCAGGTTGTTAGGTTTGAAGAGATTTAGGGTGGGAAGGTAATTAAATATGCTTAATGAATAATTACATATTGATTTACTATTAACTGTTTATTTGATAATTAATTATGTAAATGTTGTATTTAGTATCTTTTTAAGTTATGTTTTAGGTGTGAGTGGATGGGCTTTTAGTGATACAGGATGGGGAGTGAATTAAGAAATAGTTGATTGATAATTATTAATTTATTGTTACATTTTAGGTGTGGGCTGCTTAGATATGATAGCTTTCATCCCAAGTCTACCCGTGAAGGACTTCCTTTCGGGCAGTTTCTTAGGATCAGACGGAACTGCTCTAACACTGACACTTTCAGGACCCATGCAGATTCCCTAGCTAAAAATCTCAGAGGAAGAAATTACCCTTCCCGTCTGGTCAGCCGATCCTACAAACGAGCCTCGAACAACAACCGCGAGGCTCTTCTTGAACCCTGTGTTCCTAAGCCCACACTAGAAAGAATGACGTGTGTAACCACATTTTGTACCCAATCCAATTCCATCCAAAAAAGTATACGCAAACATTGGCGTATATTGAATGTGGGCTCCGATCATTTACCCTTACCTTTGTTCTCTTTCAAAAGGAGCACCAATTTAAGAGACACACTGGTACATACACGCCCGAAAACTGTCACACCTATTCCTAACACACTTTGGAACTTGCCCCCAGTACAAGGACATTTTGCGTGCGGTGGCTGTGTGGTTTGTGCACAAACCTCGCACTCTACGGAGGTCGATCTGGGCCTGAATAAACCTTGGCGACAGCTCAAACACACTAACTGTAATAGCGAGAAGGTAATTTACCTCATTACTTGCCCTTGCAACAAAAGATACGTGGGTATGACGACCAGAAAAGTGAAGCTGAGAATTATGGAGCACAAAAGCACCATTAGATGCAGAAAACAAGCAACCCGTTTGACCAATCACTTCTTGGAACTCCAACATCAACCGGACGACATTAAGTGGACTGTTCTTGAGCAACCCTTCATCCCTCCGCACATTACAGATGTGTCATCTTTTCTGTTTAAATGTGAACAACGTTGGGTTTTCAGAATTCACAGCGACACAAGGGGTCTCAATGAAACTATTCCTTGGGTCTCACTCCGTTAAAAAAGGCCGTCATAGTGCCCCCTTTTGGGAACCACTTGTTCGTCATGATTTTTGATTGTTCCACCATCCAGTGGGCGAAGCATGCGCTCTCAGAGGGTGTATCAGCATTATAACCTGTACCTGAGGGTATTCTGCACCTCACATTCCCGTTTAGTCAAATAGTGGCGCTGTGTACCACTGCTGGATAGGTTTGTTTGTTTCACCTGCCTTAGCGACAGGCTTTTTTGTTCCATCTGCCCTAGCGGTACAGCTGTGCTCGTTCTCTCTTCCCCTTTATGGGTCTTTTACCAGGGGATGGTTATGCATACAGTGCTTTGTAATAATTCCAGCCCTCATCAGACTCATCAGCAAGCACAATGCTTGCATTATGGCTGATTCGTATTCACGTGTCTTTTTGTTTCGCAGTAGATATGTTTAGTTATTTTCCCTTGTCACAATACGCTTATTTGTGACCAGACAGGCTTCAACTGACCCACACATGGATTTAGTTTATGCATTTTGTGCATCATTGTTTTCGGGCCAAACGTGTTGGTGTGCACAGTAACCCATGGTTTGTGAGTTCGAGGCGTTTTCGTTGTATATCATGCCACACATGACTTTACGGCACCCAGACTACGTTTCCCATGAGTCTTTGGCTCCGCAAACCATCTTGTGAGATTTCGGACCCGGTCTGTGTTCCGGTCCCACCCCCGTTCACATCCGGGGTTTGATTGTCTTCATATAACAGAAATTACGCGGTGATCGGCACCGCAAGGGGCAACCAGGAAGATCACCTGGAGTAGCGACGGAGAGGTAGGCAGCATGAGATTCTGTGTCTCTCTCCCTCCAGTTTGATTTTGCATTCCAGATAGCGCGCTTGTGTCCTAGCGCTTAAGAGGCATTTCACTCGTAACCAGTACGTGTGTGGGGGCTGTGATTGAGTGACTGTTTCACGAGTGAGTCAAATCCAAATTGTTCTTTACTTCTTGACTCACTTCGATTATATGTCACTCTAATTAATAGGGACTCCACACTTCTTCGATAGATTTAACACACCAGGTTGCGAGTATACTATAATCTGTAACCCATACGTTCCATCCCGATTTTCAAGCCCGAGTGCATGTGACGTTTTGGTTGCTAGGGTGTTATATGCTTAGCGAGGTCATTACACATGAACTAGCACCTTGTATTTTCTTATATCTGGTACTCAACGGCCTTTATTCTCTGCACTGGCCTTTTTATTCATTCCTATTCCATACTTTTGCACCAGTATATAGACCAGGGTGCTATACACATACGCCTGATAGCCATTCGAGAATTAGACTGGTTTACCAGACCTGTTACCAGTGTCTCTACACCGGTCTTTACCAGGTCTTTTTATTGTTCACAGATCGCTGCTTCACGCCCTGAGTTGTCACCAGGTGCGTTGATACACTTTCCCGATCTACGACGGGTAAGCTAACCAGTGGTACACCTTCTGTGACTCACTGTTATTTTTCACTAATTTGCCTAAACCCTTTTTCAAGTGCTATATTGATCATGTTTATTTGCATGTTTTGTCTATTCTTCACAGGTATTACGTTATAGAACCCCTGCACCTCACTTTCCATTGACATAGTGGTAAGGTCTGCTGGAGGTATCATTTTGTTTTCTTGATGTTGTAATTGTTGCCTTCAATCTATATGGCCTAATGATGCAGGAGTAGCATATGGTCCTGACGAAAGCCTTGATCACAATTTCTGTGATTCATAATGGCTGAAACATGTTGACCACTTGTTTTTTATTCTTTGACATCCAACGATACTTATTAAACATACTTTTCGCTGGATAGCCAATTTTAAACCTTATATTTTTGCACTCACGCTGCACTTTAAACATGAACACACTACACTGAGGGCAGCTTTAGTCTCTGTTATCTTTGGCCCCAATAAAGTTATTCGAATCCTTAAAACATCCGTGAGCTCCTCCTTCTTAAGTTTCCCTGGAGTTGTAGCTCATTAATCACACCAGGTTGTGGTTAACAGGAGGCCCCAGATGATGAAGCACGCCACCACAGTGGGTGATGGGACTCCGTCCTCTTTATGAGGACTTTTTGTAGTCGTTGTTAGCATTTGCTTTTGTGGTTTAGGACCATTAGTTCCTTGTTCATAGACCCACGGATTTCTTGTTTGTTACATTGATAAGCTGGGGGATTCTTTTCCGTGCTGGTCTTTAAACTTTCCCTCTGACCCTCATACTCTACCGTTAGTTTTTGTGCTGTTTAGTTTGTAGACAAATAGGGTGGGAGTTAAGTAATAATTATTTAGTAATTCATTATTCATTATAATTGAAATATTCAATTCATTGGTAATTGTGTAAATTATGTATTCATTACAATTCTTATGTTATATATTTGGTGTGTTGTGTTGTGTTTATTGAATACGATAATAGGGTGGGAAGTTATTTAAGTAATAATAAATTAAAACATTTATTCATTTATTAATAATTGTTTTATTTATTATGTAGAATGTTAATTGTGTTATACTTATTTTATTTCAATTACCTCTTAATTGTTGTTTGTTATTTCTGTTGGAATATAGTGTGTCTTTTTAATCATGTTAATATTTGTTATAATTGATAATAATTCTTTAAAAAGGTATTAATTATGTAATTTTTGTATTTATTTTTTTAGCTATATAATTTTTATATTAAGTATTTACAATTTTCTCTGGTCTCCCAGTGGAAAAAAGATATGGACTGGTGCAGTGAGGCAGAACGAAGGATTAATGAAAGCCGAGGCTGCCCTAAGAAATGGGGTAAAATATGGCAAAGGTGGGAAGATTACAGGGGTTTGGAGGGCAGTAGGACACCTACGCACGGGGCGGATTGGGATTTAGGATTTCTGCCAATTGAGTTATAATGGGGAATGCACGTCAGACTGAAGATGTTAATGAGAACATGTAATTTATTCTCAATGTATGATCATGACAATGTAACGCTGACTTTGGTTTAATAAAAAGATTCTTGAAAAAAAGTATTTACAATTTTGGGTTGAATAATAGATTTGTTAAAATAGTAATATTTGTTTGAGGTGAACAACTGTCTCTACTGCTGCACAAAGAAGAGTGGGAACAGTAAGTGTTACCCCTCCAGAGTCCAATGCTTTCCCTACTGTTTAACAGACTGGAGTGAGACCAGTACACTTTACACCTTTGAATTCCAATGCTTTCCCTACTGTTGCACGGATTGGAGTGGGAAGAGTAAATGTTACCCCTTTGGTGTCCAACACTTCCCTCACTGTTGCACACACTGGAGTGGGAATAGTAATTTTTACTCCTCCAGTGTCCAACTCTTTCCCTACTGCTGCACAGACTGGAGTGGGTATTGTAAATTTTACCCCTCCGGAGTCCAACGGTTTCCCTACTGTTGCATACATTGCAGTAGAAATAGTATAGCTAGTTTTCACAGATGTTAGTACTTATTTAGTATTGTTTTAATTGTATGTAATATATTTGCTTAAATTTATATAATTTTTTATATTGTTTTTATATACATATATATATAATTTTTTACATATTTTTAAATAATTTTGGGTAAATGCATTTTATTTTCGTTTCATTTGTTAAATATTTTATTTTTAAGTATATATATATATATATATGTATTACGAATATTCCTCCGCTGACTTTCACCAAACGGCTCTCCCGAAGGATGGACTCAGACCCAGAAATTTGTGCAAAGTTATTCCTTTATTCCTTTGTCGCCATTACGCGTTTCGGCGCACACACGTGTTATATATTAATAAATTTAAAAAACTTCTAAGATAATGTGAACTTTTCTTAATAATAGTGTTTTGTTTTATATACTACATATGTAAACACTCTGTTTTGGCCTTTACTTCTGTCCACCGGACCACTGTGACTATCCAGAAACTCGGATTGATTTATACAAATTCATCAGGAAACTCAAATTTAGGAAATGATACAGTTTGAAACACATTAGGTCATCAAACCTGGCTGAAATAGATGAATTGTTGGATTTGTATGTAGGTACCAATATCGATCCAAATTCTGGTCTCAAGGTTGGCGGTGCAGACACTCTTCTTATTCTGCAAGAACTCCTAGTTGAGACAGGATTGGAACCTGACACCCAAGGAAACCCCTTGGGCATTATTACTGACCGAACAGCGACCACTGAGTTTAGACCAAATTCAACCTGTTTTCCAAATCTACCTCATGCCAGTATTCATACATTCTATGACACCATAATTAAAGAGCTTATTACATTTCAACACCAGGAAAGGACAAAATGTATCCCACTACATAACCAGACAATACAGGTGATCAAATATTTGGCTGAGGATACTAACATTGTAATACGCCCAGCAGACAAGGGCGGAAATATTATTCTGTGGGGCAGAAAAATGTATATTGAAGAAGCCTTGAGACAATTGGAAGACCCTTGATTCTATACCAAAGTCAACATTGAACAACACAATGAGAGTATTGTATGTATATGGGAGAAATTAAAAGGATGGAAAGACAAGTGCATCCTACAATGGGAAGAATTCTGCTACTTAAAACAAGACTATCCCAAGCTTCCCAGTTTTTATCTCCTTCCAAAGATTCATAAAGACCCCACCAAATCCCCAGGGAGACGGAGTGTTTCCTCCTTAAGGAGTGTATCAGAGAATATCTCGAAATATGTAGTTCTTCGTGAGTATATCACTGCCCTTCCCTCCTATATAAGGGACACTAAAGATTTTCCGAGGAAATTAGAGGGCATAGGATGGGAGGAGGACTTGCTCCTCATCGCCATGGACGTAAACTCTCTGTATACAATCATTGACCATTCCCTTGGCAATTTTTCCTGCCAACATTTCCTAAAGAACAGGCAGATATCCTATCTTGAACCTATCAATATGTTGTTGGAGGTGATAAATGACTGTCTACACAACAACATATTTGCATTCAATGGGAATGTTTACAAACAAATCTTGGGGACAGCCATGGTCACTTGTTTTGCCCCCAGTTTTACTAATCTGTTCTTGGGGGCATGGGGGGAAGAAATCCAGAAAGACTTGACATTTCTTCCCACAGATGGGGAGATAATCACATGGCTAGTCTACATAGACAATTTATTATATGGAAGGGAAGTGCAGTCAGTTCTGAGACGTTCATTGACAAATTAAATACGAATGATTACAATCTGACACTCCCACACAAATGAGTAGGGAATCCATTGAATTCCTTGATGTCCAAGTTGCCATTCTGGACAATATGGTCTGCACCAAATTACATCGAAAAACAACACCAGGAAACAGTTTTCTTCATGCTCTCAGCAGCCTCCCTGATACCCTTAAATGGAGTATTCCCTGTGGGGAAGTTTTGAGAGCGAGGAGAAACTAGCACAAAGGAAGCATATCTCAGTGAACAGAAAAATATGGTAAGCAGGTTCAGAGAACTGGGCTACCCCATGTGGGTTCTTGAGAAAGCAGTAACCAAACCAGCAAGGTCAGCAGGGACCAAACATTGGAAGAAAAACAGGAGACAACAGTGAAAAATGTGGAGGATGGTTCCATTAGGGTGATTCTCACATACAACACCAAATCTGAGGGGATTTTCAAAACCCTAACTAGGAACTGGAATATTCTGACAAGCGACTCCGTTGTAGGGCCTAGTATACCCACACGCCCCAGGGTCACATACCTCAAAGGACATATTCTTAAAAATATTCTGGTAAAAGGTGACATCACACTCAAGACAGTCTGTAACACAACATAGTCTACAAGGATTTTTCCATGTGGGCATTGTAAGGCATGTCGTAACAGTCATATATATATAAAAACATATGAGACACCCAGAAACTTAAAAACCGTCAGTCAATTTTTGAATTGCAGCTCTACCTCTGTAATCTGTTTTGGAGTGCCCCTGCAACTTAAGATATCTGGGGAGCACGACAATGATGGTAAAGAAAAGGATACTCAAACTTATGAGTGCTATAAACAATACACACTACCCTATAGTGAGACATTTAGAGGAGTATAACTTATCTAACAGTTTCCTTTTGAGATATTTTGCAATAGAGCAAGTGCAACAGAATCCCAGGGGTGGTAATAGGGTCATCCAATTAAGGAAGAGGGAATCCAGACACTTTCTGGATTTGCAGAGCAAGAGCCCGGGGGCACATAACCTTAATGAGGAGATAGGAATACATCGAACTCTAAAATTAGTTGGGGATGATAGCCCTGCCCATTTATGTGCTGCTGAACTGTTTTCTTTGAAATGTACATATTGTAAATAATGAAATTTATACATTAACTTTGATTCAGATGTGCAGATATTTCCGTACGTTCCTATGAGCTTTTCTCATTTGATGATTTTAACCTGGTATTTGTCTATTTTTTGTATGTTTTCATTACAGAAGGAAAGGAAGGGGCCTACTCTTGAAGGGAGATCTCAGTAGAGGTCCCTACCATTTTCTACAAATCACTTCTCCATGGTGAAGGGAATAGTACAGATAAGAATGTTTTGATTTATCCTAATTTTGGTTTGTACTTTGGGTTTGAACCCCAATGATATATTGGGTTCAACATCACGGTTTTTTATTAGGTGTCGAACTCTAAGTTGGGGAATAGAGACTACACATACGTAGAAAGATGTAAAGAATGAGTATATTGTACTGACTATGATTGAAGTACTCCCACTTGGGATTTTCAGTATGATACATGTAATACAAATCGTGTTATGATATATACAGCGGAGATTATAAAATGGCAGCCTGATGTCTCAGACCATTTGCCTATCAGATATAATATTATATGTCTACTCTCAATAATATTGGCCACTTGGCATATACGCAGTAAATATGAATATGGCACTGTGCCAGTAATTTTCAACGCAACGTTTGTTTGTGTAATGTACTCAGAACGTTAACATTGTACACAAATGTAATAACAAGTACAATTTTGAATCGTAATCAGGCCCTTAAACATGGTTAGGACTATGATATAAAGGTACATTGTGGTTTATACCGCATTGTAAATGATGTTTCCCCTTTCGAGCCGGCACCGCTCTCTGACACCTCTCCGCTGCCTGCACCGGAGGCATGGTCCCCACTCAATACAATGACCGTGACTTACAACACAGGCCACAAATCCCCTGCAGAACCTCCAAAGAAACGCCACTGAGGCAATCCTGTGTACTATGTCACCGAAGTCTGTGAAGCATAACTCCAACTCCTCCGCTGTACCGGGGGCCCCGTATCAGGGAGTGAACTATAAACTAACAGGGCAGTTGTGTTTCTTATGTTAGCTTACAAACTTGGGCAAATGGATGTGGTGTTGATATGAAAGTACCATCCATATTTCACTATTTTCAAGTGTTAAAAGGTTATGGTTTGTGCTAAATATTAGGATTCTTTTCTTAGGGTTTTCATTTTCATGCAGTAGAAAGTGTTCTTCAGAGAAAGTTATTGTTGATTCAGGGGGGATGTCAATGTCAGAATAAGTTTGTGATGTTATTATTTGTGGGTTACCTGCCTGTTTTTGTCTTTGCACCATTCTCCTCACTTTGGGAATTGTGGGCATACTATTGACTTTCTGTAAGGGAATGGATTTAGATGCATTTCTTAAAATTGAGTCCCAGAGTTCATTGGAGGTGGATACCAGGTCTTTCATTTTTTGTATGTTTTCACATACTTCTATCTCCATTGTAGAGGCAGAGTAGTTATGCTCAGTTTTCCTAACTAGGTTGTCTTCCAGAGTAACCGCTCTGCCTGAGCAATGGAATGAGAAGCACTGCACACAACTCCGATGACACCTGGGCTCACTGGATCTGTCTTTACAATAAAGGTAGCAAGCATACTTTAGTAATCTGTTGCATCTCCATGATTTGATGTAGTTAGCATCATTAGCTGAGGATGCCATTGATGTTAATTCTGTTAAAAAAGATAAATAGAAAAAAAGTGTACGTTTAAGTTTCTGCTATTGTATTATATTTCTGATTTTGTTTGTTTGCATGTTCTAAAATTGAAATAAAAGTTATTTTAGAATTGTGATTTTTTCCTTTCCGAGAAAAATAAAGGTTACATTCTCTGTTGAAAATAAAACATTTAATGTAAGTTACTAGTTTTTACCTGTGGAAAAAGAATTCTGGTTATTGTTTAATTATTATTATTTGTTTACCATGAAATAGGTGAGCTGCTTGTGTCTGGGGGATTTCATTGGTAGTTGCATCTTTTTTTAAGTCAAGTCAAGTCAGAACAACTTTATTTGGCTAAACATACAGCCATAAAAGTACAGAATAAAACAATATATCAATATAAAAAGCAGACACCAGACATAAGACAGCTCATACATATGTGATTAAAATAGTTCTGGGCAGCCTGTAATAACATCCATAAAAAACAACTTAAATATAGTGATAAGTGTTAATCAAGGATTTTCCGGAACGCTCAGGGGCCCTTAAAAATTTGGTTATATAGAAACATGTTTCACCATCATGCATCTGTTTCAGAAAAAGAGATAACTGCATACCATTTTTCAAATTTCAAAATTCGCTAAATGGGATTAAAAACATTTTGACATATTTATGATAAAAAGTACAAAAAAGGTCAAATGGATCATATACTGTTTATAAGTATTGTTACATGGACAAACAAGCGATTCTAAATTATGCTGACAACTAAAGGGGTAGCAAAGTAGGAATTTAATTGTATCTGCCCAAACACAGAACAATAAAAAGTATTCTCATCTTCCTCTCTTTGTACACAGATAATTACTAAGGATATTATCATGATCCAGAATGAGATACAGCAAAGTAGAGGTTTTTGATGTTTCGGTACTTAGCCTTTTCTACCTAGCGTGGGTTAATAATATAGACCGGACTAGCTTCCTGTTTAATGTAACAGAGGTTTTAATATTTGTGGGCGATCAATAGCTGCAAAAGATGTTTCTACAAAGGCCAGACATGGAATATCAAGGCCTTTGTCACAAATCTTTTATTAAATCTCTTGTAAGAGACGCCTCATAATTTTTCCAAATCGAAAGCCATAGCAAAGCCGGGCAAATTTGGACTAGATCACGTAAGTAGCTTAATCCAAACTCGCTATGGCAATTAAAGTGGGATGAGGACAGGGTAACAGATAAGAGCTTCCCGCAAAAAAAATGTTCTACTGTTTGAATTGCTTATACATCCCTAATGCCCAAAACTCTCTCCCCATATGTAACAACTGGGACACATTGCCAGGAATACATTTGTACCAGGGTGCTGACTGCTCATTCCCCTGGAGTCAACAGTAGACTAAGGGGTGATCCAGTCACCTTAGAGAGCTTAGTTTTCAGCTCAATTGTGTTAGGAAGCCATGAGCCGTTGGAGCTGAAGGGCACCCCCAGATAGGAGAATGTGCTAATACTAACTAGGTGGGTGGTTTGTTCCAACTTTTTGATATCGGCAAGCCATGAAAAAAGATTTTGAGAAGTTGGTCAAAAAATTGAGGTGTCACTTAAATTCCACAAATGAGCTGACCAGCAGTTTCAGGGCATTTGGGGTACATGCCAGCAAGAGTGCATCATCTGCATACAAAAAAACACAGCATGGGGTACCAACGACCTTAGGCACATCATGTCTTCATGATGTTAAATGAGAGCAGAGTTTATTTATGCACAGGAAAAACAGGGAAGACCCCCTGTTGTACCACATGCCCAATGTTGATCTCCCTTGTGAGATCTCGAGTTTGTTCAAAGCCTACTCTAGCCTTTGTATTCATATGTAGTGAGGCAAAAAGATGTACAAGTGGTTCCCCCATCCCCATTTTTAAAAGTATTAGCCACAGCTTGGATCGATTTATGCAGTCGAATGCCATAGTTAGATTCATGAATGCTAGATATTGGGAGTGCACTTTGCTACAGTGTACTTGCTCAACATTAAGCTAAGATTCAGGCACGCCTGCGTAGTTCCAATATGTTTTCAAAAACTGTACTGACTCGGGTTCAGAATCGTGTTATCATCCACCCACTCAATAATCTTATTATACAGTTGAGGTGACGAACAGTAGTTTATGGTGTTCTATCACCTCCGTTATTAGGATCCTGTTTTCCTGCTGACTGAACCGCTTATTCCTACTTTTCTTGTCCGTGCCCTTCCCTGACCCCCAGGTCCCAGGCTGGTCCTCCGGGGGGCTTGTGGGGTTCTGGTTGTCCTCTGCACTTGCTACGGCTACCTCCATTGTGCTTTGCTGTTGTTTGGCTTTTGTATGTGTTTTTTCCCCAACTTTTATAGTGCATTTTCCCGCATGTCGCTTGGGGATTGCAAGCCTGTGGCTGGTTTTCGCTGATTTTTGTATCGCGATTTGCGTCATCGCCGATTTTTTCATGAACGGAGACACAAGCTCTAGTCACTTCCTTGTCCAGCCATGGATGTAACAACGCCCGGAGGCCCGGGCTCATTGTTCACACCCTTACGCTGGACTGGCAGACGCCAGGCCAGCCCACTCCGCTTACGCTCACAGGGGGGTACGACAACGCTAAATGTCCCAGGTCTTCCCTGTAGGGATCTGCTGCTCACAGGTCTAGTTGTCAGCATGCCACAGCCACTCCCTCATGGCTGGTTTACACCCACACCCATCCAGCACAGCCATCACAGGACATGTGACCCTGCCAATAAAAAGGGCCTGGCACACATGCTGGACACCATTTCCACTCTGGAACTGGGTGTCTCCATGTGGTTATCATTTCTGCCTGAGGGCCTAGGGCCCAGGCACAGCACATTGCCCAGTGCCGGGAGTGACATGATGACATTATGACGTCCGCACCACGGGACTCAATCATAAAGGGTCCATGGCTTGCGGTGCACAGACTTGGTGGCACCGGATACACTGTGGCAGGCACAGCCACACCGCCACGGGACGGTGTCTTTCGGTGCACTGAGGTAGGGGCAGCTTGAGGTGCTGAGCGGGTGTGCAGCCTGTCATGATGCGCTGTCCAGGCGGTCCGGAATAATGGCATTAGTGTGAGCCCTGCTGGACCGCAGTGTAGGCCTGAGCCAGCGGGCAGTGCAGGCCTAACGCCACGTGGCGTCGCCTCGCCGTTCACAGAGTTAGTGGCACCTCTAGGGCTGAGCAGGTGTGCAGCCGGCGATGAGGCCGTGAGCACTGATATGTTCTCTGCCATAGCGAAATCAAGACCCAGAATCAAGTGTGTGACCTGGTGGCCTGCGGTGCGGGCTGCATAATGTGGAGGGTGCCATGGTCGCGGGCCCCAGGCTTGGAGCTCCCACCGGCACGTGGTGGGCCCTTTTGGAGACAAACCCGTGGCGGAAGGTGAGCAGTGAGGCCTGGTTGCGCAGGGGTGGGCAATCTCCGCTGGGCGGCGGGAGGGGCTGGAGTGCAGCAGCCTGTGTGCACAAGGGCAGGCAAGCGATGATTGCGTGTGCTACTGTATGGACTCTGCCATTCATGTCTCTATTAACTGTTTCAGATGAGGGAACTGGGGGACTGTAGTGTGTACTGGCACGTGGTTGGAGATACACCGGTGGCTGCAGGTGAGCAGTGAGGCCTGGGTCTGCAGTGTTGGCACTCTCTCTCTCCCTCTCTTTCTCTCTCTCTCTTTTTCTACCTCTCTTTCTCTCTCTCTCCCTCGCTTTCTCTCTCTCCCTCACTTTCTCTCTCCTTCTATCGCCCTCTCTATCCCTCTTTTTCTCTCTCCCCCTCCCCCCTCTCTCTCTCTCTCTTTCACTCTCTCTCTCTGTACTTTGATGGTCTCATGTCACACTTTCTTATCTGTATTTCTGTCTTGCATGCTGTGACTTATAGAATGCCCAAAGAAGACCAACCATGCCTCTTCAAGATTGTTGTTTTTTGTTTCATCTGTAATAAAGGTTTTATTTGGATTATATGTAGGGTTTCCTGTTTTCAGTTTCTATTTTTGGTAAATTCTGGTGGGGGTTTTTCCAGTGTTTTCAAGTGAATACCTAAAAAAACAGTTGTTATCAGTGGTTACACATTTTTGCACCACTAAAAACAACAGAAAAAGTGTTTTTCTGGTGTTTATGGAACATTTTGTTTTATCATTGTTTGCTTTCTGCACTGATAGAACATGGCATATAGACAGTGTACGTATAGTGTAAATGAGGTCCAAATAGATTTTTGCAAATTAAACTTATTGTAGTACGCCATACAATACTTCTTCAGTGAGCCTTTGGTCATGTGCCTTTGGTCATGTGCGCTCGCTCTTTCCTTCCCATGTAAACTTCTGTGAAAAGGCCATCTCAACATTGGCACTTGAGAAGGGCAATGCCAAAGAAGCCAGTACATCATTTCTTAACTCTCGCCACTGACATAGCTTTCCATGCCAATACTGGTGCACTTGAACAATGCGATTCTCAGGGCAGGTTCTGCAACTTTTGCGTTGAGCTGGGCTCTTATGCTCTCAGAGTTAATGACGAGGTAAAAAATGAAGAAGCACTTTTGAAAGTACGGAGGAAATTCCCCTTTACTGAAGGGACCTAGAACTTGTACCACAGTGAGGTTTCATTAACTTCAAATGCCATTGGTGGTGAAGGGACATTTCTATGCATCATTGCAAGCCATTTCTCATACATTGTAAAATAAACGTTCCTGAATTGCTCTTCAACATTGCTTTGCTTACCAAGTGGCAAGCACTCTAACATGGAACATGTTGCAATGCCAAAGTCACTAAAGGTGTCACCCAGCCTACTCTCAAGGAGATGTTTCACATCTACACCAATTATGCTGAACACTTGGCAGACAAGGGTTTTTTCAGACTCTAGTTTTTTTATTATGTCCACTACAGCAGTTATGTTTTCCTGTAAAGATCTAAGACTTCAGTAGAGTGTACTTTTTTCACATCACTATCAATATGTGACCAAAGATCCTCACATTAGTTGCCTTTGGCATCATCACTCAGCAAAAATTCTGTAAACGGTTGCCACATGGATAATATAGCATTCATATCTACTTGGACTGAGAACCATCAGCTAATGGACACTGTTGGGATGACTCTTCTTTGATGCCACACAAAGCACAAAATGATAAGTATTTGCGTTTTAGTTCCTGTGCATGAGAAAACAGTGCACCAGAATGGACTAAAAAGTCAATAGCATCCCTCATTAACTCTGAAGATTGTAAAGATGCTTTCAGCATACCATCTAACAAGTGGCAAGGATCTCCTACAGGATTTCACTTCAGCTCGGGTATCAATTTTGACAGGTCATCACACAACGTTTCATATACGTAGCTGAATCACTGCAAATACAAACAATATCACTCCAATTTTTGTTGAACTTGGAAAGAACATTTTTGCAGAATATTCCTAGTGACACTGCGTTCCACGTTTTTCAAATATTTGGTGTCATGTTTTCACCACTATCCCAGATGCTTGGTGATAGCACTCTTTATACATATACTTGTCACTATACCTTGCATTGAATGTTTAAAGCCTGAGGTTTTGGCAATTCACCTACTATCAATACTGACCTACTAGAAACTGTGGGCTGATTTATTAAGGGATTTTACCCATTCTCTGTGGGTAAATGTGATGACACATATTAGGGAAGAGAATTATGAAACCAGCCATTTTACGTATCAGTGAAAGAATCAAACGCAGCCAAAATATCAAATATGATTTTGATATTTCCTGATTCTCTACAGTTTATAAAATAATGAAACAAGACTTAAAACATTCTTCTAAAACCCTGCATCTTTAGACCAAAGACCACAAAACAGAAAAAAGCAAAAGGAAGAAGAAACAATATTTTAGTGGCATCCCTTAACAACAAAAGTTTAGCATAATAATGTTAGCCCAGTCTTTCTTACTGCCAGCTTGTATAACAAAGTTACATTCGAATTGACCCCATCAGGAAGAAAAAAAAATGACTCTTTCACTCTCTTTTTTCTTTCTTTGAATGGCATTTAGTTTGTGGTTGTGCAGGTGTTTTTTCAGTGATTATATGTTTTCACTGGTGAGGGCTATTTCTCTTTCAGTGGGGTTTTATCAGTTATTATAGGTTTAAACCTAAAACCCCACAGCCTAATTATATGCTATATATGTATGATTTCCATTTTTCTGGCCACACCTGTAGGTGTTGTGATTGTGCGACTTCAGGGGATTTGTTTGGTTCATGGTTTTGTGGAGTTGATGTGTATTATTTTTGTCCAAAGGGGGGTGGGGGTTGGTCCAGGGGTTGGTGGCGGTGGGTGTTGTTGCCATATTGGGGCTACGGGCTGCATGTTCAGTTGCTCTGGGGCATCTGTTGTTCTTCATGTTTGGCTCTGGGCTGTGCTCCTTTGGCTGCTGCCGGTTGTCGCCTGACTTTACACCAGGTCAGAGCAGGTGTTAAAATCCTGCTGCTAACATGCCTTATCACTTGTTTTGGGATCTTATCACCAATCTGGCTGGTCATTGAGAATGTTGAGAATGTTGAGGTGTGGTGTTGTCCCGGATTTTTGCTCGGGAACGCCTACTCTGCATCTCATTAGCGATAATTGCTGGGGTCATCCATGGCGATGTTTTTTGAGGATGCTATCGCCGGAAAACTGGTGATATCCGCTGTTTGCACCGGCTTGTGAATGGGGCGATAAATTTAACGCGACTTTGGCTGTGATAAAGTGCCGATAGGTCCTTGAGAATATGCCCCTATATCTTTTTCGTAGACTGATTACCTCGCTAGGATCCCTGGGGCAAGAATTAAGGGCCTTCTGAAGGTCTCAATTAATAACAGAGCATTCATGATCGAACCATCTGGGGAATATAATCATCAACAGTTGAAGCTTTTACTGACTTGGGAAGATGGGATTTAATATTTGAACAAAGAATCACAAATGAGCTTGCTACTTTTGCATTTCCACTCCAATCAACATCGGATAGATCTTGGTGCAGTGAGCAGATCAATTGCTACAGGATTGTGATCCCCACATTCTGTTTGGACTATTGCCCCTGAAACCAATCAATCTAACAAATTGATGAAACATACACACTTCCTGCCCTTAAAAGTTGACAAACCAACTGCACCTGCTCCAGGCATTTCCAGTGTGTCATGTAGGTCCAACGATGCTAAGAAGGCCTTCAGCTCTTTACCCCTATGATCAGGCCTCCCAGAGAATAGCTTATCATTACCTCGCACAGAGCAGTCCAATTTGGTGTAGAAAACCCCTGCTAAGCACAGATAGACTGGGCGCCCCTCACCCATTACTAACCCCATAAGGGACTTGATAAAACTGAACAATCATAGGAATCCTGGATTGGGGCTGTTCAAAAAGTCATTGTTGTAGAAATTAACAAAATACAACATGGAGTTTCCTCTGTAAAGCACAACCTGGAACTGACGACCTACAGTGTCTATTACTATGGCACTACCTCCAAGGGAAAGATTCATCCAGGCGGTTAATCCCCCAGATGCTTTCTCCGCACAGGATGGAATAGCTAGGGTGTTAAAGCATGAATACCCATTGAGCATAACAAGGTCAAGGGCCTATGTTTCTTGCATCATAATGATATCATAGCCACGTCCTAGGGATTGCCATTCAGTAAGGAGCAATTTAGATTGTAGCCCTGCAACATTCCAGCTCATTGATTTCATTATATATCTCTTACGTCTGTGGTAGATGTTACACTGGGTAACTGGCAGAGTTACCTGGTCTTCCAACTGTGCCTCAGTGGGTAACTGGCAGAGTTACCTGGTCTTCCAACTGTGCCTCAGTGGATGGTTTTTCTACCCCCCTTTATAGGAGTTTCTTTTGTGTTAGAGCAGGTGCCAGTTCAGTTATATATAGTCAGTCACATCACTCAAGGGGGGGATATTTAAAATATAATGCCAGAGCATGGTGTTACTCCAAAATTGGTAATGCCATGCTCTGACATTTTAAAAATGCCGGGATGCACCATATTTACAAAAATACACCGCACCCCTACAGTTCCCCTGGCGCTGGCACAAAAACCCTGCCTTGCACCATCACAGGCCCCCTAGCGCCATGCTGCAAGGGTGCCTTCACTGCAGGGGCAATTGCTTATGTACAGGAAGGAACACTTTCCTTCACATGAACAATCTTTAAAGGAGATTTGCTGTTTTTATTTGCGCTGCAGAATGCAGCACACATACAAAGAGCAAAATACGGGGAGAAATTAATAATTTCTCCTTGTTTCACCAGTCTAAGACCAGGTATTCCTTGGTCTTAGTTGTTTGTGCTGGCCCATCCTTGTAAATATGGGGCAGCATCAAAAAGCAATTTGAAAGCATCCGAAGAGTGACCGCCGGCAGCAGATCATTCTCCCACTCCGCCGCCAAGACTTGGAACACCCTCCCCATCCACCTGCGGCAGACCGAAGACCTTATGACCTGCAGAAGACTTCTCAAGACCTGGGTCTTCGAACAGTAGCAGCTTTCCACCCCCCCCCCAGCGCCTTGAAACCCTCACGGGTATGTAGTGCGCTTTACAAATGCCATGATTGATTGATTGATTGATGTGTGTTATGGTGGAATGCCCACTGCAATACCCATTGCAGATAAGCCATCCTCTTCCTCTCCCAAACCCCTACTCCCCACAAGAAGAACCCCCTTACCAAACTCACCCATCCCCCTCACAAATCAGAAGTTTGAGGTGCCTTGCATGCCTATAAATGCCCTGTTAGGAGGAGGTTCCTTAGCAGTGTCATATGGCCAAGTTTTGTGGCACAGCGTTTAGCTGGACAACAATCAGAATACTTTGGATTGGCCATTGGCTTTTGTTTGCATTTTCTTTTATTGGTTGAATAAAATCCTTTCTTTGGTGTTGTACACAATGGCCCTGCCATTACTTTTCTAACTAGTATGTGGTATTGTATACTTTTGGAGATGTGAAAGCAGGTCTGTCTGTTTCACCCTGATTGGGTATCAATTTGAAGGGGTTTGTGTAATCTGAGCTTGAATCCAGAGCTCGAATTACCAAGGTTAAGGGTAACTGTTCAATGGAAGCATATATGTGATGCATTCAAATGATAGCTGGGGATTGATATGGGTGTGATCTCATAACGGAAGTATTTCAACTTGTTTTGGGTAATCTGACCATCATTGAACTTGCTCTTCTCCATATGGTGCAGGTTTGATGTGTGTTTGCTGTGTGCCAGGTAGTTATTTGTTATATTCACACAGGGAGGGTGTTGAATTGTCATGTCTTTGTGAATTTCTTTTGGAGATGTATCCTTTTTAGTGTGAATGGCTTACACATACTTGAAGTACATGTGAGACAAATCCTGTTCCTCCTGTGTTTGCCTTTCTGACTGGCACTTCCACATTGGCCACATATGCATGCCACTTGGTGATGGCATTGGTTGTCTGTGATATACTTCATGCCACATGTCCAGGACACATAAAGGTTTTGAATCAGGTGCAAGGTGTTATGTCTGCCAGGGCCACAGCCTTTCAGGATCCATCTCTGCCTTGTTGAGGCAAACCTATTCAGCAGGGCTTGTTTATAATATGAACTTGGTATGGTTCTCACACTGATTGATAGGTATCCCATGTGGCCGCCATGACCTTTTACTGTGTGTGATGTGTGGGGTTTATTACAGATAATTTGCAGGGAGAGTATTTCAGTTTCATGACGCATACCTTAAACTATCTTCTTGATGTGACAACAGGACCATGCAAATGTGAATTGTGAGCGTGTGACGGAAAATAATATGTGGGGTACTGATGGAGTGCTGCTGTTCTGTTACACCAATCAACGCACACTTCATGATCCATGAATCTGAGTTTTGTACACATGTTCATTTTAGTGAGGTGTGCCTGTGCAATGTCTGTGACCTGGTCATTGGGAGCAGAATGAGGCAGTAATTGGCACACACATCTCGTTTAATTGGGGGCAGGGTCACACATGAAATGTTTGAGCTGAGGCACCAAAATACCTTGACAGTTCCATGCTGTGCCTTCTATTAGATGAGGAGTCAATGGTGAGGGGTAGGCATATGACTTCCTGTTAGTTGTGGCGAAAATGGGATCGGTAGTCATCAAGCAGTATCAGCAGTGGGAGGATGTTCAGTGCCAGCTCAATGGCGTTACTGGATGTAAAAATGCAAATTGATACTTGTATAGCGCTCTACTCACCCGCAAGGGTCTCAAGGCGCTTGTACGAATACCGCTGTGGAACCCATCCTGGCTTTCCCTGTGAGGTGTCCACTCCTGGGCACCTCCAAGGTGGAGGCCAGGCATCCTTACCGTTGTGTGGGCCATTGTGGAGATTAAGCAAGCTATTGCCCAGAGTTGCAGAGTGGGACTCCATGATTGGAATAGGCAACGAGGCGAGAATTGTCAGGTCTGTGGAATTTTGAGCCCAAGACCCGCCGAGGTGGGGAATTGAACCCTGGTCCCGGGCCAGACCTCTGCATCAGGGTCTGCCGCTCTAACCATTGAGCCACACTTCTCCACTTCTCTGTTGAGGGGTGTATTGGTGAGTACAGGTGGATTTTCGCCTTATATAGTTCCTTTGCCACCAGCTCAGGTGTGGCGTTTTAGCCGTCTAATTCACGTCGAAGGTACGATGCATTGTGATTTGGCGGGCAGGGAAACTGACTGTCCGTCCTCTGACAACAGCATTGGCCTTTTGAACTGCAGACAAGAGACAGAAATTCCTGCGCAGTGTCAGCAGTGTAGGGAGTGCATCTGCAGTCTTTCTTCTATGAGACCACATACATCATAATTGGGCGGTTGTCATAAGTCGTAATCAGGCTCTAAGTCACTGTCCAGTACCCGCCCTGAGGTAAGTACTTGGTAGAGTTAGAATAGCAATGTTTTTTCCCTAGTTAGTGTCCAGCGCCTGCCCTGAGGTTATTACTTGGTGGAGTTGGAATAGTATTTTTGCCCCTTAGTCAATGTCCAGTACCTGCCCTGAGAAAAGTACTTGGTGGAGTTAGAATAGTTATTTTTGCCATAGTGTGTGTCCAGCGTCTGCTCTGAGGGAAATACCTGGTGATGTTTGAACATTATTTTTTACTTTAGTCACTGTCCAGTACCTGTTTTGAAGTAAGTACTTGGTGAAGTTACAATATTAATTTTGCCCTTTAGTTACTGTCCAGCAAATGCCTTGAGTTTAGTATTTAGTGAGTTAGAAAGAAAATAATTTATTAAGCTGAAAATTATTGTATGTAAAATAATTTTAAATATGCAAACTCAGAATGATTTTGTCGGTGAACATTTGAAATGTTCATGGTTGAAGTCCGTAAATGTAGTAAAATATAAATGAATGGATGTGTTGTATAAATAGGCAATGCAATAAAAGCATTTCATTGTAAAAGTTTTACTTACTTACTTGGATGTAGTTTGTAGTAGTCAATTCTCAACTAAGTAGTTTTTCCTGTGTGCTTTCGAACGTAATCACTATAGTAGTGGATGTGAAATGGTGGGAGGCCCTTTTTTTACGTGTTTGGAGTGGTAGAGGAAATTTTAAACAAAGATATGTGTTGGAATGTCTATTTTTCACTGAGTTTTATTGTGTATGTGATGTTTATTATTTTTGTTCATGAGAAGAAGACATTTGTTTCACTTTTTTAAAATGAGGGCATTAATATTTGGGAAAGGTGAAAGTAAGGGATTAAAATAATGGTAGGACTACGTTGCAAACATTGTGTTTGGGAATGCTTTTTTATATTAGTTATATTGTCTCATGTTTATTTGTGATGTTTATTTGTAGAATGTGCTTTGGAAGATATTTGTTTGTTTATTTTGTGTTGCCATTTTTAGAATTCCTTTTCATTTTTTTGATATTTTGTGAAATGAAGTGCTTTTTTGTATTTGTTGTAACAGTGCGTTGTAATAGTAGGCATGCTGATGTGGTCCGTGGTAATGGTGTGCATGGTAAAGACACTTTTTATAATACTCTATGTATATGCGTGGTAGCGGGTTTCATGGTGAAAATGTGCATTAGGGCATTGTAAAAACTGAATGGTGTAGGCATAAAGGCACTCTTCGTTCTGTCATAAATTTGCTCCAAAGTGACACTGAAAGTCGATGTGCTATAGTTTCTTCTGGTTAATCACAGCAAACTCACTTCCAAGGGTTCAGAATCTGGCTTTGGCGCCACTTGGCAGAGTAAGGCTCTCAGCAAGCAAGCCCAAGTGCTGCAAGTCTTTGCTGACCCTGAGACTTCCAACAGGAGGCAAGCTCAACTCAAGCCCTTGGAGAAACTTTGAAAGCATTATGTGGAAACCAAAGTCCAGTCCTCTCACTTGCAATACATTAGAGGCAAGCAGCAGGCCAGCACAACAAATCAAGAAGCAAAGTAACAGTCCCTCCTGTCAGCAATACAGCTCTTCTTCTTGGCAGAATGTCCTCAATCCAGAAGTGTTCTGAGTATATGGTGTCAGATGTCCAGTACTTATACCCATTTCAGCCTTTGAAGTAGGTAAACTTCAGAGGAAAGTCTTTGTACTGCAAAAGACCCTGTCCTTCCTGGTCCTGGCCCCTTACACCACACACACTACAGAGAGTTACAGACAGCTTTGTGAAGGGACTGAACCAGCCTTATTCAGGTACAAGTACCAGTTCTTCCCCCCACTCTAGCTCAGGAAGACCCAGCCTGGTGTTCGGCCATCAGGATATGCAGGGCACACCTAGTTCCCTTTGTCTGTGACTGTCTAGAGTGAATTCACAAAGCACAACTGTCATCCAACTCAAACACGCATTCAGAGACAGGCAGAGTGACAGAATGGTGAAAGTAAGAAAATTGCAACTTTCTAAAAGTATAATTTTCAGAGCTTCAATTTAAAAAACCAACATCACTAAAAGATGTATTTTTAAATCATGAGTCCAGAGACACCAAACTTCAATTTTCTATCAGCTCCCAATTGGAATATACACTTGTAAAATGTTACAAGGCAGCTCCAATACTAACCTATGAGAGAGATAGGCCTTGCTGTAGTGAAAAGTAAATGTAACCTTTTTTCACTACCAGAACATGTAAAACTTAAAACTACATGTCCTACATTTTAAATAAACAGCACCCTGCCCATGGGGCTACCTAGGGCCTACCTTGGAGGTGATTTACATGTAATAAAAGGAAAGGTTTGGGCCTTGCAAATAGGGGTACTTACCAGGTTGACATGGCAGTTAAAAACTGCGCACACAGGCTCTACGGTGGCAGGCCTAAGGCATGGTTGCAGGGTTACTCATGTGGGTGGCACAATCAGTGCTGCAGGCCTAATAGTATTATTTGACTTGTAGGCCATAGGCAAACCTGGTGCCCTGTACTAGGGATGAAATAGAACCCAAAAACCAATACATTTTAGACAGGGAGCAGCTGCACTTTAGCACTGGTCGGCACTGGTAAAGTGCCCTGCGTCCTAAAGCCAGCAAAACAAAATCCATCACACAGTCCAAAATAGGAGGTCTGAGGTGAAAACAAAGAGGAAACCACACCAAAAGATGCCAGGTCTGACATGTGCATTAAAATATTTAATATTTACTATTTTAACTCATATATTTGTATTAAAACCGCGAAAGGACTGCTGTTTTGCTGTGGGGGAGGCCGAGCAGGATGGTAGAGGCTCGGCTGGGGACTGTAATTACCCTTGTCCCCTGCACACTTCTAACGTGCTCATAAGCGCGATGTCGACCCGCGGTACCCTGTAGACCGCCAATGGACCTCTGTTTTGCTGTGGGGGCCATGCAGAATGGTAGCGGCTCGGCTGGGGACCGCAATTCCCATCGTCCCCTGCACACGCCTAACACGCTCATCAGCGCGGCGTCGACCTGTGGCCCCCTGTAGATTGCCAACAGACCGCTGTTTTGCTGTGGGGGAGGCCGTGTAGGACTGTGGAGGCTCAGCTGGGGACTGCAATTCCCATAGTCTCCTGCAAATGCCTAACGCGCTCATAAGCACGAAGTTGACCCGCAGCGTGGGACACATGCGTGGACGCACATGGGGACGCACCCATGCAAAGCCTGTTAGGCCCAAAGGAGACTGGGCTGAGCCCCACCCTCTAATGTGTGTGATTCCAGCTGCCCAGGTGGCCAGGGCTTGGGTCTGCAGATGGGGAACCAAAAGTCTACTACAGCTACGCTCGGAGGTGAGCCTACTAACACTCTAGACTCCTTTTTACTAAGGGCTACTGATGCACTGGAGAAGGAGATTCAAATGTTTGAGCACAGGCTCTCCATGGGGGACTTGGGGGTACCTGGCCAATTAAGTGAGCCTTTATCCAGTGAGCCTCTAGTGGTGGCTGTAGCGGACACTTTATTCCCAATGCCAAAGCCAGATACTATTCACTCAAAACATATTATTCCCTGCACAGAAAGCATTATACTTTCACCCCGGTACATTCAGAACCACCCACAGTGAAGAAAAAAGGGGGGAGATTAACCAAGCCAAATTCTGCTGCTCCCTAAGATTCCACTGTGACCCCTCCGCCTATCTCTGATATCTTAATGTTCAAAATCAAACAGTCAATCACAGCTTTACTTCAACCACTCCTAGACAGACTAACCCTAATTGAGGCCAATACAGTGGCTCTCTGTTCAGCAGGGGAAGCTCCAACACATTCTAATTCGTCGGCCAGGGTAGCAGAGGCAACTCCTCCTAATGATCCAACTGTTCATCCTTGTGCCCCTACACCAATCGTATTGATAACTTGGGCCCAACAAGAGTGGGCAGTAGTGGAGGGCCTAAATTTTCTCACTTAGGAGGTATGACAACAGAAGCCCTTTTAACCCCTGTCCAACCTCCAATGCATCGATTCCATTACTTGCCCCTTCAACCAGCTTTTGTCAAATGTAATGCCTCACAGTTCCAGGGGACATCCAGGGGTCTGACTTTGCCACCAACTACACCTGACGGAGAGAATGCATCAAAAAGAGGGGGCGAAATAGATTGCCATATGAGACTGGCCCTTCCTTCAGCAGCTTGCCCTTATGTCGTAGTTCTGGCAAATGTTGCCAAATTTCTTAGCACTCAAAAGGAAACCACAGACCAATTGATGTCCAAAGCATGCTATTGGATTAGCAACCACGTGGGCAGGTGGGGGGAGATAGTGTTGCAAGTTTTAATGGGAAAAAGGGTGGCTGGGTGGGGGACTCAAAGAAATCCATTGGGGGGGTACTGTGTGGTGGTTAATTTCAACTCGCAACAACCAGTTCAGAAACTTTTTTATTGGCTTCCGACAGGGTCATAATTGCTTACCCAAATGTTTGTGCTACCGCTGGGCTTTTTTTACAAACCAGTCATGACCAGCCCCTGGAGACAAGATCATGCGGCCCCTCCAAGTCTTTCCCACCGTGAGCCACAATTCCTTCCTTTAGGACAACCCTTTATCTCCTTTCCTATCAACAACCAATTTAATGTATTAACAGACTTAGAAGGTTGTGACTGACAGAGGATGAACAGGAGGACTCCCACTCCTGTTTAAAGTTGCATCACTTCAGGATCAGAAAGCCCCAAGCCACCGATTGCAATATGTGATCAGATCGATCACATCAAATTAATTACCTAGAATATTGCCGGATTGAGCTTCAAACTGTTCGATCCTGATTGGCTAAAAATTGTCACCATCTATGACCTGATCTTTTTCCAAGACACATGGGAAACCCGGCCAATTAATTTAGATGGATACCACTCTTTTCACACCGCTGCCCATCCGTCTAAATCAGGTCGAGCCAGGGAAGGGGTCCTGACCTTGCTGAAAAATACCTTAAGTCTGGAAGTTTTTTCATACCATAATCTTTCCCCTTACTATCACCTACTACATTTAAAAGACCCAGGTGGTAACACAGTCCTCTTAATTAATTTTTACAATAATAACTTCACTGGCGATATGAAGAAGGTTGTTGACCAGCTGGAAGGGGAAATCAATTTATTTTTTAATACTCTAAAACAGATCCCCAATATCCTATGGGTGGGTGATCTTAATGTGCACTGTTGTCATTTTTCAAATTTAGTAGCATGTGGCATAACCAATGAGCTTTTGTTCCATCTCATACATAACCCCTACGGAGATGCTCTGAATAGATTCTATGTGATTAATTATCTAGAGATTCGGAATCCTATTGATTTAAGTTCAGGTATGCTACATAATACATTTGGCACATCTACACAGGGCTCGACTATAGACTATTTAATTATTTTGGACCCTCTTAAAAAAATCCATTTGCAATGTTTAAATTAAGTATTTTAACTTTAGTGATCATGCTGCCATTACCGGTAAACTGGATTGGGTAGGAATCCACTCAGAGCAGTCGAGGTATTTCCCACGATAGTAAGGAACAATGGGATTATCCTTAAATGGGCCACAATAGACAAAGCATACATTTTTCCTGTCATATGGTTGCAAATAGGCAAAACGATATTATGACCTGCCTAGAAGCGGAATCTGATCCTAGCCAGGTAACCATGGCCTTTGAACTGATATTGTCTGAGATTTAAAACCTCCTAATTAAAAAAGTCATACCGCCAAAACATCAGGCCCCAGATGGTTTGGTCAAGCTTGTCCCTATCAGTTTTACATCAGGCTCTCTTAGAGCTACGCCTAGAAATGTGTAATTTGTCAAGCTTCTCTGTCTATGGCATAAAGAGGCCAGGAAGACCAGAATTAAAACCATAAAGAAAGCAGCATGGGAACAATTGCATTTAGCCACCATCTCAAATAATGCCAGGGACTTTTGGAGAATTATCAATGCTCCCTTTCTGAAACTATCCACAGCCCCAAGTCTGGATTGCCATGTGGACAAGGAACCCTGGGTTGCATTATTTCCCTTAATATTTGACCCAAAAGCTGAGGGAGTGACTATACAGCGGGCAGCCATTTCTCCCCCCAATAAACTCCTTCTCACTTTCAATCATCATGAGATAAGAGAGGCCCTTATGCAGTGCTCCAGCAATAGAGCCCCTGGCCTGGATGGTACTCCGATAGATTTTTTTACTGAGGAGCCGGATCTATGGGGACCACTGTTAACAAACGTTTTATTGCAGTTGCAAATGTGCGCCCACCAGACTCATGGACGAAATCTATCTTAAGCCCCATCTACAAGAAAGGAGATAAATCTGAGGCCAAACAATAGAGACCATTTTCACTCAGGGATAGCACTGCTAAGCTTACGGGTGAGGATTTATTGAACAGACTTGAGGAATGGGCCACTAGTAACAACGTCTTGGTCCCGGTCCAATATGGTTTTAAAAAAGGTATGGGCACCTTAGGATTAGTGCCTCAATCTAAGTCTGCTAATTGAAAAGTATACTCAAGCCAAGCAGGGCAAGTTATACTTGGCTTTTGTGGACTTATCTGCAGCATTTGACTGAGTTGCACATCACCATCTATGAAGGATAATGAAAGAAATGGGCATTGAGGAGGCAATTATCCTCTTTGTCAGGCAGCTTTATTCCTTGGTCTCGGCCTGTGTCCGGTATGGGAGGCAGGGAGAGCGCACCAGGGCATTTCCAATTAACAGGGGCGTGCGATAGAGCTGCATACTCGCCACATTTCTTTTTTCTATCTATACTAATGGGGTGGGAGCTCACCTGTCGGACTTAATCCAAGATGTTCCTAAGAATAACAATGTACGCACCCCTATCCTCCTTTATGCAGATGATGCATTGTTAATTGTCCGCACAAGACAAGCCCTACACAAGTTATTAGAGGTTTATGTGAATTATATGCGCAATTTGGATTTAAAAACTAACGAGGCTAAGTCCTTCATTTTAAGTACTGCCCGTAAGGATAGGAAGGTTCTAAGTTTTTATATAGCATGCCAGAAAGTAGCCCAAACTGATGCCTTTTTTTACTTAGGGGTGACCTTTGACAGACAATTAACTTGGTCTAGTATGATCACCACAAGGGGCTTAGCACTTGAAAATCCGCATTATCCCCCTATTCTCTTTCATAAAAAAACTGGGAGATAAACGTATAGATATGGTTAAAAAAGTCTACACTGCCAAATCTGTTTCAGTAGCAACTTATGGGGAAGGCATCTGGGGTTATTCTAACCCCTCAGCTCTCCAGATCATGGAGGACACTTTCTGGAAAAAACTAGTTGGCCTCCCGGTTAGTTGCTCAAATTTTATTTGTCACGGAGAAATAGATGTTCCATATATTACTGCTATAAGTAGCCTGGCTCCAATCATTCTATGGCGTTCTATCTGGGGAAGAGAATCTGTCCACATTACCCAGAAGTTAATAGAAGATTGTCTCTCTCTGGAAAATGTCCACAGGATTCCATGGATTACATAAATCAAAAACAGTCTTTCCTCCCTTGTTTAACAGCATTTATTTTTTTTCGCTAAGTGATTACTCTAATGTTTCAAAATGGGAGATTAAAACCCATTTTCTCAAACAAAGGACAATCGAAAGATTGAAAACTAACTATTTAAAAGAATCAGTAAAATCTTGCTTAGAGGAACTGATTGCCCAAGAAGGGACATCCCCAAAATTACTCACCGCCACAGATTTTTTTTACTCAGGTTTCGACTGAATTTTATCCCTTGTATGTTGGCTCACCCATCTGGAATATTTTCTATTCACGATCTCCCGTTTTGTCCCTGTGATGGTGTTGCAACTCAATCAAATCTGCCAATTTTTTTCTATTGCAAATTTTATGTGGAACACCGCAAAAGTTTCATATTGCCCCTCATGCGCAAATTTAATTTTACACAATGCTGCATAGGAAAGTATTTCTTACAATTACTGCCAGATCCCCTCGTTTGTTATTCCGTGGAGTCTTTCCTATCCCTATCATGGAAGACCAGGTGATTGTATGATACTCAAGAATGAACTGTATGTTTTGTTTTTAACAATTTCTCTTAATTGTTATGTTATGTTATGTTATAGGATTTTATAGAGCGCGACAGCTGCCTCAGCTAAGAGGCTTCCCGGCACTAAGCAACAAAAGAGCAGTACGCCTAAAACGCTGAAGGCCTACAGGGAAGGGAACAAAAATGTCTTAATGGCTTTCCTAAAATGAAAATAATTAGTAAGCCCACGAGTGCAGGCCGGCAGAGAGTTCCGAAAAATGGCAGCTCTATTACGAAAAGAGCACCCACCAGCACGGACTCTTCTCACCCGGGGGATCACTACCAAACATTGTCCCATAGATCGAAGTGATCGTGTCGGAGTGTAAGGTAGAAGAAGGTCAGACAGAATTTGGGGAGATGCCAATTTCAGAATTTTAAAGGCAATGCACAATGCCTTAAACTCAATTCGCCTGGCTACAGGCAACCAATGAAGGCGGCGAATTGCACTAGTCACTGAACTGGTAGGAGCCGTTCCCAAGCTCTTTGGCCACCACAGTTCACTCCAGCAGTCATGGTTCCCTCCCACCAACAACACCTCTGACTTGTTGGTATTTAGTTGGAGGCAGCTGGCGGTCATCCACTCGGCGACTGCCGAGAGGTCGCCCTGAAATTTCCTGGCGTCCTGCTCGGGGTCACTCGAGAGAGCCACCCCCAACTGAGTGTCGTCGGCATAAGAGACCATGGTCAGCCCTCTGCTCCTGGCAACATCCGCCAGAGGTTGAACTTAGAGATTAAAGAGCAGGGAGCTCAGGGGCAAGCCTTGTGGGACCCCCTGGCCAATAGGGAAGATGCCAAAAGGGGGAGCAACCACCTAAAACATCCTATCAGCAAGAAAGGAGGACAGACACCTAAGAGATAAACCAGTAATTCCAGCCTTGGATAAACGATTCAGCAAAATGACATGAGACACAGTGTCAAACGCGGCACTGAGATCCAAAAGGATCAGTGCCGATGTTTGTCCCATGTCTAAGGCCATCCACAGATGTTCAGTCACAGACAAAAGCGCTGACTCAGTGCTGTGGCCAGGCCGAAAACCGTTTTGAGAGAGATCAAATCTCTGATTTACAGTAAAAAAAATCCGTAAGAAGGGAATTAATATAGGCCTCGGTGATCTTCGCGATCCAAGGTAACAGGGAAATGGGACGAAAACGTTCAGGTTTATAGGGGTCTCAAGATGGTTTCTTGAGCAGTGGCAGTACCCTGGCCTGCTTCCAGGCCCTGGACACAACCGCTGCGCTCAGAGACCCATTGATCACCATTTCCAAAAGATGAATGATAATAGGTAGTATTTTTTTAAATTGGTCAGGCTTCAAAGGATCGGCAGGGGAGCCCGACTTTACCTTGGAGCAAAGTGTTAATAAAACCTCTTGTGTTATAGGGGGAAATGCTTCAAGGACACCATCAATGAGGTTACAAGAGATCTCAGGAGGACCTATGGAAACCATAAGAAAGCTTTTATAAATATCTTTGACCTTCTTGACAAAAAAATTGGCCAGTTCTTCACATTGCGAGTCGGAGGTAATTTATTGCTTAGTAATCATGAACATATTGTATGTTTTTAGTGGATGTTCTTAATTGATCTCCTAAAATTTTGTATTAGTATGGATGCTTTTATTCTGTACACTTGTACTTTTATGATCTTATTATGTAAGTATCGAATAAAGTGAATTGACTGACTGACTGATTGTATTAAATATCGATATTTATGTCTTTTGTAACAATAATAGTGTGAAACAATTTTTTAAAATATTTTTTACTTACTTTCATATGTATAGGAAAAAAATGTTTGTGACCAATATTTTTGACACAATATTCATGTATTACGATATTTGTGTTCTTGATATTATGTCAGTGAACCAATAGACATACTAATCTGAACTCAAAGCCATTTATTAGATGAAGCAGACTATCTCTGTGGGAGATCTACTGCTGACAGTGGGGATTCATTTATCTATCCCATGGAAGATTTTGCCCAGTTTTGAGCATTACTGAACTCCGGGTGAGAGTTATATGGTGAAAGTAAAGGAGGCCTTTAAAGTGTGGTGGAGAAGAAACACTAATGTGAATTGACAGAAGTCACCACGTGCGCATATGTTGCTCACTCACTCTCGTTAGAGTTGGGGACAGGGGCACTAGATATACAGCAGAAGGCCTCTGCTGGCTCTGCGGCATAAGACTTTGACCAGACAACCGTCTGTCACAATGTGGTACGGTCAAAGTGTCAGTTGCCCTGCTATATTTGGGGAGGGTTGACTGTCACTCGCTGCAGGAGTGCCATGTGAGGCATGGTGGTTTTGTGTTGGGAAAATGCAGCAATTGCGCCCACATGCATACAGAAATAAATAATGGTCTTGGGTCAGAAAAACTTCACAATTCTGGTATTACGTCCAAGATTTGCTTTGGACAGTAAAAACAACCACACACTTTACTTTGGTTTATGTTACAAAAGTAGTAACATATACCCTTGCACAGTGTTAGCACATTTGGTCTGAAGGATCTGTTTGAACCAGAAACACTTTGTTTTTATTAATTCGACACATTTTGCAACCAATGGTAAATCATATAGAATATGAGGCAAGTTTGCATTATTATTTTACGCCGAAAAAAAGGCGGTATTACAATCACATTTTTCAAGTGGCACTACTATAACTGTGAAATGGACTAGTGTTTTTTAACCCACTCAGTGTACTGAACAATACAGCCCATGAACCTCTATCTTTAAGTTTAGGGGGCTCTTCATATGGGAAATTATTAGAAGGTTAAAAAAATTGTACTTCCCATGAACTGAACATTTTGCCACTGGACTTTTTTCCATTAGTTATTTATCCATTTAGAAAATACCAGTAAAATGCGTTTCATCATTGTGTCCCATATTTGGCGAGAACAAATATACCTCCTATACAAAAGATCTAAGAAAGTGAGAAGCGATGATTTACCTAAGACGATAAGGAGCGCAGTTTTTTTTAATGTCAAATAATTTTAAGAAACGTCTTAGCAAAATGTCTCCCCAGGTATTTTCCAGGCATGGAGGCTATACTTCGCCTTCTGCCACTGCGCTTCTGTTTACAAGGGGTTCTCTGCTGGTTAAGTATCTGGTCTGTAACATCTGTGTTCAGAACAGGAGGTTTTTCCTGCTTGTGAACTTTAAAACTCCGATAACAAAAGAGCACACCTGGCCTAGTGACCCAAAACAAAAGAAGAAATGGATGAAAAGGGGCTTTATCTAGTAGGAGGGTGAGGAGCTCCGCATTAACCCGAGACTGTGATATCTTCTGTCAGCATGAACTAAGCGCCCGTGTCTGCTCTAAATCAACCTACTGCAGCGCGAGAAAGAACATTGTTGCAGGAGCCGGCGCTTTCTCCAGAGTGGAATCACATTTCCCATTTGAGTCTCTGTGAGGACTTTTTTTGTTTTACTTCGAAGGGGGCGGATCGATAGTTCTGTGAACATAAATCCTGCATTAATCCATATAACACGTACTGCTCAGGGGAACGACAGTGCAGGTTTTAATAGACTGCCCCCACCAATGTATCTACCAGGAAATCTGTGGGGCCTATTTCTCTGGGTGAGGGTGCACTTCAGTTTCCCGCTCTCCTTCATTGCTGCTGGACCATCAGTGCGCGCGCAAACCGGGGCCTGCTGCAAAACAGTTTCAATACGAGCACCTGACTGCCGGAAGCTGGAATTAGATCATCACTCACTTCACACAGGACTCCAAATATCCCTCAGACGGTAATAGCGTCACTGGAGACTAATTAAACCCACTAATGAAGTCACTTGAGATCCGTGCTAGTGACTTAGGAAGGAAAGGCTGCATCACCCAGGGCAAAGCTGAGGTAATAAACCACTTACTCTGATAAATGTTTACTGTTGTGTCAGCACGCCGTGCAATTATAGCAGGGGCGGTGCGGTCAGCTAACTTAAAAATAATAATGACTCCCCGTGCTGTAGGTCATGTGCACAAATTAATAACATGATCGTTTGACATTTTGTAAAGTACAGTAGCGGCTTGGACCGGTAAATTGTGGCGATTTTGAGATGCTCGTTGCCTTAGGAACATCTGTGGGAAACTGTATATATTTTATATAGACGTATAAAGTTGGATTAAAGCACTGTATTGATCGTAGAGAGTGATACCCAGAGTGATGCTGTGAACTGCTGCACATAAACGTAAGAGGCACACACAGAGAGAAAAAATATGTTCACATTACGATACAAGAGCAGACCTGCCGAAGGGCAATGCACGGAGGATTGACTGTTAAAGCGCTTCAAGCCACAGAAAACTGAGCCTTGCGTACAGGAGTGACAACTAACATGTGGAGTGGCTATGCGAGCTGGAGGCAGCTGCTAGAGAACAATAAAGCACAGCGGAAACCGATCTTTGACTATGCTGCAGTGCGTTAACTTCTTTCCTTCGATTCCTTGAAAGACGGCGGCTCCGGCCGTAATGGGACTTTCCTCTCCTTCTGCCGAGGGGCGCATTCCAATGACCTTTGACACCGTGAGTGTGTGAAAGAGGCCCCTTTAATGATACAGGTGTGCTTCACATTAATTACCAATCAAATTAAATGCCACACAACTACATTTTATAACCTCACTAATGCATTGTATTCCTAAACCTCCCTACGCCCCTGCCCTACAATTATCCATCTTGTTTAACTCAACTGGCATCCCGGGGTCCCATTTCCTCTTTGTCTTTCCCAACTCTGTTCAAGTGACCTCTTTACCTGAGAAAATGTGTAAACTCAACGATCCCCCACCTACCTGAGCTGATACGCCTGTACCATAGTGAAACCAACCCTGTTTTCTCTCCTTCCTATACATTGTACAACCTGTCAGCATCTGCTCATCAGTGACAAAATCCCTGTAAATCATATTCGGCAATAACCTGTTCTGTTATCACTGCACCATCCAGAGCAACGATGTCTTAACCAAACCCTAATGACCCTTCTTACAGAAGAGCGAGGACGTCCCCCTAAGTGGCTAGAACCTTTCAAATCCCAAGCGGCAGCCCTATATCCCATGACCCGCCCATGCCCAGCAGACCTATGGGCTGCACCACTAGCCAGAAGACCCCAGGGGGGAGCAAGGCTCCTACTAGCCCGCCTCCCCCAAAGCCCTATTGCGAAGACGATGTGCTGTTACTGACATTAATGCCGACTATGGAAATGGAGAACCACGTCACAGACCCGACTTGGGCTCAACATCTTGTGCTTCTGGGCAAATTTTGTTAATCTTCCTATTTCTAAAAAAAAAAAAAAAAAATGAATGGGATCTTGTGTAATGTAACTGATGCTCATGTATAGTGCGCTAGTACTTTGCAGTCAAGTACACGGTTTATACAACTGCAAAAACATAAAAAATGAGGGAAAGAAACTTCAAAATGCCAATTCTCCAGTAGGGGGTATTTTAAGAGGCCATTCGTCGAGGAAAAAAGTTGCATCACTGCTTAAAAATGTAAATATTGCTCAAAGAAAACTATTTTTGTGATATGGGTTTTCCTTAGTTAATGGATCCAGGGCAGTTTATTTAAAGCAGGGGCCACGTGAGGGAGTGGATGCAGCAAGAAGAGGTACCCCCTTCTGTATTCTAGAGGGATCACATGTCCTTTGTCCAAAGACAGAGGGTTGAATTCACTTTTATGTGAGTTAAAACAGTCAAGGTAAAGGTCAAGGAATACTTTATTCGGTTTAAAAGACAAAAATCATGAAAGCTACAACATCAAGTTACAATAATAAATTATACACATAGAATATAAAAAGGAGAAGGGTCGAAATTAAAATACATCAAAAACCCAATGTTTTCCTAAGTTTAAAAACATTTTTAAAAAAGCTTAAAACTACGGAATAGTCCATTCTCTGCAGTTCTAGAAAAGCTAAACGATATTTTTTAATTTTCCATTCTTTGAGGAGTGGAGTAATGTATGACCTACGTGGTATGGTATCAAATTTACAAAAGAATAAAATGTGGATGTCTGACTGGGCTGAGGATTCATCACACGGACATAAAGACAAATTTTGCAACCAAGAATTCATTACTGGGAAGGACAAAAGTCTAAAAACGATGGTCAATATAAAAAACGGGTCAGAATAAAACGATCATAATTTGACATCGGCAGTGTTAAGTATGGCTGCACATTATTACTAGATAGCAGAGGAAAATGCAAAGATACAGTCTTTTTCTTCATTTCCTCTTGCCTTCTATTTTCCATGAGGTATTCCAGGGATAACTTAGACAAAAAGTTCCTGGATACACCATCCATTGAAAGTGGGTCTTCAAAATATTGTAGGCAACCAATTTTGCCAAAGAATGATTTAACATAATTTAACCATTCTAAACGACCCACATTTTCCAATTTTAAAACATCCTGAAGGATGGCCCGATTCATGGTACACTCATTAGTTGTCCATATCCTATGCCACAAAAGAATAGGTTGGATTCTGATTAAATCAGATATATAAGTTAGGCCAAGTTCAATGTGGCAAATATAGGTCGCAACACTTTGGGGGACAGTCAGGACGTACCTCAAGAAACTATTCTCAACTTTCTGGATTAAATCAATATTGGAATAGCCCCAGAGACCCGAGCCATACATAGCAACCGATGTACATGTAGCATTATAAATTGTTAAAATTTCTTTAATCGGTTTCTTTCCCAGTTTGTTAATAAAATTCTTTAAGGCCATTATGGTTTTTTGGAACAAGAGGGTTCTGGCCTTAACCGCATGAGACCACGCCCCATTTTCGTGGAACAAAACACCAAGATAGGGGAAAGTAGAGGTAAATTCCAGGGGAACATTATTCAAAAACATTCTTTTTGTATGCTTACCAGGTTTTTTACCACAATTCATTGTAAAGGTTTTACTACAATTAACTTAACTCTAAGCTAGACATAAAAAGCTCAAAAGATTTTATCAAGTTTTGTAGTGCCATGGGAGTGCGGGCCATTAAGACTGCGTCATCCGCATACAGGAGCACGGGGACAGACCTCCCCCCAATCCTAGGCATGTCCCCGCACCCCCGCAGAAGGCGACGCTCAAGACCATTAATATACACCAGGAATAAAAAGGGAGCCAGGACGCATCCATGGCGCACGCCCCGGCCCACCTGTAATTTCCTGGTGCATTGGCCCCCACTGCCATAGCGAACCGAAGCTGTGGCACCTGAATAAAGATCTTTCAAAAAGCAAACAATAGGATCTTCCACACCTATCTCTTTTAAAATTGCCCATAGTTTAACATGGGATACACAATCAAACGCCGACGAAAGGTCGACGAACGTTAGGTACAGACACTCACCCTTTATCCTCAAATACTTTGGTTGTATAATCATTAGGTTTAGGCACTGTTCAATAGTGCCGATACCCTTTTGGAATCCATATTGTAGGTCACTCATTATATCATTCTCCACTGCCCAACTATGTAGTCTAGCCAAGATAATTCTCCCAAGGATTTTAACAGATGAGTCCAATAGGGAGATTGGTCTATAACAGGCACAGCATTGTCTGTCTCCCTTCTTGTAGATAGGTACAATGACCGAAGTAAACCAGGACGGATTTAGGCCCCTAGCCAGTGCAGCGTTAAAAAGTTGCACCAGCATGGGACCCCAGAGCTCGATATTTCCTTTGTACAAATCAGCAGGGATCCCATCAGGCCCTGCAGCTTTGCCGCCCTTCATTGCATTCAGGCCCATGTTAACTTCCTCCAGGGTTACTACCAATTTTTCAACCTCGTCACCTATATGGTCCCCAATAACAGGATTAGTAGTATGGGGATTATCTTGCAGGCTATAAAGACTGGAGAAATGCGCCACCCAATCCTCCTCAGTAATGGCAATTTCTATACACGCTTTAGTATTATCGTAAAGGAAAGGAGTATTAACGGCCCTCCAGAATGCAGATGCATCCTTCTGTTGTGAAGCTTCACATAGCACTTCCAGGGCCTCCTTTTTTATGTCCATTTTCCTATTTTTTAAGACTTCATTATATTTTTTCCTGCAGCCTCTTATTTCAATGGGGTTATGTGGTATTCTGTGAATGGCTCTTTTCAAAATAGTTAAAGATCTGGTACAAGCGTTATCGAACCAGCTTCTCTTACCCTTTACCCTGTTATTTGCCTCCACCCACAAGTTTTTCTTAATAGTGGAGGCTATTGTATTAAAGTGTTCAATTATCAGGTCACTGCTGGATTTATCATCTAAGCAGATGGCAAAACTGCCAGGGCAAGCGTTCAATAGCTTGTCTAAGAACCTTTCCGGGACAACCTTGTCCCATTTTAAATTGTACCCATTTTGTCTACCGAGGACCTCGTCCGAAACTGTAAGTGTAGGGGACACAGCCTCTTGCCGATCAGGAAAAAGATTTTCGGCCACCATAATCTGAGGCAAATGATCACTTACTGGCAGGTCCATATTACTGGACTTAATGAGTTTATGGCTGCAGCTGTTTGAAGCAATAATGAAGTCAATGGTAGACAATGCACCTTTACCGATAAATGTAGGCACGAAAGTGGTGGGTTTTTGGGCGATTTCATTTACAAATCCTAAGTCATACATAAACAATATATCGTTAAGTAAATCCCCAATCAGAGAATGTTCAAAATGAGTTAAATTAGATTCCTGCTCTATCATTAACCTACATAGACCCTGTTGACCTTTAATACAGAGTTTACAATTAAAATCCCCCCCCCAAACAAACATAACTTCTCTATCGGTTTTGTCTATTTCATGATGTATATCCTCCCTCAGCATTACTAAGACGCTGGGGATTTCTTTCCTTGGTATATCATTATAAAGGTTGATAACAACAACGTTAAATCCCTTCATGTTCCTTAAAATAATTAATTGATAAAAACTTGATTTTGGGGAAACCAAATCCCATCATATTTAAGCTGGTTGGAGACAAAGGTTAATAGACCACCCTTAGCTCTTCCATGGGTACCCCCACAGCCGGGGTAAAGAAACTTCTATACCCATTAAGATTCACTGGGTCTAAAGACCAGGTTTCCTGAAGAACCAGGATGTCATGACCGTCTATGATAGTGCCCCAGGATGGGTTATTGATTTTCTCCCTAAGGCCTGCCACATTCCAAAATAGGAATGTGCAGGTTTTCCTAATAACTTTGACTCCCCGATTACTTGGAGCACCATAGGCCCTTGCCTCCTCAAATTGGTTATGGCAAGGGCCTCCAATAGGTCCCCCATCATTTGGATCAAATGTATGTAGGGCCTTGTGGCTGTTCTTATAGCTGGCCTTCCTCTTATTAGTGTGGGTCATACTATGGGTAGTTTGTACATACATAGTATCCTCGGTACAATATAATGACCCCTGTTCACTGGTGTTCTCCTGGATTTTATCGTAATGTACTCCTAAACTAGTAGATGAATTATTGCGGGCAACTTTCTTGCTTCAATCCACATATTCTAGACCAGAGAAAATATCAAACCGATTTTGAGTTGGTAGGTTATAGGCAGGCAAGGCAGTGCCTCTGTTTTCCCACAAGTAATTATTCAAACCTCTAGTGGGAGAATAGGGCTGTCTGAAATGGCGGTTAAATGAGCCACATGGTTGTGCGAAAGAAGTTCGACTGTGGCCATAATAATTAAATACAGGCCTATTGACAGTCTGCCATCTATCCTCCTGGTTTGAACGATGTTGAGCTGTTACGTATGGGTAAAAATAATTGAGGTAATGTGTCGAGATGGTATCACTACTACTATGATCATACCAATCCCCAATGTGTCTGACTGCTCTATGGTCTTTAAAGTTTACAATAATTACGTCCCCTTTTTTGTCTTTGGGACGCAACCCTACCCATTCACAACGCCTAACATGCAGTATTTCCCCGTTAATATAGGCGGGCAAAGGTCTATTCTTACGCAACCAATAAATAACTTTATTCCGAAGGCCTTGATGGTCTTCCCTGATCTCAGTAGAGAGCTCAGGGATGCCAGCTAGTACAATTACATAAGGGGCAGCATCCGGAGGAAGATCCACTATACTGTGGGATTGACAGTTTTTATTAAGGTTATTTCTAAACCCACTATCCTTAATGGGCAGATTGTCCATATTTTGTAGTGAGACTAATTTTGGATCTAGAGTCAGATTATCTATCATATTATCGGTAGCTTTACTTTGTACGATTTTATTCGTTAGAGAAGGCGTTGTTAGCACTTTGGTTAATGAGGGACAGTATGGCAGTTGTCTAGTCTGAGTAGATGTTAGGTTAGTGGGATGGCTTTGTGGCCCAGAAGTAGTGTTAATCAGTGCTTTGGCAGGTAAATTGTTGGAGCTACTATTATTATTTAAGCCTGTCACCAGGCCAGAAAATGCAAGAGTGTTGTCTGCAAGCTTTTTCTCAATAGAGTCCAAACGCGTGTTAGTTGTCAAGATGTTCTCCAGGAGAGGCTGAATTAGAGATTTTACCACATGATCAATTTTAGCCAAAGTGTCTCTCTCACTGGTGGAGCGATGATTAGTATCTAAGGGCGTCATATGAGGAGTCAATTGATCCATCGCCTCCCTCAGGATAGGAGTTATGATCTTCTGCAGGTTCTCAGTTAACCATTTTAAAGTTAGTCCTCCCGTACTTTTCTGACAGTTAGTCCCTGTAGATTCCTCATTAAATGAAATTAGGGGCGAAGCAGGTGAAAAACTGAGCAGATTTGGTGACCCTTCATCAACGCTGCTAGCACAAAAGCTCAATAAGGATTCGCAAGCGTTGACGGGCATATTTAAGGGGGAATCTGCTACACACGGATTGTCCGAGGCTTCCCCTATAAATCCCTCAAGTTCAGAATTGTGTGATATAATAGGAACTAATGGTAAATTATTTGAATTAAACATGGAAAGTGACGCCGTCCCCAATTGCCCCAGATCGGGGCTTCTTCCCAGGAATAACTGCGTTGGAGAACAGCTTTTATAGTTAGAAGTAACTGGCCTTTTTTGAGCGTGCTTCTCCTTATGTCTGCGTTTTACTTTTTTATATTTTCTAGTCGATTTAGCAGATAACGGGGCATGCTCTAAAACGACACTGGGGTTAACTGGCAAACCAGCATGCCTTTCATCGTGCACCTGAGCAGAAGTTACAACAACTTTATTTACTCCACAAGTAGAATTACTGGCCATGTGTGTGTCCGCCGACAGAAGGGATACTTCTTCAGTCAGCATAATGGGGCTCCCCTTGCCCAAAGAAACCCTCCTGTCATTATTAATCTTGTTGACCTTTTTGATAAGGTAGTTATCCATTGGGCCCATCCCATGCAATGACTTGACGCTTCTGCCTTTGGTCATGGGGCCAACTAATTTACAGGCCGCAAATACAAATACAGTTCAGGAACACTGAAGTTCAAAATAAACAACACACCCACTGAACCCACAAGGAGTCAACACAAGTATCCCCTTTCAGTAACGAAACGTGGACCATGGACTCACGAGCAGCCTCGAAAATACAAATCGTGCGGCGACAGAGTCTCTGGCCCAGACCAGGCCTCCTCAGGCCTCGGAGGGCTACAGAGGGCCCGCCCTTTGTCCGGGCTTAGTCCGGCGCGTCCCGCTCGCGTACTGCGAAGCGGTTGCCGTCAGGACTTAAGTAGGGCGTCACAATACTGTGGCTAGTGGGCGGGGAGAAGCACAGGTGCAGCAACACACGGGCTCCTGGGATTCGGAGTCCCGTGTAGTGCCTTTTCTCCGCGTTGGTGTGGCCACTCGCGGCAACAAACGGCAAGCAGAGCCCCTCCTAGGGCGACAGCACAGCAGGCAACAACAGCGATCCAGGTAGGTGTTGGGACGATTTACCTTATAATCAACCACTGCTGTTGTTAAATAAATGCGAATCACAGCAAGCCTTTACAATCAGAGTTTCAGGCTTCCTTTTTGAGCTTTCACCCACCAAGTTTGTCCACTTTATTTATGGCAATTTTACAGAAGGTTGGCGTCTCTCAAACTTCTGGCTGTCTGCTGAAGCACCTGCCCACCGTTTGCTCTTTATTTACAGTATTCTAGTCTGAAGGAATGGAGAAAATATGTCCAAGCACCCACATCAAAGATATGTGATAGTTTCTTGATTTAGGGGTCCACTTTTGTGTTTTATTTCGAGTTTAATAAACCATTAGAAAATAAAAGCTTAACACTTTCACAGAAAGAGAGTGACTTCTTTATTTATACTAATAACAACTTGTACTTGAAATGCTGCTTTGAACAGGACCACAGAATGTTAGTGTGCAATTCATAAACAATCTAATTTGGTCATTTCATAGACCTCATAAGAATATTAGGCTGAGTTGAGCATGTTGACATATGAATCTGTGACCTGCAGGTAAAACTGAGCTCAGAAGTTCCTAAACTACTGATCGGCAATGAAACACTCATGTACACTATCAATGGGAGATATGAAAAAACAAAAACATTTTAGCTGTTTGATGACATAGGAGTATGAACTTTCTCCCAGATCGCCACCAAATGACCCACTGATGGACAAAGTGACTCTCCCTGGCTCTCCTTGCTTCCGTTGGCCTATTGTGTTCTTCTGTACTGTATGGCCTTGATGAGTGCAGTTTCTGGGGCATGTCCGTGTATTATATCCCTGGCTGATCTCAAAGCAAGAAGTCATTCCGGGGAGTTGTCCAGCTGGCCTTGCTTTCTCCTGAGTGTTGTGATGCTACTGTGGGCAGATTAGAAATGTATGACATTACTGATGCCTTTACTACACATGCTTTTACAATGTGTATTTTACCACACATGCCTTTACCACGCATTTACATTCATTCATATTGAAAGGACCTTTACCATGCATACCAATACTATGCATGACTTTACTACACTTCTTTACCACATGTTTTTGCCTATAAATAATAATTTCTGATTTAAGATGTTTAAATTGAAAAATTATTCTTGTGTAACACAAATGGAAATATAAGAATATAAGCTTTATTAAGGCATTGTTGAAATATGCCTCTACCAAGATGGTGGACCACATGGTGCAATAATGACATTTCCTAACAGGAAAATAATCTCTATTACCTTGTTTTTTTCAAGAGAATACAACACATAAACTATTGTTTTTTCTCATACCATGTTTTTAAAGTCCAAACCGATTTGGGCCTCATTATGATGAGACCGGGCCTCATCACGGGTTTCACTTTCGACCGCCGCATGATGATGCAGGTGGTCGAAACTGAAACCGGCCTGTCATTGCGCAGACCGGCATGTAATCACAATGAACGGTGTTTCCACCATTGGGATTACTATGCTCCATGCCAGGCTTTACGGTTGGGGGCCGCCCCCCTGTTTATCCCTGCATCGTGTTTCGGACACCTTGAGGTGCCTTTCACGCGGTGCAGGGATTAACAGAATCTCCCAATTCTCTATGGGAGCTTGTGCTACGGGCAGTTTATGGGCACAGCACAGGCTCCCATAGACAAATGGGGGTATGCGACCGCATGGTGTGCGGTCAGATCATGATTGCGGTCTTCGGACCGGTGGTCGGTCTGTCCCGACACCACATCGGTGTCAGTCAGAGGCAGCTCTGACCAACATTGTAATCAAGCCCTTTATGATTTCTCAACAAAATCAAACAGCAAGGGTTAAATATTTCTTAAGAAAATATTTTAAATGAGCTTAATATATATATTTTTTATTTTTTCTGAATTTGAAATTATGGGAAACCCACAATATGTGAAATTCAAGAGGAAACTGTCTACTTGAATATGGTGGGTACATTCATCGTAAGAAGAGATTAACTGAGCCCAGTAGTCTTTGGACGTGTGGTTATCATTTTTTAAATAAGACATGTGAATCATTAACAGGAAGGCAGTCTGCATCCTAGAGTTTCTAAAAAAAAGTAAAGAAATGTCTGAAAGACTATTAGCAAAAATCCAACAGTTTAAAATTTTGGGAGCAGCATACTACCTGGGCAATATTGTTTACATTCTACACTATAAACAACATTTTTAACACATTTGGATTACTCTCCTTTTTTGTTTTTGGTACCTTGAATTGGCTTTTTTTATTGATTTTTTTAAACAAAATTATAATTTAATTATTTCTACCTCTTAAGGGCCGATTCTGATCCGGGTCGGAAGGGCACTGAACGTGATCCGGCTGGAAAAACTACGAGCCGTACGCATGTTTTCCGCCCGACATGTACAGCTGTACGAGCTGTACGAGCGAGCCAGTACGATGCGGGCTACATGAAATTCACCGACCGAGTCATTTCCGGGTCCGAACAGCTCTGTACGTCTTGGTCGTAAGCTAACCGTGGCGTACAATTGATGCGATTCACGACCGAGTCAGTACGATGCACGCGTCGGACAGCCTGTGCGAGCCGGAGTGTCCGGCTCGCATAAGCTCCCGGGTCAGATTTCGGGGGTCCGCGTCAGACCCTCCTGACACCCGCAGCCATATGACTCGCACACAGGGGGAGACACATGGGACTCCCCCGCACAGGCATGTACGGCGTGGATGGCACCGACGCGTATCCTCTGTAGGGGGCGCACTTGTTCGAGATGTACCTATTCAGTCAATGGGAGCGCATGTACACGTTGTACAACTGGCTCCCATTGACTTCTATGGGAGTCCGACCGAACCGAGTCCGACAGCATACGTGCGCATTGTACTCGCTCGGTCAGACTGTAGGGGTCCGGCTCGGTCGGAAAACACTCCGGATCCGACTCAGTCGGAGTGCTTTCTGACCCGGATCGGAATCGGCCCCTAAATGTTTTCTTTCTTCAACTCTTGGTGACCTCTTTTTAAATCTTATAAAAAAGAATCACAGGCAATCCAACCATCCTCAAGTGTGCTTCTCAAAGCATAATGTAAAATCCATTTACAAAAGAGTTTTGGCTATTTTAAGAAAATGTATAATCACATATCCCTGCTGAAAAATAAATCCATGGTGAGCTCCTGCTTTCAATCTTCTTTCTTCTTGCATTCTCCATCGTTGTAGATACCTGAAAAAAAGTATTTAAAATAAAAAGAATTCTCCTATAAAATAGGAGTATAAAAAAAGCTTAAAGGTGCACCTCTCTTTCTTCCTTATTTTCTCCTTCTGATGATAAACCAATTAAAAACCCATCGTAAAAAATAAGATTGCAAAAAGTTTTTTTAAGTTAGTTAAAAAAATTCAAATCCCTTTTGTTAATTATTGGAAACAAATCTCAACTGGCCCATGTGAGTATACAAAATCATCTGGTTTGGGGATTTAAACTGGGTTAAAACTCAAAATACATGCTATATATTTTTAAGTAAGATAACTGAACCTCCCTCTCTCTCTCACCTTACAATAAATCTTCTAACATATATGTATTTTCAAGTAAATTAGATTGTCCCACCTGGCCGCAGCTTCTCCTTGCTCTTGTTCTTATCCACGACACTCCATCAATTGTAATAACAAACAGACAACCGCATACATGAACCTGCAAGTAACACTAGAAAGAACTATTTTTTCTATTGAAATTAAAGGGAAATCTTGGTTATTAATGGTAAAAAAAAGGTTTATTGTTTAAAAAAAAATGTTAAGAAAAGATTACAAATAAATATATATTTAAAAAATATTGACCACCCTTTCTCACTTCACCTGAGCGGTTTAAATCCATACCGCTGGTGCACTGTTTTTTAATCCTGGCAGTGGGTGTATCAGAATAAAGTACATTATTTACGCACCCTATCCAGTTTTAGTCACACATTTTTCACATTTACTTTTCATTTTTGCGCTGGGCCCTCACTCACATTTTCTTAACTCATCACTTGTGGATTTAGAATATTACACCAATATTTGAAAACATCCCTGAGCTCCTCCCTCGTAGAGAGGGGGTTGTAGCACTCAAAGGAACTAGGTGTTTCCTTTGGGAGGAGAATCCCAAATGATGAAGCATGTCACCTATGGTGAGTGAGGGATTTCGTCCTGTAAAGGGAAATGCCCACAGCTTTTGCTGTGAGGTATAGCTAACGGTTTTTTGTTGATAAGCTTACCAAGTTTTAGTAGTGCTTTGTCACACAACTTTAACGCTTTTTGTTCAGATCAAAAGATATCATATTGTTTTTGATATTGTTACACTTCCCCACCCATAACCCCTATTTCCATAACAATCCTGAAATGATTTTACATATTTTTTTAAACATGAAAATTATATTAATATGCATTGTACATAATTATATATTAAAACTTATGAATTAATATTAATACCAGGGTATGAATACACTTGCCCACACATAATCTATACCCCCCACTGCTATAAATGTAGTTTTATAAATTATTACATTTTAAATAAATATAATTTAATTTGAAATATTAATATTCAAGTATTTCAAAGAATACCTAGGTATTAATACATTTTGCCACCCATAATCTCTACATGCCTTACATCACACGCCTACAAAATTATTTACATATTGTTTTAAACATTAGCTGTAATATTTACAGCATTAAACGAGAATTACATTTTCAACAAACAAAAACCTTGGTGGGGCCTTCCAGCAAAACCCTATTATCTAGCAGCTGTTTATTCATTCATTTATTTTATTTATTTATTCCTATCCAAAAGCATAAAAGTCACTTAAAATCACTTAAAAGGGGCCATATGTCCAAATTAACTTAAAGTGCATATAGCTTTAGTGTATTGATACCTCTTTTTCAGAAATGCCATATAGAATTTAGGTAGCTGGCAACTGTGTAAACAACAGAGCTCCTAGTATCTGCCGTACATATTCTCAGGGCATGGTGCCTATCATCATGCCTGAGAAGGCGGCACAGAGGCATGATCCAGTGGGCACGCTGTTTGGTGGATGCACTACAGAAGAATGTTCTCCACTGACCAACATCCCATAGGGCAAACATTGGAGGTGTTTACCTTGCTTGCCCCTGCAAGAAGAGGTTGGTTGGTAAAATCTCCACTCTAAATTTAATAAAAAGAGATCTAGACAATGGCCTATTTGCGTACTCCATAACATTTTTGAAATTGGAACCACATTTAGGTGCCAATTCCGATCCGGGTCGGAAAGCATTCCAACCGAGATGGATCCGGAGTATTTTCCGACCAAGCCGGAAGCCTGCAGTCCGACCGAGCGAGTATGATGCAGCCGTATGCTGCCGGACTCGGTTCGGTCGGACTCCCATAGAAGTCAATGGGAGCTGGTTGTACGACGCGTACATGGGCTCCCATTGACTGAATGGGTACGTTGCGGACAAGTGCGCCCCCTACAGTGAGTACGCATCGGTGCCATCCGCACCGTACATGCCTGTGTTGGGGAGACCCATGGGTCTCCCCCTGTGTCCGAGTGATAGGGCTGTGGTTGTCAGAGGGTCTGACGCGGACCCCCAAAGGCAACCACCCAGATGTTTTGCGAGCCGGATACTCCAGCTCGCACAGCCTGCCCGATGCGTGCATCGTACTGGCTCAGTCGTAAATCGCATCCATTGCACGCCACGGTTAGCTTTCGACCGAGACGTATGGAGCGGTTCGGACCCGGAAACGACTCGGTCGGTGAATTTCACGTAGCTCGCATCGTACTTGCTTGCTCGTACAGCTGTACGAGTCAGCCAGAAAACACGCATACGGCTTGTAGTTTTTCCAGCCGGATCGCGTTCGGTGCCCTTCCGACCTGGATCGGAATCGGACCCACAAAACAAGGTAGTGGGCCATTAGACTGCCTAAGTGAACAGCAGACATTTTTGAACCAAGAACAACATTCCAATAGTGATCTCTAATAAGGTAGGGGGCAGAGTTTTAGGGCTCAGGGGACGGGAATGGAGGGGAAGTTTCCAAGGCGGGGGGGCAGTTTTTAGGCCTCAAGGCAAGAGGGGGTTTGGGTCAGGTTTTAAGTAGGGGGCAGAGTTTTAGGGGTCAGGGCAGGGGGAAGGGGCAGTTTTCAGGGCAAGGGGCGCATTTTTTAGGGCAGGTGGAGTCAGGATAGTTTAAGGTTTAAAGGGTAGGGTCGTGTTTAAGGCTGAGGGTCGGATTATAGGACATTGGCCAGGATTTTAGTACTCAGGGTGGAGGGAAAGGGGTGTGAACGTAAACACACATCCGTTTACTAAACATACCTTTACCACAAAATTGCGTGGTAAAGGCATGTGTGGTAAAGGAGTGCATTGATAAGCCAATTTCGTGGTTTGGGCTGCATGGTAGAGGTACGCGTGTTTTAACCATGCATGCCTCTGTCATACAACAATGACAACTTTCCAAATCTGCTCCTAATTCTGCAATTTACATTGCAAAATATGCTACTTAAGGCAAGTATTTTGTACACACCCAGCATTATCAATGTGTGAGCTACAATGGGACTACGTACACCAAATTGAGACATTGCTTTAAAGATACCAGTCCAATGTTTGGTATTACCAATGAATTTAGTTAATACTTGTATGCTATCCATTCCAGGTCACCTGCACTGAAGGCTCACCTGGCCACACTTCATATACAATGCCCACGTGCTAATCATTTGCCAGGTTATTTTGAAATCGGAGATAATTTTGTGATTTTGTGGTGCTGGATGGATTAAAGAGATGAAAAAGCACTTCGATGGATTAATATAGACTGGGAAAAGGGCTTAAAATGTAGCTATGGACCATTGCTACCTATAGGTAAAACACGGATTAAGATCAGAAAGATGCTATATAAAATGGTAGTAAGTTGATATTCAAAGGAGTTTCAAGCTGTAATTTATCTGGCTATGGAAATTCTCTCCATTGCCTATGAGAGGTAGTTTGAGTTCAACAAGAAGTGATGAAATTGAAGATTTGTAAACAACATGTGACCCGATAAACCACGCCCTTTTACATTTCCAAACACTGCAATTCACAAAAAAATTGGGCTTCCAACCTCGAAAGGGCTTTTCTAATGTACAAAACACTTCTTCAAGTCACAAAATATCTTTCTGACTTACAAAAGGACTTTTGTGATCCTATCGCAATTGCAAATAGAAAGGGTGTGATGGGTTGGCCCACTCCTATTATCAATTTTGAAAGGAATGTATCAATATTTTGTAGCGCCAACTGAGGTCACAAGCTATTGAAATGTGGGATCTCATACATGATTGCTCATTGGATCTGCTCTTCCTGACCAAAACATGGTTGGCTCCCTTGTTAGCCTCCATCATTTCCATGACAATCCTCCCCCTCACCTAGGATACAAGATCGCAAGACAGGATAGGATAAAGAGACCTAGAAACACAATCACTATCATCTTCAAAGAATCCGTTCAATGCTCCACCACCTTGGATGCATCCAAAGAGTGATGATGGACTGCTTGAATTAATCTCAGCCACTGGTAATTACTTGGACCGCATCCCAGTCCATTGTTATTTGCACATCATGTCACCTCAGTTTGTACCCAGCTAAATGTAAATCAGTCTTGACTTTGTGCTAATGAGAACAGTCCAGCCTGAACTGCCATGCCAGATCCTCCCTGAATTAGAACACAAGCAGCCCTGGATTATTTCCCCTTTGTTATAGGCTCATCAGGCAAGTATAGCTTCATTCCAGTGACACAATATTCATGAGACCCATATCTTAGCATACCCAACCCACTTAGGGCAACATACTAAAGCATACAAAAAGCGATGGATGGAATGCTCGGATTTATACCAGACAATGGTATTTACTCATGCCACATTCCACTCTGTCACTGTTTTGCTCACCATGCCACCTCAGTTTGGAACCAGATATATGCAAATCAGTCTTGACCCTGCTTCAATGGGAGCAGTCCAGCCAGAACTGCCACGCCAGGTCCCTCCTAAATCAAAACACAAGCAACACAGGACTGGCTTTGCCCTTGTTTTTGTATACCTTGCTACCACCTTGGAAAGCATAATTAGCAACATGGAACACTTGACCTTCAAATGCCTTCAATGCAAACTACATCCTGAGCTAACCCTTGTCAAACCCACCCCCCCCCCCCCGGCCCAAGCGCTAACTTTGGCCACACAATCACAGACTTAGTCGCCACTATGGTCCTTGATTCCAGCATCTTCATCCTTCTCGGAGACCACAGCTATCACCTGGAGCACTTCACTGATCTCAACATGACCAACTTCATAAAAGATCCGTCCAACCTTGTATTCACCCAGCAAATGGAAGGCCCCACACACACCACTGGACACCTTTTAGCCCCTACCATCACCAGCAACATCACATTAGACAAGCCCACATCGATAACCTGGTCTCACCACACCCTCATCAACTTCAGCCTGTGTCAAGAGTGGAGTGGATATCCTTTAGTCATCAGATATCTTTGCAGTGGAAGCTGAGAGACTCCTTCTCTTAGAGGAATATAGTCTTTCTTTGAGACACACATTTTCAACACTTTTCTAAACTGCAGGACTCATTGGGTGTGTTTGGTAGCAATATTGTGTGTAATTCTTCCCCTGTGCCATCTTCAGACCTTCTGATTTGCAGTTTTTATGTATATGTTTTCTTTTGAAAGGAAACAATCACAAGTGTTGCTTCCATGCATATTCCTGTGATTCCATATAATATTGGGCATTCAGGACGCATTAAAAATACCCTCACATTGCTTAATTTTGCAAACGTGTGCATATCTTTATACTGGAACAGCTGTCAGAATTGCAAACTGAGCTCACAGCTCACTGCAATTCCTTAGAACACTCACCCTAATGGTAAAGGTTTTGTACTGATGAATCCTAGGTTTCAGCTGCAGGTGGTATGGCTAATTGCAAAGTGGGCAAAATGAACATAAAAGAATTGTTGTCCTTGACCTTAAAACCCTCTTGGCCCTCACTAAAACCATAACACTCAACGGTTGGGCACCTCATTGCAGTTCAAGCAAGCTGCATTTTTAACTCCCTTATAATGCATTACACTGTTACACTCACACAAGCCAGAACCCCTAGGAGTCCTATTCAACACCCATTACTATACCAATCCACAACAATAAACCACCATTGAACCGGTGTGGAAGGGCTTAAGATATTTATTCAACCGAGAACTCTAATTTAATCTACCACTGAAAGTACCAACTAGCTACACACTATGACCGTTTCTTGACATCTTACAATGACAATCCTACGATGATCTTAACAGAGTCCATCCAAATAGATCTTCCCACTATCTCTCCCTTCTAACCCATCCCTGCTCAGGACCATACATTTTAAACTAAATATCTCAGAATGTTCGACCCAGTGCCATAACCAACTTAGTGTACTTTCTTCATAAGAAATGCCAACAAGGGATCTGCAGAGCTGGTCAAAGCTGCTACCTTACTGAAAACCATAAAGTGTGTGCCTATGTCTCACACTCCTTCATGCATCACCTTGATAAGTGCTGTGTTCCATAAGACAATAACCAGATTTCGGTGGTCACCATGGACAACACGGAAGCACTTCCCACACAGGATCAAATCAAGGGCAAACCTTTCCAACCTCACACTCTACACACAGTTTAACATGCTACCCATAAGGGCATGTGATTCAGCATCTCACATAGGTGTAGAAAGCGCTAAATAAACATTACAGTACAATGCAATGTGCAATGCCACAATTTCTCCTTCTCTTCACTTTCTGTAATCTGTCCTATGTCTCCAGGACATGTTTTGTTAGCAAACTATTTTACCATTGTACCATTGCTTCAGCTCTGTCATCTAATTTTTTAAGCATGTTAACATGTGATGTATTCATGTTTTGCCAGTGAAGTATGAAATTTGATGTTTTCATTAATGCCATGCATTACTAATGCTGTCTAGTTCTAAGTTCAGCCAGGAAGGAAACGTACACTCTGTTGCAAATGATGTTATTTGTGTTGCGTCTAGCACAGTATTTCACTTTGTAGTGAGAGAAATGGATGCAATTTATGGTCAATGTCAGCAGATCAGTAAATTGTTATGTGTCCATTTTCTGTCTCTGTACACTTGTCCTTTCCAAATATCTGGTCCATTTTGCACAACGGAGGAATCACTGATGTGGCATTGCTGACTCTGCGTGTGTGCTAAAACCACTTTACCAATGTTCCTTATCACCTTGTGTGCCGATTGGTGGTAAACAAGTAGGAAACCTTCATGGCATCTTCGACCACGTCCTTACATTTTCAAGCTCGAGTGATCCGACGAGACTTTGAAAAGCAATGCGTTCACATTCACTGCCCAACTTAATTGGAATGAACTCCCAGGATGCACTCTCCCAGCTGCTAGTTCATTTTAAAATGAGGTAGTTCCAATGACACTAAATAAGGCTTGCTTCTCAGAGAGAGCTAAGCTTGCCGCTGTTGTTTGCCACCCTAGTATTCATTTCAGCACAAATTCATTTACCTTCAGATACGAGTGTATAATTTTTATGACAGATGCGGTTCGTGCACAGATTGTATTCTATGGGCAAGCTGTACGTACCTTTAGAATAGCGTTTTCAAATAGCTAATTTTTTTCCACATTGCCATTCAGTAATCACTATTCTATGAACGTTTTCTTTTTAAATTAGGGATTCCTAGTGTGGCCCACTCGGAATTGTCCACATCACAGGGATTGTGGCCTGCTTGGGTCAGCAGCCCACCATGTCTGTGATTGCTTTTTAATAAAGGAAACAGGATTGCACTTAAAATGAAAAGTTTCTGTTTTTTTTTTGCTTGTGTAAGAAGATGCAGTAGTCCAGCGTACAACTGCCTTCTCTTAAACAAACATTTTCATTTACATTCACAAAGGAGTCCCAAGGAGACCACTTCCAATATGTGAATGGGTTACCACTACATGCTGGTAGACGGTATTAATGTTTTGCGACAGGAATTTGGTTGCAAAACATGAATACATACCATTCTGAATCAGTATTTGGAGGCAAGATCCCTTTCAAATACTTAATGGGTATTTAGTTGCAATTCCAGATTGCAATTTGGTAAAGTGTTCCCAATCGCAGTTTGGGTTTTAAGCATAGCAAAATAATTGTTTTGCGGTCATAAATCAGCATCCTGGCCAATGCAAAAGAGTCCCTACATCGAGCCCTAACTGTGCATGGTGCTTAGACAACTAGGGAAAACATTTGGCTCCATCCAAAATGGCTGTGTGCAATTTCTCTCTGCCCCTCACAACTGGGCTTTTGAGTGTCAAAAGAATGAAAAAAGTACATACAAAGTATCTCAAGGTAGGTAAGAATGTGCCTGGTCACCAAATAGAGACCTCTACATCCTAGGTGCAAAGATTGTATCCTAAGGATGGGCTTAATGTATTGAATAAAGAACACACACTCCAACATCACATAGTCCAGACTTTGTTAATTTATATAAAATGCTGATTTTACATCACACTTGTTAGCTCTGCACCATGGTTGAATTCCCTCACAATACTCCCTAACTCATTTTGGCTAGTATAATTCACTAATCATACTCCCTGGTCAATGAATTGTTCTACTAACACCTTTGGACAATAACAATTTCTAAATGAGTCAGAATGCTTCTCGTGTTTTCTTGAGCACAATGCCTGAGGGAGAAATGTAGGAGGGAGAAATGTAGAAAGGGCTTGCCGTTAATTCATTCACATCTTTGTTCAGTTTTACGTGTACAACCAAAGGAATATTCTTCCCAAATATGAGGCCTCCTGCCCATCACCTTCTAATGGGCCCTATGTACATTATACTAAATCCTAAACTGAAACCGTCTAAGAACATTTTTGCTGCTTCTTTGATTTGATAAAACTGCAGCTAATTTTCAATAACCCTTACCTTAATTGGCGTACCTGCATTTCCCCACCATTCCCCTTCCACTTCCTTTCTTGTCTCTGCTATTTGCTGAGGAGAGACTTGTAATCTAGAGTAACATTGTGTCTCTGGGTGCCTTCTGTCTTACTTTGAGGATTTGTGCCTACATTTCCATGGTGATGGATGAAATGCTTGAATTAAACTCCGGCACTGATGTTTATTCTGTGCCCAGTTCATCATGTTTTTGCCTGTCATGTCACTTCAGGCAGGAACCAGAAAAATACAAATCGGTCTTCGTTCTAGTCCAATGTTATCAGTATAGCTGCTCTCCCTGTCAGGCCAAATCGCCTTTTAATGGGAAAATAAGCAACCCTACCATGGTTTCAACCAAGTTTGACTTCATCAGGGTGTAACTTGAGTCCTGTGGCACAGTGAGCAAGAGGTCCATCTCTGGGAACATTGTGTCACTCAAGAAACTCTAACAGTTACAAGATTAGCTAAACTACCTGAACCTCCCAGGATGGAAAGCAGTGCTGAATTTTGCAACATACTGGCACAGTCGTTCAGAAACAAAGTAAAGAGTGTGTACAAATCCTTTAGGGACTGCGCTGACATCCCTGAGACCACTACAGCAGTCACACATCCCACTCCTTCCAATCTGCTTCCCTCCTTTTCGCCCCCTCCACTAGAATGGATCATTCAGGTTGTAAAAACATCTAACTCTGGGGCCCCAGCAGACCCCTTTCCTCCTACAGTACTGCACCTGATTCCTGATATTTTTAGTGAACAACTGGGTTTAGTATATAATGAGATAGTTAGGTCAGGTACGTTCCCGAATGCTTGGAAAACAGCATAAATTCTTCCACTCTTAAAATAAAAAACGAACCTCGATCCTGCGGTTCCGAGCAGCTATCGACCCATCTGCAGATTACCTTTTCTGGCTAAGGTGCTGGAGAAAATACTAAATGCACAGCTCACTACATTCATCTCTTCCAGGAACCTCCTGGATCCCTCACAATGCGAGTTCCAGGAGGGGGGTTTGGAACTGAGACAGCTCTGATCATGGTTGCAGAAGAACTAAGAGCAATATTGGATACGGGGGGCAAGGCCGCCCTGATTTTGTTAGATGTATTTGCGGCCTTTGACACAGTAGACCACAAAATATTAGCCACCAGGCTATCAGAGCTGGTGATCCGAAATACCGCTCTTATGCTAATGACATCTTTTCTTTCCAATAGGACCCTTTCAGTAAAATCTGGAGCCTTTTCATCCGAGCCCTTTACACTTCCCTGCGGTGTGCCACAAGGTTCGTCCCATAGCCCAACGCTTTTTAACATATATGTGTCCCCGCTGGCCACAATCATCAGACAGTTTGGCTTCTCAGTAGTCTCATATGCAGACGACACCCAGTTAGTGGTGTCAGTCTCAAGCAACATTGATGAGACAGTCAATTGCTTTAACAGCTGCATGTCACAGGTAAATCTATTTATGCGTCCAACTGCCTAAAATTGAACGGCGGTAAGACGTAGCTCTTGCTGCTGGGCTCCTATACATCTTTCTGGTCACATAGATGGTGGCCCTCCAGTCTGGGCAACTTCCTAGCTCCAGTGCATTAGGCATAAAGTTAGGGTTAAGTTTTTTAGGACAATTTTGACGACAAGATGACATTTGGAAATCAGATCAATTCCCTCTCCTCATCCATTTGATTCATCCTAATAATGATTAGGAAAGTTCGCCCTTTCATCCCGCCAGACTCCCTAAAAAAACTGGTTACAGCACTAGGTGTGTCCAGGTTGGACTATGTTAATGTCCTGTACATGGGGATCCAATCATAGCAACTGCAAAGATTGCAGTGTCTTCAAAACGCTGCACCCAGACTATTATTGGAAATCCCTAGGTTCTGGCCTGTCTCCCACCGCCTAAGAACCATTCATTGGCTCACAGTGGACAAGAGGATTAACTTTAAATCTCAATGTCTAGCCTTCAAAGCACTACACGGTGCTGGGCCTCAATTTTTGAGGACTCACTGAATTTGTATGTGCCATTGAGAAGTTTAAGATGTTCACAGAGTAAACTCTTACAAACAGATAGGTTCAAGAAAGCACGCTGGGGCGGAAGAAGCTTTCTGGTAGGGACAGTCAAGACATGGAACCTACTCCTGATCTCTGTAAAGAACAGCCCTATGTTGATATCCTTCTGGAAGGCACTAAAAACTTGGTTCTTTACCAACTAACATTCTCTGTACAACCACATCGGCAACCTATCCGGTCCACTTGACTTCAGCACCTCCGGGCATTCGTGCGCTTTATAAATACATAAATCAAATCAGGGGATCGCATAGCTGAAACCAAATAATTGATACATTTAATACATGAATTCATCTCAACCACTGGTAATTACTCAGGGCTGCACCCTGACCATTGTTTTTCCCACTATGCCACCTAAAACAGAATTGAGTTTAGTTTTTAAAAACATTTTTTATCAGGTTTACCACTAAAACAATACAGCAACATTGTCATTCTCAGTAATTTTACATGGCATCCATGCAGTTATTGTAATTGACTGTGAGTGGGTAACATGCTTTCAAACCTCTTTTAACTGATAAAAAAAGAAAGAAAAATGAAAGGTGGTACTACAGGTATGGGTGGCGAGTCTTGGCAGTAAATGAAGTTAGGGGGAGTGACATGAGATGAGTACCATAGAGTAGATCCAGCAACTACGGAGGAAGGGTAGAGAAGCCCCAACGTGGTGTTATGTATGTGGTGTAGTGGTGGGAAATACAGATATTAGCGGAAGTAGGGGAGCCATGCAGTCATGGGGGGAGGTAATTGTTCATGATGAGCTGTAAGAATTGTGTTAAGAGGTTTGTTCAGTGGGCGGAAATAGTCTCTTTTCGCAAATGTTGCACTTCTTCGTAACGAAGGGCATCCTCCTCCGCTATTGCTCATTTACACACTGCTCCATACCAGGCCTCTAGTGGCGGGCAGTTGGAGAGCGCCACTATAAGATGAGTGCACGTTTGGCAAGAAGGAGTGCTAGGGAGGCAAACTGAATATGTACATTATGTTGCTTACAGCGTCCGAAGATAGCATGCTTTCCAGGTGTGGATATCAGTCAGTTCTGTGGTGTGTCATGTACATTTTGCCAGTAGTGTTGGCAGGACCATAGCATGTGCATTAAATCTGTGTATAGCGCCTGACAGCATGGACAGGCTGACTACGCACTGAAGAAATGGTGGTTTATCTGAGCTGGGATGATGTATGTCCCGTGGAAAAAAAGTATTGTATGTTCTTGAAACAGGCATTTTGAGAAACTTGTCGGGGGAATTCCAGGGCTTGTGTCAATTATTTTGTCATGTAGCACCCTCCCATAGCCATCCTCCCATTTCTGCTGAAGTGAGTCTAAGGGGATCACTGATAAGCCCTGAATGCCTTTGTAGAGACAGGTAATGGGATGACAGCCATCTCCCATTGTGAAGATAGTCTGCACAATTGGGTGGGTGGTAGGTTCTGTGTCTGTAGTGCTCCAAAGGATGCGGCTGGTTTAAACTATCAGTCTATAGTGTGGAAATTAGGCTGAGGGGAAGGTTATAGTCTGACATCAGCTGGTTGAACAAAAACAGTTGTCCATCTGCAAACAGGTGACCTATGGTATGAAGTGACTGAGCTGTCCTGAGCGCCATGTCTTGATGTGTGTAAGTATCGGGGAAACTTGGGAGAACTACGAGGGGGATTTCGGGGACATATTCTGGAGTGCTCTTGCTATGCAGTATGAGCGAAATATGCACGTCCGGGCCACAGCCACTTGTAGGGGTTTGCCCAGGGGGAGGCATGGTTTGGGGAGTAAGAAGCCGCAAGTTGTGGATGAGGGGAGGACTCCCTCCTCACCACTAGTCTCTATCATATACCGACTGGAGGTCCATCGTGACAACCATTGCAGGTGAGCTGCTAAAATGTAGGCTTGAAATGAAAAAGAGCCCAAACCCCCATGGTCCATCAGTAAGTGCAGTTTCCACAGAGCAACTCGGAGTCTTGAGGTGCCCTAAATAAGGTTGCCTAATAGGGTGTTCAATTCTTTGAAGATTGGACATTGTGGGACAACTAGTAGATTAGCAAAATAGTATAGTAGCCGAGGTAAAAGAACCATTTTATTGAGGACTATCGGCCAAAAGGGGCCAAAGGAAGGGATTGACAGAAATGTATTTGGGCTCTGATACCAAGCAAGGCATCACAAAGCTTTAACTTAAGTCCAGCCGAGTATCGTAGAGCCAAATGTCTGGGTACCGGATTGCCGCTCCCTGCCAACAAAAGGGTGCTTTGCCAAGATGGGCAGGGCATGCAGGTTGGGATGGACTAAGGGGTATACAACAAATTACTCCCAGTTCACGCACAATCCATTGGCTGCGGGTAGTACAGTCAAGGTATTTTTGCATTGGGAGTGATCTAAGGTAATATCCCAGAGATAGATCAGCAGGTCGTCTGCAGATAACAACACAGAATGGGTCCTATCTACCAGCAGTATACCCCAGTCTTGTCTCTCTGTCTGCAATTGGATGGCCAGGGGCTCCATCATAAGAGCGAATAACCAAGGCGATAGAAGACACCCTGCCTGGTTCCCTGGTGCAGCAGGAAGGAGGCTGAGACGGCTCAATCCAGTCGCACCCTGGCGGTTGGCTTAGTGTAGAGTTGCCTAATGCAAGCCCGGAGTCTGGGGCCTACCCCCAGGCAACTAAGTACCAGCACAAGGCATAGCCACGTCAGCCTGTCAAACGCCTTCTCCAGGTCCAGTTTCAGGCAGGCGGCTTGTGGAAACCAACCTTGTATGCGGTCTTGGACATGGAAGAGGCTGCAGATATTTTATGATGTACTGTGTCCGGGCACAAAACCATTCTGATCAATATGGATCAGTTCTGGAAGGGTGCAGGTAAATTGATCAGCAAGGATTTTCCTAAGTATTTTGCAATCAGCACCCAGTATTGCTGTTGGGCGATAAGATGTTAACCAGAACAGATCTCTGTCTGGTTTGCACAGAGACCGACTCATGCAGTGAGTGGGGGAGATCCCCTGTAGCCAGCAAAGCCTTGTACATCAAAGTCAGACAGGTGAGAAGGTGACCAGAGTTGTCGCCCTCTCTGTGTACCTTTGCAGCATGAGCAGTACAATTAAAGCACCAGAGTCACTCCAATAATTCAACATACAATGTTTTGGCTGTAGTGAGTTGTGCAGTCAACACGGGGTCGCAGTGTGCTACTTTCCCCAGTTAAAACAGAAAGGAGCTATATGCAAATCAGCCCTGGTCCTGCTTCAATTGGAACAGTCCAGCCCTAACTGCCAGGCCAAGTCCTCTCTAACGGGAACACAAGAACATCCAGGTCAGGTTCAGCCTAGTTGAGTTTCATTAGTGGGGTATAGTTTGAGTCATGTGGCACAGTAAACAGGGGGGACCCATTACTGGGCATATCTGTCACAATTAGGGTATTGCACTGTCACACTGACGAAAGAAGGTGATGGATGGAATACTTCAATTAAATTCAGCTGGTGATAATTTGTCAGGTTACAAACCAGTCGGTGTTTTTTGCCCACCATGTCACCTCAGAAAGGAACTAGTCATATGAGGATCATACCTGGTTCTGCTCTGATAGGAACAGTCAAGCCTGAACTGATAGGCTAGGTCCCTTGTAAATGTAATCTCAGACAACCCGGGCCAGTTTCAATCTATATAGGTCTTGTCAATAAATTATAGCTTGGGTCTTGTGGCACTGTGAGCACAGAACTTATGTCTGGGCATAGCCCTCATACTCAAGGATATGCCCTGAGAAAAACAAAAACGTGAAGAATGGCATGTTTAAATTTACTTCAGGCAAATTTGGTGCTGCATCTCAGTACATCAATTTTTCCCATTTTGCAACCTCAGACGGGAAACAGCCATTCACAAATCAGTGTGCCCTAGAGCTTTGTGCCTTGGGACTCAAGCTGCATCCTACTGATGAAGCCTACAAATAGGTCAAATATGTCTGAGATGGCTTAGGTTCCCACTGAGAAGGGAGATGGGCTAGCAATTCGGCCAGGACTATTTCTGTTGGAGCAGGAACACGGCCAATTTGCATATGGCTGGATCCTCTCCTAGGTAGCATGGTTGGTAAAAAAAATGGACTGGATTCCAGCCTACTATATTTATTATGAGATGGGATTAATTCAAGCAATACATCCATCACTTGTTTTATTTCATATGTGAATCCTGTCCTCTCCGTACCATAGGAATCAAGCTGCAGCCTACTGACCAGGATCGAGTAGCTTGAAACGGATGTAAAGTTCCTTGCATTCCCACTTCAAGTGCACTTGGCTTGGTTGTTCAGGCTGGAGCTATTACTGCTCTTGACCTCTCCCTATCCATGCCCACCAGCTCAAGCCACTTTCTTTCTGTTGGTGAGAAGGAGAGAGGTCGGATAGAGGGTGGAAGAAGTAGCCCACCATCTTTCAGCCTCCCTCCTATTTCCCTACCACAACCAACAAAGACACTAACCAATAAGTGGTGATTTCATTGAATGATTCTCTTCATCCTCCAGTAGGTGCTTTTCTTTCAAAGTTAACCATTGAGAGAGGAAGGAGGTGTGTACCTGTGCCCCAAAAAGGAGCCAGCCAGTCTTTGGTTATTCTTAAGCCAAATAAAAAGCCTCAATAAGAAAATCTAAATAGCACCAGGTTCCACCCTAGAGTAAAGACATACACATACACACATCTTTGCCCCAGTGAAAAGCCTGAATGTTGATAGCATGTTTTTCTTAGCCTAAAAAAATACAAACTGAGGCATATATATATGTATATATATATATCCACCAAAACTCGTTCTTACGAGAGAGCAGAGACCACACAGGGGAAAACCTTGGAAGCAGTTTTTATTTCTTGTTTGGCGAATGCATTTTGGCAATTATCAGCCTTCATCAGCGCCGAAGTATCCAGGAGGCTTCCAACATCGCGATCATAAGTCTGCCGCCCTCTTATTAGGAGAGGGCCCGCTCCACCCCCTAGCGATGTCTGCTTACCTGTTGTCAGTTCACGAAATGCATGTGGACCGCAACACGCAGAATGCATAGTATTGAATCCAGGTAGGTGCTGCATGGGGAATATAACATCAGATGGACATGCAGGGATGGCAGAACAGATCACAAATTAAAACCAATTTCCTGCTTGTTGTTGAAACAAAAGCGCCTCCTCGGGCCCCCAACCGCTTCAGCCTCAGAAATCAGGGGTTATATCCGGCGGGGGCAGCAATGACAATACACGCCGGCCAGCATGAGGTTAATAACCGCAAAACCACCTTGATTTCTCCCCAAAGTCCATGGCGGGCCCAGACCTTCCAATCCCTTGAACACACGAGAAAACCGCCGCAGCAGCAAAGCCAGTGAAGTCAGGGCCAACTTGTGAAGCGGGGGTCTCTGTACCGTGTCTCTGGCTGACACGGAAACATATCCAGCAAAACTCCTTCTTACGAGAGAGCAGAGACCACACAGGGGAAAACCTTGGACGCAGTTTTTATTTCTTATTTGGCGAATGCATTTCGGAAATTATCAGCCTTCATCAGCGCCGAAGTATCCAGGAGGCTTCCAACATCGCGATCATAAGTCTGCCGCCCTCTTATTAGCAGAGGGCCCGCTCCACCCCCTAGCGATGTCTGCTCACCTGTTGTCAGTTCACGAAATGCATGTGGACCGCAACACCCAGATTGCATAGTATTAAATCCAGGTAGGTGCTGCATGGGGAATATAACACCAGATGGTCATGCAGGGATGGCAGAACTGATCACAAATGAAAACCAATTTCCTGCCTGTTGTTGAAACAAAAGCGCCTCCTTGGGTCCCCAACCGCTTCAGCCTCAGAAATCAGGGGTTATATCCGGCGGGGGCAGCAATGACAATACACGCTGCCCAGACTGAGGTTAATAACCTCAAAACCACCTTGATTTCTCCCCAAAGTCCATGGCGGGCCCAGACCTTCCAATCCCTTGGACATAGATTGATAGATAGATAGATAGATAGATAGATAGATAGATAGATAGATAGATAGATAGATAGATAGATAGATAGATAGATAGATAGATAGATAGATAGATAGATAGATAGATAGATAGATAGATAGATAGATAGATAGATAGATAGATAGATACACATCTTGTCACCAGCAAGGAGTCAGAATATTGTTTGCATTTTTTCTTGACCTCAGAGTAACACCAAACCCTCCCTGGCCCTTCTTTAGGATAAATATCAACAAACACACAAACAAACACACACATACACAGACCTGGACCCCAACAAAGAACCTGGATGCTATTTGGATTTTTTTTAAACCTCAGAATATATCTAATCTGATCCTGGCTCCTTAATGAGATGCAGACACACACACACACTTCTGTGCCCCAATTAGGTGTCTGTGTGCCAGTGAGGAGTCACAATGCTGTTAAGATATTTTTCATGGGGTCAGGCTAAATTCCAAATAGAACCTGATCCCTCACTGGGGTTTACACACACTCACACACACCTTGAATTTTCTTTCGATCTGACTCCATGTGAAACACATCTTTTTGCAGTCAGTTTTGAGGCCTTGGTGTATCTTGGTTTTCCTTTTTTCCTTTCAGCTTGAGGGTTTTAGTTTAGGGTCTGCCTGGTGTTGTTTGATCTGGGCTTGCGGAGTCAATAAAGTGACATTGTGCTCTTCACATGGTCAAAATTTTGGCCTATTCCTTTTATTTTCAAAATGTCCTCCCACAAATGTGGGATATCACATTTGTCAAGAGAAGAGTAGGAATATCATATATGAGGACTTTGGTCATCTGCCTGAGTTTCTGGAATTGGGAGAGATATATTCCTTTGTGAGGTAGACTGAAGAACATTCCCAAATTGTGAGGAAAATTTTTAAAATCTGACAAATGTCCTGTTTAATTCGTTGTCCTGGACAGTCAATCATGTGCTAGGGTGGACTGGCACCCTGCAACAGAAATATTATGATATACAGATATTGTTGCAGAAGTTTACATAAAGCCCAGGGATATTACTTACTAACGGAAAACATGGACGCTAAACCAGGATTTCGCTTGTATCTGCTTTCCAAATCTCTAAAAGGCACCACACAGCTTATTGCCCGTTATCGCTCTAACCTCAAAGAAGACCCATACATGTCTGGTACACATTGGAGACTGAGCGGAACAAATTTAAGGTCAAGCCTTGGGATATATCCCTGTGCAAAGGAGATTGGAGAAAATTACCATGTTTTAGAAAATAAATTAGTAAAAATTGGACAAACGTTATGTTCTTATGTCATACAGAGTTATAAAGTATATGTTATATACTTTTCTAATAATCCTGATATTGATGTGTGTCATCAAATGAACAGTGCTACATACACAGTAATTCTGCCACAGTGTTTCTGAGTTTATAATATGTAATTGATTGTGCAGACATATTTTTGTTCAGCCATCACACTGCAATAAGACAGTGAGGTAGGGTTTTCATCAATGCATAACCCTAGATGTACTTTAAAAGCATATTATTTGTATGGTTGCACAAAGAGACTTACATGTACTTAATCAAACTAATGACAGTTTTTGAAAAAATCGATGGCCCCAAGGTGCACCAACTGCCAAGAAGTGAAAAGGTTTATTCAAGCAATCTACCCATTCACGTTTTTTATTTGATTTGTACAACACCCTAAGTGAGATGGATATCCTCAAATGTTAGTCCAATGCACACTCTACCATAGGACTCAAGTGCAATATACTGTGAGGTTCAAGACTTAAAAGGATACGCTTGGTGGATACTGATGTTCACATGGAGAGTGACACAGTTCTGAGGGACAATAGATCAGCGTTTATGATCTACAGTGGCGAAAAATGGATGTAAGAGTTAGAGAAACACCGTCTTCGTTGGTATGATACCAGCTTTGCATGTATTGGTACTTCTTCTGACACACATATACTTGCACATGATCTCCCAGTACAACCTGGATAAAGGACATAATAGATAGGTAATACAAGGTAGAGCCAACCCCAGTCACAACCCCTAATACAGGACATACAAGGTTCTCAGTGAGAAAGTGCCTGTATTGGGCCACGAGGATCAGTAAACTCTTGGCAATCTGAAGAACCTAAGGACTGTGAAGTGTATGAACTGATGTGCTGTAGCTATGAAGTCAAGAGGATGTTACGGGAGAAGGCATCAGAAGAGCGAGTCAGGGAGGTAGGTTCAGAGCATAACTAGTTCAGTTAGAAAATGAAAGAGCAAATAAGACAAACAAAGTAACCAGAGGGGAGGAAACAGGAAGGGAGATGGGAAAACAACGAAGAAGAGGTCATGGAGCAAAAGGGTGGGCAGAACTACGAATCAGAGAGCGATACAACTAAGCAGTTGCAAGCCAATGGACCACTGTTCCTGATAGTTCTTACATTTCCCTGGAACGTCCCACATTCCATTGGCACTTCTCACCAATTCGGATCCTATTGACCTTGACCTGGAAGGCCTGCCTGATGCCTTTGTGCCCAAGCTACCACTGACCATTACTCTGAGAACGTGCCACTGCCTTGCAGAACGAATTTAAGATTTTTAAGCTTTTAGTAATTCTTTTAAAAACTGTATTTGAATTTGATGTTGACATAGTTGAAATCTTACCACGCTAGTTGTAGAGTCCGCCTGGGGAACGGCTCTGCTCTACGTGCCGCTGCCTTGCAGAACGAATTTACAATGTTAAGCTTTTAGTAATTCTTTTAAAAACTGTATTTGAATTTGATGTTGACATAGTTGAAATCTTACCGCGCTAGTTGTAGAGCAGAGGTCTTCAAACTTTTAGATGCCGAGACCCCCTGTCAACATTTTGAGGCGTAAGGACCCCCTCCTGACATAAAATTCTAAACCTGTAGGCAGGGCTACTGGAATTATGAGGCAGGTGAGGACCAAATTACGCGACAGGCTTGACTAAATTGTGTAGGAAGAAAATGTAAATGAGGTTATGTGATGCAGCGTATTTTGGGATAGCATTGGTTCATTATTTTGAAATTCTTTACACACGGTAACACTGAGGAAAGATTTCACCCAATCAGTACCCGTTTATAACCAAAATACAGCAATTATCATCAGAAAGATTTCTAGTCAACCTTTGTGAAGGGCCTTCAACTCTGGAGGAATATGTGCTGCCACATTAGAAGCTCACCTGGCCCTGGCCGGGAGAAGCAGGGGTCCCTTAAAACCCTGGCGGTTTTGTGCAGAGTTAAGCAGTTTACCCATGCAGCTTTCCTCTCACCCCCTCCCTTCCATCCATTTCTCTCCTCTCCTAACCCCGGATCCCTCTCTCACTTTGCAGGCCATTTTCTTTCACCCCTTTTTACAACTTCTGAACTCTCCCCATTCAACCTCTCACTTCACCTTTAATCACCTCTTGCCATTCTGTCTTTTAACTGCCCTCATCTCTAACAGTCTCTTGCATTTATTTCATTTCCTCTCTGGCCCTGTCACCTCCCGTGCCCCTCAGCACTTCTCATTCACCTCGTCTCTCCATTCAAATTTGTGTCTATTTGTGTCTTACATCTCTCCAGTCCCCCCATTCATCTTTCACATCTCCCCTTTGTTCTAACAGAAACCCTCACCTTTGGCTCACACTCACTTCTTGCGTGTCCACACTTCTCTTCGGCAATTCACATTTCTCCTCATCCCTGACCTCTTTAATCAAATTCTCTCACTCCCTTGCTGTCCTCTGTCATCCTCTCATCTCTCCTCACCAAGCATACGGGTCCCACCCGTATGCTCCTCTCGGCATGTGCCACTCTGCTTATTGTTCCCTAATTCCAGAAGACATGAGTTGTCTGTCTCGCTGTTTTGATGCAGGCCGCGCAGTTATGGAACGTGCACCCTCCTTTGCTTTGCTCCACCAAGAATCTATTATCCTTTAGGAAGATATAAAAACCTTTCTCTATGCTCTGTAGGTTACCCCATTTGGCTGTTTCTCCTTCCCCTTCTGTGTGTTTCTCATTTGCCTTCAAGCAGCAGATGGCTATTACCCCCAGGACACCTTTTGGTAACAATAGCGCATTACAAATGTAAATAATAATAATTGGCAGAAATAGGGGAGTCACTAGACCAGAACTTCGGAGGGGGGTGCTAACACTACCAGCCAGGGCTGGTCCTAACACTGGTCGCACACCGTGCAACAGTGTTTTTTGATGCCCCACCCCCGTTTCCTCCTTCTCCATGAATTCCTTCACTGCCAATCACCAACAATGCACCTCATTTCTCTATAGCACCTTTCTGACAAACATTTCATTTTTTTATAGCGCTACTCATAGTTTACTCACACTCATTTATGTGATCTGCATGGTACACGTTGAATGTAGCAGGCACATTAACCCTCTGCACTGTGTGGGTGACAAGAGTGCCCATGTGAGTGCACGGTGAGCTATGCAACAGTGTGGGAGTAGGGCAAGAGGAGTGACTGCAGGGTGAGTGAGGTGGCGTATGAATTTACGTGCGGATGGAAGTTCAGAATGGGATGAATGAATGTATGATTACTGATGGGCTTGTTTGAGTGAGTTGCATATTGAGCAGTGAGGGGGACAGGTGAGTGAAGTGTCACATGAGTGCAGGATGAGTAGTGTACTCGTGTGACTGCAGGGTAAGGTATAGGGTGAACAGCGCAAATGCATTGTGAGTGCAGAGTGATCACTGTGAGTGCAGGGTGAGCGGGTGAATGCTGTGAGTGCATTTTGATTAGTGTGAGAGCTTTGTGATTGCTGTGAGTGCAGGGTGAGCGTGAAAGTGAAGGGCGAGAATGAGGAATGAGTTGTCTGAATGCAGGGTGCATTCCCAGACCCATGAAGTAACTCAGCATGTTATTGACGGCGGTGTAGAGTTTAAGATCTAAGTTAAACTATTGCGGCATTAATCGAGGGTGAAGAAAATAAATAATGTGCTGGTCCTGCAACAAACTTACAGTCCTATGGTTAGGGTTGCCAGCAGATTATTTTGATGGCCAAGTCGGTACAAAAATAAGCAGTCACCTAAAGCTGTATTTTCACCACTTATCTGTGCATACTTCGAACAGAAAATATAAATAGAAAGCACTTTTAATTGTGTTCTAGGGCTGCCTCAATGATACTGATAATTAAAGGGAACAAAGACAGAAAAGTCACATAACGAACGCCTACATACTTATTTATTTATAAGTCTATCTAGTGTCAAGAGGAGATCTTTGCAGGCTCTTTAAACAAAACACGGCTGGCATTTTTATTTTGGCAACCCTACTTTATATTCCTTTTCATTAAATGCATTCTCACACTACAGCAGTAAATGTAAAATACAAATGTATGGAATAGGCCGAGTGGGGACCCAGGGGGTACTGGAACCCGGAAAAAAACTAAGCCTCTGTAACCAGTTTACAAAGGCATGTAAATATGCAAATGGTCTTTAAAGACCTGTGAAAAACTCGGTGCGCCGGAGATAAGACTCCATACACTGCCCAGCGGAGCTCCCAGCAGCTCGAGTTGCACTGCAGCACCCGGGCTGAGACACAGGACGGGGTAAGAGGGGGCTGAAGCCCTTGGGCTTGGGCAGAAGTGTGACTGGGAAGGCGCGACCCCCTTTGCATCGGTCCACGACCCCCCTGGGGGTCGCGCCCCACAGTTTGAAGATCCCTGTTGTAGAGTCTGCCTGTGGATCGGCTCTGCTCTCCAGTTACTTCCTGGTGTTACGCCCACCTCAGGTACTTATCATGCAACTTTCACTATTTTATTTGAAGCCCCTAATGAACATCCTCTGATCACCTTTCTTTCCACTTCTATTGCCGTCACACTTCTTCTTTCAATCCTGACTGAGCTTTTCCCACCATCTATACACATAGTCATTGGTGCCCTTACCTTCACGAGTTCAGTTATTTGAGGACTGCTGCTCCAGAGCTTCCTCCTTACATGTTTGTCATCCTCTAATGTCTCCTGTCTATGCTTCCTTCCTTTCGCACTAGCGCTGACCCTTCACCATGAGGCTCTATCCATAGCTTTCCAGTCTTTATCAAAACTAACCCTAGACTCACCTCTCACTCACTGTAGTTCTTCTTCTTATCTATTGTTTCTGGAGGAGCGGTCTTCCAACTCCTCAATCAGGCCTGGCCCCTCTGCCATGAAGTCAGAATGCTGTACCACAGTCTTCATTCTGCTTTGAGGCCTTGGTAGCTTCCCATATGTCCTGCTGTTTATCATATACCATAACTATTCCTTCAACAGTCCACTCGTTGGACCTTGTGATTAATTGACACTCTTTTCCAGTGTCGCCACAATGTCTTTTAGCCATGGTGTACAGCAGGGTGACTGCCGTGCAGCATGGCTGAAAGTTAGAGATAAAAGTGCTATGACGTGGGCAAAGCAACAATGCAGGAGAGGTAGTGGGGGGACGGGCAAAGCAACAGTGAATTAGGGGATCAGAGGATGGAGCAAAGCAGCATTGTGCAAGGGGGACAGAGATGAGACAAAGCAACAATGCGGGAGGGTGGGGCAAAGCAACAACCGGGGTGGGGGATGAGGGGAATCAGCAATGTAGCAAAACAACAATGCTAAAGGGACGGGGGAAAACAATGATAGGGCAAGCAGCAACACAGGGAGGGGGCAAGAACATCAGGACAAAGCAATGATAGGGCAAGCAATAACTCAGCAAAGAAGGGGCAAGCAACAACACAACGACAATGATGCAAGAGCCAACAACGAATACAGTATGCAAACACAAGCACTGCTGCAAATAAATATGGTAGTGTTGGAAAAACGATGAAATATGGGTCACAGCAATGTTTTGCAAGGTAAGGAGAGGTTAGAAGATACCATTCTTAAAGTCACCTAAAATACAACATGATGTAGCCACTGTTTAAAGTTTCTCAAGGCTTCTAGTACATTCACACAAGAGCACATGCCAGCTCAAAGAAAGACTGTCTATAATGACTCTTTTGCTATCCATACAGGACAGCATCCTTTTCCTTCAAACATCATTTTTCATTTCCTTGTTCTCTGTCCGTTTCTTCAAGGATTCAGTTTGTTTCAGAGCATTGTTTCCAGTGGGTGGTGCGTTCCTGTAATTTGTGGAGGAAGGTGGTGTGATACAAAGTGCTGTGGATCCGCATAGTATTTATACATTATAATTTAGACTAACTATATGTTGATTTGTGTCTTAATGTGCAGCTGCATACATTTACTGAAGGGCACTGTGTATAGTCAAGTATAGTTTCAGTTTCACAGTGGAATACATATAACAAAATGCGATTCCTCAAGTTAACTTGATTGAAAGTAGGCCTCAAATGCTTTCTAAATGCTTTCAATGTTATAGGAAATGTCCCTTGCAATGTTTTTGCACATTTCTTTCTCAATTCCAGGCACAAGAAAACGTGTGGTAGTAAGAAGAGTAGTGTATTGTTTGTCTTCAGTGAAAGTAGAAGTAGATCAAGTTTAATTAGAAGTTAGACGTGATGTACATCATGCATGGAGATGAGAAGAATCCTCCCATACCAGGCTGTTCGGACCAATGATACATCCGAGGTCGTTCATCCCTGTGCTTCTTTGTTCCATGTTGAGAAAGAGGGGAGTTTACCTGCTCAAAGAAGTCCCTGCATTTTATTGGTCCTCACAGTTGGGGAGTTCATTGCAAGGAGGTTGGGGTAAAACGAAATGAAGTGTTAGAGTAGTTTTAGGAGACTCTTTCCTGACTTTGATAGAGATGGACCTCTCTTATCTGAGATTTTATAGTTCTAACAAATATATTTTTTTCCTTGCTTTGAACCTTCATTTGTTTCAACTTTAGAACTTTACTGACTGACACCTGCTGCGTTCTCCCCATGTCTTGTTAGACTCTTTAGCTTAGCATTAAGGAAGTTCATCTCTGGAAGTGCACTTAGACCAGCTCAAATGATTCAAGCTTGCATTTACCGATATATTCTTTTGGAATAATTAACTTTTTGGAATTTTGGAGAATATCTGACTAATGGTTAACTGATTGAATTGAATATTGTAATTGGACTAATTTGGGAATTTTCTGGTTTGAAATCATCATTCTCTATCATTTTTGTGGAACTAAATGAGTTTCACTGTAACGTGAATACAAAAAATATTGTGATTCAAAAATATTGTGAAACAGGAATATCATGATCAAGAATATCGACTTTCCTGCTAGGTAATGTCGTTTTTAATAATATTGTTGTTGTTAATATCATTTTCAATAATATTGTTGTAAAAAAGTTTTTAAAAAATCAATTATCTTTATGTGTGTTAGATCAAACAATAATTGTATGTTTTATTATTGTTTGTCTTAATAATATTTTGAAATATAGTTTGTAATTTCTGGTGATTTATAAGTTATTAATTCAATTGCTAATAGTAATTTATATTGCCGTAGTGGGCTGATAGCTTTGTAGAGGTGTATGGTGGGTAGTTAATTGTTTATAATCAATTAGTAACTGATTTTTAATTCATCATTCATTGCTTAGTTGATTAATAAATATGTAAATTCTGTAATAACTTATTTTTTTCATGTATATATTAGGTGGGGGATACTGGGTTTGTATGGGTATATGGTGGAAAGGTAATTAATAATAATGAGTGACCAATAATTAACAATTTATTATTAACTATTTAATTGATTAATAAATATGTAATTTGTGTAAAAAAATATTTTTTAAGGTATATATTTGGTGCGGGCTGTTGAGTTTGCAGGGGTAAATGGTGGAAAGTTAATTAGGCATTAACTCATTAATTTATTATAAATTATCTGATGCCCCCAGGAGCCGTGAGACTCGATTGCTGAGCCAGGCCACAGAGAGGCGAAGCGATTCTGTTCTGCACTGCGTGAGTGCAGTTCCAATGCCCCCAAACGGCTAATTACTGGTGAAATGCTTGTGTTCTCCCCGTCAGGTGGCATCGCACCGCATTGTTGACTACCTGACTTTAACATGGCGGCCGCCGCTGACCTAAAAGCGATGTAATGCAACACAAGGCAGACAATTTAAAGCAACCATCGTCTTCCTTTGTACACAAGTACACAAGTGTTGCTTGCTTCCTTCTTCATTCCTTTTTCTACCGACTTCCCCTTTATAAACGAATAGCTTGCTTTCTTCTTTTATCTACATACTGCCCTGGCCATCTTGAGTAGAAAGGACTGCTCCCCCTTAATGCTCAACTCAATCTCCAAAATGGCAGCAACCTGGAAAGGGCAACAGAAAGAGGACTGGGCATAGAAATAGAAAAGGACCTTCAGCTATGAGATGAGCCTAAAACACTAAGACAGCGGCCATCTTGGAATGACTGAGTATAACTCTAATAATTACAAATAGGGTTTGTGAAATGACATAGAAGAATAATAATACGTTCTCCACACGCCCTAACCTATTCCAGAGAAGGATAATTCCCAAACGATCACAATTTAAGGCACAACCCAGGGGGCGAGAGGATACATCAAACTGGGACACAAAGAAACTTAGGAGAGGAAAGACATCTACCTAAAGGAACGACAATAGACCTGCAAACAACGAGAGACAGGTAATAACATCAAAGTGAGGCCACCACTGCAGGAACACCCCGGAGAAGTATTTAACATTACTCAGTAAATATGGCCAGAACCAATTTTAAATCAGCAGGCATAAACTCCTACGTCATAAAGTACCCAAATAACCTATCTAAGAATGCAGCCATAACATTCACAGACATCCTAATTAGAAAACATCCAGACATGCTGATCTCTGACCCCTACTTCAATCTAAGCAAAGGCATAATTGTTAAGGACTTGATATTTTTCACCAGAAAAATGGCTGAATGGCGCAAGGTCACTATGAAGATGTTCAACATAAAAAATATAAGCAACATCCCACATGGTACAAAACTTATGATAGTCCCATCACCAAGATTAAGAGCGGAGCTATGCATAACTATCTACAAGAACGGCATTGTACTTATACAAGCAGCTAATGACGAGCTAGAAAAGTTTGACAACCTATTTTCAACGTTAAAAGAGTGTGTAGATAACTCAACGTTATCTAATCAACACCAGACCACACAAACAGCCACCCAATTCACCACCGACACTACCACCACAGAGTTCACAACACTTAGAGACCCTCTAGAACCACAACCAACAATGATACCAGGAGACACAACGTTAACAGGAGACAAATTGGACAGAAGTGATACCAAGACAGGAGAAAATTCTATACCATATGCCAATTCCGCCCCAACGCCATTACAGCGGGAAGAATCAGCGCCTTTACCTCAGGATGTGACTTCTCTAACACGTAGGCCAGTCAACCGGAACCTCCAGCCAGAAATAAAGGATTTGGAAGTTAACACCCCTCTCATACCCCACTCAACAACATTACAAATTACATCTATGTCCTCAAGAAACTCATATCCTTCTAGCGTAGGATCAAGATCTCAGGACATAGGGAGCACATCCCACTCCACAAATAAAGGAGGCACAAACATTCGAACTAATGACAAGAATAGGAACACTGAAGACATCGATGTTCTAAAGCACCAGGACACAAACAAAACCTGAAATAGGCAGATGCATACTCCTAATACCTCACCTCAGACTCAGAGAGAAATCGAAGCTCTTCAAACACAAGTGGGCAATATGTCACAGGACATTTTAAACGCACTACAAACTATGGAAAAAATACTAGAAATCACGATAAGCACCCACTCCAAAGTCGAACACATCCAAAATTGTATGCATGATATTCAAGAAAAGAGTAGAAAGACAGCCATGACATGATCAAATAGGCATTATTGACCAGACAGAAATCTTAAATGCTTATCAGACGATGAAACCTTAACCATACTACGGTCGTATGAGCTTAAAGTTAGCAGCATAGGTGAGGAAATTAAATCAGTCCCGATCGATGCAAATCAAACATCCTGGCCTAAGAACAGGAAACCCAACTTTAACAACCTACAACAAGTTCAGCTAACCGCCAATACTCAAGAGATGATCTCTGGTAGCTCAGGGAAACCGCTACTACACCTACTGCTCAACTGTCGATCCGCAGCAAAACATGCCTCAGACATCGCTGCCCTCATCGTTAGCCAGGAAATAGATATAACAATCCTAACAGAAACATGGCTCACGGAATCCTCTTCCCCATTCATGGATCTACTGGTGCCCCCCGTTATAACATTGTGAGTTTAGACAGAATAAAAAAGACAGGTGGCGATATAGCCTGCATACACCGATCGGATATAGAGGTCAACCAAATACAATGCGACCCTCTCGAATCTGTCAATACCTAGGTCTCAATATAAGAACTGCAGACAATCAAAAGTGTAACCTGCATGCGCTTTACCACCCACCAGGCAATAATGCTACTTTCATAGATCAGTTACTGGAGATCATCATGGCTAACTCTAACAGTCACACCAATAACATATTCCTAGGAGACTTCAATTTACACTGGGACGACAATAATGACAAACAGGTCAACGCACTAAAAGACTTTTTAGCAGATCTAAACCTTATTCAAGCCTGCACACAGCCAACTCACTCGAAAGGGGCAACCTTAGATTGGGTAATTTCGAGGAGTAAAGCTATTACAGTCCACTCAATTGTTCCTTGCGATTGGTCGGATCACCATGCCATAACCTTCCTGATACCCACCATAAAAAAGAGCAAGACCGCGCAGCCTGTCAAACTTAAAAAGTGGACTTGGGATACCAAAGACCCTAATATTGAGCTACTAGTAGCAAGATGTGAGAAGGATCTAAATCCGCCTAACAAGTTGCTGAACGTTAACGAACTCACTGAGCACTACACACAAGTCAATGACAAATATAGTCATTGCCACCATGCCACAAAAACTGAAAAGAATATCAGAGAAAGATAAAAATCTATGGTTTAATGAAACACTGAATGAAGATAGGCGGAAACTGAGACTTGCAGAAAGATAATGGAGACAGCACCCATCATACCCCCAGCTTAAAACTCTCAGAAAAATCAGAAGCGAGTACAACAAAAGGGTACTCAACTCCAAAAAGGAATATTTTAGATCGGAACTGGACAATGCCAAAAACAGACCGCGGAAACTATTCAAGATGTTAAAGCATCAATCAAATAACTTGGCCAAATCTGCACAAGAAACAACTAAAACTCAACTGAGCTGCGAAGAATTCTCAACATTCTTTACTGACAAGGCCAACTCGCTAGAAAGAGAGCTCAGGATGGCAGCCGACAACCTTACAAGCCAACTACCACCACAGAGCAAAGATACCACGACAAACGATCATGATAGATTGAAAAGCAATGCACAATGGGCAACCTTCAAGTTATATTACCAGAATACCATTGACAAAACTCTCTCGGATATCAAACCTAATAATCACTACAATGACCCCCTCCCCTCTAAATGCCTAAAAAGAATCAATCATATCGTCTTCCCAATATGGACAGAAATATTAAATGCCTCACTATCTCAAGGGATCCTACCAGAGTGCCTAAAAACAGGTCAAGTCCTCCCCATCATCAAAAAACCTACAGCGGACCCGGCAGAGCCAAATAACTTTCGCCCAGTTACCAATATTCCATTACTCACTACACTAATTGAGAAATGTGTACAAAATCAACTGAGCAATCACATAGTCAATTTCAAGCTGCTGGACGAATGCCAATCTGGATTCAGACCAGGCCACAGTACGGAAATAGCAATCTTACATATAGTGGATGATGCGCTAAAGGCCCTAGATCACAATCAAACATGTCTACTTGTACTTCTGGACTGTCGTCTGTTTTTGACATGGTAAATCACGAAAAATTGCTAGCCAGGCTTCAAGACAGGATGGGACTATTGGGAGTTGTTCTGAAATGGTTTGAATCCTTTCTCCAGAACAGAACACAAAGATTCCTGGTCAACCAGACGCTATCACCATCATGCCCAAATTCGATTGGAGTCCCTCAAGAATCAACACTATCACCGTCACTATTCAACCTTTACGTCGAACCCCTTACAGAAATTCTCCGAGAAGCAAATATATCTTATCACATGTACGCGGATGACACTCAGATCTACATCAAGATCGCGTCACTGGAAGACATCAAGATAATGAATGAGGCCTTACAGGTTAACTAGCAATCACCTGAAACTAAATGCACAAAAAACGGAATTCCTATTAATATCACCACCTAAGAACCCCACAGAAGTGAAGGAATGGACCAAGCTGATCACAGTGCTAGACTGCACCCCTACTGTAGTTGAATCTACAAAATCACTGGGAATCACACTAGATAAGAACCTAGACATGAAAGCCCACATCAAATCAATGGCAAAAAGTGCCCGGTTTCACCTGAACTATATTAGAAAAGTGAAACCACTCATTTCTACGGCAGACCTCAAAATAGCAGTCCGGTCCTTAGTTATTTCAAGGATCGAATATGGATTTACTACTCTAGCAGGTCTATCAAAAATGTCCACAGCACCACTACAAGCATGTCTAAATGCGGCCCCAAGACTTATTACTGGATCTACAAAATACGACCATATCTCCCCTCACCTGAAAGCATTAAGCTGGTTACCTTACGAAGCCAGAATTCAACTTAAATTGGCATGTACGACCCACAAAGCACTCCACTACAAAACACCAAGGTACCTAGCTAAGAAAATTGAGGTATCAGGGGGAAGCAGACCAGCTAGGAGTGCCAGAGAGCTGTTGCTGAAACCACGTAAAAACGTATGACAAAGCTTTCTCTGGAGCAGCTCCCAGAATTTGAAACTCACTCCCTCCAAACATTAGAAAAATTTCAAACACAGCAAAATTCAAGAACGAAGCAAAGCTCTTCCTAATGAGCAAGTTCCTTCCTTAGGCTAGACTGTTCATCATCAGCATCGTGATTAATACCCAAAGTCGATCGTGAATTGTTTCTGATGTAGAACTCACGGAAAGCACATCAGAACCACTTGTATAGAAATACTGTTACACCTTGTTTCCTTAATTAGTTCCTAGAAAAAAAATTGTTTTTTGATGAATCTGCTAAGAGAATCATGTACCGGATTATTATATATATTAATACTGCTATACTCGCTATATTCCAAATGTACCTCATCTAAATGTGAAGCACTCTGATACCCAAGGGTCACGTTCGCGCAATATAAAACTCTATAAATAAATATTAGTTTTGGGCTGTTGAGTTTGAAGGGGTATAGGGCAGGAAGTTAATTAAGTAATAATTACTTAGTAATTAATTATTAATTATTTAATTAATTATTCATTATGTAAACTTTATAAGAATTGTATTTTGTAAGATATATCTTACGCTAAGATTCTCTCAGAGAAGCAGCACCTGCCTGGCTTTAGCAAGCAAGCTGGGCTGGACATGTACAGCGCACGGCAACAAACTTTCAAAATTATTATTTTACTGCTACTGTGAACAGAAGACCTGGTGGAGACGTGTGCCAGTATGTCTCCCTGCAACCACAAGCAGACAGCAAAAATACAGCAGTAAGGAGGATTTCAGGGTTTTTATGATACATCAACTGTTGTCAACTATAAAAAAAACATTCAAGTGAAGCTTTATTTTGTTTTTATCTATTTTTGTATTATTGCTGGGCTTTACTTCCGGTATAAGTTGAGGTAGCTCTGTGATGAGGCCCTGTAGTGTAATGCTCCTTTCAAGTGAAGATCTGCAGTGTGGGGCCCCTTCTGAGTGAGGCTTTTTAAAGTGAAGACTTGGGAATACTGAAAACCTAACTGATTCTGGCAGTATGTTGGTGCTTTTCCTTCTGTCATACTGTCTCTACTTGTAAATGTCTTTTCGTATCGCCTCTTAAAAGACTCAGGTAGCACAATGCAAATCCATCTGAAGGGCAATTAAAAATTAAAAATTAAAATAAACTTCAGTGCAGTCTAATAACGACTGGAGATCATTCAAGAAGTTGATATCTGCCAATCAGCAACTCTTACACAGATGTTTACAGCCTATGAGAGGCCTCGAGTACGCGTCCACCCGAGCCTTACTCCAGTGCTTTGAAACCCAATGGCTGTGGTATATTGCTGCTTGTGTTTCAGTGAGGTCAGGGAAGTAGCCGCAGTGATTAGAAAGTCAGATGCTAAGAGTGGAAGAGACAAGCTGGGAAGGAACTGTAGATGTGTGGTGCATGGCTAGTACAACTTCATTGAGCGATGCACAAAGTGGTACATCTGAGTTGGATTGTGATGTTTCCCTTCGAGATGACAGTGAGGGTGAAGACCCTAATGAACGCACCTTGACAGTTGTAGCTCTTGTGGTTTTAATCCCATTAAGGGCATTGTACGGAAGTCGAACCTTAAGTGAGATTTACAAAGCCATGCAATGCCACTTTGCGTGGCCCTGAGTGGTTCCATAAATCAGGAGTAAAGCAAAGCAGCGCAAAATGGTGGGATGGTAAAGGCAATGCCTGCATAGAGAGGGGGACGAAGCAGGAAAGCTTATGACCTGGACATTAAAGTGTGAACAGGAGGCCACACCATTACTTCATATCTGGGCCCCAGGGGGGAGGTTGGTGACGGGCCGCTGGGATATCTTGCATACCGTCAGGGCATATTTTCAGGAAGTCTACCAAGCCAGAGAGATAGGCCAGGGGGACGCTGTTGGGGTGTTTCTTACAGGGGTGGAGTTGCTATGCCTGTCATCAGACAGCGCTAATGATTTGGATGCATAGTTTACCCTGGATGAATTGAACTTAGCGCTGCAGGAGCTCAATACATCGAAGGCCCTGGAAAGATATGGTTTCCCTGTGGAATCTTTTTAAACATACTGCTCACAGAAATATTTTTGGAGGTATTTCAAGAGGCAAGGAGGGAGAAATTTCTACCCCTCACTATGCAGGAGGGCATTATCTGTCTTATATTAAAACCAGGTGGTGACTTGGAAGATCCCTTCTCTTAGCGGGAAGGGTTTTGGGGATGCATTCAGAGATTGGATGAGTTACACGAATCCTAGTGTCAGCAAATGTGTGTGGGGTGTGTTGTCGGATAGCTTGGTAGTGGAGAGGGACACTCAACAGGGCTGTCCCCTCTCGCCCTGGCACTGAAGCCTTTGGCAATCCTCTTACCAAAGCAGATGGCACCTTGGGGCATATGAGTGGGAGAGTCTGTTCATATAATTTCTTTGTATGTGGGTGATGTTAATGTTTGCGCCCCCAGGGAGGTGGTTTTACTGCGGATAAGGCATATGGCTGCATTTGGCAAAGTATCCATTTGCGGGATGATGTCTGGAAGATACTGTTATTCCCATTGGGGGGACTTGTGGCAGTTCCTCAGGACCAGCTCCCAGAGCTTGGAATCCGGTGGGAGAAGGAGGGCTTCCGCTACCTCTATATTACGGTTACTCACATGAAGGCCACTCATCAACACCTAAATGTGGATAGGATTCTGGAGGGCCTTCCCAAGTCAGTAGAAGTTTGGAATACACTATCCCTGTCGGTCATGGACTGGGCGCCCATCGCTAAGATGGTTTTTCGCACACAATGCCTGTATACTGTTCAGAATTTATTGTATGGGCTTGGTCCAGGGATATTTCAGAAGTTGAACAGACTTGTTTTAAGTTGTAGTGCTCACTCTGTATGTTAAACCGAGGGGGGAAATGTAGATGGAGAATGAAGCGCATGTAACTGGTGACTTATATTATTTGATTAATTTGTGGAGTTGCAAAACTGGAAAGATAAAGGTATAAAAAAACAAAAATTAAGTGAGGGTGCAGGAGTTGTTGCGAGGGCACCAGCACAGACATATTTATCATACTTTGTCTTCCGTGTTAGTGTGGGCAATAGTCACAGCAGAAGTAGGACACCTGGACATGAAGCTTAGCCTGTTGGAGCCTCAAACACCAAGATAGGTTTTTCTCAGAGAGCCATATTAATGCTATACAAAATCATAAAATGAAAAGAAATGGCAAATCATAACAATCCCAACAATAAAGGCCATGAGTGATTTGAATGGGATGATCAATTAGTGGACATATTGAGGATTTAGCCCCTAGCTGGTGAATCAGTACCAGTTGGTTAGAAGACCTGATGGGACCACAGGTTTACTCAATTCTTGAATCAGTTCATTGCAGATTTCCTGTTTGGTTGAGCCAAGTCCTCAGCTTCGGAGGCAGCGCAAACACGCTGCTCAGTCTTAGGTTTCTATTTCTATGTATCGTCTCTAGGAGCTTGGTGGTACATAAGCTCACTTGCATATTCAATCAGTGACCTCTCTGAATATGTTACCGAGGGACGGGTGCAGGTGGCCAAAAAAGTACGTGTCATAGGCCCATCCAATTTTTTGCCCTGTCCTGAAAAAAAAACTGGCTTTCTAAAAAGTATTTCACAGTGACAATTTATCAGGTAGGCTAGTTATTTTTCTACTAAACTAAAAATTGCAGATTTATTGAAGTTAGCCAGCTTCTTTAAGAGAACCAGGAGATAAAAGACAGCTGCCTGGGTGCTAAGAGAATTACCAGTACTTATCTGAAAGTTATATGGTGCCTTGCATGCCTTACTGCAGCTTCTAGAGTTACCAACAACCCTTCACTACATTCATACCTGGATGAAAGGAAGTGTTAGTGGAAGTAATAAGGCAGTACTTAATAGTCTTTTGATTATGTGTTCTTATGTAGTTTTCGTGATGTCATTTCATTCTGTAGCCACCCTGTACTGGGTCTAATGTCACACCATGTGATTTTGTGTAATGTCATGGACATCATCTGGCTTGATTCCATTTCCTGTGATGCTGAGGAATTAATCTCAGCCACTGGTAACTATGTGGTGCTGTACCCCAGTCCATGTTTTTTGCCCACCATGCCACCTCAGACAGGCACCAGACCTACTCAAATCACCCTTAGGCCTGTTCCATTATTAACAGTCCAGCCTGAAAGGTTAGCACAGGTCCTTCCTAACTAAGAGCAAGTCAAGAGAGGTTTCAGCCTATTTGGGCTTTGTCAGTAGGGTGCAACTTGGTACCAGTTGCACAGAGAGCACGGGACCCAGGTGTGGGTATATCCATCAGACTTAGGGTGTCACTGTTTATAGTCCTAAGTGTGACACCCTAACAACCACAAAAAGTGATGGGTTGAAGGCTTGAATGCATTTCAATCACTTAGGGACACATCACAGTGCAGCCTCTTTTTTGCAGACCATGTCAAATTAGTATGTGTTCCAACCACAATTACTTTGAATTATAGGACTAGTGTTGTTTTTACCATTATGAACATGAGATTAAAAATCTTACCTTGCACAGCATTATTATCAAAAATCAACGATTGGTTAACGTTGTCAATTATTGCATGGGGCTTCTTGGCATTGGTGCACACCTATACCTTCACTAAGTTTCTGGGTAGGTGCTGCCCAATCTGTACACATTATGTAAGGCAGACTTTCACTGCTGCTGTCAGTACTGTTCCTATTTCGTATGCAAGAGACTTGGCTTTTTGTTTCCCCAGTTTTCATGTTTTGCACAAATGCTGATGTACATGTTTCAAGAGAGGCCTATATTGTTTCATCCCATGATTTGTGGGAGGCTGGCCTACACAGCTGTGTTCTGTGCTGTAACGTTTGTGTAAGGGCAGCCTTCAGAGCTGTCTTCTGTGCTGTACCTGTTTTGCTTCGAGAACAGCCTACAGAACTGTTTTCTATGATGTACCTGTTTTGTTTGAGGGCAGCCTCCAAAGCTATGTTCTGTGTTGTGACGGTTTTGTGTAAGGGCAGTCTCCAGAGCTGGCTTCTGTGCTGTATCTGGCTTGTTTTAGGGATGCTTGCTGTAACTCTTTGATGTCAGAGGTTTGGATTGCTCCTTCACATGCTAAATTTATTTAGAATGAAGTAGTTTTTCACAGCTACTGCCCAAGATGTGTCTTTTCTGGGTGTGCACATCATGTGGTGCCTGTTTTGTGTCGAGGAAGCATGCCCCACATGCTGTGTAAATATTGTGCAAAGAGAAATTAAATACTTCTTCTGGACCTGTGCTTGTGTGTTATTTTATTTATTTAATAGCTTTGTAACGTGCTACATGAGAAGCCATGTGGCTAAGGGGTCATCAAAGGCACAATTTTCAGTCCTGGGCTTTAATGTGGAACCCCAATGTACCCAGTGTGTTGTAGTCTTAGTTGCTTCCAGTGAGTTAACTAGATAAACACAGCTGATGCCATTGATTTGTATGTTTAAAGCCAAGGATTAGAAACAGTGTCCATGATGATATGGGGTGAGGTGGTCATTCAACTTGCAGCTACAACAAAGCTCTGAAGGAAGCTCAGCAGCTTGAGGTATCTTAGGGTGGAACAGAATAAGTTCAACTTAGTGTGCGGCGAAGGGACCCTATTCAGTATTCCATTAAAACTCTGTTGTCTGAGATCAACAGGATGCCTGTCTGAAGAGATCAGTCTTTATGCACTTCCTGAACAGGAGGGGGTTAGACTCTGAATTCAGGGTGGGGGACCAGGGTAACACAGTGCTTGAAGCGCTGGATTTCCAGGAATCTGCCTTAATGTATTTATCATTTAATTGTTTTTGTTGGATTCGGTGCAGGTCCATTGATTGAGGCTCATGGTTGGAATGTAATGTGTGGCGAGCATCTGAAGTTAACTGGATTCTTTGTTCTACTCAGCCTTGTGGGTGAGGCACATGATTTTAAATGTAATCCTAATTTACACTCTGAGCCAATGAAGGGCTCTCAGGGCCAGTTTCACAAGGTAATTTTATCAGACGCTGTATCAGAGTTTCGATCCATTGGTTTGCAGACTTTGCAACCCATCACTAAGCTATTTCGGGAGCTTAGTGTAGAATTTGCTCTTCCGCTTGTGCTGTTCTTTTGTATCTGCCTGAAGTTAGCAATGCTGTCACCTATGCAGTACCTCTTATAGGCATGAGTGAAGCTCACACTGTAGCTGCTGGTGCTCTTTCTGTTCCCTACAGTAGAAACCTGCTCTGTTTATGCCTTTGCTGTTGCATCATTTTGCAAGTGCTGAAGTGATCTCTATGGCTTCCCCACAACTTTGATCTATGGAGTACTCAGATACTAGATAATCAATGGAAGAGATTGAAAAAAAGGACTTAGGCAGATGGTCCCAGGATCACTTAAAATGGGCAGGAACACATTGTTTTCAATTATAGAGACGCCACTGGCTTCATCATCAAAAGCACATTTTTGATTTAGCCACACGCATGGAAATGGGGGCTGCCCTGAAATAAGGTTGCAAGATAGCCGTATCTTGTTTGAAGAGTTTATTTGAGATCCAAACTCCACCCAACACACGGAGCGTCTTCCCAGTTAGATGAACGAACAGCAACTGACAATCGCCATTCGAACCTCTATCTAGTGGACACTCTATGTGTGAGCCACATTTCAAATGAACACATAATGCATTTCTAAAGCTTCGCGAGCTACCCACGCGATGCATAACATTCCTACCAATATTACCTCACCTTCCCCCTTACAGAAAAATAAAAAGATAAAATACAATACATGTTAAACCACTAACATAAATCAATAAATTTGCATAGCAATTCTTAAAATCTAATGAAATCTTCACATCTTTTTGCTGTTTTAATGATACGACCCCAAGATGAACTTGCAATCAAACTACCGTTCGTGTTAACGACAGGATGGACAGGGACACTAGGAACAGAGTGAACAGAAGAAGTAACTAGAGACGAAGTAGAATTAACAGGTTTCTTTACTGAGTCTAACCAATGTCCCCAATAAAGATCATCCTCAACATTTCTCTGTCTATGAAGCATAATTTCAACCTGGTGAGGAGACACTTTAACAAGATGCCTCTTGTACCACTAGCCCTTCTTCCCAACAAAAGCAGCTCCTTTACTGTTCAAATAAACTTTATTTCAGCAGTAAGCCCTAAAAGCACAAACAGAAGGAATACATAAAACGCCAAGCTTCAATTACACACCAATATAGAAAAGATTATGTATACCATTCTGGCAATACTGCAGAGAGTGCAAGGTTTTTAAAATTCATTCAAAAACTGGAGGCAAGGACATCACAATAAAGAAGGACAAGAATTCTACTCAAAGACAGGGCAAATATACACATGTTAAAATTATATAAGACCGTTGGAATAAATAAAGTTAAAAATTCAATAAAAACAATTTAAAAGCTAAAAATAGGTAGGTGGCGTTTACCGAATCACTCATGGGAAAGAATACAGTTGTAAAATAGCAGCAAACACATTTAATAGGCACTGATTACGGAGCTCTGGATCTCGATGATGGCTCTACGTATGTGCCATCTCGCAAGCAAGAATCTAGAAGTTACGAAGACAAATAATGGGTGGGTCTCATGTTTTAAAAGCCTGTAGGCCTCAGTATAATCTCGAATTCCCAGGTTTTTACACAACTGGAGCATCCATTTGGACCTTGGCCTTCTATAAGCCCGACAGAAGAGGAGGACATGAAGATCTAACTCTTCGGTCGACCTACACCCTGGGCAGTCCAACTTGGTGCTTCCCTTCCACTTGTTTGTAAATGCTCTAAGGGGAAGCACCCCATGTCTAAATTGCAGAAACAATTTCTTACCAAGGAATGGTTGGATGTTATCGAGCTCTAGCTCCAACTTGTATTGCAGTTTAACGTCCAGGAACCTGTATGTCAGGGAGCAGATATTGGTACTCTGAAGGAGTTGAGATAGATTGTATTCTTTGATAATAAGCTGCAGGGGTTTTTTTTAAGTAAAGGAGCAGCACTCCTCGGGCTAAGACCACAGGGTTGCCAGCCCCAATGTATGACATCTGGTAAGAATATGGGATAACCAAGGTAAATTCCCTGCTCCTAGAACAGATAATACATCCTTCAGTTCCTCCCTATAATTTAATAGCTCGGGCGTGTTCCATAAGCGGTGCCAAAATAAAAGCGTGCGGAAGGCAATTATTTCACTTATCGGGCCAATCCCCAGATCCATCCTCAAAGGTATTAAGGGAGTACTCTTCGGTAGACTCAAAAGTTGTCTAAGGAAGGAATTCTCTGTTATGGCGAGGACGTTTGAATGGCAAGGGCCCCAGAGTTCAACACCATAAAGAGAAGCTCCCCTACCTTGTATTTTATAGATTTCTGCTGGTGGACCTACAGCTTTTTGGGAACAACTTTTATAGACTTTAAGAATGCCCCCAATAGATTGTGTGAGTTTTAAATTTGCTTTCTTTACTTTGGTTCCCCAATTCATCTTATCGTTAAGGGTGAGACCCAAGTAATCAAAGGTAGAAACCCTTTCTAAGGGCTTGCCATCCATTTGTGGCTTTCGGCAGTTTGTAGTTTTTGCATTGAATACCATGTATTTCGTTTTTTGGAGATTTATTTCCAAATCCCTTTTCTTACAAAATTTACAGAACTCCTCTAATCCCCGTTGCATACCCTTGGTGACTTGGAGAGTAGCAGCGTGTCATCCGTGAACATAAGCGCAGGTATTTTATGATTCGCTAGCCTTGGTGAATCTATATCTTTTATTGCCAGCAGGGTTTCTATTAAGCCATTTAAAAAGAGGGAAAACAGGGTCGCTGCAAGCACACAACCCTGTCTCACCCCTTTCTCCACTGGAAAGGGAGCTGTCAATTCCCCTTTTTTACCATATCTAATTCTCGCAAACGTATCCTGGTGCAACCATTTCAACAGATGGCATAAATATTCTGGAGCGCCCATATCCCGGAGGATGCCCCAAAGCTGGTCGCACTGCACCATATCGAATGCGGATTTGAGATCCACAAAGGTTAGGTAAAGGCTGCCGCCCTCCAAAGTCACTGTTTTCCAATGGATCAGTTGCAGTCTGAACAACTGGTCAATTGTTGAAATTTTGCTTTGCTTCTAAAACCCGCTTGAAGTGATGTTAAGATGTTTTTCCATGACTGCAACCGACCCAAAAGAATGTGAGAAAATAGCTTTTGTGACACGTCGATTAAACTTATTGGGCGGTAATTAGCAGGGTTAAGCTGTGAGCCCTTCTTGTAGATAGGGATGATTTCCGCGCCCGCCCATGTTGGAGGAAGCTCCATACCTTTGAGGATAGCATTAAATAACACCCTTAGATAGGGTACCCACACTAATCCTTCATTCTTGAATAAGTCACCAGGGATTTTATCCAAGACTGGCGCTTTGCCTGGGAGCATTTTACTCAATGCTGAGGTAACTTCCTTTACAGTGCAAGAGGGAGCGTTAATATCCAAGGGGATATTATGCGCAATAAGGTGCCTGGCAGGTGCATCTCCAGCCACAGGTCTGGAGTATAATGTTTGAAAATGCATCCTCCAGACTTCCTCCCCTAGGTTCGGTTCTATTGCCAAGTTGCCTTCGGACTTCCCAGTTCACACTAGGTTCCAAAAGCCTCTTGTGTCTCTATTCTCTAGGGCCGTTTTAATTACTTCCCATTTATCTAATTCCCATGTTGACTTTGCTTCAGCCACAGTTTTTTGTATACTGCCCTGGTTTCTTTAGTACGAGAAATATCCTTGTCTTTAACCGCTGACAGCAGGGCACTTTTAGCATCCCTGCATGTTTTATTATACCAGGAGTGGTTGTTTTTGGGGCCTGTGTTATTTTTAGAGTCTACAATATAGAAAAACACTGCAATTTTGGTGAACATTTCCTGATGATTTTTAGCTATTTCAAGCAGGCACTCTGGGCGTTGGTCATTTGTTGGTGTTTGAAAAGCAAGTTCGAGATGGGGATTAATTTGTTCACAGAGAGTAGCCTTTTTGTCAATTGACTGTACAAAAGTTCCACAACAAACTCTTCTGCCTCCTTCTATTGCTACCAAATTTGGGATATCTTGTGTAGGTAGTCCTTGGTCTTGCTCAAGTTTCGGCAGTTTTATTTCTAACACCAACGGGTTGTGGTCGCTCTCACAGCGTGGATTTACTACAAAATCCACTACTCTGTGCCACAACTCAACATCTACCAATATATAATCGATGATGGATGTTTGGCCCAGCTTGTTGTAGGTAGGAATGCCCGGACTGTCGGATGGGAAACGGGCATTACATGCCCTTAACAAGTTTGTAAGGGTAAGGGAAATCATCTGCAGGACTATAGGAGTCCAACTCCTTTCCGGGTCGATGTTACAATCAGGGATTGACCATACAGAGTCCTCCTCACTAGTGATGGAGGAGTTTAAGCCATTTAATGGTTCAAAGTGGCAATTAAAATCCCCCCCCCAATTATTATGTGCGAGGTCTCGGGCAGTGTGTGTATGAATGTTGCCAGACAGTCTAGAACCTGCGATGTCAGCCCCTGTTTCACTGGCCGTGAGTAAATATTTATAACAGCTATTTTCATATTATTAAAAAATGTCAAGAGAATGCACTGGATATCAGGGGACAATGTTTCTATCACTTTAATTTTACAGCCCATATGTATACCAACCCAGGTACAGAGGCCACCAGAGGGTCTCCCCCTGGGCCCCTGTACAGCTGGGGTAAATTATGCTACGTACCCAACTCTATGTAAGAGCTTCCTTGACCAGGTTTCCTGAAACAGGCAGATCTCATGGGTGTCTATATAGGCTCCCCAATCTGGGAGATCCAATTTTGAATTTAGGCCTGCTATGTTCCAGGATAAGATCTTGGTGTTATGTATGGAAGTCCCACTCTGATGTAGATCTAGATGGCTACCATGTGTAGGAAACCCACCCTGCTGTGCATTCGTGAGGGTGGTATTTGTCTGCTCTCGAAGCCCTATATTTTCCTGTGTAGAGTAGACTAGGTTACCTGATAGGGTATTGGGTACTCTCGGGTCTCCAACCAGAAGAATAATCTGAGAAGGTTTTGCTGGCGATTGTTTCCTAGGATTAAGACCTTCTAAGTAATAGTATTTGGTGGGAGAATTTGGGACCGTGCTCAAGTTTTCATACCTGGGGGCTAGTCAATCAACCAAGTGCAGAGTGCTGAAGCAGTTGTTTACAGGGATGTTGAATTGCTCCCTATTACCCTAATCTTGTACTATATGTGGCAGGGCATTACTCTGGGCACGCTTTTCCCATTTTTTGTACACACTGTCCACTCTTTCTAAGAGAGGGCTGGGGGGATAGAAATAGCCCAAATGAAGTGCTTGAATACCTCCGGTCGCTATTGATGGTCCACATTTTAGAATATATTGGACTGCCCTTCTATCTCTAAAATTAATCAAAACGCAGTCCCCTAAAATATCTTTTTGTCTCTGCCCAAGCCAACTAACCCTACGGGTAAATAGGATTTTGATCTGTACTAGGGAAGGAAGTGGTCTGTGTTTGTTCAGCCAATGGATGGATTTATTTTTTAATTCAAGGAAAGTTTCACCCCGGCCTGCATCCAAAGGTGGAACTGCGGCTAAAATTACCACATAGGGTGTTGATTCTGGGAGCAAATTGATACAGGGGTAGGAGGGGTTTATTATCAGACTTGACTTAGATAGTGTTGAATTCCTTTCGTGATTCGACACTAATGTTTGTGTATGATGGACATCAGCTATAACTGTACTATGCGCCACAGCACTGGGATTTTGATAGTTGACGGAAGGTGGTGGGGCCCTGCAATGGGGGCTAGTTAAAGGTTGGCTTAGATGAGGGGAGCAGTTGGTCAAGATGGACGAGTTCTGTTGTTGAACGGGTTTCAGGCCTACAATTGGGTCATGCTGAACACCAGGGGACGAGGAAGCCTGCGTTCCTTGAGGGATAATAGCCCTGTTCATAGACTTGGGGATGTCAATAGTGTTTAGAGCTGCATTAGTCATACGGCTAGAGATGTTTTTAGATTGACAATACTTTTCATTACATCTCTCAATTCAGATTTTATGAGCTGGTCTAAGAAAGATTTAAGCTCCAATTAGAGCGCTAGAGCCCAGCCCGGGGGCTCGGAAATTGTGTTTTCGCAAGCATCCAGATGGCTTCCCCCTGCAATGGAAGTGGGCACGGTCCCTAAAGAATGCCCCTCATGAGATCCCCCCCTAACAACACTCTTCTTCCGAGAGGCTCCTTTCCTTTTCCCCCTCCCTCCCTTGTCCACCCTTCTAGTTCTCATTATGACTGGATTTACTTGAGCAGGGGGTAAATCTGGGGAAGTGGGAGGGGCTTGTGATTGAGATGCCACAGAGGTATCTGACTCCACCGATTGGGTTTTACTTGGCATTCTTGATGTAAGAGACAGACGCCTCTCTGTGCGTTCAATTTCGCAGGATACCTGTTGCAGCATTCTATCAATTGCAGTCGGCTGTAAAGTATGGGTTTGGTTAGGGGGTTTCTGTCTAGTATTGGGCCTAAGACGGGGGGAGTGGTCTTCCCCATGACTATTTCCTTTCTTGAACAAAGCAAGGCCTATGGCTATTAGGACAGTTATAAATAGTTACTGTGCTACGACAATGTAAAATCCCCAATAAGTTGAATTATCACAAGTATAGTAGAAATATTAGTTCTCAATACCCCTAGTTCATAAATTGTCCCGCAAGAGCAAAAAGTCCATACGGTGGTACTCACTACACACAGATGAAAGGGGGGTGGCCCAGCCCAGTCTCGTACAGTCTTGGACGGGCTCAGACGGGCCAGCCCTTGGTCCGGGCTTCGTCCGTGCTCCGTCCCGCGTGTGTCCCGTTCCGCGGGTGGAAAGGCAGCGCTTTAAGCGCGATCACCACGCCTCCACCTCCCTCGCGGCAGCTGCGCTGTGACTAGTGCACCCTGGGACCTGTAGGCTTTGTTGTTAGCAGTGGGACATTTCAGCCTGGAAGCGGAGTTTGGAGGCCCCGCACAATAGCCCTCCTGCAGTTCGTCTGCTCCAGCGAAGGAAAGTGCGAGGAAGGGCTCCCCTGCAGTGGCGGTAACAGGACACAGGTGTAGGTGAGTAAAGACTCCCATGACGCGGGGGGAGAGGCAGCACTTTAAGCGCAATCACCATGCCTCCCCCTCACTCGTGGCAGCTGCACTGGGACCAGTGCACCCTGGGACCTGTAGGCGTTTGTTGTTAGCAGTGGGACAGTTCAGCCTGGAAGCCGGAGTTTGGAGGCCCCGCACAATGGCCCTCCTGCAGTTCATCTGCTCCAGCGAAGGAAAGTGCGATGAAGGGCTCCCCTGCAGTGGCGGCAACAGGACACAGGTGTAGGTGAGTAAAGACTCCCTTTACTGACCTTGTACACTTGTTCAGGTGTTAACATTTTTGACTCACCCTTTCTAACTTTAATTATTCTTTTTCATTAAAATCCAGTCTCCAACCAGGACGTCCTCACCCGTCAGATTGATTTTCTTGTCAAAGTTTTTTTTTCATTTGAGTCTGCTTAGCGTATACTCTATCAGACACATCCCTAAAATTGATCTTATTTTCACCAGACATTTCTCTTAACCACGTCGGAAACAGAACAGTGTGTGCTTCTCTACCTCTCAATAAAGTAAAAGGAGATATCCCAGTGGTACAGTGGGGTGACGTGTTATAATTCCAAATTTATTGGTTGTTAAACTCATCCACATTCAACCCAGATGCTAGTGCTGTCTGGATACCTTCCTTCACTACTTTATTCCCTCTTTCAACTAAGCCATTTGATGTGGGAGAGTATAATTCAACCTTAAGATGTTTAATGTCAAATTTTCTCAGAAACAAAATGAGTGCCGTTATCCATAACAATCACTTTTGGGGATCCTTCCAAAGAAAATATCTTACTAAAATATGATATGTTTGACTCAGTATCTGGAGATTCAACAAAACAATGATACATCCATTTTGAGAAGTAGTCAACAGCTAGAATAACATACTTTCTATCTTGGTTAAGAATGGAATAAGGCCCTGAAACATCTAAGCCAATTTTTTTCCCATGGAGCACTGGGAAACTTGGTAGGGTGTACCGGAGTTTTCAATGTACGCCAGTGCTTATCAGACAAAAGACACTCAGGGCAGCTATCAATTGTACTTTTAACCTGAGAATCTAAGGAAGGCCACCAGTAATGCAGTTTAATCTTCATTACAGTCTTTGTAAATCCTAGATAACCCAGATGCGCTTTATTTATGATTGAATTCATCTGATATTTGTGCAAAAACACCCAAATCACCACTCAACCATCTAGGATCAGGCCAGCAGTGAGTGATATACTCAATCACCTTCTGTAAAATCAAATCATTCTCATAAGCTGACTTCCAATCATCCACAGACAATACAGAATCATACTCTTGAAGTGCATCCACCACAGCTACACATTCAATATCTTCTGTCAAGGAATCATTCTCATCATCTTTGTGCATCAGTAATCTAGATAAACAGTCGGCACGGAAATCTTTTCCACCCTGAATGTGTTTAACTTCGAAATTGAATTCTTGTAGTTTTGACACTAACCTCATAAGCCTGGCGGACATGTTGGAAGAATTCACCTTATTAAAAATATAAACCAAAGGTTTATGGTCGGTCACAAGTTCGAACTTGCATCCCCAAATGTACATTGTCAATTTATGTAACGCCCACACGCACTCCAGAGCTTCCCGCTCTATCGTGCTGTACTGCTGTTCAAATGGTTTAAGGGACCTTGAGGTGAAAGCCACAGTTTGTTCATGCCCATCAAGTTTCTGACTAAGGACTGCTCCGAGTCCGGACACACTAACATCAACAGTTATGAGAGAAACACAGTCATCTCTAAAAGCATGTAAAGCTTGGGCAGATACAATCATTTTTTTAACATCTCCAAATGCTTTATCCAAATCATCAGACCACTAGAAATTTTGACCCATCCTAAGCAACATTCGTAAGGGTTCAACTGCTTGTGCATAACAAGGCACAAACCTTGCATAGTATTCAGCTAAGCCGAGAAACAACCTTAAAGAATCTTCATCAGTGGGAGCCCTTGTTTTTTCAATTGCCCTAATTACGGGAAATTTTGGCTTAATACCATGCTTTGATACAGTGTGTCCCAAATATTCCAATTCTTGAACAGTGAATTTACATTTGTCAGATCTTACTTTCATTTCTTTAGACCTCAAAATAGAAAGTACCCGTTTCAATATGGCATTGTGTTCCTCAAATGATTTGGCATATATTAAAATGTCATCCAAATACGCTTAGACACCTTTGATATCGTGGAATAGTGTCTCCATCAGCTTCTGGAAAACACGGCCAGCCGATGCAAGGCCAAATGGAAGGCGTAAAAATGTGTACGCCCCGAAAGGGGTCACAAACGTAGTCAATTCTTGAGAATCTGTTGTCAATGCGACTTGGTGATAAGCTGATCTTAAGTCTATCAATGAGAACCATTTGGCTCCTCCCAGATTCGCCAATAATTTGTGAATTCTAGGCAGGCAGTGGGTGGCAATCCACAATTATATTTTTATTAAGTGCGCGTAAGTACGCACAAAGCCTGATCTCGCCAGACTTTTTGCGCGCGACAACAATGGGTGCCACCCACTGTGATGAATCTGTAGCCATAATAATGCCTTGATCACACAAACTTTGTAAAGTGAGTTTCAGTTCATCTCTCACACTCAATGGGACGTAGCGCACTTTATGTGCAACTGGTTGAGCCCCAGTCGCCAATCTAATGTGGTGTTCAACGCCTTTAACTAGACCAACTCGTTCACTAAACACAGGCTTGAACTCTGTGATTATTTTCTTCAACACGTTAGTGTCCATCACTGGTACAGTATATTCAACATTACATACAGGCAATTTCCCTACTTTAATTGGATTCTCATCCCCGGTACTAAGTATAGACCCATATGTGCTAAATCTTTCCATCCAATTATATTTTTCCCTTTTTCCGCTATGTACATTTTTGTTTCTGTTTCTCTACCCAGACACTGTACTACACCAGAAAAATAACAAATCATGTTTATGTCTTTTTCTCCAAAGGCTTTTGGATTAACGTCAGATTGTAGTAATTTTAATCGGCCATTCCATAAATCATTGAGAGTGGTGTCTCTTAAAATCGTAATAGGTGAACCCAAGTCCGCCATAACCTGGACAGGCATGTTATCAATTACAGCGGAACACAAAGGACCTTTTATAGAATTTATATCACCTCCACAGTCTAGGGTTACAATCACATTACTAAGAGAATTACTACATGAATCTATATCAGTTTCAATACAGTTTACATTTAAAGGTTTCTTTGCATTTCTGCACACTCCCTGGAAATGCCCAATTTTCTTACAAATGACACAGCGTTTGTTAATAGCGGGACAACCAGGAAAATTCCCAATATGATTTTTGGATCCGCATCTATAATAGAAAAAAGTTTGTTTCTTTTGGTTAAATTTTACATTTTTACTCTTAACATTCACATCGCATACTGAATTGTCTTGTTCAACATCAGAAGAAGTTATAAGATTAAACCCGGGTTTTGAGTCTTCTTGCATAGCTTTGCTAGAAATAGCTGAATGCTCAATACTCAGGGCTAACTCAATCACTTCGGGCAAAGATGGATTTTTCCATCCCAAAATTCTTTCCTTGATCTTACGAGATGCGCAGTTAAAAACAAATTGGTCTCTGATATAATTGTCCACTCTAGGACCAAAACCACACGTGGTAGCTAACACTCTGAGTGCCGATATATATTCATCTACTTTCTCCTCCTCTTTTTGTTTTCTTTTATAAAAGTTATGTCACTCCAGCATATTTGGTTCGTCGGAAAATTGTTTTTTTAGACGAGCGACCGCCTCAAGATAAACGTTCCATTGGTACAATACTGTGCTGCTTGGCCAAGACATCCAAATAATAAAGCAAATTTACGAGCAGGTGAATAAACCGCAGCGTCAATAGCCAGTAAATGATTCTCGTAAAGTCTGTACCAGTCTGACCAAATAATTGTTGGGCTCCCAGGTTTCCTTAAAAATGGAGGAGGCTGTGTTATCTGTTGGATATTAGCCATTATGAACTGAACACCATACTGAATATAAGGTAGCTAGAAGAAACACAGAGGTGTGCGTGCCACCGAAAACAAACACGCTGCTGGTTTAATAAATATAAGTTGAAGAAAGGACTTTAAAACTGCTTTAAAAATTTTGCCTGTAGAATGATAGCATGCGTGTCGCTGAAATAGCAAAGAATGAATATGTGGAAGCGTGTGTGTCGCTGAAGATATAAATTGGACACACTTTAATTGAATGGAAATTGCAGAAATATATTTAAAAACTGCTTTGTATGTCAACATAAGGATAGCGTGCATGTTGCTGAAATGAATATAAATCAACGTAACAGCTGATTAAAAAGATCTTGAATTCCGGGAAACGTAGAAGCAGTAAAGTAGATCTGCTTTCAAAGATGGCGCCACGTCCTTTATTATTCTAAACTGGTCTGGGATCCTTTTGTGTTGTGGTTGCACTTTATTACTGTTTGAGGTCCTGCATAAAAACTTTACACATTGCCTCTGAGTTAATCCTGACTTCTTTGTGCCAAGCTACATGAGGGCTGAGCACAAGTTAATTTAGAGTTTGCATGTGGCTTCACCCTGACAAGGATTGTGGCTTCTGCTTGAGTAGGGTTTTACCCCCCTCCCAACCAGAAACCCACTTTCTTACAAGATGAATAAGAAGACAATGAGGAAAGTGAACAGACACTTTAGTTGTGCTTGTTATGATGGTGAATTGTCAGGAATACATGGAATGGGCTGGCGACTACTATCGAGCTTGACACAGAATGTGAATTGTAGACAAAACAAGAAAGGTGGGGAAATGCAGAGTTGAGTGGATGTATCTAGTCAGAGCAAAGATCCAACACAACTAGGAACACATGGTAGAGAGTGCTGCTAAGCATGTGCTCTGCCACTCCTGACCTGGGAGTGGAAGCCTGCTCTAGGACGTTCCCACCCAAGTGTTTGTCTAGTCCTTCCTAAACGCCATTGTCCAGCCTTTCTTAGTTTATTTTTATTTATTTTTTTAAATTTTTTTTATTGTTTGCAGTAGGTACATAATGACATCATAATAAATCAAGAAACAAACCAGTACACAAATTTTGAACTTACAGTTGTAGCATCATCTTCAAAAGTCATTTGCCCCCTCAGGAGCAACTAACAACAAATTAAATTCCTTCTTTCTATTCACTATGACCTGCTCTCGTCCTCACTCATTCTCTTGATCTTGCCTTCCTCCACCTTGTAATCGGAGCCCAGATACCTTTCCCAAAATCACCTATTTTTTTCCCTTTCTGAGCGTACAGCAAGATCTCTATATTATGTAGGCCAAGTAGTCTAGTGAGCCACATTTGAAAAGAAGGAGCGACAGTGTCTTTCCAACCTGCAGAAATTAATAACCTAAGTACTGCAACGGAGATAAACACCAGGGCCTCCTCCGTTTCCCCCAGATTTAGCCTATTATCGGTGCCTAGTATCATAAGGGTGGTTGACAATAGGATTTTTTGGCCTAACAGCCCCTCCCAAAAATTTTCTATTTCCCTCTGTATTCCCTCCAGGGCCTTACAATCATTAAACATATGGAGCAAATCAGCCTGGCCTGTCTTGCATCTGGGACAACGATCATCTTCCCTTATCCCCCAAAAGTATAGTTTCGCAGGCGTATGGTATAAATTGAACAAGGTTTTATAATGTTGCGCCTTCAAATTAGAGGAGCGGAATATTTTCTTTTGTAAGAGAAGGGCATAATCTAAATCTACATCAGGATTCCCCAGTTTCATAGCCAAAGAGGATTCTATTTTTTCCAAATCATCTTGTATTGAGCCAATAAATAGAGTATAGAAAGCCTTAATCTTCTCACACCCCTTGACTAGCTGGTCCATAATGGGGAATTCGTCTACCAGTAGAGTCCTAGGTCTTACGGACTTCATCCAGCTTGTCAATCTTAAATACAATAGCCAGTATTTACGAGAAATGCCAACACTGTATTGTATTTCCTCAAAATCCAAAATCTCCTCCCCGCTCATTAAATCCCTAACTGTCCTAATTCCTAAATTTCCCCATACCTGCAGATTTCTATCATCTGCCATCTGAGGAAATATCCTAGAATTATGGAGGTGAAGATATCGATTTACTTTAGGGATTCCAAAAAACTTTGACACTGCCCTCCAGACCCCCCAAGCCCCTTCCAATACCTTAAAGCGGGCCTTTCTATAATACCTTCGATCTACTTCCCGCATAAGTAGACCTACCGCTTTACGGCCAATTAATAATTCAAATATTGAGGGAGGCATCTGAGTACCGAGATTCCCCTGGGTGGGTTTAGCCTCAGTCTGAAAGAGGATAGACATATGTACCAGCAGACATGACCAATGATAAAGCCTCAGATTCGGTAATGCCAGACCCCCCCTATCCCTGGGGAGAGATAATAAATTAGTAGAACGCCTAACTCGCCCGTATTGCCAAACAAATTTTATGAAGATTGATTCCAGACCTTTAATTACTTTTTCATCTATTAAAAGGGGTATGGCACGAAATAGATAAAGAACTTTGGGGAACATAGTCATTTTTAGTACGTTGACCCTTCCAATCAATGAAAGGTGTAGAACATCAATTCTTTTTAGCTCTGTTTCTATGGATTTGCTCAATGATCCGAAATTCTCAGCGACAGTTTTCTCTGTTGCCGCATTAATTCTGACCCCCAAGTATGTCGCTGAGTCAACAAATCTTTCATCAATTTTGCTGATATTTTCGGTGCAAATTATTTGTGTTTTGGATTCATTCAGTAAGTATCCTGAATCTACACCGAAGTCCTTTGCCATTTGTATCAGCTCAGGGAGTGCCTGATGCGGGTCCACTGTGGTCACCGCCAGGTCATCCGCATATGCCATAACCTTAGTTTCGAATCCCTCACTTATCACTGGACTAATTCCCGGGCATCCAAGAATCTTTTGAATAAACGGGTCAATGTATAACGCAAAGAGGATTGGGGAACAAGGACAGCCTTGACGTGTACCACGATTTATTGTTATCAGATCAGATCTCTCACCCATAACCACTACTCTAGCAACTGGGTTGATATACATTGCCCTTAATACTCTCATAAGTTTCTCACCAAATCCCCTTCCTGCCAAAATCCCCCAGAGGAAGTCCCAGACCACTCTATCGAAGGCCTTCTCTGCGTCGAGCAGGATCATGGCCATCCCGTCTCCCACCGTGGACTGGGCATCGAACAATGTTATGGCCCTCCTGATGTGGTCCGTGGTGCCCCGTCCAGGAACAAACCCGTGTTGCCAAGGGGAGACAAGATCACCTATGACCCTGCCCAACCTTTTGGCCAGAATTTTAGAATAAAGTTTGGTATCAGCGTTTATTAACGAGATGGGACGATAGGAACCAGGTTTTTCCTTGGGCTTCCCCTTCTTGTGAAACACCACTATATTAGTTTCCCTCCAAGAATCTGGGACCACCCCTGTATAAACTATACCATTAAATAAATCAAGCAGGTAAGGGGTAATGGCAGAAGCAAAGCATTTATATACCTCGAGCGGGATCCCGTCCGGGCCCGCTGCTTTGCCAGTGGGAAGCTCCTGCAAGGCATTTACTAACTCACTCTCACTAATATCGTCCTCCAATTCCTCCCTGGCGATATTGTCAAGACGTGGGCCGATATCTATATACTCGTGGCCTCGTCGGCCTCTAACATTTTCCTCCCTATAGAGATCTTGATAAAAATTCTTAAACACCTGGAGGATATCTTTAGCTTCCGTGTACTCTTTCCCGCTATCTTCTATCTTAATAATGTTATTTTTAACTCTTTCCTGTTTAATTTGTAGTGCCAATATCCTACCGGCTTGCTCTCCGGTTTCGTAACGTTGAATCCTAGTAGTTTTGAATTCACTTGTTGCCTTGAATGTACAGGCCTTCTGTAAATCTGCTTTGGCTGCTACTAATTTCCTTTGACTCTCTGAGCTATCCCTGCCTTGTACTATATCGGTGGTATGTTGAACCTCGGCTATTGCGAGTTCCCGCATTAATCTTTCCATCTCACTCCTGTCTTCCCTTCTCAATCTTGCCGCACAACTTATTAATTCGCCTCTTAAGGTGGCCTTGAATGCCTCCCATACGCAATTGCGTGAGGCACTATATCTGTTGGCTGAAAAGTATTCCTCGACCCATTTCCTAACATGTTCTACAAATCTGTCGTCGAATAGTAATCTCCTTTCCAATGTCCACCTTGTTCGTGCCCTTTCTAACCCGTCCAGTTTATAAGTTAAAACCAAAGGGTTGTGATCCGATAATGTCTTTGGGGATTTAGAGATTGTTATCCTGCTTATTACGGAAGCAAGATGGCGGCTGCGTAACGGCCGTAGTGGTGTAGCGATGGAGACAGAGGAGACGAGCTTGTTTTAAACAACTTACCGTGTACAGAGAGGAGCCCGACTGCCGTGATGCCGTGATGCCGGAATGATGTTACTTCTAGTGATTTCTATCGTCCAAGGTCTTCATCGATCGGCAGCGCCTGCAGCAGCTGTGGTGTCCGCGCTCGTAGCCCCACGGCGTCAAGTCTGCGGAAGCACTGGAAGCGCTGGAGGGCGGAGCCTAGACAGAGGAGCCCGGAGCTGGGTCAGCCGAGTGAGACGGAGCGGAATTACGTGCGGAGTCAGCTCTCGCTGGGAGTTGAGCGTCTCGGGTATCTCTCACTGGCCACCCCATAGGCGAAGAGGGGAAATGCCTCCGAAAACAGCAGCAGCGGGATCGAGGGCTGGGACGCAAAGGTGGAAAGGGACTAAGGAGGATGGCGGTGGAGTTAATAGCAGTACTGAGATTGAGGGGAAAGAAGCCCCCTTTGAGAGAGGAAGAAAACTGCAACAGAGCATGGTTAAGACCCGACCACCACCTACCTCCATCGCAGACATATTCCCAAAAGCCGGTAAGGAGGTGGGGAAGGAGAAAGAGAAAGAGGTGGCTGAGCAGGAGGGGCAGGAGGTGGGTAGCACCTTACAGCCGAACGGAGGTGTAACTGGGGGCTTGGAAACTGGACTTCTCACAAAAGAATCACCCCCCACCGTAAATAGGGAAGAGGATATGGTGTTGAACACCGACCCAACCCTGGAAATTAAAACTGTGCAGGAAGAGAGCTTCGTGCGGAAAGAAGTTGATAAAACCGGCCCTGAAGCTTTCTCTGTAGGTGCAATGGTATCTGCACTGCCTCTAGTAGAAGACGCATCAGGCATGAGCATGAGATCCTGTAGAGCTGAGTTCGATCCTGACCAGGGGGGCGAATGTAGTGAGAAAGAGAAGGCCCCCAGTGAGTGTTTCTTTTCAACTTCTGAAGGGGCTGGGTGTTCCGAGGATGACGAAGTCAGTATAAGCTCGGAATCTGAGGCCGACTCAGGCAGCAACCTGGAATCAGAAGTCCCTGTAACGGCGGTCAGGCCTCCTTTGGCGACAAGAGCTATGACGCAGAGCCTCGACACTAGATGTGATCTATCCTATGCTCTACCTCCCCAGGGGAGCCCAGGAGAAGAAAACAATAACCGGATACTCCTAGAGACAATCCATCAAGAAATTATAGCGCACAGAGAAGAGACTCGCCAGGACAATAGAAAAGCCCAGGCGGCAATGAGAAAGATGCAGGGTGTTGTGAGGAAACTTTCTAAGGCTTGCGCAAATACGGGGGACAGAGTTACAAATCTGGAAGAGAGACTGGTAACAACAGAAGCGGAGGCCGCTGAAGCTATACGCAAGGTTGATGCCCATTGCGACCAGGTGGTCGATCTTCAATGGAAGACTGAGGAGTTAGAAAATAGGCTCCGTAGAAATAATCTGAGGGTCCTAGGGATTCCCGAGGGGGCCGAGGGATTGGATATAAAGGCCTATATCATCAAGCTATTCCAGCAAGCGTTCCCGGAACTTTCTAGCTGGAACTGGGCCACCGAGATCCAGCGGGTTCACCGTACCCCCTTTAAAATCCGAAAGAACGCGAGGGAAGGAGACAAACCCAGAGCGGTACTGGTATTTTTTGGTAACTTTATCTTAAGGCAGGCTATCGCTGAAAAAGCGAGGCCGGACGCTAAGAGAGCTGGAGAAGGAATTTCGTTTTTCGTCCGCCCAGACTATTGCCACTCGACTGTCGAGCGAAGGTGGAGATTAAGGGAGATGATCAAACCGTTCCGGGACAAGAAAATGCAGGCTTTCTTGATAAACCCGGCACAGTTAAAAGTAATCAATGATGGCAAGACTCTCTACTTTAGTTCGGAAATTAAAGCTAAGGAGTATTTGGACTCTGTTAGTAATTAGTCTTCAGACCATAAGCTACTCTTTGGGCCAGGTGTAAAAATGTATCTGCACCTTTCTCCTCCGGGAGCAAGGTAGTGGGAAATCTAATTGGAATATAATTTGCAAAGTTAAAAATGGGTCTCTTTCTCCTTTTTGTTTTTTCTTCTCATTGCTTCTTTTTATCTTTATCTTTCTTATACTTGCTGGATATGTATATTCCTTAGATTAAAAGGGCTCTAGTAGGTACTAGCTTTTCTCAAGCTGTCTCCATTGCAGGCACCGCTGCCCATCATGTGCACAGACTAGGTCTGAGCGCTTCGCAGACGGCGGTAGGTAGGGGCTGGAAGGGGGGGGGATTTAGTCAGGGGTTGGAAGGGGAGGGTTTGGGAGTGGGGTGGGGTTTAGGAAAAGGGGGAAAAATTTGCAGTTTGGTACACTATGGGTCTAATAGGTGGGGTAAGGTTTTTGGGATTAAGCATCAGTTGAAGCTCCAGGCAGTTTTAGCCGTTCAAGTAGACTCTCAGGATGGCGAACATTAGGATATGTACAGTCAATATTGGTGGGCTGAACGATTGGAGGAAACGCCAAAATTTAGCCCATTTCCTCAAGTTTAATAGATTGGATGTCTTGTGTATGCAAGAAACGCACCTCCCATGGGCCAAAAGGAATCTCATGTCTGTGAGAGGCTATCAGCTAGTGGCATGTACATCGCAATCATCTACCATTAGGGGGGTCGCAGTTTTGGTTAGAGCTTTTTTGGGAGGAGTCAGACGGATTAAAGTGGACGGAAATGGGAGATGGGTTCTAGCTGAGCTGGAAAAGGGCTTCACAATTTGTGCAGACTATGGATCAAACAACGATGACCCAGAGATTTTCGACTTTTTGGAAATAGAGTTAGCTACTTGGTTAACTCCCATAATTTTTTGTGGTGACCTTAATATTTCAGCAGACTGGGGTCCGAGTGCAATCTACACAGGGCGAAAACCCAAAGTTTTTAGGGCAGTCTCATCTTTAATCAGGTCACATGGGCTACTAGATGTTTGGGGGATTAAGGAACCTAAAGATCCAGGGTATACATACTTCTCAAATCCCCATCAGAGGTATTTCAGGTTGGATTATGCCTTTCTTAGTTTAAAGTTCCTTCACTATCTGAATGGGGTGACTTTATCATTAAAGTGGTATGTGACACAGTGATAGTGATTGCATATGGATGGTCTGCAGTGCAGTCAGCTGAAGCAATCATCTCTGTGTCCCCCTCCCTGATTGTTCTTGGAATGAAATATTGACATGCATCTCTCGAGGGTCTTAAAGAGAAAGAAATATTTGTATTTGTGGACATTGGCCTGAAGAGGCAGAATCTTGAACATTTATAACTCACCATATATCCCACCAACAGGAGTCCTGATTAGTTAGGACTTTAGGTATCCTGGGAATCTTCAACATGGAAGTACTCGTGGAACAGAATTTTCCATAAAAACATGGGCACCATGAGCCAACTCCAAGTGCATTCCACATTAAAGCATAGATACCAAAAGGCACCACAGTCAGGCACACAAGATCCAGCCCAGACCGGATTCCCTATAGCCCATTCCTATCCAGCGTGAAGTGGACACTGCCTGGTGGTAAGGCTGCCATGACTGGGACAAAAAAAGGGAAGTGTAGTCAAATTCCGACCCACAAATGTGAGGCCAAATCAATAATGTTAACCTTTCAAAGTAATTGAGTATTTACCCTGACGCGGAGAAGTTACAGCTTCTTAAGGATTGGTGGAGAAACAACCAGGGGCCATATTCACAAGGAGCTATCGCCGAATTAACGGCACTTTATTGCAGCCAAAGTCGTGCTAAATTTACCTCCTCTTTCACAAGCTGGTGCTAACAGCCCACAGCACCAGTTTACCCACGATAGCAGCCGCAAAAAACATCACCACAGAGGATCCCCGCAAGTATCGCTAATGAGATGCAGAGTAGGCGTTCCCATGCCAAAAGCCGCGACAACACCACACCTCAACATTCACAGCGACCAGCCCGATCGGCAATAAGAACACCAAACTGGCCATAATGTGCGTTAGCACCAGGAAATCTACACCTGCTCTGACCCGGTGTTAAGTCAGACAGCAGCCAGCACCACACAAGGGAGACCAGCCCAGGGCCACATCGGAAGGGCAACAGATGCCATGGAGCCACACATCATGCGGCCCGGACACCCAAGAGGGCCACAACACCCACCAACACCACCCCCAGGACCACCCCTCCCTGGCACCCCCCCCAACAAAGACATGCCACATCAGCTACACAAAAACATGTAAGAAGTATTCTGCATGATGTCGCACAATCACAACAGTTGAAATGCATGTGTCATCACAGAAATGAGCATCACACATTCACTTTAGAAGCAACAAATACAACTTTATTGAAATGAACACCGAAATTAAATGAAGACACATTGTGGAAATTTAGCTTGCAAACTGAACATTATCTGCGCCATCTTGCCTCTCCCCAGCGCCACGCACAGCGAATGCACGGCCGCCATTTTAGGCACCCCGCTCTCTCCCCGCTCATTTTCGATCACCAGCGCTTTCCCCTGGCGCTGCGAACATCCCCCCCCGCGCGCCGGCCACCCCCGCTCTCTCATACACGGGCCATAAACCCTCTCCTTCAGCGCGACCCTGCTACGGAACCACATCCGACCGACATCCCATACATGGTCATGCCGCACCTTTGATAACCCCCTTCCTCTGCGCCCCATTGTTCGAACTGGTCCCAGGCCATCACCTAGCCCTGCGGATGCAGTTTATTGCCCCTACTGTAAGGGAAACACCCCACATCAAAGGGATTACAGTGGATCAAAGCCCCTACCCCCTGAGACCCGGCCGGTCGCACACACCCCCGGGAATTGGCGGAATTCCCTGCTGCGCGATAGCCATCTCCCACTGCGGGTAGGGTGGGAACCTCTACTGTAACTATGTGTGGGATCGGATCTGAGCCGGGGCTTCAGGGGATGTTCTTTCATGCATCAAGAGAATCTCAAGAATGTACTATGTGTAATAAAGCAATAAACCGGTGTATAAGAGACCAGGTCTCAGAGATGCGGTTAGAGCACCTCGTGACGATACCTTGCTGTCTGATCTGATGTGTTCTGCTCCGACGGAATAAAACTTTGTTTCCTGCCTTCCAGTCTCCGGCGCCTGCCTCTTTCATTGGTAAATTATCGAGTGGTATGAGAGGCGATTACCGCCGGGCAAATACTTGAAAGGTTATCGACTGAAACTGCCGCTACCATTTAACAATTGGCGTCCCAAACGTGGGGTCCATCAGCGACACGTGGATCCAGTGGGAGAGGTCCCAACGACAGAGTGAACGACTGCAACGATCGGGAGAGCTCCTGCCCAATAGACCCTCGTCTGGCAGCCGATCATCCGAACTTCACTGATTCCGAGCAGACCTCTCTCGAGTGATCTACGGTCCTGACTGAGAACCATCAGGAGTGCCGCGGCAAATACGGAGAGTAGAGGACGATCGGGCGCTGGAGGCGGAAGACGAGAAACTGTCCACGCGGTCCGGGTAAGGTCGTGATACACGACAGATTGAGAATTAATTGATTGATTGTTTAAAGCTTTGGAAATACTAGTATTGCTCATTGATTGTTCTTTTTGAGATATTCGCTGTCTACAAACGGGGAGGAGTAGAAATACTCTCTCTCTCTCTCCCTTTGCAGATAGTGAAGGGTAGGTAACGCAGACTTTTGTCCCCGTTGAAACCCGTCGTGCCTATCTTTATCTCCCCATTGATTGATTGTCCGAACATTGATTGTTTTGGAGAATAGTGCTTTTTGAGATATTCTCTGTTTGCAAATAACGTAGAATAGGAATATTCTGTCTAGTCTTTGCAAATAGTGAAGGGTAGGTAACGCAGACTTTTGTCCCCGTTGAAACCCGTCGGGCCTATCTTTATCTCCCCATTGATTGATTGATTGATTGTCCGAACACTAGTTGTTCGATATTGGTTCTTTGGAGGTATTCTCTGCTTACAAATAACGAAGAATAGAGATATTCTGTCTAGTCTTTGCAAGCAGTGAAAAGATAGGTAGTGCTGACTTTTGTCCCCGTTGAAACCCGTCATGCCTATCTTCTCCCCACTGATTGGTAGTTGGTTCTGCCCGGACCGCTTATTAGAGGTGAACCATCCGGCTCCACTGGAGGGCATCCCTAATAAGGACATGTTCACTAAATATGGACTAGTCGCCGTAGCTTATACCAAGCTATGGCATAAATATACAAAGAAGGACCCCGAGAGTCAGTGGCCACTGATGGGATCCTTCGACGACCATAAGATAGAAGTGCTAGAAATAGCCCTGCGTAGCAATAAGACCACGCCTACTATGCTTGACAGTATTGGCATGTGGCGCAAAGAAGCAACGCAACGGAAAAAGAAGGAAGAAGTAAAAGCAGAAAAGGAATTACGAAAGGCAGCTCACCTTGCCGCTAGAAAGTTAGAAGAAGAAATAAAGGAGAGAAGGGAAACTAAACTAAGACAGGAGCCCGAAACATCAGGCCAGTACGCTGTTAGGACCCCTTCTTTGCTCTACCCTGAGTTGTCCCCCAAGCAGCGAACGAATGACGAATTACTGTTAGGTCCCCCGATCATTTACATGCCCCCTCCATATGCACCCTCCCAGTGGGTAGTGCAACACCCACAACCCCCGAACACGAGCGAAAGCAGTACAGGGGCCTCGGTCCTCACGGCCTCCGCGCCGGCCGAGCCTCCTGTGCTGAACACAACGTCGGCTATAACGTTAGACGACCCAGAGATGAGAAAGAAAGAGTCCACCAGAATGAATCGGCTAGCGAAGGATGAACGAACAGGAATCGACAAGATAGTAAAGGCACTGGTAGGATCCTTTTTGACCTTACAAAAACTAAAGTAACGCTAGGAGTTAGCCCTTTGTGGGACATATGAAACCAAGGGAAGGAGCCAAGCTCACGGTCGAAACGACCACGAGGTAGCCCGACTCCATTACTCTCGCCTACCTAAACATGTCTGCCCTACTGCCCACCCCGCCCAATAAGTATGACAAAATCCTGCACAAACGGAAGCCTGCTGGCACCCCACCATCGACGTCACCAAACTAGGGCTAGATCGCGCGCAATTGGTCTATGTTATTTTTCCGATTGCACAGTAACCTCCTTGTGCTCGTCATCAAATTGCAAATAGGTACAAACACTCCAACGAAGTAGTATAGTTATAACATTTTAATAACTTATAAGATATAACGAACACACCAACAGGGTAACCAGGTTAAAACACGTTTTAAAACAACTATTTACATGACAGTCTGCTGCAACCTCCATCCCAAAGCCTTAACGTCCACGTGACACCGTCCTCGCCTCTCCTTCCTCGAAATTGCAACATTGGCCTGTTTAGGGCGGTTCTTTTAGTCGGCTTTGGGCTATAAAAGCCATGCAAAAATCCATTGACATCAGTGGCGGACGACTGTGCGAATAGGCTGGAGGCTATACGAAGCGCCGAAGTTCTGGCAACACCAAGGCGGAGTCTGCCACGCTGTGCGGATCTTCCCGTTTTCTTTCTTCTTTCTTCAATAAGGGCTGATGCCCTGGCGGGGGGAGGCGACGCGGACGGGCCTCCCCCACCTCCCCAAGTGGAGGCTCACCAGCAGATGAGGGCACCCCAGCCATCTTTTTCATCGGCCTGCAGAATTTCACCCTGGCACGCTGTGCGGATCTTCCCATTCTCTTCTTCCTTCAATAACGGAGGGTGCCCTGGCGGGGGGAAGCGACGCGGACGGGCCTCCCCCACCTCCCCAGGTGGAGGCTCGCCAGCAGATGAGGGCACCCCAACCGTCTTTGACTCACCGGCCAGCTGAGCTGCACCCTGCCGCTGCACACGACCACCGGACAACCGCCCAAGCACGGGTTCACCAGGATCGCCACCAGCTCCCGACGCGAGGAGTGGGCCCCCGCAGCCAAGAAATCGGGGACCCACCCCGGTGGTGATACCATCCAAACTGCTGTCGTCACTGCTACTGGAATCACCCCGGTGGCAGTACCATCCGAACTGCCGCTGTTACTGCTGCTGGCTCCTCTCCGGTGACTGTACCGAAGAGCTGCTGCTACTGCTGCCCTTGAACTCCGGCGGTCGACTCCTCCGGATCCAGGCCTAAAGCCCACCGTGAGACAATTCTGGACTCGAAAGCTTGTCTGCTTGGGCGTGGGCCCCACCCTTGACAAAATGCTCCCCTCAGCCTTGCAGAATCGGCTGGAGTCATTTGACACTCGACTCCCGCGGACTTCCGGTAAGGACAAAACCGCCGCCATTGCTCTTTGCCCCGGACGGCAGCCACCTTGCCTCCGCTTGGTACAGTGAGAAAGACTGGTTCGAAGCGTCGGCGGAAGAACCCGCCTCCTGCCCCGCCCCAAGAACGAACCATGGCATTTCTACGGGGTCGCAGTGACGCCATGCTGACGCAAAATTGACGCTAACGAAAGTTCTCGAACTACTGAAAGGGATTCTGGTCCAACAGCTAATTCATGGAAAGACTTAGACTGTACTCTGGCCCGACCTCGCCCCAAGATGGCGCCGATGTAGGAGAGGCCTACACACCCTTGTGGCGTCCCAGTCACGTGACATTTGTGTTAAAAAGATATATATATATATATGCGATGCTTCCACACATGATGGTCGGGGAGGGGCAGGAAGGGAACCGAATTTATGCCGTAGTAGCGTTGCTCATGACACTCGACGCCTCCCACCACGTGGCCGGCCTGAACGGTTGTAGGCCCGTATCTTGTATGCTGACATTGTTTTAAATAAAGGGTCTCTTGAAAGAATTACGGAATCAGTGCCATGACTAATCACATAGGTTGATAAAGATTTCTTCATTTGAATAAACGATTGTTACTTCCAAGCAATAGAAAACAGATAATGCAGTCCCCACTTGCCTGAATCTTTTTGATTAACGGAATTTGTACCCACCACATCTAACTTTTCCAAGAGTTGTTAAACAATGGTCAACCATAGCTCAGGGTATATGCCGAACGCAAGGTATGGTATCTTGCACCTTAATACACGACCGATTGAGAAATGCATGTATGACAAGGGAACGCGAATTTAGGAAATGAAATAAATTAGAGCATCTTTGTCTCAAAAAAAAATATAATAAAAAAATAATAGGTCTGTGATATCACCCATTCCTGCGACTAGCCTGGTACGTGGTAAGTAGACCTTTTTCGTGTCTGCGCGCGCTGGGGTACTTTTAATGCTGCACATCCCCTCCCCTCTTTTTCCCCTCTATAGGTCACGGCAAAGATCCGACTGAAGAATGAAGCGGACATGGACCGTACCGAGTTCAATATCAGGGAAAATTTAGACAAACGTTGTGAGATAGTGCGTGAAGGGCAGACCACCATTGAGAACATGAGAAACTGTATGGCATGATTGTGCGTGTGTGCTATGATTACATGGTATGAATATGTGTGCATCTCATGCTTAGGTCACTTGAAGAAGGCGTCACTGTATGATTGAAGTGCTCGCCCGTCGATCAAAGGGAGGAGAATAAAAGGGTCCGACACCCCCTAGGACAAAATACTGAAAGTACGCAGCATGCATAGGAAAGGAGGACAGGAAAGGAGAGGTCCCGATGCTCAACGTAGCCCTGAGTCTCCATCTTAAGTTTCTGCGCTTGATGCATGTACTGTCACACCCAATCTAGCATTTGTGTGTACGTGATCACCGAATTTATGTCTTTTCCCCGCTTGTGTTTTCTTGCATGGAACAGACCCATACTACTCCATGTTGTGTGTGTACCAAGTGGCCTATTATCTTCATATGTATGCCAAATAGCCTACTTGATGCACACCTACCTCTCTCTCTCTCTCTCTCTCTCTCTCTCTCTCTCTCTCTCTCTCTCTCTCTCTCTCTCTCTCTCTCTCACTCCCTCCCTCACTAAAAAGCCTTCTTACCCTCTTTTCTGTTTGAATAAATTAACGACACATACCTCCTCGGTAAGTGTATAATTGGCTTGGAGCACGGTGGTGTTCGAACAAACTGACTGAAACAAAACGACCGTACTTTGCCACGTTACTACCTCTCCTTTCTACAAATATTGAGCTTAATTGGCTGAGAAAAGAAAGGACAGGTAAGACGACTGATGTCTCCCAATTTGGCCCTCATCACGGGGACTATATGTCAGTGGTTTCCGTCTTTCAGAGCTTTAACAACACCATTACCCCCGCCCAATTATCCCGGAATAGAATGTCTAAAACACCCCGTTCTCCCAAGATAACCCCAGCCCTATACTAGCCGCCTCAGAGTATTTCGAACGAAACAGCAGATGACCTCATTCACTAATGATGCATCGCCTAAACTGATAAAGGGTTATCTATTGTCGCCCGCAAAAATAATGCTTAGCTTGTGTTCCTCCCCGAAATGGATACTCGTGAACACGTGACAGTAGCACCTCGCACTTTCTTTTTATAGACTTAGCAGTCCTCGGAAGGAAATATGTAATAACAAAACTTGTGTTGAGATGAACGAGCCTCTGCCGGAGAAGCCGGTTCGAATTTTTAATAGACTAGAAGGTTGACAGATGTCAGGCTTCCTGCAACCAGTATCGGGCACAGGAATCGGCACCTAGGGGGCCAGACGATGGACAGGGACACCCACAGAAACTTGCACAACAACAATAATTAATAGATTAGTAACGCACACACTAACATCAGAGTTAAAAGACACCAATCATGCAGCAACCGATAAAAACATGTCCGCAACTACTCGGTGGTTGGGAGAGAGGATGAAGTATGTAAATGTCTTCCCTGCCAACTCTCTAAGACTTTTGTTTCTTGTACCCATTTAAAGATAACGTGCTGCCATCGGAAGGGAGGGGTCGGACGTGACGCACAGCCTGGCTGCAGACCATGGGACATCTATGACATCGACCAAGGGGGAGGCTACGAAGCAAAAAGGGCGTGAGACGAGACACCATTTTCAGGATGATAAGCGCGAAGGGCTACATCGAGGCCCCCTGCTCACCGACCAGCGTGCCTGAAGTCTCAACCCGTCGGGCCCGATTGATGGGCCCAGTGCTGGAAGATTCTGCTCCCCTTGGTCCACATTTTTTTTTATCTGATCCCACGCCACCCCCCCTTCCCTCGGCGTCCCGAAGCACGTCACACCCTTCTCTCTCTCACCATCTTTTATATGGATTATGAATCTGACCTACCCACAGAAGAACAAAAAGCAGCTACCCTGTCTCAAAGTACCTATGGTGAACCGTGTTAAGGAACAGGGCTGTGATCGGAGAACAATGAATGATCACACCCTGCACCGTGAGAAATTGGATTTGAGCTGGACATTAGCTCCACCGCCGGTGCTCAACAGTGCCAACGAAAGAAGAACAACAATGAGAGCTTACCAGTGATAGCTCTTTATAAAAAGGACACTGGAAAGAAGAACCCATGTCAAAGTCGAAAATCCTCTCCCAACCACTTTTTTATACTAACTATCTTCTTATCAAATTTTCATGATGTTGCATCAATCACTTCCGACTGTACACTGAGAAGTTAAGAAAATGTAACTTTGTATAGTAACATCCATACAACACCAGCCATGTACACGACTATACTGTAACTCTGTATGTACTACCTCCTCGCCTACTTTATCACCTGTAAGTAACTATAAGCAAATGTGTCAGATTACTCCTGCATGCCCTAAAAACTCTGTATCTTTAAGGAATGTACGAAAGACATTAACGATATTATAGCTGAAGGTTAACGAAGATAAATGACGGCCAGGCAAGCTGGCGAGATATGTTAAAAGGGAGGACTGTGGAAATTTAGCTTGCAAACTGAACATTATCTGCGCCATCTTGCCTCTCCCCAGCGCCACGCACAGCGAATGCACGGCCGCCATTTTAGGCACCCCGCTCTCTCCCCGCTCATTTTCGATCACCAGCGCTTTCCCCTGGCGCTGCGAACATCCCCCCCGCGCGCCGGCCACCCCCGCTCTCTCATACACGGGCCATAAACCCTCTCCTTCAGCGCGACCCTGCTACGGAACCACATCCGACCGACATCCCATACATGGTCATGCCGCACCTTTGATAACCCCCTTCCTCTGCGCCCCATTGTTCGAACTGGTCCCAGGCCATCACCTAGCCCTGCGGATGCAGTTTATTGCCCCTACTGTAAGGGAAACACCCCACATCAAAGGGATTACAGTGGATCAAAGCCCCTACCCCCTGAGACCCGGCCGGTCGCACACACCCCCGGGAATTGGCGGAATTCCCTGCTGCGCGATAGCCATCTCCCACTGCGGGTAGGGTGGGAACCTCTACTGTAACTATGTGTGGGATTGGATCTGAGCCGGGGCTTCAGGGGATGTTCTTTCATGCATCAAGAGAATCTCAAGAATGTACTATGTGTAATAAAGCAATAAACCGGTGTATAAGAGACCAGGTCTCAGAGATGCGGTTAGAGCACCTCGTGACGATACCTTGCTGTCTGATCTGATGTGTTCTGCTCCGACGGAATAAAACTTTGTTTCCTGCCTTCCAGTCTCCGGCGCCTGCCTCTTTCATTGGTAAATTATCGAGTGGTATGAGAGGCGATTACCGCCGGGCAAATACTTGAAAGGTTATCGACTGAAACTGCCGCTACCATTTAACAACATGGCAGCTCCCCGCGGGACAGTCTGTAGGTCACATTCTGCAAGACAAAAATCATGATGAGAAGGTGTGTCCTGCGCACATCAAAGGACAGAGAGAGAGAGAGAGAGAGAGAGAGAGAGAGCGAAGGAGAGAGAGAGAGGAAGAGAGAGAGAGAAGAATAGAGGGAGAGAGAAAGAGAAGAAGAGAGGGAGAGAGAGAAGAAGAGAGGGAGAGAGAGGAGAAGAGAGAGAGGGAGATAGAGAGAGAGAGAAGAAGAGAGGGAGAGAGAGAAGATGAGCGGGAGAGAGAGAGAGAGAAGAAGAGAGGGAGAGAGAGAAGAAGAGAGGGAGAGAGAGAGAGAGAGAGAAGAGAGAGAGAGAGAGAGAAGAGAGGGAGAGAGAGAGAGAGAGAGGGAGAGAGAGAGAGAGAGAGAGAGAGAGAGAGAGAGAGAGAGAGAGAGAATCATCCCAATGGGTGCCACTAAGTCTGTGACCTGGAAGCGAGGCCACGTGGTGGTAGGCCAACGCTGCCCGCTGGCTCTGGCCTAAACTGCAGTCCAGCAGGCCACACGAAACCTGAGTTGCCCGGACCGCCGGGACAGGGAATCATCACAGGGTTCCCACCTGCTCAGCAGCTTAAGGTGCCACTGACTCAGTGCACCCAAAGTCACCGTCCCGTGGCGCCTGTGCCTGCCGCAATGCGCCGGGTGCGACTAACCTTGTGCAACCCCAGTCAGTGCCACATGGTGGTCGGCACGTGCCGTACGCAGGCCAGGGTTGCCACTAACCCTGTGTAACCCCAGTCAGCGCCACATGGTGGTCGGCCCATGCTGTACGCAGGCCTGTGTTGCAACTAACCCTATGCAACCCCAGTCAGTGCCACGTGGTGGTCGGCCCGTGCCGTACATAGACCTTGGTTCCCACTAACCCTGTGCGCAACAAAACTCTTGTGCCCTTCATGATTGGGAACCGTGGCGTCCGTCATCCAGTCACCACGGGCAGAGGAGAATGTGACATCGTCGGCCCCTTATGTTGGCGGAGTCACCTGGCCTGTGACGCCTGTGCCAGATGGTGTGGTGTGTCTGCAAACCTGCCCTCAGGGAGTGACTGTGACATGCTGACAACTAGACCAGTGACCTGCACACCACCAGCAAGTTCGCCTGCGACGGGGTGCAGTGAGGGCCTCCCCTCTGAGCGTAAGCAAAGTGGTCTGGCCTGCCGTACGCCGGACCAGCGCAGGGCTTGCCACAATGACACATGGGCTCTGGGCGTGGTTCAATCCATGTCGGGACATGGAAGTGAGTGATGCGTGTGTCTCTGTTGTAGTGTCCACAGGCCCGGTACACAAAATGCAATGTAGCACCCTCTGACTGGCATCCCACAGGATGAGCATCATTGACGCAAGGGAAATCACTGCCCCTACATTCATCCACACATGCATACATGACTGATGAGAGACATGACACAGCAGTGCGTCAATGGATGTTTATTGCACTTCCAGTGCAGTTATGCAGCTGGAGAGGTCAGGGCAATGCCAAGCACACTACACAATATGGGCCCGTGGAGGGCCAGCCAGAGTCCATCCGGGGATGACAAGTCCTGCTGAAGGGAAGGGTACAGTCTGCAGCCTGGTCGCCATGTCATTGGTCATCAATCTGGAAGTGGAAGTCCATGTCACTGTCCAAGGTGAGTGCATCGGAGTGTATCGTGGGTCAGTGGAAGGTCATGAGGACATGTGCGGGACCAAGCAGAAACAGGCCAGGTGGCGGTAATGAATGCTAGTGCCTGGTCCTTCTGACCACAGTCCCATCCACGTCCTCGTCCCCGGGTGTGTCCCTTGCCCCTGTGGGTGTTGCAGAACCGGCTGCCGCACTGTGTGCCTCTGACACATCAGGGTACAACAACAACAAGGGGCTTCCTACACCTATATAACTCAATTGTAGGCACTATGTCCATATAATAAGGCAATGCCCACATCAACGGTGTACACAAATAGATTACTTCATTTATTAGATAATTTTTTCATTTTTTTGAGAGACATATAGATGTCCATTTTAAATTGAGTGGTACCTTAAATGTAATACATATTAAGTCACAATAAGAAGAAAAAGTGGAACATGTCATCAGCAACACACCACCATAATGACATTGAATAAATAACATCAAGAAATAATGAAAATGCAAGAAGCTAAAACAGTGAAGACAGAAATCACAAAAGAATTTAAACAAAAAAATAGACAAAAAATGCAAAACAATACAGCTTAAGATAAAACACAAGACAAACGCCAACGCGCGTTTCGGAGATCCTATATACTCTATATAGGCTTCTTCCTCAGGGAGTATGGGATAGGTCTTTCATTTTCAGCCTGAGTGGATCCAGCTGCTGCACTGCGAGGCACTGACACATCAGGGGCCTGAGTGGATCCGGCTGCTGCACTGTGTGCCACTGACACATTAGGGATCCTGAGTGGATCCGGCTCCGCACTGTGTGCCACTGACACATCAGGGGCCTGAGTGGATCTGTCTGCCGCACTGGGTGGCACTGACACACCAGGGGGCGGGGATGTGGATGGTGTGGGGGCAGCCGGTTTCATCAGCACCACACCTTGTAGCAGCAATGCCATGGTGGAGGTCTGTAGGGCATGATCGATCCCAGCAACATTTCGATGATGTGCATCGGTGGCTGCCATCCTTTCTGCCTCCATCCGCACCATGTCCTCCATGATCCTCCGCCACTGCTGTTCTTCTCTCCGCGTCATGACTGCATCGATGTCAGTCAGGGCTTGTTGGAGACCATGGGGCGTGCATAGACACCCAAGCCATGATGCCGAAGCCCAACCGCACCTGCTCAGCTGTCTCCATCTGGCACTCCAGCACACGGCGTTGGGCGGCCAAGTGTTGTTCCTGGAGGTCTTGGGAGGGTGCCGGGGCTGTGGGTTCCTCCTGCTGGGTGGTTTGGGTGGTGGGTGGGGTCTCATCGATGTAGCTGGGCTGCCCTGAGCCTGGAGGTGAGTGGCAGATGAGGTCAATGATATCTTGGATGGTTTGGATGTCGATGCTGGCGTTGTCCTCCTCGTCATCCGTGAAGAGTGGCTGGGACTGCTCTGCAGGAGGTGTTGATGGCGCCCCTGCGATGTGAAGGGGAGATGGTGTATTACAATGTGCCCACATGTGTGTAAACGCATGGTACAGGTTAACATTGAGACAGCAAGGCATTGTACATTGTGACAGTCTGTAGATCTGGGCGATCACCCAGAGTCATTGTGGGTGTGCACTGTGCTCTGCTTGATTGTGCATGTGTGCCATTGTGCCCATCTCCACCCGTCCCCCCAGTACCTGGTGGTCACTCACCCTGTTGCGGTTGTGTTGTGTCCTGTCGAGCAGTGTCCGGTCCCCCGACTCCGGCCACAGTCTCCACACTGATGACTGTCGACACCAGCTCCTCCATGTCATCCAGCTCCAGCTGTGGCGCTGCGCCCCCACCTCCAGTTTGCATTGCTGCCTTCTGGTTGGTGGAGAGTTTCTCCTTGGTCTTCCGCTTGATATCATTCCATTGCCTCTTAACCTCGTCCATTGTCTGCTTGTGCTCTCCGACGGCATTCCCCTTGTCACCGATGACCCGCCATATTGCAATTTTGGTGCCCAGTGACATGTTGGAGGTGACGAAGAGTTGTTGATGGTGTTCCATCACCTCCGTGACTATGATCCTGTTCACCTGCAGACTGAACTTCGTCTTCCTCGTCTTCTTGTCCTTGCCGTTCCCTGTCCCCGAGGTCCCAGGCTGGTCGTCCGGGGTGCTTGTGGGGTTGCGCTCATCGTCTGCGCCTTCTCTGGCTGCCTCCATGGTGCTTGGGTGTGGGTCAGTTTGGGTGTGGGTGTTTTTTCTGCTTTTATGGAGATTCTTCCCACCTGCCAGGTGTGTGTTGCAGGCCTCGCGCTGCTTATCGCTGATTTCCTCATCTTGCTTTGGCCCATTGCAGGTTTTCTGGTGTTGTGGTTTGTGTTTTCATCTCCGTCGAGGAGGTTTTATCACAGACATTGTCCGTGGTTTAGGCAGACTATCGCATGCTACCGCCTTCTTGTGAATCCCACATTGTCACGGGGTTATTTTACCGCAATGGGCTGCGATATTGAAAGTTGCGTTACACTACTCTTGCGGTAATTATCACACGTTCTTGTGATTATACCCCCCTATTTTCTTAAGTGAGACAAGCACGAACAGACCTTGTACTAGGTGATAGGAGGCTTATGGGTAGGAATAAAAAGTCTAAGAATGTTTTTTGGGAAGGAGACACAGTTATGAACAGTGACAACCCACAGATGCTTGCTGCTTCTGTACAGTTGATGGATTATGCTTAGAAAGCAATTGTATTTAGTGGATTTAAATTTACTTTCAAGTTTGAAATAACTACGGAAAGGGCTCATTTCACTTAAATACATTTACTGCAACACGATTAACATATAATAGATTCTGTCATGAGGGCTGCAGATATTTGTTTGTGAACAAGCATGATAGGATGCTGAATGATTAATTAGTGTATTATTAAAGCCTTAATTTTTCTTTTCATAGTTGCATTGCTTTAGCTGTAATTGCGATTGTTTGAAAGTAACAATGCAATAGAGTTTTGAATGAACGACAGTGTAAATATTCAAATTTTACATCTGTGGAAGATATATTACTGCCTAGAAACATGTGAACGTATGAATCCAGGGTAATGATTGAAGAGGGGACGCCAAACAATCCTTTGGAAATTCAAAAGTAGGCTGAAGCTTTTAAGGTGTGTAAACAAGCAATGCATTTAATGACAGTGTCAATACCTCTTGCGAGCGATAGTCAAACACCCCTAAGATCTGCTGTATTAATCATGCACTTGAGAGGAACTTTCTATCAAACAATTAAATCCTACAGACATATCACATTACAGTCTAATGACTCTGTCTCTTGTCGGTACCTACCAGGAATTGGTGTTCTCCAGATGAACTGCCAAGTACTTTCTTGTAAGTTCTTATTTCCTTTAGCTGCAGCTCTGTTCTGGCTTAAGGTATTCCTCAGATATAAGAGGCTATAAATTACCCTTATTACCTTAATCATCGCAGGATTGCTGAATAAGCTCCACTCCATCATAGAGAAATCACATTCTACCAGCTGCTCCCGGCCTTAAATATGTGATGCGTTTTATACGAATGCCAGTCGATCAATATATGAGGAATTATCCTTGCAAAGAGCATCACATGCCCCATGAATACATTTGGAGCTGTGCTAGAGACATAACATCATCTCCTGACGAATTTACTGTATGGAAGTAAATTAAAACTGTAATTGGATACCATTGGGAACTTTTCATATACTTTCATCTGAGGTGCAGAAACAAATCATGACTCTGGAAAGTAATGGGTTACATTGCAAGGGAATCCTTTCCCCTCCTCTTCCTTCTCTCCCGGTTCCGTAGGGCCTGAAGATTGTGACCTCTCGTGAAGCAAAGCTGTTGGGACTCTCCCACAACGTCGTACAGTATTGCATGCTGTCCGTGTGTGATAGCAGACAGGGCTTGTGGTGTCTCAGGTGTGTTTGATGGGGAGTCGTATGTAAATGTGTTGAGGGAGTGAAATACATGCAGTGTGCTGAATCTCGGAATGAATGTAGGGTAGAGGTATATATAGTGGAATGCTAAAGACTCTGAGTAGTTGCCAGTGAGCATGTAGGGAGATTCAGTACTACCTGCTGTGATGTGTCGGTCACAGAGCCCCGTTGTGCAGACTTGGATAGAGCTGTAGCTTATACCGTGTAGTATAAGCTGTACTTAATATACTAGTATTTTTGCTGCCATTATGGTGCTGGAAAAAAGTGTCTTAGGTCTACGTAGATCTACTTTACATTTGAAACCAAATATTAAAATATTTGTGCACTAAGGCCCAGATTTACTAAGATTGTAGGTCAGGCTGTGTCCGTTTTATTGAGTAGCCGCAATGCAAATCCATGTTGGGATTTACCAAGCCACAAAAATCAAGATTTGAGCAACTTTGCATGTGATTTTATCCCAAACATAACGCAAGGCAAGGCATATTGCTGCCTTGCATTACCTTACCTCAGGGAGGCGTTCCATGATTAGAGCGTGGGCATTCCTGCGCATTCACCCATGTATTTTGGCACAAACCAATATTTACTTAAATCTGTATACATGGGTTTGCGCCAAAATGGTGTATCTGAGGCTAGCGTAACAAAGAGAAATATCTTTACCTCTCCTTGTTACGTCCTCTTTGCATGTGTGAAGTGCTGCATTTCGCAACACACATGCAAAGAGGAATAAGGCTCTAAGAATAGTTTTTGTGAAGGAAGGTATAAAATATGGCAAATGCCTGCACTCTCCCTCTGACACAACACAACGCAGAAACATTCCCCTGCTTTGTTGCATCAAAATGTAATCAATCCGACCATTACTGCTTAAGGCAACGCTGAATTTGAGGCATTGAGTGTAATCTGAACTGATGTATGACTCAAGTTCTTTTAGAGGGAAAAGCCCATTCCAGTGTGATTGTGGTTGCTTTACGCACACCTTATGTTACTCCCTCTTTTCTTGAGTGGTTCACAGAAATATTTCGCAAGCTTATAGGTTGATTGGTGGGTGGTGCAGTAGCCGCAGAACAACTTTCTCCTCATGTTATTATTCTGACTGACCGGTATGCTTTACCACACAGATGACTCATGTCACAAGTCCCCTGGCAAGTTCTCCATATATATAATTTTGTGTTGCTCCACAGCAGATTTCTAAAGGTGCAGTCAAAATTGAATTAATTTTATTAGTGATTACTGTTCCAGTGTGAAGAACTTGAAATGCCTCTGTGGTGGCAGCTTATAGATTGTAATGAAGTGCTGGCTGTTTTACTTCCACCCAAGGTAGGACATGCCTTTTATTCCACTGGGCATTTCTGCTGTGGACTGAACGCCTAAAGCCCTCCGAGGCCAGTTTTGAAAGCCCAGGGCCACTCCTGATGCTTGCCACTTTCCACAGCTCCCCATGGTTAATTGCAGAAGGCCATGGGAGACTTCAAGAGGCAGAACTAAAGAGGATGGAAGGGGGAAGGTAGATAGGAAGCAACCACAGAAGGAGAAAAAAGAGGGGAAAGAATGCGAGAGAGAATGGATGGATGAGGGACTTTGCGCGGGGAGACAAAGGGAGTGGAAGGGTTTGAGCATTTTTGCTTCGGCTGCTTTTGGTCCCCAGCCGTGCACCTGAAGATTAGATATCTTACTTGCTCAAAACTGCATTAGGCTTATGCCCTCGCAATCCTCTATTCAGTGCAAAACTTGTATGTGAGGAGTGATTGCATACATAAGGAGTGGGATACTCAAGTATGGCAGTCCCTGGGTGCATCAGTAACCCAAAAGTATAAGATGCTCCATAGACAGAAAGTGAACTGTCTCCCTTTTGCTGCATGCCCCTGTGCTGGTTTCGCCTCCACCACCCTCCCTATCTGACCCACTGTAATCCAGGTGTTACGATGTGTATTCATATCCCTTTCAATAGAATAGCCACCGATGGTGCAACTAGGTCAAGTATTGAAACCAAATTGACATCATGAGATGCCTCTCCTCACCAATGCACCACAATTTCTCTCTACTAGTATAGCACGTTTTACCTACCTCAGGGTTGGGCTTCCTCACGTTTTCTTAAAAGCTGATTTTCATATCAGCTGCTTTCCCTCCTGGGAACGGACCTCCTCTCAATTTCCATCACAAGCTTTATATTGAATAATAAATTATAAGCACAACATGATTTTGGCACACCTTTTTTGTTTAGTAATTGTCTGTCATGTGACTGAATAACAATGAGTAATACTATGAGCATTGACATTTAAAAACCATCAGTGAACTTGTGACCCCCCCTTTTTCCCTCCCTACCCCTTCGTCCATTTCTTCCTTCTCTTTTCCCTTTCCTTTTCCTTCTTCCCCTATTTTGCGCAATTATGATACTTTGTTCTTGTATTGTGGTTTCCACAATCATTAAACAGTGTGAATTGTCTGGGTGTACGACCTCTTGTTTATTATGTCTCATGTATATATGTTCACCAGCCTTGAGAAAGCCCTAGGCGTGCCAGCCACTTTGGGCGAAACACGTGTCGGCTGTATTTTCTTTCACATCAGGTCTTGAATCCTGATGCGCTCAATAAAAATCAATCAAATATACAGAGAACATTTTCGGCATTTATTCCTAAAAGACCATTAAAAAAACCCTAGGTACTTCCTGTCTCCCTCACATCCGTTCCCATTCAACGTCCATGGTATTTGACACATTCCCAGGTTTACAACATAATATAAATCTGGGAATTTGTCAAATCTGTGCACCTCCGAAAGGGCAGGCACAACAATTGCTTTTGTGAAGTAAGGTGTCCCTTCCTACACAAAAACAACTGGATTTCAACACAGGAACCCTTGCGCCATGGAGCTAGGGTTTATGCATTGGCGCATGGCTGCCTAATTGGTGCCAGCGCAAAGGAAAGGACAGTGATGCGTTATACTGCCGTAAATACAAGGCATCCCTGCACTTTCCTTATGGTGCAGCACGGTTCAGCAAGCTGGCTTCAAGTGCTCTGTTGCGTCATTTTGTTGTAAATCAGCCCCTAGGTTTGTAATGAAAAGCAAATCATAAAGGGACACTTTGCTACAGTTTGTGTCACGTTTGGTTACACTGTGTTTATTAATCTGGTGCTACGTTTCTATCCCACAACATTTTTGAAGAGTCCCAGTAAGCTTGAAATATTATCTGATTGCTACTGTTTCAGGGACAACACTCTACAGTTGTTACAAAGATTAGTCAGAAGACCCTAAGCCAATAGTCCCAGATAACAGGCCTAATAGAGTTTTTTGCATCCCATTTAACTAAATATGTATCTAGTGTATATCCTGCTCTGTGATGTGCATGACATCTTCTTGTGTTTTCTTTGCATGCCCTTCATGTTTGTCAGATGAGTCTGCTTGTGAACCTGTGGTGTTTCTATATTAAAGAATGCACGCCTGATCTTTTGTCAGCACCGATTTTGGAGAGCCTTTTTCTTTTCTTTATATGCCATGTAGTGTGCCACCAGAGGATTCTAAATGCTTTGGCTTCACTAGTACTGGATGCCATTCTGATGCATAGAGAAAGTCAAAATTTCCTTTATAATCTATTTTGTATGTTTGGGATACAGGAGTTAGTACCGTTGAGACACGTTTTGTGTACTGCAGTGTACCTATGTACCATATCAGGTTTGTCTTGGATGTGTATAGTATTTTTCTGTTTTATAATTCGTATAGTTGCTTTCATTTCCCTCCTATTAATTACTGTATCAACTTTTGTCCCTTTCAGTGGTGTTACATCATGAGACTGGGGATGGGAGTATTAGTACCTGCCAGTTTGTTCTGAGGTCCGTTCCATGGTTATAATAGAACTGAGCATTAGATCATTAAGTGAGTAATGTGTGTGGGCTGATTGTCACTGATTAAAAAAGAATTCTGAGAATTGTATTCTTTCTTGAGCCAGTGCCCGTCAGTATTTGAGTATTCACTACTTACTGAGGAAAAGGACAATTATAAGTCAAAAATCACATGCGGAAATTGCTTTTCCTGTCGTAAAGAATATCTCACTACCGTACAGGCCTACATTGAGTAGCCATACTCGAATCTCTTCCCCCAAGAACAGCATTCACGGTAATCATACTAATTATCTGCAAAAACAATAAGATTTTGAACAGGATTCCACATCGATGCCAACCTTCGCATCTGGTAAGAACACTTAACTGCTTTGCATCAACTCATCATGTAAACTGAAAGCATGCTATGCAACTTTAGAACAGCCATACAGAGCAGCCATACCATCCTGGGTCTTTTTGCACCATATGGATGTCTAGAGCTAGGCTGTGGAATATAGAGGGCTCTTACTACCAGCTACCAAATTTGAAATCTATATTTCATATCTGACTGTAACCTGCCAAGTGTCCCAAAAGTAAACAAACCAGCATGTCTGTTTTTCACCACACTGTAGAAAATAAGGACACTTCGTCCCCTGTGTTGTAGTCAATCAAGATTTTCAATTTTAATTGTCTTGATATCATCAAGAGTTCAATATGGGAACTCCCTTTATTTGAGACTTCCCAAGTATTTACTGAAGGCTGTACAAAATGCTGCAGCTTGTATCCTGCTGTGATTAGCAGAGTAAAAACATATGCACAAACCTATGATAAACCTGCCCCAGTTTCCTTCTCAGTTTCCTTCTCATGGTTCCGTCCTGGGCACACTGGGCCAAAAGACAGCCTAGGTTTTACATTCTCTAACCCAAAGTGTAGGACTGTGCCTTTTTGGCTAAAGTTCCCTAAACTTTTTGCTTTTCCCCCTAGACCGTTTTCCTGACATAGAGTTGCCAATCTAGATGCTTTGGGTTCTTTGCCACTGCTGATCAGTGTCAAAGTACAAAGGTTCCCTGTGTAAATTGTAATGGTAATTGGTTGGTCAAGATTGGTATGTTGCCTTACTAGTAAAGTACCTAGTGATGTGCACTGTGTGTGCCAGGGCTAGTAATGCAAAGGTGCGCGGAGAAAGCAACTCAGGCCTGCAGTGTAGGGCCTGCACACAGTTTGCTAAGTTAGCATGTTGTCCTGACAAGTGCAACCACTTGCCAGGCCTTACTTTCCCTTTTATGTACATAGTGGGCACCCCTGTGGTAGGTCCCAGGTAATCCCTGGGCAGGGTGCAGTGTGGGTGAAAGACAGGACATATCCTAAGGTGTGTGTTATGTCCTGACAGTGAAAAACACTCCATTTCGTTTTTCACTGGTGAAAGGACATTCTGCCCATAGGACAAAATGGTGGGGGGGGCTGGATATTGTGTTTGTTAGCCTAGTTTCTCATAGGATAAAAATGGAGAGGTGAAGTTTAGTATGTATGAACTCACAGTGTCATAACACATCTTTCTATGAAGGTGGTTTTGTCAGAAACCACTCTTTTAGAAAGTGGCTGAGTTTTGTGCTTTAAGCATTGCTGTGTGTCTTTGCTGTATGTGGATTGGCTGTCTGGATCTCAGAGGGGAGGGGTGAGATGGCACCAGGCTGACCTGTATCTGGAGATAGGGCGTAGGAGAATCCATGGGAGGTGAAGAGGCCTGGGTTACAGCTATAAAACAATTGACCAATCTCCAGCTGAGTGATTAAGGATCCAGACCCCCAGTATCAAAGGGAGACAGGTGCCACTGGGAGGGAGACACCCAGAACTGATTTAGGCAGGGGTCAGAGACCCCTGAGCACAACGAACTTCAAAGAGATTTAGGGGTATAACTATGAGAGCTGAGGCCCTTGAACGTTGGAATCGGAATCGAAATGGATTGAGACTGAAAAGGCTTGGACCCATTTCGTGGTCAAGTGGAACCTCTGCTAAGGAAGGAACAACTGAATAGACTGCTGGGAAGGACCAATCCTTGCTTCGTGATCTGGGGCTGGTCTGCAGTTTGCTGTTTTAACCAAGGAAGAGGCTGTTGGGACGGTGTTTCGTGTGCCTGGGTCTCCCTGCTTGAAGAAGACTGTGCTTTGTGCTGTGTCTTGTAACCCCAAGAGCCCGAGATGAGCTGGCTCCCTGTTTTGAAACACAGGAACATAAAAGTTTCTGGAGAGTTCAAGCGATGCAGTGGGCGCGTGTTGTGGCAGCTTCAGACCCTCAGAAGATGTGCCCTGTGATCTTGGACACACGAAGGTGAGGCGAGACTCGGACGAGCTGGGAGCGTGTCGTGCTGCACAGGAGGCATTGGTGAAGAGCGCCTGGTCAACGTGTGCACCAAAGGTGAATTGAGTCTCAGACGTGCATGGTGCGTCTCGTGGTGCATCGCAGGCGTTAGTGAAGAGCGCCTGGTCAGCGTGCGCATCGGAGGTGCTGTGAGACTCGGATGCGCAGGGTGTGTGTCGTGGTGCACCGCCGTCGCTGGCGAAGAGCACCGGGTTAGCGGGTGCATTAGAGGTGAAGTGAGTCTTGGACACGCATGGTGCGTCTTGTGGTGCACAGGAGGGGTTGGTGAGGAGTGTCTGGTCAACGTGTGCATCGTAAGCAAAGTGAGTCTCGGACGTGCAGGGTGCGTGTCGGGGTGCACTGGAGGCGCTAAATAAGAGCGCCTGGTCATCGGGTGCACCGGAAGAGAAGTGAGGCTCGGACACGGCAAGCGTGTCGAGGTGCGGACGGAGGCGTTGGTGCAGAGCGCCTGGATATCGGGCACCAGGAGTTGGAGTAAGTCTCAGTGAAGCCTCGTACATGCTTTGGTGCAACCTGGGACTGTGGAGGTGATCGGCTGATCATCGTGTGCACCGGAAGAAAGTGAGTCTCTGCAGCACGGTGTGCGTGTCTTGGCGCAAATTGAGACCGCAGGAGGGAGTGACTGGTGAGCGTGCACTTGGAGTCAAAGTGAAGATCCATCAGCGTTGTGTGTGTGGCTTGATGCCCGAGGAGACCCGGAGGGTGCGGTGGTTAATGTGCACCTTGAGTAAAAGCAATCTCAGGGGCATAGGGTACGTGTGCCCTGCGGTTGCCAGTTCGTGGAAGGAGGAGAGGAGAGTGGAGTCGCACCCCCAGGTAACGTGGAACATTGCCTGCCTCTCAGTCCTGCTGGTGACAAGGGCCTGTGCTTCAGCTCAGATTGGGGCCCGTACTGACCAAAGGAGTGGCAGTACCAGTGCCGAGTGGGAAGCTGTACTGTATGTCATCGGGGATCTTTGTGGGGGGCAACTGTTATCGAAGAGGCTGACTGTCGTAATACACATTGCCAATATTGCTGCTAACGAACTGACGAACTGTCTTATGACGCCTGACATTATTCCTGCATAACGAATTACACGATTGTAGCGCTACGCAGTGCATTATTTCTCCCTAGAAAAGTACAAGATTTAGTGCCCGCATTGCATTATTTCTTCATTGCAAAGTACATGATTGTAGCTACGTACTGCATTATTCCCTCATTGCAAAGTACATGATTGTAGCAGTGTGCATTGCATTATTTCACCCCCTGCAAGGTACCGGGGTGTATTGTTAAGCATTGTATTATTTCTCCTTTGCCCAGCACAGGAGTGTATCGTTACGTAGAGCACTATTGTTTATTCCTTGCAACGTGTGTGATTCTAGCATTATGACCAGCAAAGCTTTGTGAAAGCGGTGGTTGGGATTTGAATTTACCAACCAGCCAGAACGAATATTACCCTTCATTATATGTTGGCTTTTGTATCGTGTGGCCTGATTGTATATCTTTTTATATAAAGTTTATACTCGTTTTATCAAACTCGTGTAGAGTCCATTTGTGGTGGTTGAACATACTGTACACTTGTGCCTTGGAGATAGGCCTGGCTGCTCGTGCCAAGCTACTAAGGGGGTGAGCAGGGCTATCTAAAATGGTGTCCTTACTTGGCCTAACGTTGAGTTGGGAGTCCTGGGTCGCGCATTTGTGACAGTGGGGCGCAACTGGGACTCCGGCTTCCAACACAAAGTAACTGCTAAATTGCCTGCTTATATCGACCTCAATTCATCTTTTGCAAGTATCCAAAAAATAGCAATTGAATGATTGCCAATATGTGGAATATCGTTCCTACTGTGATAAAAATTTACGTGGTCAAACTGTGTTCAGGAAAAATCTAAAAACACAATTATTTAATAATGTATTTTCTATTTGTATTACTGTGTTTACTGGAAAGTATTTTGGTTCAGGCTGACAAATTAATTTCTTCGTTCCATAGAAATGACAGCCTCACCTTGATGCAAGCAACAAACATTTTGCTGACTTCCCCATTGTCATCTGCCTGCCCTGACTGATAAGGTCTCAGAACCTCCAGGCAGTAGCCTGGATCACCTTCTTAGTATGTTGGATAACTTGCAATGCATTAAATGGGAGCAAAATACCTGTTATGGAAATCAGAATCTCAGGCAGGATATGCAAAACATGCAGCTGCAAACTCAAGAGACCTATGAAAACGAAAGTAGGAATGAGGAGACATTGACACTTGGGGCATAATAATGTAGGTTTTGAGTCACACTTGTGCCACACAAGTGGCACACAGACAACGCAAAACCTAAGTCCGTTCTATCAGGCCATGCAAGGCCACCTTGCGTTGCCCTGCTGACTTGCTGCCTGTTACTACTTCTTTACAAAGGGTGCTACCCCATCCACCGGTCCCTCTAGCCACCCTAGTGACAGGCATTGTGCCACCTGCATCTGTCACCACTGTGTAGGCATAGGTGAGTAAGGGTTTCCAGATGAAGAATGTTTTTCATTTTGCTAAATAAACATCCTGTTTCTACATCGGTTTAGTCAGCCTACTCATCGTTTTAGTCACACTTTCTTTCTAATTTTGTTAGACAAATATATATCTTTATCCCAGTGATGGCCGCCACTGGGTAGTTATAGTTCCATAGGAAATGCCTTTTTTGTTTTTCTAATAACTTTGGGGCAGTTTAACAAATCTTCACAAACCTTTCCAAAAAAAGTGATTCTTTTCGCCTTGTTTGTGCATGGAAGAGTTCAGGGTGATCCCTTTAAGTGAGAGCCAAGAAAAAAGGGGGTCCAAAAACACAAAATCCCTCTGCATTCTTCATAGAGTATTTTGAAAAGCACTACCACAAAAAATGCTGAACAGATTTACATCAAATTTGCTAGATGTTGGTCCAGAAAATGTTCTTTTTGTGATTTGGTGTAAATCTGTTCAGTAGTTTTTGAGATAGTAAGCTCAAAATATGTTTGTAAGTCTGGACTGTTTGGTTCGAGAGACTCTAGCAAGAGTTCCTCAAGCCAAATAAAAAAATAGAACCTTTTGATTGGGTCAGGAGGCTAATATTTCGTTGGTCCAACTTGCACCTGCTGGACAAGGATCGGACTATCTACCAGTAACATGAAGAAAAATGTTGCTGGAAGCAATATAAAAAAATAACAATAATATAGGGTGGCAGGGTGGGGATATCCTGCCCCCCCCCCACCCAAGCCCTGTGGGACTTAAAGGGACCACCCCTGGACCCAACATTTTAAAAAAGCAGTTTTTTTGCCTTTATCCCATAGGCCTTCCACAGGAATGTGGAACAAAAAAAGAAAGTGACCTCCTGCTATTTTCTGTAAATTAATTGGGGTGGGACGTCAGTGTGGCCTCACTCCCTGATCCCATTTTGGACCATGGGAATACTTTAATTAAGGGGAGGGGTGGACTATCCACCTTTTTGAGCTGATGGCGCTCACAGGCTCCCCATCCCCTGGGACCCACTACATTCATTAAGGAGAGGGGGCACACAGCCCCCCTCCCTAATCCTTATCAGGCCCTAAAGGACCCCATCCCTGGGATTGAAGGGATTTGAAGAGGGATGCCTTTCCTGCTGCAACAAACATAGATTCACGCATCTACTCACAGACCCACTCAGACACTAATGCACCCACTCAGACACTCATGTAACCACTCACAGACTCATGCATCCACTCACATACCCACTGAGGGGGTTATGTCAGAGTGGGTGTATGAGAAGTACTATGGTGATGTGAGTGGTAGTATGGATGATGTAATTAGTGATGTCATTTGAGATGTCATCAGTGATGTCCCTGACTATGTCATCAGTGATGTAATATGTGAGGTAATAAGCAGTGCAGTGCGGGGGTGTAGGTTACAGGTAGCTCAGGTAACTATAACACCTGAATTTCATTGGTTTTGTACGAGTGAAATCTGAGCCTAACTATAATGTCCCTGTGTGCTTAAATATACATATGTGTGTGTGTGTGTGTGTATGTGTGTGTGTGTGTGTGTATATGTGTGTGTAAAAACAAACAATGGTTCGGCACTCAAAAATCGTGGTATATTGTATATAATGCAAACATTTAGCAAGAGTTTTTTTAACACCAACAACAATGATCACAGTTCATATATGGACAAGTAAGGACTTCTGAAGTCGAAATTTTCTTTCTTCATTTATTCTTTATTGAGTATCTTCTCACGCTAGATTACATCAGTGAAATCAATGATAAAATCCAGTAGCCAACGCGTTTCATCCACACAGGACTTCTTCAGGGCTCTAATTTGTATGTGGGATTCACAAGATCCATAATATTTACTGGCACTTTGTTGCATGACTGGAAGCAGATACCATTAGTATTACTAACCAAGAGGTAAACACTCTCTAATGTATATATCGCATGAATTTATCAAATGTGGGATGTACAGAGTGCCAGTAAATACTATAGGAAGAGCATGTTTTGGTTTTGCCAATATCTTTAGGGCCATTTGATGAATCTTCACAGAATTTTCAAAACTAATACAATGCTCACTTCAGCTGCTGTCCTGAAAGTTTCGGGGTGATTTGTGAAGAGAGGGCCGAGAAAAAGGGGGGTTCCCAAAACATGTTTTCTCCATGTTAATTCCCGTAGGGATTTTGAACATGGCTACAGCCTGAACCACTGCATACAATTACATTAAATTGGACAGAAAGCTAGCTCTTGTCCAGAAATAAGCTTTTTGTGATTTGATGCAAACCTGTTCAGTAGTTCTAGAGATAACAAATGAAAACCAAATTTGCATATCTAGGGGTGTGGATCCTCCGTGGATCAGGCAGTTCCCGTGCTAAAATCTGATTGGCTCCCAACACATCAACCAGGATCAGTGATGTCATCAGTGATGTAATTTCAGATGTCATCAGTGATGTCATCAGTGATGTCACTGACCATGTCATGAGTGATGTAATGTGTGATGTCATCAGCAGTGCATTGCGGTGGCGCGAGTTATAGTTAGTTCAACTAACTATAACATGCGATTTTCTCTGGTTTTATATGTCAGATGTCCAACTAACTATAACGTCCCTGAAACCTATGGCTTTTTCAGTAAATTTCTGAGGTTTTTTAAATGCTAATTTCTAACTATAACATGCCTGAAACCTATGGTTTTTTCAGTGAATTTCAAAGGTTTTTTAAATGCTAATTTCTAACTATAACGTGCCTGAAACCTATTGTTTTTTCAGTGAATTTCGAAGGTTTTTTAAATGCTAATTTCTAAGTATAACATCTCTGAAACCTATGGTTTTTTCAATAAATATTAAAGGTTTTTTAAATATCGAACTACTATTGTGTATTTGTCATTAATACTATTTTTTCTAACTTTTCAACTACATAAAATAAATTGCAAAAGTACTATGTAACCTAATACATTTCACAAATTACAATGAGTTTTTAAATAATACAAAACAATTTAACATTCAGATAACAATTTGTCTCCCTTTTTTTGCTGTCATCAGCTACTACTTAACTTCACTATTCACAGTGATGCCAGTGTAGTTTCATCATAAACAACAGGGAAAATAAAAACAACTAGATTGTTAAAAAATCCTAAAACCCTAATTCTCTCAAATATAATACAAAATCAACACAAATAACACATCAAATAGTACTTCAAATGTTCAAAGCTTACCTTTACTTCGTAGATTGTCTGCAAATTTACCCAATACGCCAGATAATGTATCACAAATCTCACTTTGAAAGCATCCAGTATGAATTCCTACAAGATCTTACGTAGTTTCTCTGCACATTTGTCCCAATATGCCAGATAATATATCAAAAATTTTGCTTTGAAAGCATCCAGTATGAATTCCTTAAAGATCTTACGTAGTTTCTCTGCACAATTTTCCCAATACACCAGATAATGTATCAAAAATGTTGCTTTGAAAGCATCCAGTATGAATTCCCTAAAGATCTTACGTACTTTCTCTGCACATTTTCCCAATACGCCAGATAATGTTTCAAATATTTCACTTTGAAAGCATCCAGTATGAATTCCTTAATAATCTATACACCTTCCCATTAATGCCGAATAGTGTATCCAAAATCTTTGTTTCAGAAAAATTAAGTATGAGTTGGGTTATTCATAAGACAATCTCGGTTTCATTTCCAAGTGTGTATTATTACAGTGACTGCAACCATTATTACACTGTAAATAAACTGTATAATGTCCACTTGAAGTAGTACTTCCAGCATGGAAAACAATAGCAACTGTTGCAAAAGTTCTTCCAGAAATAGATAGATTAGCAACAACATTTTTAATTTTGGTTTCCACTTTTCTTCCATTTGGTCGACAGCGTTGCAGCATTATAATCAAATATTTTCCATATCTTTGTAGGCATAATGCAGATAGCATTATTGATTTACAACGAGAACACATCATCTCATGATCAGCTTCTTTTACTAATTTGGAAAATGGTACAGATTTACAGTCCGGTATTGTTAAATATAAAAATCTTTCTCTGTCAACTATAGTGCTTGAAGTTAACGAACACTCTTCACATTTATGTTCCCATTTGTAACTGAGCCCAAATAAACTCTCAATCTGAATTCCTTCATCTTCTGGTACTCCAAGCATAACCATCAGAAATTCTTGTGCATCTTGCTGTATATTAGCACTGAATGTTAAAGATCCACTACATGTATCCAACAGTTGGCGAATACCAGAAGCAGAATGAATCTTACTTTTATCAGTTCTCAATTCTTGAAATAAAGTGTAGAGTGCAGAATATAAAGTTTTTTCCTGACTTTCCATAATTTCACCACAAACATCTTCAAGATAAAATATAACATTTTGAATGACATTACCATAGCAGTTGACACCAGAAGCATTTTCTAATTGGTATCCAACAACATCATCAATTGTTTGTATTTTCTGCTTCTTTACATCTTTTCTTTTATGTTAATTTTCTTTCTGCTTTTCAACTATAGTTAACTCTTCAACATATTTGCATTTTGAACACACAACACGTTTCTTCACCTAAGTGGGGAGCATAAAGCCTTCTCAAACGATTATATTCTCTTACACAATTAACATCAGCACTAACCTTGTTCTCATCAAAATCAATTAAATACAAACCAGACAACGTTCTAACTCGAGATAATGCAACATATACCATTCCCTCTTTAAACACAGTTTTTTCAACATGTACCAAAGCATTACCTACACTTAAACCTTGTGATTTGTGAATAGTTATTGCATATGCTAAACAGAAGGGAAACTGTTTTCTACGAACATACAAGTCTTTTACAAGCAAAAAACGTGCAGCAGAACGTGCAATCTGTCTTACCTCTGCAATCTGATCAAATTTAACTTTCAAAAATTCAATTCCATTACTATTTTGATTTTTCACAAAATCAACAACTTTCCCCATTGCTCTATTCACTAAACCTTCTTCTACATTCAGATTACGCTTCAAAATTACCTGACAGTTTAAACATACATCTACATTTTTTTCTAGGCCAGCAGTTTTTGATACAGACTTTTCCAAAGAATCCAATTTAGTCTGTAGTTTTTCTGAAAGAACAATTGTTATTCCTTGATGCTCTATTTCATCTCAATAGCTTCAATGTGAACTATTTCTTGATTTTCCAATTTTATAAACTCTCTATTAAATGTATAAAACTCTTCCACTGTAGGCATTAAGCAAACTATAGACTTTTTTTCTTTCATTTTCTTGTACATTACTTCTGCTGGTGTGTTTTCATTTGTAAACAAGTTCTTTAGTAGACAAATTTGAAAAGTTTGTTTACCATATTTGCTTACAACACCAATTCTTACAACTTTTAGAATATTTCCATAATCTTCATCTCTTGCTTGTCGCATATTCTGAGTAAGTTCTTTATATTCATAATGTAACCACAGATTCACATTTCCAATACTTCCCAAGGATTTCTTAGTGTCTTCATGTAGAAGAGTTTTAAACACTGGTTCTCCTTTTACAGGGGTTAGTTGTAGCAGATCTCCATATACAATTAAATGTTTCCCCCCAAAGAGAAGGTCATAATCTGTTTTTAATACCTGTTGCATTCTTAAGTGTATAAAAGCAAGCATTAAGTTTGAGACCATGCTCACCTCATCAATAGGTAAAAGTTTCATTTTCTTCAGCACTCTTGACACTTCATAAGAAGCTTCTCCAGACAACGTCTGATATTGTAATTTATTATCATGCTCCACTGGTAACATCAATAATCTATGCAAAGTAACTCCTTTAACATTGTGTGCAGCTAATCCAGTTGGAGCTGTTACCACACAACATAAATGTGAACCAGTAGTTTTCTGAAGATAACTGGTTAAAACTTGAATTAAAAAACTTTTACCTGTCCCAGCTTGAACATGTACATCAGAAGAGGTTTAAAAGATGAACACAGAAATTCTTTTTTTTCATGCAACAAACCATGTTCTATCCGTTCTCTCACTTGCACATATATTTCTTTCTGTTCAGCACTTACTTGTTCTTCTAACTTTTCCAATGTTATATTCTCCTCGTGTGCTTGTTGCATTGCAATTTCGACTTCATGCATAGCAATCGCTGCTTCATTTTCCAGCATTGGTTGTCCAAGAGGATCTTAACTACATGGACCACTACTTTGACTATCCTGAGAAATTTCATGAGCTATTTCAGCTATAATAGTCTTTTCCTGTTCAACTTCATCATTCAGCATTTTTAAATATGTAGGGGAAATTGGACATCGAATGCTATCTTTACAAGCATTAAAAGAATCTTCGTAGCAGTCGTAACTCTCTAAGTAATTCACTTTTGCTACGCCATGGTTTAAACAGCTGCAGAAGTGCTAAATAGTAAAATTCTCGCTTATCTGGAGTTTCACACCTAAGTTTCTTGTGGTTTATAAGATTACCCTTTGCATGTTTTACTAAACAACCATGACATCCAACTACTGCAAACTTTCATTCTTTTAAATTCTCTTTAACATTTCTTTTGAAGCTGTAATGTTGAAGTACTTCATACAGACATAGCTGTTCCAGATGTTGACTCCTTTTCGCATAGTATGTGTCCAACATATTTGTTTTAAGAATGTCTGTACTATCTGGCTCATTTGCTGCCAATTGTTCAATTTCTTCCAATGATTTCAACACTCTATTTTGCTTGCAGGCAAGACCTAAACTTACCCAAATGATTCCTCGTGACTTTGAATATAAACTTGAAGAACACAAGTGGTCTGAACATTCATACGATCTACTTTCTCGGTGGGAAAGCATTTTCAAATGAAAGCTGTACTTTTTTTTGCTAAGACTATTTTCTTGTGCAATTTCTTCCCACATTTGTTTCATCTCTGTTTTTTCAGATTTTGTTATGTACGATGTAACATAACGTGCAACAGCAATTGAGTTATCCACAACATACTGGATGTCCATGTTCGCATTCCACATTTTTAAAATGACTGGATTGTAGTCATTGATATACTTTGACACTTCTGTTCTTTTTAAGTTGTAGGTATTCTTTGGAGATTTCCGAGTTATTGTGTGCCTCACAGAAGAAAAAAAATAATTTACTCTTCCTTTACAAATGACTGGACGGGGAAAACCAAACCGACATTTGGTGTAAAATTTTCTTTTATACTTGTATTTTCTTCTGCAGTACTTTCCACAACGGTGACTTTGGAAACGTAAAACTTGCTGTCTCAATCTTCTATCTCCTCCTTCTCTTGGAATCTCACATGTCACATACTGTTCGATGAAAGACAATACTGTTTCATCAGAATCAGTTCCAAATTTAGGTGCATCCTTGACCCATAGTAGCATATGTGTATGAGGTGCACCTCTTGCTTGGTACTCCTTTCTCCAAAAGAAATCGGTAACTTCTCCAAGAGGTGGATTATTTTTATTACATATAAAAGACCTCATACCTTGAAACTTATGATTAAAATATCTGCACACATTTACTGGATCCAATGAACACAGTTCACCAGGAGTCTTTATTTCAACAATTTTTATATTAGAATTCGCTTCTCTTAAAAACTCAAGCAAATCTTCCCATGCATACTCTGCCCAGCTAAGTGTGACAAACCATCTTGGTGTACCTAGGTTCTGTAACATACACGTGAGTTCTCCATGATGACGATACCAATACTCATTTGTTCCACGTTGACATGCCATCAAATTGATTAACTGTGCTTCTAAATTTTCATCTGTTTCTTGAACTTTCTCCACAAATTCTTTTGCAGAAAGAAGTGATTCATGAACTCCAGTTTTAAGTATATGATTCACTGCATACGAGAGAGAAGACAGATCACTTTCAAACAAAAGGTGAAATATGGATGGAATGCACTGTCGAAATCTAGGATCCTCAGAATATAATCTTGTTGACCGAGATTCTGAATCTGGAATCCGTACAGGTCGGTCATCATATCGTCCACCTTCTCCAGTAGGAAACAACTGTGGAAAACAACGAGCTTCCAAGCTTTTCTCCCATACACTCATTGGAGTTCCCTGTGCTTTTTTCATTTGAAATAACTCAACGCTACTTCCTATCACTTCTTTTGAATGCAAAGGACATATTGTATAATGTTCATAAATCTCTTCAGTCCTTGACATGTCCACTTTCTCTATTTGACCACTTGAAATTTCAAAATCATCTTCTAAACGTATTACCTGTTCATCCACATTTACATTTTTGTAATAAATATTGTTCTCTATAAGATATAAGGTAGCCTTTTCAACTTTATTAACATCCACAAATTCTTGCCATATATTCTGACTCTTTGTGGGTACAACATTTACTAAAATAACTACTGCCTCATCTTCCTCTTTCTCTCCAGCAATAGGTTCAATGTTTTTCTTAAAATCCAACACCACTCTTCCTTTCAGCCCTCTTTGCAAGTCTGTTGGTGGCAGTTTACCTGTTTTAGGCTCCATCCGAATTATAGTTTGAAAAGGATAAACAGATTGAATTAGAACCGACTCATATGTATTCAATTTGGCCAGCTCCTGCAGAATAGCTACTAACTCCAACTTATTATGCACTGCTCTAGCAGGCATTTTGTTCTCTTCTAATTTGTTGTAACAATATTTACATATATACGTTGATCACTACCTAACTCAAATCGACCTTCAACAAACAAGGTTATTGCAAATTCTTCCCACTTACCATTGTTCTCCTTTTCACTTTTCAAATGCAAATCAACAGTCCTACTTTGACTTTTATAATGAGTACGTCGACAACAAACACAAACATAGTTTGGTATTTTAGAGCACCCTACATTAAACTTTCCAATTTCTTCTTCAAACTGGTCAGTGCTAATCACTTTCTCTTCTCTTCCAACATCTGTAATTGTCAAACTTTCCCTTTCTATGAACTGCTCTTCTGAACCAAAATATCGCATTTCAATATCATCACACTTTTTTTGAACATCTGATAAAGAACCATGTAAAAGACTTCCATTAAGTTCACTTAAACTTAATGCAGGACTTTTTACATAGTACAGTTTCTTTACAAAGTTCCGCATTTCTGAATGGTGTACTGTTAACATCCTCAAATGATGAAAAACACTTTTACAAACGTTTCTTGATAGACAAGCCAGAGAATGCCCATACTTCTCAGTATATTTTCTTACATTACATGGATCTAGTCATTGTAACAACTTCATCTTCTGTTTTATACTTTTCTGAGTATATTCTCGTAGCAAATTTCTCATTATATAAATGGATTCCTGTTGAATACTACAAATGCTACTACAACTCCACTTATACACACAGGAGCTCGTGGACGTTTCCATTGCCTTTCTTCAACTATTAACTTTTCTGCACTTTTACCAACCATTTCCTCCTTTGGAAGAGGAACAACATCCTGAACTTTGTAGCAATGACTTCCAGTATCAACTGCAAATCATAAACTATTTTCCTGGAACTAACTTTCCTCATTAAAAAAAGGCTCAATACTAGAAGTATGTCTCCAATGTCCACTAACTATTTTACAAAAGTTGGTTCTGTTCACAAGTCTTTTTTTCTACTTTTGTCTTTCAATACTTTCACTATTTTATCCAATACTTTCAATCTCTTTAAAATCAAAATGAACAACTTCTGTTTCAAATTTAAAGCAGTATCCACTATACTTTCAATACGCTGCTTCTCTTTGAATTGGAACATTCTTCTTTTATATTTGCAGCATGTTTTCAATGAATTCTGAATCACCATAGATCGAAAAAGTCTCTGACGAATTTCTTGAAATTGTTTTTGTCTCCGAGTACCAGATACTATTTCTTTATCATCTTTCCTTTTCCTCGTATTTGAAATTGAATGCTGCTTCACCTTACTTGAAAAATTCTACTTTTTGCTTTGTGTGATATCTTTCTCATTAAATGTTCGTAATATTTTTCTCAAAAATTGTCTTTTGCTTTTACTCATACAAACAGTTTCTCTACTACTCGCATTTTTTTCTACTTCAAGATCTTTCCTTTTCGTCAAATATATATTTTTCTTCTCTTTTCTTTTTTTTCACTTCTTCTAGGCATTTCCAAATTACAATCCAAACGAAATAATTTTCTGAAAAACAAAAAATAGATTCAATTATTTTTCACATTTCTTCACTATGTTAAAATAATAACATACAATTGCAAAACTTCCACTAACAACTTCCAGACCCAGTGCTGCAACGTGATGGAGCACGACAGATGAGCACTAGGATAACAAGTAGTGCCATAGAACATACAGCAAGTATTTATTTAATTATTTACATACTCCTTTACAATTTATATATAACTGCACTACCTCATACTTTTCACCTCTCCGCCACACCCCACCACCCCACACCACTTTCTCTGCAACCCACCGCACACAACTTTATAAATAGTATTTTTAAAAATGTTAATCTATGTACTTAGAATGATATTATCAACCAAACAGCACACATAAACATTTCCATTATTACCTAACAATTTTATCAACAACTTCGCAAACATAACACTGCACCCAGGGCTTTAACTGTAGGGGGTGTCTGCGGGAATGTGACCACCAGCACTTTATTTTTGGGAGCTTCGAAACGGGTCTTTATAGGGCTCTATTTTCCAACCTCACAAACGTAATCCGTTTTTTTCCCTTTATTGCACTGCAGTGACACTGTGAGAGCATGCACATTGCTCACTACTTAGAAGTGCAGACTTCATGCCAAGTAACCTGCATTGTAGGAGAAGGGAAATCCTTTAAAGAGAGCCATTTTCTCTCAGTATTTCCCTTCTCTTTTTGCAACGCACCAGCAACATCATCGTGGGGTGATTAGCAGACAGACCACCAGGTGCGCAACGCCCATTGCCCCAGAATCTCTGACACCGCTTCCCGGGCGCACACACAGAGCCGCATCCGAGTACTTCACCGGTCTTCAAAACAGCATTGTTTTGTAAAGGAGACTCTGTTCTTTTTCACCCCTTTTTACAACCCCTACATGCCCACTCTGTCTATTGCTGAAAGAATTAGGCTCCCCCGAAATTTCCCTATGGTTGCGCCTCTGCAAATGACCACAACAAGGCAACTCCAGCACGAACCTGCTCTCACCTTACGCGCGGTCTTGTTTTAGTGCTACGAAAACACACACTTTGCCTGCCTCACTAAGTTCTCACACCCCCTCTTTAATTACTTTTATATTCCTATACTGTACTTAACTGGGAAATATAGAACTCAAGGTTCTCACCACCGCAAATTAGCTCTCTGGTATACTTTCTCAACTATAAGAAGTACAGGTATTCAGTATCTGTCAGTCACGGCCACTTTAAAACAGTGTACCTATAAACAACTCGACAAAACGTTATGTTTCTAAATTACCATATTACACTTAAAAGCTCCTTTACATTTCTTTCGCTAGATGTACCTTTGTTTAAAACACCACCAGAGAAGGGTGTTGAAGTATGCTCCACAAAGAGTAACTCAAAGCTTTGTTATTCTTTATTAAAAAATCTGCCTATTAATGCTTTTCGCAAGCCTTTTCAATGCCTTAAGAGGGTAGCTGGATGAGTATAATACGTCGTATTTAAGATCGGGGGCGGACGATGCACGGAAATAAGAATGTATAGTTGAATAAAGGGCGAGTGGATGCATGGCCAGATGCATCAATGGACAGATACATAGATCAATGTATCAATGTATGGATGGATGGAAGCATGAATGAATGCAAAGACCAGTAATGACGATAGACAGGTGGGCTGATAAATGCTTAGGATTGATTCTGGGACAGATATATCTATGCATATATAGGCGTATCGCTGCATGAATGGCACAGTGCTTACTATAGGCGAGTGCGCTCATAGATGCTTAAGATAAGCGGATGAACAGATTTATGTATATATATATATGTAGGAATATATCCATCAATTAAAAGATGGTTGAATGGTGCAGTGCTTAGGATGCATGGATACTGCGCTTTAATTGGGCCGGGTCTGGGGACCGGCACTTATTTTCAGGTATCCTCCAAACGACTCTCTACCAGGCTCTATTTTCGGCCCTCTCAAAGATAGTCAATTTTTTATATTTTTTATTACACTGCAGTGACAGCATGCACATCGATGTACGCATGCTTATTTTGCTCACTACTGAGAACTGGAGACATCACGCTAGGTTACCCACGTTGTAGAAGAAATGGAAATCCTTTAAACAATGTTTTTTTCCGAACCTACGATAATTGGAGAGGATTTTCTAAAGCACACAATGATACTTATCTTGATTTAGACCACGCCCCAACTTGCATAGCCCACACCCCTTTAAGAGCTTTGCCTCCCCTTTTAGAGCACCCCCACTTTTTGTTCTCCCACTTAGAACTCTAACTACACCATAGTAACAAACAAACAGTGTAACCTTCCATTAAAATCTACAAGGAGCGCAGCAAGATGGCTGCATGATAGTGCTGTTCTGCTGCCTAGAATAATTATCCGCTGATCATCAGCGAAGATGGCACACATGAAACTGCCCAAATAGCGTTGTTGCTGGGTATATTGGTGCGAAATCTGGTTCAGCTGCGGCGCACTCCAGGACCAGGAACGGAGACAAAATACAAAATGGCTGTGCAGTATGTTGCCTGGACGGTTGCGGCAAAATAAACAGTATCGCGGCTGTGCCCAAGCAGTTTTTCCCGGGCGAGCGCTGGGCTCACAAGAATGACCGACACTCAGGCTGCGGTAAACCGATATGCGGTGATAGCTGTCGGTGCCCACTGTCCGCAAACTGTAGGCTGAGGAGGAAAACAGCGGTACAGTGCGGAGCCCGGATCCCTGAGACAGCGCAGGTCACACAGTAATGACGCTGCTACAGAGACTCTGGGAACAGGTCACAACCAGGTCTGACGCGGGCATGTTACTACAGCTGCCTTACATGCGGAGACAACGTCCGATTGAAGGCAAGTACTGCTGGGGGGCGATATTGAGAGTGGCGGCACCCGCATAGAGAATAAAGCAGGGGATCCAGCCCGTGTGTCAGACGACGTCCCTGGGTCAGCCCACACTGAGGCGGGCACAAAATACCTGATAGGAGTGAGTGAATCCGGCAGGGGGGTCCAAGTAATAGAGGTCTGTGGCGAAGGAGCCAGTTGCCTGACCCCAAGATGGCGCATGATCATGACGCTCTTACAGTTCACGGGCCCAACTACAGCAAGTGAAGAGACAAGGCAATAAATTAAAGGTGATGCAGACGCAACCTGAACTTGACCCCACACGAATTCCAGCAAACCTTGGCAACAGGAATAAAACACATCAGCAGTAGAGTCTGAATCCCTTGCCTGACCCCAATATGGCTGTCACAATTTTCCCTACCACCAGACTCCGTCCAGACCTGGAACACATCCCCCATCGGCCTAAAAGGCAGCCCTAGCTCCTTCTCTGGTTTGTTTTTACTCCCTCCTTTCTTCTACCTCTATACTATAGTAGGGACATGCTCTTCCACTACCTGACTCTGTTACTGTAGCCTTTGTATCTATTCAAAATGGTTTTCCAGAACATTGAGACCTGAGCAACATGGCTGATGCCCGGTGGAATTGCAAGGTTTACCCCTCGAACGTCACCTACCCAGCCGGACATTAGTCACAGTTCTTCCTCATCTCCCTGCCATGGCTCCTTCCTTCCCTCCTTTCCTACAAATTCTCTCAGCCTCGTTGTTTGTTTACTGTACCTTACTACGCTATTTTAACTGATGCAACTTGTTTTAACTGATGCAACTTGTAAAGCAATGTTCCTCTGGTATAGCGCTCTGATACCTCCTGGTCTAGCCAGCGCTATATAATCCTTTTTAGATGTACCTTGTAATGCAACGATGCTCTGGTTAAGCGCTCTGATACCTCCGGGTCTAGCCAGCACTATATAAACTTCTCAAATCAAATAAACTCAAAAATGGTTTTCCTGCACGCTGAGACCTGAGCAACATGGCTGATGCCCAGTGGAGTTGCAAGACAGCTAATGAGGAGATTGGCCCTGGTTTACCCCTTGACCGTCACCTACCCAGCCGAACATTAGTCACAGTTCCTCCACGTCTCCCTGCCATGGCTCCTTCCTCCCCTCCTTTTCTTACAAATTCTCTCAACCTCATTGTTTGTTTACTGTACCTTACTACGCTATTTTAACTGATGCAACTTGTAAAGCAATGTTCCTCTGGGATAGCGCTCTGATACCTTCGTGTCTAGCCAGCGCTATATAATCCTTTTTAGATGTACCTTGTAATGCAACGATGCTCTGGTTAAGCGCTCTGATACCTCCGGGTCTAGCCAGCGCTATATAAACTTCTCAAATCAAATAAAGTCAAAAATGTTTTCCTGAACGCTGAGACCTGAGCAACATGACTGATGCCCGGTGGAGCTGCTAGACAGCTAATGAGGAGATTGGCCCTGGTTTCCCCCTTGACCGTCACCTACCCAGCCGGGCATTGGGTACAGTTCCTCCTCATCTCCCCGCTATTACTCCTTCCTCCCCTCCCTCCTACGAATTCTTGCAACATTGTTTATGTGTACTCTACCTTACTATGCTCTTGTAACTGATGTAACTTTAAACGTAACAATCTTAAATGTAAAGTGCTCTGATACCCTCTTGGGTCAAGTTCGCGCTATATAAAACTTTATAAATAAATAAATAAATACAATGGCATCAAGTTTCATAATTTTCCATCAACGCTATCAGCCTTCTACCACAGTACAAGAGTGTCTATCAACACGAAGATGTCTTATCCACAGAAATTTTGTGTAATTTCTGTACGTGTCTGCTGGAACACTCATCACCAAAACGTATTAAAACATGGGAATTTGCCAGAAAAACATATACCATACCATAAAGCGATTCATAAATGGGCACACTGCCACTGCTCCACCCTCTTCCCCATCCTTACTTAACTTCTCAAAATTAAAGAAAGAGCCACACCAAACCTAGTAAACACACTATACCAATACAAGAACTTCATTTCAACAACCGTCTACCGAAACGCTCATGAGCAAAGCATATTAAAACATATAGATTTGCTGGTAAAACATATACCATGCCATAGGGCACTTTATAAGTGCTCCCAGTGGTACTACATCACCTTCAGTAGCTCGACATCTGCACGTTACTCAATTCTGTGTTTTAATAAGAAACATACCCACCTCTACAACACCCACCTCCGCCCTTCCTTAAGCGTACAAAATCAAACAGAAACCCCCACCATTCCTAGTAGCGCCACTATACCCATACACAGGCTTAATTTTAACAGATCTGTGCTGGAACACTCATCAACAAAAAGTATTTAAACATGCAAATTTGCGGGAAAAACATAAACAATACCATAGCACGGTTAATAAATAGGCCCACTCAAACTACATTACCTTTTCAAACTACACATGCCCACGTTACAAATGTCCGTCTTATAATCAGCAACATACGCACATCCCCCACCTCCACCCATACTCATGCTTAACCTTACGAAATCAAACAGCGAGCCCCTGCAATCCCGTTACCGCCACTATAGCCATAGATAGACTTAATGTCAACAGGTGTCTGCCGGAACGCTCATCAGCAAAACCTATTAAAACCTGCAAGTTTGCAACTCAAACATACACCATACCATAAGACGGTTTATAAATAGTCACAGTACCACTACACCAACTCAACACCCGCCCTTGCTTAACTTTACGCAATAAAAGAAAGAACCCCAGCAAACGTAGAAGCGCCACTATAGCCAAACAGAGGCTTCATTTAAACAGATGTGTCCCGAAACGCTCACCGGCAAAACGTATTAAAACATGAAAATTTGCGACTAAAACGTATCCCATGCCATAGGGCGCTTTATAAGTGCTCCCAGTGATACTAGATCACCTTTAGTAGCTCGACATCTGCACGTTACTATATTCCGTGTTTCAATCAGCAACATAACCACCTCCCCCACACCCACCCCCGCCCTTGCTTAACCGTACGAAATCAAACAGAAACCCACAGCATTCCCAGGAGCGCCACTATACCCATATACAGCGTTAATTTTAACAGGTGTCTGCCAGAACACTTATCAGCAAAAAGTATTCAAACATGCAAATTGGCGGGTAAAACATAAACCATCCCATAGCACGTTTTATAAATGGGCCCGGTCAAACTACACCACCTTTACTAGCTAGACATCTATATGTTATGAAAGTCATTTAAACACTCTGTAGAGTGTATAGCAGGGCATGGGGAGAGTAAATAAAGTTCTAATTCCCAAACTTTTGATATACAGTCCCTTTACTGTATCTATATTAAAGATATTAAATGGAATGAATAAATTGACGAGTGTCTCAAAAGCTCACCATCAGTAAAACACGAACCACTTCAACACCTACATATATCCACCACAGCGACACATCCTGACAAATAGTATCACTTATAATCACATGTAGTTCTCTAATGTCAACAAACTCATATAGAAAATATACAGCACATTTACATTTTTTTAAATCTCTCACACATTTATAAAACATCTCTTCTAAAGAAGCACTCCCCAGCTACTTTTATTCCATAAGAACAGACAATAATTAATACATTTACTACCATATATTTTAGTGTATCTACCTTTTTATTATTCACTAGTCAGAAACTACAAAAACTATTCACTATACCCAAATGCAAACCAGAAACAACTTAGGATCACATGATTCAAACTATGCGTACATATAAAAGGAACGTATCACTTTTCCTATCTCCATCTCCTCTCCATGTAATATCCAAACACTGTACACAGCCCCACTGTACAACAATCTACCCTGACTTACATTCAAATCTACCTCTCAGTGTCGAAAGTAAGACCACAACCTGCCCACATAACATATCTTCATTTCGTTTTATCGCTTTTAACTTAATAACACATACGTCTCCTACCACCACCCCATCCCACTATTTCCACAAAAAGTATCAGTTGCAAACGTGCAACATTTTCTTTATCTCCCCAAATACATTACAAACTCAAATTAACGCTGTACCTCATTTTCAAAACAATACAGTCCTATAAAGATGACAAACTACACTTCTTCTGTGTGAAAAATTCCAAAACATATATAAAATACTTACATAATAACAGCTCAAATTGTATGCATATTTCATAACCAATATCAAACACCACACTTTACTAACACTATATTACTTTGAAATAAAAAATACTTTCAAAATTAAAAACATGACCTCAAATACTTAATCAATACTATAAAACACATAACACACCTTGTTCATTTCTGACTCACCTTTGTAGTTGTTATCCAGATTTCAAATGACACACGCATACAATTCTCTCTTTCTCACATAGTGCATGTAAAGCTCCGACTTCATCAAGAATGAAACCAGGAATGGCACAATCTCTCTGTCGCTCCACACATAAATACATGTAAAGAACAAATCAGAATACTTCATTCCTTCAATGACATTCCAAAACTTACCTCCATTGGTTAATTTTGAATTTTCCTTCTGAAAAGCTACTTATTATTCCGCGCCACATACAGGTCACAAGTTCAACCTATTTTATCACCACACTTTCTGGAACCTTCTATGACACCTGCAGGTTAAAAGTTCATCATTTTTTTTTTAACCTTAAGATATACTTTTGCAACATTTTATCGAACATTCAACGGCACGTGCACGTTAAAAGTTCACAATAGGGGTCAGTAGTTCATCAGCTTTATTCCCAACTCCAGCAGAACCTCACCTTACGCCCCCATTGTCATCAGACCCGTTGGAGTCAGTGCTTTCCACTTTCTAAATACCATTAATTTCATACACACAAATTTACCTTCGCACTCCCTAAGCACCATACACAAGTTACAATGTTCGAAACAAACGTTCCTCCAAGTAGCTATAACTACATGCTGACACTACTTGTACAAATGTGGCATAGCGGCCAGAGCACATGACTTCACAGCTTATGACACACAGTTTGGGCTCACGCTTTCATCCCAGAGTCCGGCAGCAGCGCAGCTTAGCAGCATGAGACTCTACACACTACCTCACATATTTTTCGTACCCCAGAACTTTCAGACCAGTACGGGTCAGTAGTTCATCCTAGTAGTTATAAACACATGCTGACACTACTTCCACAGCTGTACTGCAGCAGCCACGGCACATGACTTCAAAGCATAAAACACACAATTTAGAATCACGCTCTAATCCCCGAGTCCCGCACCACCTCACCTTAGCAGCATCACACTCTAGGTAATACCTCACTTAATTTTCGTAGCCTAGCACTTTCACACCAGTAGGTATGATTAGGTCACTTTGCACCCCCTCTATAGCACACCCTAAACACCCCACAGGGTTACAGTGCTCCTACCCTCCGATTTCCCACTTTTTTCACCCTTTTTTCCCCTTACTCGCTTCAACGGAATAACAAAATGGCAGCCACACTTCCTCTTTCCATGAGACTCTAGACAATACCTCACATATTTTCCGTACCCAGGACTTTCACACCACTCCGGGTCAGTAGTTCATCCTAGTAGGTATAAACACATGCTGACACTACTTCCACAACTGTACTGCAGCGACCAGGGCACATGACTTCACAGCATAATACACACAGTGTGGGCTCACGCTTTAATCCTCGAGTCCCGCACAAGCTCACCTTAGAAACATCACACACTAGCCAATACCTCACTTAATTTTCGTAGCCTAGAACTTGCCCACTGGTAGGTATGATTAGTTCACTTCGCACCCCCTCTGTAGCACACCCTAAACACCCCACAAAGGTTACAGTGCTCCTACCCTCCTCTTTCCCACATTTTTTGCCCTTTTCCCCCCTTACTCGCTTCAAGGGAATCACAAAATGTCAGCCAACACTTCCTAGTTGCAAACGCACAGCGATTGCAGTCAATCAGCAGCAAGCTCGTGCTCATAATGCCTCAGCCCATCAGATGGCAGAATTCCCAAATATCGATATTTGTAAATATTTGTATATATATATATATATTCACTTAAAAAACCATAGGTTTCACACACGTTATAGTTAGGTGGATATTTCACTCGTAAAAAACCAATTAAATTCCCCCGTTATAGTTACTTCAGATAACTATAACTCGCGCGCCCGCAATCCTCTGCTCATGACGTCACATATTACATCACCCATGACATGGTCAGTGGCATCACTCTTGACATCACTGATGACATCATCCTTGTGATAGAGTGGCGGTCGCGCGAGTTATAGTTATCTGAAGTAACTATAACGGGGGAATTTCATTGGTTTTTTACGAGTGAAATATCCACCTAACTATAACGTGTATAAAACCTATGGTTTTGTAAGTGAATTTGCAAGGTTTTTTAAATGCTAATTCCTAACTATAACGTGTGTGAAACCTATGGTTTTTTCAGTGAATTTGCATGGTTTTTTAAATGCTAAGTTATGTATGTATTATTATTTTTTTTCTATTTTTATTTTTCAATAAAGTACGTATAACATTTTTTTTTTTAATGGTTTTTCACCGTGCGCGCACCCCCGCGAATTTTTATAAAAAATATTGAAATGTTTTTTTCTGCCTTCGGGGTCCTTCAGGGACCCCCTGTCCAAAGCAAGGGGGTCAGGAACTCTCTACCCTGCCCCCTTTTCATGTTCGCCACCTTCCTTTTCCACTCTCGCACTGAAAACAAACAAAATGGCAGCCGACACTTCCTGATTTCGACCGATTCGAACGTTGACTGTCATGTAACAACCAATCAGAATTACGCTCGCGCACGTTAGGGTGCGCGCACCGTGCGCGTACGGTGCGCGCACAGTGCGCGGCTATAGATATGTATGTGCTTTCTACTGCAATTTTCTCTGGAACCACTGAACAGATTGACTCCATATATGCAAAAGGCACTTCCCTGACCTGAGGACTACCTCTCTGCCAAATTTCAAGTATTTCTGTTCAGCCGTTCGGGCTGTACCTTCGACTAAAGGTCCTATGGGAAAATGCATGGGGAAAACGTGTTTTGGGACCCCCCCTTTTTTCTCGGCCCCTGCTTGACGAATCCCTCCGAGACTATAAGGGTAGGAGCTGAGCGGAGCGCCCCATTAGTTTTGGAAATTTCGCGAAGATTCGTCAACCGGCGCCAAAGTTATTCAAAATAGAATTTTGAGATTTCCTAATTGGCGCAGATCTCAATTGCCACTTCGAACCCCTCCCTGGGATCCCCTCTCCCACCTGTGAGGAGGACGAAACCTATCTAATCCCAGACCTTATCTCCTATCCGGCCAAACGCCTTTCCCCTCTAGCCCTTGAGATTAACAGGATCACTATCGCACACTCCTTGCGGGCCTGCAATGGTAGACTCAGCCCGGACGTGCCGGGGTCTTTCACCTTTAACAGAGCCGGGAGCTGCTCGACAATTGACTATGTTTTGGTGAACGTGGAATTTTGGTGCCACTTGGCTGCCTTCTCTATTATTCCACGGGTCGACAGCGATCACAACCTACTGTCTCTGGAATTGATCAACAAGTTAGGTGGTAGTGAATTTTCCAGGCCCCAATCTCCATTACATAGCGAGAATTTGGTTCTAGTGGCAGGTGGCAGAAGGATCAGGTGGGAAAGGGTAGCGTCTGATGACCTAAAGCTTGCTGAGATATATAGCACTGTGTCTCGCTCCTTGGAAGCAGTCTCTCACCTTCTGAGTCCTGCCGGGGACATCCCGCAGCCCCGCCTTTTCGATCTCCAGACCATCCACAAGGATCTCCTTGGCAGTTTGGCTAGCTTCTTTTACAACCCTATTGTCTCAAAGCCAAGGCCTTTTAGGCCCGAGCACTGGTTCAATGGCACCTGTAGGCAGGCTAAGTCTGCCCTGATAAAAGAAGTAAAGGAGGGTACCCCGTCTAGCATCCGGGCGGCTAGGGCCACCTATAAAAACCTAATCAAGGAAGCAAAAGCCGAGTGGGAGGTACTAAGGTGGCAAAATTTACTCCAAGCTCTAGTAGCCCGTGATTCGAGGGCGTTTTGGAACATTGTCCGAACGGGCACGGTTGCCAGTCCCCCAGCAATTATTCCCAATCTTAGCGAGGAGGTCTGGCTCGCCCATTTCCAACCCCTCTTCTCGGTCACTAACCCCCCCGGTGGTACCGATGCAGGCTTGCCACGGACTGATATTGCCACGGACCTGTTGTGTCAGGAAGGAATTGAGACTAGTCTCTTTTCTATACCAGAAATAGAATTGGCCCTCAATTCCCTATCAGTAGGGAAAGCTCCGGGGCTTGACAAGATCCCCGGTGATCTCTACAGAAGTGATGTAAAAATCTGGGCCCCTTATATATGTGTATATTTTAATGCTATTCTGCAGGGCCTTAGAATTCCGGATACTTGGCTGGGTGCAGAAATTATACCCATCCACAAAAAATCTTCCCCACTGGATCCAGCCAACTACCGCCCAATAAGCCTGATTGATGTTTTACAGAAGCTGTTCGCCCGAGTCCTCTTATCCAGACTGCAGTTCTGGATGGAGGATCAACAAATCCTAACCTCCCTCCAGGCGGGGTTCCGAGCCAAGGTTTCTACTATTGATCAATTATTTAGATTACTTTTGATTTATTGGAAAACAGTCAGCATGGGTGCTGGTAATTTGTTTCTGATCTTTGTGGACCTCCGGTCCGCTTTTGATATGGTGCAAAGGGAAAAACTCTGGGCCCTCTTGCTAGAGATGGGTGCCCCCCCCTACCTTTGCCATTTATTCAAACGCCTCCACCTAGGCACCTACGCAAGGGTGAGATTTGGGAGATGCGGGGAAATCTCTGGGCCATTTCCGGTAGAGAAGGGTGTGAGGCAGGGCTGTGTCCTGGCCCCCACCCTTTTCTCCCTTTTCATCAATGGGCTGATCGAGTATCTACTGCGCTCCGCTAACTTGGACTCCCCTGTACTGGCAGGGCGTAAGGTCCCGGCTCTAATGTTCGCTGATGATACGCTCCTGTTATCCCAATCCTACATGGGCATCCAGCGTACATTAGAGGCCTTTTGTTCCTTTTGTAAAATCAGGGACCTGGAATTGAACCTTTCGAAGACCAAATTTATGGTTTTCGGTGCTAATTCATCTAATTGCCCCCATCCTAAACTGGGAGAGGTTGAGTTGGATAGGGTTGCCACGTTTGAGTATTTGGGGGTGACCCTTAATGATAAAATGAATTGGGGGTCCCATCTGGCGAAGGCAAATTTGAGATTAGCCCAATCAGTGGGGGGAATCCTGAAGGTGTTTAATAACTCCTCTTTTAAACCTTTGGGCCCCCCCATGGAAATCTATAAATCCCAAGCGAGAGGAGGAGCACTTTACGGTGCTGAATTATGGGGATATTTCCCCCCCGCTTCCCTCTCATCTATTGAGAATTCTTTCATCAGGAGATTGTTGAAACTACCTGCCAGCACCCCATTAATTCCTCTAAGATGGGATCTGGGTCTGGTTCCCATAGAGGAGATTGCCCGGAACCGTCCGCTGCAGTTCTGGAGGCGTCTTTGGTCAACGCCCGAGTTGGTAAGCTACAGGTATGATCTTGGTGACATTATGGCAAGGGGAAAATCGGATAAGATCCCTTGGCTTGCTTACATGAAGAACCTTTGTAACCTAATTGGGATGAGGAATTTATGGTCCGCCCCAGAAGCGACCTGCCGCTCACTCTCGAAGAATTCATTGCGGGAGGTTTTAAAATCCTATAGGAAGGGTATCCTACTCCATTCCTCCCTGGGTAGGCTTACTGACACCTTTCTGGATATTAAGTGTAGTCCCCAGTTTGAAGTTTTCCTGGACGTTATCCAACCACCTTTGGCAAAGAAACTTTACACCCAGTTCAGACACGGTTCGCTACCGTTGAGAGATCTCACTCACAGATGGTGCAATGTTGTAGATCCCGTTAGCTCGTGTCCCTTATGCTCTGCTATCTGTGAAACAGAGCTACATGTTGTTCTCTTTTGCCCCTTATATACTACTGCAAGGAAAAAGTGGATTATCCAGTTATGTAAGTCTAGGGGTCTCAGGGACTACAAGGAGGTGTTCAGAATTCTGAAATATGATACCACCCCTTTGATAGTGTTTGCAATGGCTAAATTCCTTCTCTCAATGTGGTTTGCAAGGTCCAAATTTTTGTCTTCTGTCGCTCATCTTTCTGATTCAGTATTATCTTGATCATCATCATAGTACTTTGAGGTATAATGTGTATATCTTTGGCCCTGGATTAATTTTAACATTTTTCTCTTCGCGGAAAAGTTCACGTTTTTACTGTGTATGTTTTATGGAAATTGTCTTAATGTCTTAATGGATTACACTCTACGCAATGTTATTTAATCATGTTTTAAATGTATATATGTATTTATGTCTTTTTATGGTATTATTACCGAAATAAAAGCTTTGACTGACTGACTGACTGATTTCCTATGGCAGGGGTCTCCAACAAGTAGCTCGGGAGCTACTGGTAGCTTGCCAGTACCTTCAAAGTAGCTCTCTGAGGTGAAGTCAAGCCCAGTATCAATTTTAGAGTAGGTGCCTATTAAAGAAGGCAGCACAGATCATCCAAAGACCCTAAGAGTGACAGCTAGCCAAACTTATCACAGTAACTCATTTTAACACTCAAACATACACTGTGCCAGCTTATAGGACCTGCAACATGACAGTCTGTATCCAATCTCAATATAATTAAGCCACAAGGAGAGTGACCATGTTGCAGTCCCTCCTTTATCAGTCACAACATGTGTGTGAACAGTGCACCATCAAAAAAATATGGCAGCAGTAGCCTGAGCTGTGATCAGTGCTGACCCACCAAAGTGTGGGACTGCAGGAGTCGGAGTGAAAATGTGTCAATTAGATGCATGATCAGCTCAAGTCCTGAGGAGAACAGGGTATGATCCAGACCAGAGAAAATTAAGAGACTCATCAACATTTATGTGTGTGCCCATAATAAACACTATTGCTTCCTGAAACTATGCCTGGTGCCAAGAACCACCAAATATATATGCTAGCACCAACATAAGAGTGTTATATTTGGCATAATTGTGTCCATTCCTGACATAATAGTGCCAATGGCATAATTATGGGCATCCTTGACTATTTTAGTATTTTTGGTCTAGTTGTGGTATGCTGGCAGCCATCATAGACCTACTCTGAGCATGACTGGCCTACATGTACCTATTCCTGGCATTTTAATGGTCATGACTGATATGTGATCTTATCCCTGATCCTTCTGGTTTCCAGCTTTGGCACAACTGTGGCCCTAGTATAATGGTGGGCATTACTGGGATAATTCAGGTATCCGTGGTGCTATGGTGAGCATCCATTATGATATAAAGGGGTAAGCCACAATGGTCCACGGACCTGGGTAACGAACGGTCCTAGACTTCTTTAAAGCTACAATTCAGTTATGAAAAACATTCATTAGTCAAAGGGCATCCGGTACATATAGAATTAGCATTGTATCATTAATGTACCACCATTTTCTTTACAATGCAAACAAGTATATCCTCAAAAGACACAAAGGCACAAAATATCGCTCCAATAGTGACAGTTTATTATTTAGTTACTTTTATAACAGATCACCATATTCAATGCTACAAATAGAGAAAGAGGTTGGTCCAAGGGGAGTGTGAATAAGGAAAGTGCTCGTGAAGTAGGACAGATATAAAGGAGGAGAATCCAAAAGGCAAATTCAATAACCAATCAATTACACATTCTGGTATCCTTAGTAAAACTGGTCATGGTTCATAGTAGCACCAGTTTTACAGATAGGCCAGTCCCTTATGGATTTACAAATATTAATTTCTTGATTTTCTGATGATGCACAGAGAACATTCATCGGTGAAAAGGCAGGCTTGGATGATATCAGGTACAAGCCCACTGGGGGAGAGTGTCGACGTTTTGACCCTGGTGCAATGAGGGTAATTTATATCCTCTGCAGGCGGGTCTTCCTTAGGGGCTGTATCCTGACTGTACCTCACCCTAGGTTGCCTCCCCTCCCCCATCCTGAGGAAGACCCGCCTACAGAGGATATAAATTACCTTCATTGCACCAGGGTCGAAACGTCGACACTCTTCCCCCAGTGGGCCTGTACCTGATATCATCCCAGCCCTGCCTTTTCACAGATGAATGTTATCTGTGCATCATCAGAAAATCATGAAATGTAAAGAAAATGGTGGTACATTAATGATACAATGCTAATTCTATAGGTACCGGATGCCCTTTGACTAATGAATGTTTTTCATAACTGAATTGTAGCTTTAAAGAACTCTAGGACCATTATTTCCTATGCCAATGGGGAGCATCCATGGCATATGACTGTAATACCTGGGAATTCAAAGTAGTCTGTCCATATGAGGCATTTGTACATAGGAGTACATGATGATAATGTCAAGCTGATGGTTTGAGACTGTGCATTTCTCAAAAACTTAAAGGCAGTTTTAGTTTTCAAAAATGGGGTTTCTTCTGGAAAATTGAGTTTGTTTGCCCACAGTGGAAAGTAGTATTAGATAGAAAAATTAGCATTTTCAGAAACTGGTGAATGATAATTCAAGTTGAGCTGGGGAGACGTACTGCTGTGCTCACGTCCTTTGTGCCACTGGGCATGTCAAGATTTGAATGTTATTACATAAGTCAAGGGAGGAATTTAATTTTGAAGACATTTTTCCCCGCATTTCTTGATATACTTGAGTGGTAACTACTGAAAATCTTGCTTTGGGTGGTCATAGTGTAGTCACTATTTTATAGGTATAAAATTTGCTAGTAGCTCGGAAAGACTTTCCTTGAGCAGAAGTAGCTCTTACTACAGAAAAGGTTGGAGACCCCTGTCCTATGGAAACACGGTCCTAACTATAACTATCTACTGGCGACCGCCAGTAGATAATATATATATATATTCACTGCTGATTATGTCACATATTACATCACTCATGACATGGTCAGTGACATCATTCATGACATCACTGTTGACATCTTAAATGACATCACTGATGAAATCATCCAGTGAATGTGTGTTTTTCTGAAAATTAAATATGTTTTATATATGTATATCTCAAGGTCGATGGAAGAATAAATGGGTATATAAGTGTCTAAATGGATGAATTGTTTTTGAAAAATTGATTGTATAACTGACTGATTAAGTGTATCTTAGTGAATACTTGGCTTAGTGAGTAATGTTTAAATATGTAAATATCTGTATCAGTCTCTCACTTTGTGTATAAGTAGCTGCATGGGTTGGTGAGGAGCTACATGAGTGTCTATATAGGTTATTAGTTGGTTTTTTGAGTATCAGTATGAGTGTCTGAGTGTCTGTATGGTTCGGTGGGGGGTATTACGTAGTGCATAGGTGCATGAATGAGTGACTCACTGTTTGTATGTGTTGAAGACAGCATGTGTGCAGGACTGTATGGGTGGATGAGTGTGTGTATGGGTGTGGTAGAGAGTGAATGACTGTCTCAATAGTGTCTTTATGAGTAACTACATATGTTTTAAACAGGTATATGTGACTATTGGTGTATATAAGTGAGTATATGTGAGAGTGAGAGATTGGAAGAGTTCCTGTATGAATAAGTATGTGTTTCTATAAGTGATTGTTTAAAAGACTAAGTGTTTGTATGTTTCTGTAGAAGTAAGTGTGGTGGTGTGTGTATAACTGTATATGCAAGTAAATGGATGTTTGATTCTTTATTAGCATGAGTGACTATGTGGGTGAGTAACTGTATGGATGAGTGGCGTTGTGTAACAGGATGTATAGGTGTATGAGTACATATGATGAGTGAGTACATGTATGAGTGACTGTATAGGACTGTTGGTGAATGAGTGGATGTGTATGTGGATCTCAGAATTACTGAATAGGTTGTTGCAACTGGTATTGGTATGTCCATTGTTTTGACAATTTTAGTTTCTATTTTTGAATGTGTGTATCAAATGTTATATTAGGGTGAGAGGAGGTCTGCCACAAGGATGATGTCATGAGTGATGTCATGAGTGATGTCACTGACCATGTCATGAGTGATGTAATATGTGACGTCATCAGCAGTGCATTGCGGGCGCGCGAGTTATAGTTAGCTGAACTAACTATAACAGGGGAATTTCAATGGTTTTGTACGAGTGAAAAGTCCAGCTAACTATAACGCCCCTGAAACCTATGGTTTTTTCAGTGGATTTCGAAGGTTTTTTAAATGCTAATTCCTAACTATAACGTGCCTGAAACCTATGTTTTTTTCTGTGAATTTCAAAGGTTTTTTAAATGCCAATTTTTAACTATGCCTACAGAGATAGGACATGTGAAGAAAGAAGAAAAAATGCACAGAAAGAAAAAACAAGAAATGCAAAAAGAAGCAACAGAAGTCCTCAAAGACGAAGAAAAGTGCAGGAAGAAGGATAACGTGCAGAAAGAACAAAAAGAAGAGCAGAAAGAAGCCTTGTTGCAAAATCATCCTGTACCCTCAACTTTTTCAGACAGATACTGGTGGTCCTGTGTCTGACTAACCAGTCCTACAGCCAGTGCTATGTTAAAAGGCACTTAGAATACAGTGAAAACACCTACATACACTAGGGAACACTATGCGTTGGGGTCCCCCTGTGATTAGCATGGCCTCCTCTGTAAGCCCCTAGTATATAATAGGGCAGGGGGATTACAACTACCCCTGAAAACGCGCCACAGGGCGAGTTTGCACACGTCACCTCAGGCCCCGTCCCCTCCCTTCCCACTGTGTAAACACGCCCTGTGGCCGTTTTAAGTTGGGAGATTGTCCCCTTGAATCCTGAGGGTCCCTAGGGGCAAAATAGCCCTCTCGGTACATCCAGTAGGCGTCATTGCAGAGAGGTGTAAAAAGGGGCACAGCCTGCACCACCTCTCTGCAATGCAGCGCAGTGGTGCTTACTGGAAGCACCTGGTGGGCTAGTTGGCCCCCAGGGTCCCTCAGGATTGAAAGGGAATTATTTCCCCAACATAAAACGCACCACAGGGCGTGTTTGCACACGTCACCACAGGCCCCGTCCCCTCCCTTCACCACTGTGTAAACGCGCCCTGTGGCCGTTCTAAGTTGAGAGATTAAGTCCCCTTGAATCCTAAGGGTCTCTAGGGTCAAACTAGCCCACTAGGTATCTCCAGTAAGCGCAACACAGCTGCGTTGCAGAGAGGTGTAAAAATGGGCGTGGCCTCAGAACACCTGTCTGCAACGCAGCTCTCTGGCGCATACTGGAGATATCTGTTGGGCTAGTTGGCCCTTAGGGACCCTCAGTATTGAAGGGGAATTAATTCCCCAACTTACAACTCGCCCGGGGGTGCGTTTGCAGAGTGCAGCAAGGAGGGGGCGTGGCCTCAGGCGCCATGCCGGTCTGTTATTTATTTTATTTTTATAAGAAGGGGGGCTGTGTGGCCCCCCTTCCTATTCTAATTTATTGGCCCTGGTGACCCCATCCCCTAGGGTCTGCCTCCTAATTTTTTTTTTTTGAAAAAAAGAATTTGGAAGGGGGCCGCGTGGCCCCCCTCCCAAGGCCTTAATCGGCCCCAAGGACCCCAATCCCCGGGGCATGGCCTTTTAAAAAAAAAAAATTCTTTAGGAGGGGGTGCTGCGTTGCCCCCCTCCTCAGGCCACTTATAGCCCCAGGGAACCCATCCCCTGGGGCCGGCCATTGTTTTTTATTATTTAAAAAAAAATATATATTTATAGAAACACCTAGGACATGCTGGACAAACCGTATGTACCTATCACCATGACGATTTGCGTGATTTTCATTAAAAGGCGACTATGCATACAATGAATCCACGTGGAATGTATTTACACCGCTAGTGAAGCTCTGACGTGTCTGATGCCCTACCGTGCCTAATCCCGGCGCCCCCGCCGGTGAGTACTCTCCAAGTAGACACCTTTGTCGTTTATTTATACAAACATGGGTAGCTATTGATGGGCACATTTAATACACACGCACACCAAGCCATTCAAAGGGGATTTGACAAAAATTCGACCAAAACTATGCAAGAAACCCCCCTCACGGTTAATAAAACACACATCCACCGCCGGATGTGTAATACTTTTTATTTTACTCTCTGGAAAGGAGGCGAACCTCACTTGAGAGTCACAGCATGCTCCTGGCTGAGCCCAATGCTGTGTTACACCCACCAGTGCCCGCCGAGTGCCACACACCTCTGTGTTGTATTCCACCAGCTAGTGCGCTAGTGTGTATGCTATGACGCTCTCTTGCCCATGTACACTGTAACACCACCCCGTGAATATGTCATGCCACACTTGCCTTCGCACGGGTTATATTGCCCCATCTAACGTGCCTTCCTCAATGCCTATGTTATAACACACAGCGCTATGCCATACATATTACAATCTGGGATCCATATCTTTGTCACAGTGCATATGCAACGTTACACTCCCCAGCACATATTTTATATTACAACTTTAGAGACTAGTTAGGTTACACAACACTGCCCTGTGCATATTACACTCCAAGGCGCATATCGCATAGCACGCGCTAGTGCCTGTGCTATCTCGCGCTCTCCAATTAATCTGTCATTGCGCACAATGTATTGCATATTATATTTCACGCCTGGTTCATCTTATATCACACTTTTTGGTGCATAGTTTAAACCATACACTATATCTAGTTTTCATTTTCAATCGTGCTCTCAGGACTATGTTCTATATAACACTGCGTTCTCCTACCCTTTTCAAGGGCATTACATTTTGCGATGGGGGGTGGAGGGTCAGGGGGTGTTTCTGCCAAGTGAGCCCGGAGTCACAGTCACAAACGTCCTCTTCTTCCTGAATAAAAGTGAGATTATGCTGCATGCTTGTTCATATTTTAAGTAGTTCGCACAGACACACATTTTAAAAACAATAAAGTTCCTAATACCCGCCTTCTCTGAACAGTTAGCTTGCTGCCCCCTCCTTCCTATCCTCTGTTGTCTGAATCCATGGACTAGCCTCCTCCCTCCTGCCATGCATGGTCTGATGTGCTGCCACTGCCCTCCATTTAGCATGATGTACCAGTCCACTCCTCCTGCCCTCCATTGCCCAATTCTATGCCCCATCATTGACCTCCTGCTTAGCCTCTGTGCTTAGCTTGCTGCCCCTATTCTCCTCCCCCCTGCCCTCTGATGTCTTTGTGCATGCCCCTGCTCCATCCTTTTTGCCCACCATGTTCCATGGACCTGCCACTCCTATCTACTCTGAGTAGTCTGTTGAGCTGCCACTCCCCTCCCACCTGCCTAGCATTGTCAGATGACTGTAACCTGTCCCTGCCACCTCCACCTTGCCTATCCACATGCCATGAAACCTATCCCCTTCCTCCTGTCCTCCATGGTCCATTTTACTGCCACACCCTTCTGCCCTCCCTGGTCTGTTGTGCTGCAACTGCTCCTCCTGCCTGCCCCGCGTGGTCTGTTGTGAGGTCCCTTCCCCTGAACTCTCTTGTCTGTGCCCAGGTCCTGACCCTCCCTTCTATCCTCCATGGTCCTTTGTGCATGCCCCTGCATGCGCCTTCTTGCCCATCATAGCCATTGTGCTGCCACTAACCCTGCCGCTAGCCATGCATGGTCTTCTGTGCTGCCACGGCCCCTCCCACCTTCCCTGTGTGGTCAGCTAGCTGCCCCTGACCCCCTCCCACCTTCCCTCCATGATCTGTGTGTATGCCATCATAGTCTCACTGCGGCTCTCCATGGTATGTCTTGCTTCTAGTGCCCATCCTGCCTGACCTCCATGGTCATCTTGCTGCTCCTGCCCTGCCCATGTGCAGTCCCCTATTCCCTCCCTTCTGGCTTGTCTGTTCCATTTTAATGCCCCTGATCTGATCCTCCTGCCCTTTATGGTCTGTTATGCTGCAGCTTTCTCTCCTGTCTGTCCATTATGGTCAGCTAGCTACCATTGCCTCTTTCCCCTCTGTTCTCTGTTGTCCATGTGCATGGTCCTGTCCCCTCCCTATTGCTTTCTATGGATTGTTGTGCTGCACTCCCGTCCCGCATACCCTGTGTTGTGTATTGTGCTGCTGCAAACCCTAATGCCTGCCCTGCAGGGTCAGTTTGGTGCACCTCTCCATGTCCCTCCTGTCCTCTGTTATCCGAGTCCATGTCCCTACCCCAATTCCTCCTGCCTACCATGATCCAATGTACCTTACTTGAGAACATTTTGAACTTGGTAAGAGGGAGATTTTGAAAAAAACTGGGGTATTGATTTTCCCCTTTGAGTTCCATTGAAAAAGAAGAGATTGTAGACAGGAGACAGATCAAATAAAGCCCATTTGAGCTTAAAAACTTTAGACGTTTCCTGGTTGTATCAGGTCTCTTGGCATGTATGGTTGTACTACCACTACCTCTTCCTTCTGCCCACAATGGTCTATTATATTGCCACAGCCTCTCTTGCCAGTCCTGTATTGTTGGTTTGTTGCCCCGGCCCCCCTTTCCACTGCCCTCCATAGTATGTTGTGCTGCCACTGCCCTTCCTGCCTGCCCAGTGTTGTCAAATTGTTGCCTCTGCACTCTCCTACCTGCCTTCAATTTTCAGAGTCCGTGCCCCTGGCCTCTGCCTCTCAACAGTATCCCAATGAACATCTAGATTGCTAACATTTATATTTATTACAAAAGTGTGGAACGTCTGACGTCATCTTGATGTAATCAAAACTGTAATACCTAGAGTATTTCCTTTAGAAATTACATATAAGAGAGGGTCTTATTTGCATCAAAATTATAACTAAAATGAGGACATATTTTCTGAGTTTTCAAATAGCAACAAAGAACTTTTAAATTATTTGTAATCTTTATGTTTTTTTATCCAGTTGACCACTTGATTAAATGTTGCACCTAGGGGAGAGGATGTGGTGTTACTTCCAGAGTTGCAGACTTTGCAATTGGGGAACCAGGTTGGAGTTTCTGCTTCAGCTCAACATTCTGTGATTCTGGTCAAATCACTTAATCTCCCCATGTCTACAACCAAAATGAATTTGATCTTGTGTGATGTAACCAATGCTCGTGTAAAGCACTCCAATACCTGACAAGTCTGCACTATATAAAACTGCAAATACACAAAAAATAAGTGTTTTGCACACTTCTGTCATTGGGCTACATGTGGGCTACATCTGGGTGATATTTGTGCTGCATTTGGGCTCTTTTGTCTCTGGTGGCCATCTTGGGAGATTTATTTGTTATGAAGTTTCCTAATTTCCTCATTTACTGCAGTCTCCTCAGTAGGAAATGCTTTCAGTTTTTTACTTTGATTCCATCAAGAAGCTACTCAGATATGTCACACATTTGCCATAAATTCTGAACGTTATCACTCTAGTTGCTCATTAGATCACTGTAGTAAAGCTACTGCTCACCACGGAAGTCTGCTGCTGGTATTAAAAGTGCATGTTTCAGTCTGCATATCAGAATTTTGAAATGAAATAGAAGAGGATTTGAGAAGTCACTCAAAATGTGCCCTAATTTTTCTTTCTTCAGCACTAATCATAATTTCTATGGCAAAATGAACCCCCTCATTGTGTTCCTTTTTAAATTAAATGTTTTAAGTGTTGCCAGTTTATTCCAAACAAGATGGCTTCAGGTGTGCCATACTTTCGTCATAAGTAAGACAGTAAGCGCTCTAGTTGTTCTTAAGAACACTCTGGGACATTCTGTCATTGGGCTATACTTGGGATACATCTGGGTGATATTTGGGCTACATTTGGGCTCTTTTGTCTCTGGTGGCCATCTTGGGAGATTTATTTGTTATGAAGTTTCCTACTTTCCTCATTTACTGCAGTCTCCTCATTGGGAATACTTTCAGTTTTTTATTTTGGTTCCATCAAGAAGGCATTTAGATGTGTCACACAATTGCCATAAATTCTGAATGTTAGCACTCTAGTTGCTCATTAGATCACTGTAGTAAAACTACTGCTCACCAGGGAAGTCTGCTGCTGGTATTCAAAGTGCATGTCTCAGTCTGCATGTCAGAATTTGTTTATGAAATAGAAGAGGATTTGAGAAGTCAAAATGTGCCCTAATTTTTCTTTCTGCAGAACTAATCATAATTTCTATGGCAAAATGAACCCCTCATTTTGCTCCTTTGTAAATCAAATGTTTTAAGTGTTACCACTTTATTCCAATCAAGATGGCTTCAGGTGTGCCATACATTTGTCAGAAGTAAGACTGTTAGCACTCTAGTTGTTCGTTAGAACACTCTGGGACATTCTGTCATTGGGCTATACTTGGGCAACATCTGGGTGATATTTGGGCTACATTTGGGCTCTTTTGTCTCTGGTGGCCATCTTGGGAGATTTATTTGTTATGAAGTTTCCTAATTTCCTCATTTACTGCAGTCTCCTCAGTAGGAAATACTTTCAGTTTTTTACTTTGGTTCCATCAAGAAGGCATTCAGATGTGTCACATATTTGCCATAAATTCTGAATGTTAGTACTCTAGTTGCTCATTAGATCACTGTAGTAAAGCTACTGCTCACCAGGGAAGTCTGCTGCTGGTATTCAAAGTGCATGTTTCAGTCTGCATGTCAGAATATTTTTATGAAATAGAAGAGTATTTGAGAAGTCAAAATGTGCCCTAATTTTTCTTTCTGCAGCACTAATCATCATTTCTATGGCAAAATGAACGCCCTCATTTTGTTCCTTTGTAAATTAAATTTTTAAGTGTCACCACTTTATTCCAATCAAGATGGCTTCAGGTGAGCCATACTTTTGTCATAAGTAAGACTGTTAGCGCTCTAGTTGTTTGTTAGAACACTCTGGGATATTCTGTCATTGGGCTATACTTGGGCTACATCTGGGTGATATTTGGGCTACATTTGGGCTCTTTTGTCTCTGGTGGCCATTTTGGGAGACTTATTTGTTATGATGTTTCCTAATTTCCTCATTTACTACAGTCTCTTCGGTAGGAAATACTTTCAGTTGTTTATTTTGATTCCATCAAGAAGGCATTCAGATGTGTCACACATTTGCCATAAATTCAGAATGTTAGCACTCTAGTTACTTATTAGATCACTGTAGTAAAGCTACTGCTCAGAAGAGGATTTGAGAAGTCACTCAAAATGTGCCCTAATTTTTCTTTCTGCAGCACTAATCATACTTTCAATGGCAAAACGAACCCCCTCATGTTGTTCCTTTTTAAATTAAATGTTTTAAGAGTTACCACTTTATTCCAACCAAGATGGCTTCAGGTGTGCCATACGTTTGTCATAAGTAGGACTGTTAGCGCTCTAGTTGTTCTTTAGAACACTCTGGGAAGCTGCAGTAGAACACAAAGGAATCAATTGGCCGTCTCTGCCCTTGTTGGATGTACATGTTTTACTGAGAATGTCAGACTTCATTCTCACATGACTGAGAAGGATAATGTGAATTTACAGAAAATATGCTCTCAGTTTAGCTTATAGATCACCTTCCAAACCTCTGTGGGAAAAGCATGAGAAAATAGTTTTCTCTCAAACATGATTCATGATATCAGAGCAGAAGGCTTTTTCACATGGTAAAATCACCTTAGAACACACCCCAATTCCTAAAATGAGTATGGTACCATCAACAAATGATTTATAATGTAACTAAAGTCTTAAAACCTTCTATTAACTGCAATGCTTTTTAATGAGGTGCTATCATGTATATTGGTCCCAAGATGGCTGCCAACACTGTGGTAAATAATTTAATTACCGGGACTTAATTTGATGCGAAAAATCTATAACAATAGCTCAGTAAAATAAGAGGGAGAATCCGTGGTATTAGAGGTTCGGAACGGGCTTTATTCCAGAATCAATTTAAATTGATGCGCTCCATATTCCATCACCACGAAGGTTCAGGAAGTGAAGACGTTACTTTATTAACAGGTAATCATTTTTATACAATAGGCATTACAGTGAAACAAATGGAGGAGGCGTAACAATTGATAGTAAAGATAAAACATACATGCGTAGCAAAAGTGGGTGTAACTAAAGAACGTCATCAGGTATGATGTCATAATAGGGTGGTTCCATGAAAGAATTTCGCAATGTCAGCAGAAATACTTGGCAGAAATGCGCGCGCAGCAGCATGACGTGTGATTGACGTGCAACTAGGGGGTGAAGGGGACTTGACATTTAGCTCTACATGTGGCGACAGAAGTCTGGAGGGTCAAGTCAACCTAATCCCAAATCATATCTAACATCCTATGTTTAAAGAACTATGTTATCCAAAAGAGAGGTCTCTTAGAGTAGAATCTTATTCTATACTGACTATACTGACTGTTAGTGCGTGTACAAGCGTCTAAGTGTCTACACAATATGCGGGGGCAGAAAATCTTCCCTAGTAACAGGGCTATGAATTACTTGCATAAAGACAGAGAAGCCGGGCCTTTTGCTCGGTAGCTGGAAGAATGTTTACTTAAATTACTAGACAGGAATGCATTGGGTAGGGAGCGGAGCAGATAATTTCGAAGGTGAAATACAGTTTTTGGCAGGCAACAGGCTGATGTCAGGCACCGTTAGCTGCGCAGAGAATGAGGACAAAGTTCATGGATACAGATGCGAGCTCGGACTGGAGCTTTCAGAGGCAGAAGGCAAGAAAAGGCTTGATGGCAGAATCAGGGCCTACTTGCCTGGACTGTAAAATAGCATAAGTGAACCATATAAAGCCGGTGGCCTTTCATACTTAGAAATGGAATATCCGGCTCATTCATGGCGGATCTGAAAGAGGACATGTTGGCGGTGGACGCACATGTGTTTGCGTCTTCATAACTGGAACTGGAGGGAACATACATGTACTTGTGATTTATACATGAAACCGTTGGGGTCCAAGATAGGGGACATAACTGATCATAAAAATCCATATTTCCACATTCCCTCCTTGTCCCCTACTTGCCCGTCAAGAGATATCAATCTTCATCAATCCGTTGATCTGTTCATATAGCATCATTTGTTCTTCTTTTTTCTTCTGGGATGAACGAAATCTTGATGGTGGAATACACGATGTGGCACACAGACCACAGATCGCTGGTCCACATTGTAGACATAGACAGCAACTGAATAGTATGAGAAAGCCAATACAGAGGAAGGATAGGACCTTCCATCCAAAGGTAGATAATACACTCCAAAACCAACCGGACCAAGTCCAGGTGCCTGGATTCTGGTGTATCTGGCTTACAATCTTATGAAGTCGAGTTATGGCTTTATATACAGATGGCGAATTTTCTGGTATGAAAATGCAACAACTTGATCCGATGACCCTACAAGCTCCGCCCCTATCGGCCAGGATGACGTCAAGGACAAGACGATTTTGAAGCACAACAATCCGCATAGCAGACTGTTCTTCTGTTAAATTGCCTAAGGCGGAAATAGTTTCGTTCACTACTGCTTCAAGGGTTCTGGTTAATCTACGTATCAGCTTACTATTGGTAACTGTACCTATATAGGGAAAGAGACCTTTATTGAAATCTGTGTATTTTTCCCATGCGGTCTCAGTGTAATCGACTATTGGGAGATCTATCCTTTCTCTATTGTGTACTAAATGAGTATTTCTATGATAATCAGGAGGAGCTAGGAAAACAGGTGGCAAAAGGAATCCGATGTAGCAGGTACCATCCCAATCTAGTGGCAAACGTATATATGCCGTCTGACCACATATGAAGTAGGAATGGCGGGAAGCTCTAAATGTAGACTTGCCTTGATCACTAAATTCTATTACAGTGGTGCATCTACTATGGCCCATATGTATGGAACCATTCTTTCTTACACATAATTCACCTTTAACTGGAAACACTGACATGGCGGGCAAAATTGGAGTAGCTTCGGATTCGACATTCAGGATCATGAGATTAAGCGTAAAATTACCTAATCCATATACTTCATTTTCTAGATCAGTTCCTGTTCTTTTGGGAAGTCCCTCCTTGTTAGGGTAGCAGACTTTAAGTAAACCTAAGTTCAGATTTCCCCATACCCAGTTGTCTTGATAAACTGCAGAATTCGAATCTAGGGAATTAATTAAACTAAACCATGCTCCACAGGATCCATTGTGTGTGAATGGGTATGGAAAAAGAGGTAGAATTCCTTTATAATTCTGATAGGGAGGGAGTCGGCCACATATCCAACAATTTGTAGCATTGCTAACCTGATGGGAATGATGTAACATACTAATAAACGTGTTATTGCGCAGCGCAAATCTATAGGACAACTCATGCGGAGGTAATTCACTAAAAGAATGTTCAGCAATAACATTATAAACATGTCTAGAAATAGGATAATATATGTGCAACAATATACTTGCAGTAATTATTAAAAGACTTAAGAAAAACAAAATTAATAACGTCACTGTGCAATGACTACGCAGTGATTTACAGTACGCATGTCGTTTCAGCTTTATCCTTCTGTTTCTTTCTCTACACAGGTCTAAGGAGTACATGTCAGAGACAAATTCGACCGATTCACCTTGGAGAGGACTTAAACAATCAAATTGCCTGACTTGTTAGACCTAAGTTTTAGTTTGTATAGTTCATGGCTATTCAGTTCAACTAAAGGAAGTTTAGAGTCAATCGGGGAAGACACGCAAGGTGTGTCGTTTACGTCTGACGGTAGTCCATGAAATTTCTTGATATGACTTGAATGTATCCAGCCTTTGCGACCTTCGATCTTCACGGCTGTCCTCGTCGTTAACAATACGAGTTGAGGCGACTTCCACCTAGGATCCAGCTGAGACTTCCGGTCAAAGTTCCTCACTAAAACCAAATCCCCTGGAATTACGTCATGGGGTTTCACCTCGGTGTTGTCGGGAAAGGCTGCAGCTACCTGTGAACGACAAGATTGTAGTGCAGACATCAAGGAAGCCAAGTAATCTGTCAGCATATTACAGTCAATATCAGTTATTTTGCGTGGTATAGGCGTCCCCCACATATTTGGTGGTCTACCGAAGATCACCTCATAAGGGGATAGCCCTGTTCGAGAGTGTGCTACCATTCTCATGTAAAAGAGTGCAACGGGTAAAGCTACTACCCAGTCGACACCTTTCTCTCTGCATATCTTGGACAATCTAATTTTCAGGGTCTGATTATGTCTTTCCACGAGACCTGCTGCCTCGGGGTGTCGGACACAGTGAAATTTCCACTGATAGCCTAACAAAAGTGAAGCGTGTTTCATTAGTTCGGATGAGAACGGCTGGCCGTTATCTGAGTAGACAACACGTGGTAAACCGTACCGTGGGAAGAATTCTCGAACCAACTGTTTGGCAGTAGTCGGGGCAGTGTAATCTGAAACCGGGTATGCCTCTGTCCAACGGGAAAGAGCACAGACAACTACGAGAACATATTTGAATCCTCGACATCGTTCCATCTGGATATAATCCATCTGGAGGACTTCAAAAGGGTGATCAGGAGGCTGAAATCCACCCTGTTCTACGGGAATGCTTTTACCTGGGTTAAACTGACAACAGATCATACAGGTACGAACTTTTTGTTTAGCTGCTGCTCGTAAATGTTTGTTAAACCAAATGTGTTGAATGCTGTCTAGCATAGCTTTTTCTCCTAGATGTGCTGGACTATGTACAGTATTAATTATAACTTGGACCATTGAATCAGGAAGGAACCACACAGATTTTTCCTTCGTCATCCATCCTTGATCCGTTTGGATCCCTCCTAACTCAGTCCATTTCTTTATTTCGTCTGGTGTAGCATGTGTCTGTATGTCGATTACGTCAAGAGCGGGATCCTTAACCATCATGCAATATGTTGGTGTCGGGACTATTGTCTTTGTCATGTCGGATGTTCGAGTTTGAGCAGGCTGTTTAGCTGTTCTGTCAGCTAGATCATTGCCTTGAGAAATGATATCAGTAACTTTCGTATGAGCTTTACATTTCATAATTGATATTGCAGTGGGTAGATGTATTGCATCTAGTAAGGCATGAATGAGGGGTCCGTGCTGAATGTGGGCACCGTGAGAAGTTAAATAACCTCTCTCTCGCCACAGCACGCCGAAGTCATGTACAACTCCGAATGCATAACATGAATCAGTGTATATGTTGACTTTTTTATTTGTGGCTTGAATACAGGCTTGTGTCAGAGCGATGAGCTCTGCTGCTTGAGCGGACAAGGTATTTATGCAATTTGTTTCAACGATTTCAGTGTCTGTTGTGACTGCGTAAGCGGCCACTAGCTCTCCTGTACCTGTTCTCATACATGAACCATCTACATACAACGTCAGGTCTGGGTCTGACAATGGGACGTCTGTCAAATCTTGTCTGGGTTTCGTCGTGATAGTGATAACTTCAATACAATCATGTGCAAGTGGGTCTGTTCCGTTTATTGGTAACAGTGTGGCAGGATTCAATGTACTACAACGTCTGATTTCTATATGTGGCTGAAACAATGTTAATTCGTAACCAGTAAGTCGTGCTATAGTCAAGTGTTGTGTTTGTGTGCGGTTCAAGAGAACCTCTACTGCATGTGGTACTTGTACTGTTAATGGATGTCCTAATACTATGGCATCGCTTTGTCTGATTGCTAAAGCTGTTGCTGCCACTGATTTCAGGCACGCAGGCAAAGCCTGAGCTACGGGATCTAATGTACTAGAAAAATAAGCACATGGTTTGTGTGATCCTGCTTGTTCCTGTGTGAGTACTGACAAGGCAGTACCTTCGCGTTCGGTAACGAAGAGTGTAAACTGTTTATTGTAACATGGTGTTGCTAAAACAGGTGCTTGGCATAAGGCTTTCTTTAGGCTTTCAAAAGCTTGTGTATGTTCCTGAGTCCAAGGGAGAACAGTCGATGTGGCTGCCTCCTGTGTTGTCAATTGAATGAGTGGTTTTGCTAGAAATGCATACTGAGGGATCCACTGCCTACAATATGAAGTGAGACCTATGAAAGCCCGCACCTCCTTTTGTGTCTTGGGTATCGGCATATTTGCAATTAGCTGGATGCGATCTGATGTAAGCTGCCTTCCCTCCTTGGACAGCGAGTGACCAAGGTAAACAACTCGCTGGACACAGAATTGCAGCTTAGAAGGGGACACCTTGTGCCCCTTTTCGGCCAAAAATTGTAAAACCGTCAGTGAGGCTTTTTCACATTCAGGTTCGCTTCTAGCGGTGATCAGCAGATCATCGACATATTGAAGCAGGGCAGTGTTGACTGGCATGTGGATACTGTCGAGTTCTCGTTTGAGTGCTTGGCTATAGATGCTGGGGCTTTCTGTGAATCCTTGAGGTGCGCGTGTGAATTTAAAGCTACGTCCATTTAAACTAAATCCGAACAAGTATTGGCTTTCCGGATCTATTGGGACGCTGAAAAAGGCATTTTTGAGATCAATTACAGTAAAGAATGTTGCTTCGGAATCAATGGCTGTCAGTAATGAAGAAATGTCTGGGACTACGGGGTATTGTGGTACTATGCATTTATTTAATTCGCGCAGATCAATAACCAATCGATATACTGGCGGGGCTGTTGGATCGGTTCGTTTAAGAATCGGAATTATCGGTGAATTACATACATTGGAGTCAGTTTCCACAACCACTCCTTGAGTAATAAGCTCGTCAATGATTTGTAGTAAAGCCACTACAGCATCTGGGGGTAACTTGTATTGTCGCATTCGTGGAAGTACCACTCCTGCCTTTAGTGTGACTCGATATGGTGTAATGTTCATGCAACCAACATCTGTAGGGCCTTGTGCCCATAAATGTGTCGGTAAAGTCTGCAGTCGGTGATCCATGTCTCGGGACACGTAGTGCCCTTTGAAATCACGTAAAAATAATCTTACTCCTTCCGGAGAACAACATATAATAGCTCCTAGAGCTTTCAAAGTTTTTATGCCTAACAAGTTTTCTGGACATGATTTAGTAAGTAATAAATCTGTAGTTCGTGTCAAGGGACCGATCGTAAGTGGAAGAGGCTGTGTTACTTCGTTAATGATGGGTTTTCCTGAAAAGCCAAGGGAAATATTCTGTAAGCCTGAGAGGGGTGCCCCTGGAACTTCACTACGTTTTATTGTTGTTCGACTTGCCCCTGTATCAAGTAAGAATTTTCTATCTTGACCTAACAGTTCACTGTGTACATAAGGTCCTTCTTGATCTACAGGGACCTCAATAAGGGGTAAGCCAACTTCCCTCTCTAGGCTGTTTCATGAGTATCGTTGATAATCAGGATAGTCATACTGTGCGGTCTGATACATCTGTCGGGTCGTTGTTTGTGTGGCAGCAATAGGCTGCGGTGGCGGAGCTGGCATAGACTGTTGCGGAGCTGGCATGGACTGTGCATGCTGCGGGGCTCCTTGTTGGTTCTGATCCTGTCTAATTGGTCGTAGTCTTTCTTTTGCGTTACCTATGGCAATATTATGTTTTAAAACTGGACAATCGTGTACATAATGACCTGGCTGTTTACAATAGTTGCATGTCCCTTTTACAGGACCTGTTGAAACACTGGACTGTGTTATACCCTTCTTATGACCGTCAGCTGGAACTGTCTGGGAAACTAGCATTTTCATTTTTGTGTCTTTCATGCGTCTATGTTCATGTTCTTGTTCTTCTCTAATCCTATTGTGATGGTACTGTAGCATTTGTAACATTTGTGATGGAGTGTTACCTTGCCAGGTACTCTCGAACTTCAATATTCTATTCTTAACTTGGGGCAAGGCATTTTCAACTAACTTTGTCACAAACAGATGTGGATACGACTCGCTACTTGCTTTTATTCCACTATTTATACCAAAACATTTCTCAAATCGGGAATAGAAATCACTAGTATCTTCATCTGATTTTTGTTTACAGGCTGAGATTGCACCCCAGTCTTCCTTTTTCGTAGTTAATAATCGTGGCAGTACCTGTACTAGTAAACCTGGTAGCGCTTTGGTCTTGTCCCCGAGCCCTGAACCTGGACCTCGAGCTTTTTCTTCGTTTTCTAATGCTGTCCAATCTATCTTCTGGTCTCCCACCTCCCAATCCTTTTCCTTGAGTTTTTCGTAAATGCCCGCAGGCATTAATACCTTCAATATTGTCATAATGTCGGGGTAGGTATATTCTCCCATGAGTAACATATCTTTAATTTCACGGTGGAAACCCGCTGGGTCTTTGTCATGACTGGGTACCACTTTCTTCATTTCTAATAATTCTATTTTGGATATGGGTATGTATACAAACACACGTTTAAACTCATTGTCATCACCCTTTATCGGGTGCACTTCTCGTAAGGGATTTTGTCTATCCATGTAATACGTCGTTCTTTCCTTGATGGGCAGTGAGACATGTTCAGGACATACAAAAAGAATGTACTGCCTTCTAGATTCTAGTATTTCTCTAATTAACTTAGTACCGGAACCTCTCCATTTGTTCGTGAGTAATTCAGTCAATATATCAGGTAAGGGGCCAGGATCGGAGTGTTGGCTTTTATATAATATAAGGAGTTGTTGAATCATATAGATACCAGCTAAACGCTGTTCATCTGGGGCGAGGTTCAAAAACGTATGCGCTAGTGTATCATCACCATATTTTCCAGGACTATCAACCCAGTGAACGGCTGACCTGGCTAATTCTTGTTCGTCCATAGAATCGAGTATGTGATAACCCCTTCGTTCTCGGAGTAGTTTGTCAGCGGCTTGGAATGAATGTTCGGGGGACCTTATATTTATTATAGGAGTTTGGAATTTTCTGTTATTATCTGGACGTATCGGACATATCGGATCAGTAAAGCATCTAGTATTATTGCAAGATCTTCCTCTACCTACATAGGCCATTGTTTCTAACTGTCCTGTGGGCAGTTCTAATTCTTCCTCGTCCTCGATTTGTTCTGGTTCGTCTACTGCTAATCTTTCCTCGTGTATTCGTTCTATTTCTTTGCGGATCTTTCGGCTCATAGCTACTATACATGATCGTTTATCGTGTCTCCCCTCTGATATATTTTTACCCCAAGTGGTAAGAATTTGCATTTCTGCCGGACTTACCCCTGGTTGATCTTGATTTCTGATCACACAGTTTATGAGGAAACGTAACAGTTCCCCCTGGATTTCCACTTTTTGGTACTCCATGGCTCTGTTAATACTCTCAGGGTCTCGCCCTGACTGAACAAAATGATATATATTTTCTAAGTGTGCAGTCATTCCTGGTAGCTTCCCTAAGTATATTGCAGCTCGTCGGATACGTAATGATGCCAGCATCATCTCGTCCCCTTTTCCGGGCACAGGGTCATATCTACAATCTATTAGAAGTTCCTTGAGCGTGTTGGGAGTTACTAGTTTGGGTGTACGTTGGTGGGCTAATTCTTGAAAGGAAAGTTTATTTGTTCTGGGTGGCGTAGAAAAAATGCTTGATGCACCTCCGGTAGCACCACCTGGGGAGCTGGATGTGAAAGGATTCGTTGAACGGGATATAGCAACCATTGCTGTGGATGCGGATGTAGAAACAGATGTGCTTGCCGGAACTTGTGTCGGGGTTTGCTGTTGCAGAGGTACAGACGGAGGAGGGTCTTGGCGTTGAACCCCCTCGGCAGACGGTCTATGTGGCGCAGCATTAGCATACTCGGGAGCTGCGTCGTCTAAATAAGAGGAAAGAAAAACATCTTCTGCGGTTCTGGGATGTCCTTTGGGATGTGCTTTTATCGGAAATAATGGGGGTGGCAAGTCTTTTGGTATTTCCGGAGTAGCCTTAGGTAATCCTTCGGCCAGAAGAGGATACATACCATTCACAAGGGCATTTCTTTGTCTGTCTGTTTGTTCTGACTTTACTCGAGTACCTTCTTCAGTTAATACACTTTCTCGAACTTTATTTGAATTCTCCTTACTTTTCTCTTCCTGTCTGAGCGCTTTCTCTGCGCGTCTATATGATTCTTTACGCCATAATTCAATGGCATCTTTCTGTGACTGTCTAGCTTTCTTCTTCCACAATTCTTCTTCTACTTTCATAATGCAATCTGCATCCCAGGTCCCAGCTGCGGGCCACCTCTGACTTTCTGGTAATTCCTTGGTGTAGTCTACCCATAGATCAAGAAATAATATGGCGTCTAGGCCATGTTTATGATACATGAAGTACCCTGGAGTGTCCCTAGGAGGAATGGGAACAGCTTCTTCGAGTACCCCTTTTCTAGTTGTGATCTGTCTTAATTTCGAAAAGAGCGGCATATTGAGAACTGATCTGATACCTAATTTTGAACACGTTTAATACCATAAAACACAATAATGAACAGTCATTCACACCACAATATACAGAACGTATTTAAAACACTTTAACTTTTAACATTTAAATGAAACAGACAATGATGGCCATTTAGGGAACTAGTCACTAAGCATAATACTCGATACTAACCAGGTAATTCTGAATTTTATATACTAGACATACTTGATATACTGCTAAACAGTACAGATACACTGCTGAAACAGTGCAGACCGGATTTGTGTACCCAAACCCGTCTTGACCGGCACAACCTATGTGCACGTCAGAATGCCTCCCCGATAATGGTACTCACCGGGTAGCTCGGAACGGAAGGCCTCGGAACTGAACTGAACTTGAACCGGACTGGACTCGACTCGGAACTTCGGAAACTTCGGAAACTGGTGGGCCTCTGTATACCTCGGATCTTGCTCTCTCAGCTAGGCTCTGGTCGGGATACTTCGCACTTCTCACCGCCTCGTCTGGGTGTTGATCGCAGCCTCAGTTACCCCCGCTCGACAGGAGGGAGATACAGGAAATCCTGTGGGTACGCGTTGTTGTCCGTCCAGCTGTGACAGGAGACCGGGCCTGCAACGCACCGCCGGCGCGTGAGATGAGAAAGTGTCCCTATTCGGGCGCCATTTATGTGGTAAATAATTTAATTACCGGGACTTAATTTGATGCGAAAAATCTATAACAATAGCTCAGTAAAATAAGAGGCAGAATCAGTGGTATTAGAGGTTCGGAACGGGCTTTATTCCAGAATCAATTTAAATTGATGCGCTCCATATTCCATCACCACGAAGGTTCAGGAAGTGAAGGCGTTACTTTATTAACAGGTAATCATTTTTATACAATAGGCATTACAGTGAAACAAATGGAGGAGGCGTAACAATTGATAGTAAAGATAAAACATACATGCGTAGCAAAAGTGGGTGTAACTAAAGAACGTCATCAGGTATGATGTCATAATAGGGTGGTTCCATGAAAGAATTTCGCAATGTCAGCAGAAATACTTGGCAGAAATGCGCGCGCAGCAGCATGACGTGTGATTGACGTGCAACTAGGGGGTGAAGGGGACTTGACATTTAGCTCTACATGTGGCGACAGAAGTCTGGAGGGTCAAGTCAACCTAATCCCAAATCATATCTAACATCCTATGTTTAAAGAACTATGTTATCCAAAAGAGAGGTCTCTTAGAGTAGAATCTTATTCTATACTGACTATACTGACTGTTAGTGCGTGTACAAGCGTCTAAGTGTCTACACAATATGCGGGGGCAGAAAATCTTCCCTAGTAACAGGGCTATGAATTACTTGCATAAAGACAGAGAAGCCGGGCCTTTTGCTCGGTAGCTGGAAGAATGTTTACTTAAATTACTAGACAGGAATGCATTGGGTAGGGAGCGGAGCAGATAATTTCGAAGGTGAAATACAGTTTTTGGCAGGCAACAGGCTGATGTCAGGCACCGTTAGCTGCGCAGAGAATGAGGACAAAGTTCATGGATACAGATGCGAGCTCGGACTGGAGCTTTCAGAGGCAGAAGGCAAGAAAAGGCTTGATGGCAGAATCAGGGCCTACTTGCCTGGACTGTAAAATAGCATAAGTGAACCATATAAAGCCGGTGGCCTTTCATACTTAGAAATGGAATATCCGGCTCATTCATGGCGGATCTGAAAGAGGACATGTTGGCGGTGGACGCACATGTGTTTGCGTCTTCATAACTGGAACTGGAGGGAACATACATGTACTTGTGATTTATACATGAAACCGTTGGGGTCCAAGATAGGGGACATAACTGATCATAAAAATCCATATTTCCACAACACTTCTGACAGCCAATCAGATCTCACGATGAGATGTGTGGTTAGGCTCCGCCCAGATATATATGTGATTTTACTTTTGATTTTCTCAGGAACTACTGAACGGATTTACACCATTTAAGCAAAAGGCATGAGTCTGAACTGAGGACTACCTCTTTGCCAAATTTGGTGTAATTCCGTTCAGCACGTCGGGCTGTAGCTGCGTCAACAGGTCCTATGGGAAAATGCATGGGGAAAACGTGTTTTGGGACCCCCCTTTTTTCTCGGCCCCCGCTTGATGAATCACCGTGAAATTTTCAGGATAGGAGCGGACAGGAGCTGGACAAAAGTTTGTTAACTTTCGCGATGATTCATTAATCGACGCCAACGTTATTCCAAATAGAATGTAGTGGATTTCCTATGGAAAATAGGTCCTAACTATAACTACCTACTGGCGAATGCCAGTAGGTAATATGTATATATATACATATATATATGTATGTAGATAGATATGGAGATAAACCCTTGAGCAAGGCGTGTGGAACTCCGATATGAGTTGAGTTATTTGTGACATTATGATCGCACTGAAATAAACTATTTTCTACTTGAGACTGGCTACTTTGCAGTGCGCATCTTCCTTTTTTGAAAGGGGGTGAAGTTAGATAGGTTAAGCATGGGAGACCTGTCACTTAGCACGGAGACGGCCTCCAGCGTGGCGGTGCAAGGTCTGTCACAGGACGGGCTCCAGAGAGCCCAGTGGGATGTGAAACCAGGGGCTTAGACAGGCCACTGCCACAGCAGGGGCGGTTATCTGGTGCCTGTGAGCCATGGATGGAGGCCTCTCATCGGATGAGCTCTGAAGAGAGGGTTTGCTGTCTGAGGCTACTCACAGGAACACACCAGATCACCGGTGCTCGAGAACCACAGGCCTCGAGGGAGGTCAACGTGGACACAGCCTCTACTTGAGGCTCGGGGGACTCTGGTAATGGTGGCCGGAGACCGAGGCCTGTCACAGGAGGTGGAAGTACTGGCACTTGGTACACACTTTCATGGGCCGGGTTCCTAAAGCACCTGTTTGGGTAGGGAGGGGCCAGCATCACTGGCCAGAATCAAAATATTTTTGGGAGGTTTGTAACATAATAACAAGAATTGTAGTGCTGCTGGGGAGGGCTCTGTCATCCAGCATTCCACAAGGCACCATGAGACAGTCCCTGCAGGGCTGCCCAGCTGCATCTCGTTGGCGCTATATAGCGCATGTATTCCTTCCACAGTGGAGGACACTGTAGTGCTGATGGGGAGGACTCTGTCATCCTGCATTTCACAGGGCACCAGGAGGCGGGCCCTGCAAGGCTGCCCATCTGCACCTCATTGGTACTCTATAGCATGTGTATCCCTCCCACAGCACAGGGCATTGTAGTGCTGCTGTGGAGGACTCTGTCATTCAGCATTCCACAGGGCCCCAGGAGGCGGTACCTGCAAAGCTGCCCAGCTGCATCTCCTTGACGCTATATAGCACGTGTATTCTTCCCGCAGCGCAGGACTCTTGCGGGATGCACGCGTGCCAAGGGAGGGCCTGACCACACCCATCAGAGCCCAGAGGAGGCTGGGCTGGCCTCCCCACTAGATTTGGGGTAAGAGAGTGAAGATTTTTTTGCCACAATCGCTTTACTGGTGAGCTGAGTTAGAGTTGGAAAGCTGGCAGCATACAGTAAGTATTGGTGGCTTACTAGCATTATTTAACACAACTAACTGTTCTTCTTTTTCCCTTTTCTTAAAAACATCATGCTCCTCTGTTCCTGCTCTTCCTTTGATCCGCTTAATTAACAGGTGCCTATAATCCAATTACTATTACATTATGGGTAACCAAAAGGCTGGCGGAGCACCTGCGAGCATGTCTGAATTTCCACGTATAAGTACAATTTTGATAGCATGTTGGAGAGGGCAATGGGAAAAGTTTCCAATGAAATCACGCTAACTGAGTGTAGATTATCACTAGACTGCGGCCTTGATTGTGAGGCCTCCTTGGGCAACCTTTCTTAGGATTGACCTGAATCGACAACCCGCTATACAGGGCACTCAACTCATTTTCAGACTCCTCCTATCGATCAGGACTCAGCGAACACTGGAGCAGATAAGCCAGTAGCCATGCAAAGCCCTGTTAGTACCCCGTCGGAATCTGAGCCAGATGTTAAAAAGAAAAGACTGTTGTTAAGCTTCCCACGGGGGTAGCAGAAATAATGTAGTCTGACAAACCCTAATTTCCTAATGGCGTTGCAATCAACCACTTACCAAGCCAACTCAAACATCGGGATGTGATTATATTGTTCTGATGAATCGTAAATCACTGTATAATAAATTATGTGCCATTGTAGAGGGTAACTTGAAACCAATTAAGGCTCAGTTAGCTCATATAGAAAGTGGCGTGACTGACATTACCCATAAATTATCTGCCCTTAAGAACAATCTTAAATCAATTTTGTAGCATCTAATATGGAGGCCCCCACAATTCAAGCCATAGATCCAACAACTACAAGAAAATCTCTATAACTAATGATAGTGCCCAGGAGAAAACAAAGGTTATCAATGGTTTGGGCATAACTGGGGGATTGCCCTCATGCTAGAGCCACAAGATTAGGCAAAATCCAGGGAATACTGCTATTGATCATACCCAGCTTGGAATGTGTTCTATAGCCAATAAAAACTGATTGCCCCTGTCCCTGGCCTCCTGGCCCTATGTTTTGGTAATGGCAGGAGTCCCCCCAATCAAGGAATTGCAAACAGAATCATGGATGGGGATATTCCATAAGAGTGCCAACTGGTTCAACAAACACAAACATTTTAGGAGCAAGAATTTGAATGAAATATTAATGGTGGGAAGGGTAAGGTTGGTGGGCCACTCTAAGAAGGATATTAATGGGAACTGTATTGTTATACATTTTCTGAGGCCCCAGATTGTGAGAAATGTGCTGTGAGTTCAAGAGGTCATTGGTAAGACTGACACTAATAGTTGCGATCTCTCACTGTTCTGTTTTTATAAGCCCACTGGGAGAGGCGCTCAATGAAGCTTCCTTGATTGGTATATCCCAGGCCCACAGTCTGCACTTAGCAATAGGTTCTGCACAATAAGTGACCACACCTGAGAATATGCCTTATTGTGCTATTGTTCCCCCTCTGAGTCTATTTTGATATAGGGGGATACCACTCTGAGAATTATAAGCTGGAATAAAGCCAGTCTCAACTCTAAAATTATGTTACCTGAATGTATAACTTTCATAAGGCAGTATGATGTACTTATGCTTCAGGAGACCTACTCAACATAGAAAGTATTAATTGATGGGTTTGAATGCCAGAGCACTCAAGCAGTACCATCTTGATTGGGGCGGGCATCTGGTGGTTTGGCTATTGCGTGAATCTTCTGGCAGGAGGTAGTGTTAGGACTATAGCAACCAGGAGCAATAATTTTCAGGTTTTGAGTTTCACAAGGGGCATCATTTTTTTCCCCATTAATTTCTACAACGATTTTACCATTGTCTTAATACAAAATTCACAATTCTTTTTTAATTTATGTCTTCTATTCAGGAAGAAGTCACTGCTAAAGGTCTATTTGCAGGATTTTGTTTGACTGGAGACTTTGATGCCAGGATCCTCACTAACACTAAACTTTTACCCACCCCTAGTTTAGTCATAGGTAGCAACTTTGTAAAATCTGTGAATGATGCTGTGTAAAAGTAGCAGTCCAGACGATTCAGGAGGATACTGAAGTATAGGTTTATTGAATTGCAACTCCACCCAGCACACGGAGCATCCCTTCTCATAGAAAGCCAAACGACAACTCAAGGGTAACGCTCGAGTCTCTATCAACGGACGCTCCATGCGTGAGCCACATATTCAAAGATAAACCAACATACAAAACCAAGCATCATCCGATGCACGAGTACAGTGAAATACAATCAAGACATCGCGCGCTACCTGCGCGATGTATGTCTAACACGATACACTAGCGCATAGTACATTTACTATTACATCACCTTCCCCCTTATAAAAATAAACAGAAAAGAAAACATAATTAAAATACTTAATATCTAACATAACTATTAAATTTACTCGGGGCTCTAATCGTACGGCCCCGTGAAGAACATGGATAAACACTGTGAATTTTGACCGGTAGAAGGAGGGGCAGGAGGTGTAGAAGACTGTGTTGGTATATTGACCTTACTAGACGGGTCTAACCAGTAACTCCAATCAAGGTCACTTTCACCACTCCTACGCCTGTCCTGCATTATCTCAACCTGGCGAGGGGATACTTTTACTAGATGTCTCTTATTCCACCACCTTTTCCTATCAATAAAAGCAGCCCGCTTGCTGACTTTCAGTACTTGGACTGGATCATAGAAAATTGACTCTCCCTTCCTTACTCGGTTTGGTTTTTTAATTAAAACCCAGTCACCAACTAGGACGTCCTCCACATTAATTGAAACTTTTTTAAAATCAAAATTGGCTTTCATTTGGTTTTGTTTCACATTCACTCTCTTATAGACTTCCTCTAGGTTAATCTTTTTCTCACCAGCAATATTTCGAAGCCATGTTGGGAATAGAGTAGAATGTGCCTCCCTGCCCCTTAACAAAATAAAAGGTGAGATTCCAGTGGTGCAGTGAGGAGAAGTGTTATAACTCCAAACTTTTTGTCTGATGAAGTCCTCAACGTTAAGATTAGAAGACAAAGCTGTCTGTATCCCTTCTTTAATTACTTTATTACCTCTCTCCACTAGTCCATTCGAAGAAGGGGAATATAAAGCTACTTTCAGTTGTTTAATGTCTAAATCCTTCAAAAATGTGCACATCTTTTCAGATACAAAATGGGTACCATTGTCAGTAACGATGATCTTGGGGGAACCCTCTAAAAGAAAAATCTTATTTAAAAATGACATTGTTGTGTCTGTGTCAGGGGTGTTTACAAAATCATAGTACATTCACTTTGAGCAGTAGTCAACCAATAAAATGATATATTTTTTTTCCTGGTTCAAAATGGAATAAGGTCCAGAAAAATCAAGACCTACTTTTTCCCAAGAAAAACGAGGAAAATCAGTGGGATGTAAAGGTACCCTAAGTGTCTGCCAGTGTTTGTCTGATAAAAGACATTCAGGACAATCGTTGATTGCCTTTCGCACCTGGGTATCTAAGGAAGACCACCAGTAGTGTTGTTTTATTTTCATAATGGTCTTGGTGACCCCTAAATGGCCTTGATGGGCTTTGTTCACAATTAAGGAGCCCAAATTAGTTGGAGGAACAAACTTATCCCCCCGAAGAACAATACCATTCTCAACCAAAAGTACTTCAGACACTTTGGCAAATACACGTAAATCACCTTCTAGACACCTAGACTCGGGCCAACACTGAGTGGAATACTCAATAACTTTCTGAAGAACTACATCCTTCTCGCAGGCTGAATTCCAAACATTCTCTGACAAAATAGGACCTATCTCGGACACTGCGTCTACACCTGTGACACATTCGATGTCCTCAGGTAAAATATCATCCTCATCATCTTTGCACATAGACAATCTAGAGAAGCAGTCTGCACGGAAATTCTTTCCCCCTTGTATATGTTTAATAACAAAATGAAATTCTTGTAATCTGGAGACTAACCTCATTAGTCTGGCAGACATGGAAGAGGAATTTACTTTATCAAAAATGTAAATCAGTGGTTTGTGGTCCGTTACTAGTTCGAATTTCTGACCCCAAATGTACATTTTAAATTGCTGTACTGCCCACACGCATGCCAGTGCCTCTCTTCCGATTATACTGTATTGTTGTTCAAATGGTTTGAGAGACCTGGATGCGAAGGCTACCGTTTGTTCATGACAATTTACTCTTTGAGTGAGTACTGCCCCAAGACCAGAGATGCTAGCGTCAACAGTTATGATTGAAATACAATCATACCTAAAAACATTCGTTGAAAATTTTTCTAGGTCCGCTGACCAGTTAAAACTAACACCTTTCCTTAGGAGTAAGCGTAAAGGCTCGACTAATTGGGAATACGCGGGAACAAATCTAGCGTAATACTCGGCTAAACCCAAGAAGGACCATAAGCAGTCTTTATCGGTGGGGTGTTTGGCATCTTCCATAGCCCTAATAACTGAAAATTTAGGTTTGATCCCATGTTCAGAAATTGTGTGACCCAAATACTCCAGCTCTTGGACTGCTAACTTACATTTATCCGAGCGTACTGTCATATTTTTAGACAAAAGGATTGACAGGACTCTTTTTTAAATCGTGTTATGTTCCTTAAATGATTTTGCAAAATCAAAATTTCATCTAAGTAAGCTTGTACCCCACTGATTCCATTGAACAGAGTGTCCATGAGCTTTTGAAAAACACTCCCGGCCGATGCTAGGCTGAAAGGAAGGCGCAAAAATTTGTAAGCCCCGAAAGGGGTAACAAAAGTTGTCAATTCTTGAGATTCTTTACATAAGGGAACCTGGTGGTAGGCAGATCTTAAGTCAATAAGTGAAAACCATTTCGCAACCCCTAGATTTGCTAACAGCTCATGGATTCTAGGAAGGGGGTGGCAGTCAATGATGATGTTTTTGTTTAAGGCGCGCAAGTCGGCACACAGCCTGATCTCACCAGATTTTTTTCGTGCGACCCCGATGGGTGCGACCCATTGTGAAGAGTCGGTCGGTTTTATAATCCCTTGGTCACACAAATTCTTTAAAGTATCTTTTAATTCTTTCCTAACGCATAAGGGAACGAAGCGTACTTTATGAGATATAGGTTGTTAGGGATTAATCTGATGCGGTGTTCGAAACCCTTGACTACACCCACCGTGTTGTTAAATACAGGTTTGAACTCTGAAATAATCCCCTTCATGAGGCTAGATTCTGTACTAAGGGTGTCACACTCAATATTACAAACAGGAAGGTCCCCTACCTTGATTGGGTTCACGTCACCCGGGACTAAATACAAACCTATGCAAGCAAGATCTTTCCAACCGACATAAATCTTTGTCATAGTTTCCCTACCAAGACATTGTACTAGGCCTGGGAAGTACCCAAACATGTTAATATCTTTCTCCCCAAATGCTTTTGGGTTTACACCAGATGGAAGAAGATCAACCTTTTTATTCCACAAATCATAAAAAGTGGAATCTATCAGAATTGTGATCGGGGACCCTGAGTCTGCCATTACCTGTAAAGGAACATTATCAATTATAGCCAAACACAATGGACCCTTTATGGGATTCTTTTCTTCACACAGCCTAATGTTACAACTATGTTCTTCAGTGAACTACCACAAGCGTCAACATCAGGATCAACATAGTTTACGTTAAGAGATTTCCTAACATTTCTACATACTCCCTGAAAATGTCCAACTTTTTTGCAAATAACACATCGTTTGTTGACAGCCGGGCTATTTGGGGAATTGCCAATGTGATTTTTAGATCCGCATCTGTAGCAGAACATAGGGTGTTTCTTTTGAATAAATTTAGAAGGCTTATTCTTTTTTTTTGTAATTGTACTGATCATTTCACAACAGACAAACATCACAATAAAGTACATTACACAGTGCAAGGGCAGGTATCAATACATTACACAATAGTGCAGAGTCCATTGAGAGCAGGTCAAGAGCATGCATGCAATCATAAATGAACAGGCCAGTCAGAACACAGGCGAGAGACGCATGGATAAGGGGGTAAAGTGCATCACAATAATATAGGAACATGTCCATCGCAGTGTCCGAAAGAACAAGAGACTAGATAGTGGGCACAGACAATAAATAGGTTGTGAGAGGAGACCAGCTATCCCGGGGCCGGGATGGTGCCGGCAGCTCCTCAGCATAACAGACCAATTGATCTTGACAGTAGGTCAAATCCTGCAGCCACAGTTTGGTGGTGGGGGCTAGCCTACTCTCCCAACACAAGGAGACCCTCTGTTTGGCCACCAGCAATACAATGGCCACAAATCTTCTACTGGAGGCCTTAACGTCAGCAACAATACCAAGGAGACAGAATTGAGGAGTGCAGTCCAGAGGAAGCCCAACCATTAGACGCATAATCTTTACAACATCACCCCAATATGAGAGCACCTTGGGACAAACCCATGCCAAGTGATAAAAATCAGCATCAGGGGCACCGCAGCGTTTACAGGCGGCAAAGTCATGCAGACCATAGCGATGTAATTGGGCAGGTGTATAGTACAGCTGATGTACATATTTATAGTGTACCATGCGCAGATTCCCGTTCGATGTCAGTTGCCCAGTTAGGCGGCAGCAGCCCACCCACCCACTCATCCTCAGCCAAAACGCACGGCAAAACGGTGTTCCATTTCTGCCATGCCACCACAACAGAAGTAGCTGCTTCCCTCTGTGATATCCGATACAGTCTAGTGACCAGTTGCACCCTAGAGGAAGTAGTGTATAATAATTGCACTGCCTCCAGCGCAGGCGGCTCTGTGGGAAATTGCGGATACAGCTCGCGCATAGCCAACCACAATCTGGTGTAGGTGAAGAGCTGCATAGCGGTAAGAGGGCCGTCAGCAGCCAAGGATGCTGTGGCAATGAACCGGCCCCCAGGGTACACATCTTTCATGGTCACCAAGTTCATGCCTCTGAGGATCCGCAGAGCACCCACCTCAGTGGTAACCGAGAGAGAGGTATGATGAAGCAGAGGCATAGCAGGCGCATAAAGTGGCAGCTTCTGCACTCGTCTACCCAGCTCCTTCCACGCCTTAACCTTGGTCTAAACTGTGTCAAACTCTCCCTTCTCGAACACTGTGTGAGTATTGACAAGCATGGCCTTGAGTGGTATGGGATGCACCACCCTAGCCTCAACCGCCACATGGGGAATATACGCAGGGTCATGTTGCCAATAATACGCAAAGTGGGCTTGCGTGCACAGGTAGTATAACTGAAAATCAGGCGCCGCAAAGCCACCCAGCTCATAAGGAAGCATAAGTGTTTCCCACTTGAGATGAGGTTTTTTACCCCCCCACGCCAATGTTATTAAAAGTGATCGAAGGGAGATGAAAAAATGACGCGACAGGTGTCGGTATATTTAAAAATAGATACAAAAAGCGGGGGAGGATTACCATTTTTATTAAAGCCAATCGATCAGCGAAAGAAAGGGGCAGCTTTATCCAGCGGGCAACCTGCTCCTCAAGACGTGTGATAGCCACTCCATGGTTGGCACTTACCACCTCCTGGGGGTCGCGGTGTATCCACACACCCAAATATTTCACTGCGCCAGTACACCAAACCAGAGGAAATTCTAAATCAAATGGAGACGTACCGTCTGTAAGGGGCAATATCAGAGACCTGGACCAGTTTATACCAAGCCCTGAAAACCACTCAAAGCGAACATACTCCCAAAGGAGGGGGGCAGATGAAGGGTCGGCTCACGCACATATAGCACCATGTCATCTGCATACATGGACACTGCCAGAGGACGTTGAAGAAACCGCAACGCCGCCCGGGAGTAACGCTGCCTCAGGATACAGGCCAGAGGTTCAAGTATGAGCGTAAACAGTAGCAGTGAGAGTGGGCAGCCCTGACGCGTGCCACAGTGAATAGCTATCGGATGAGATACGTGACCATTAATCCTTACTCGGGCTGTAGGGCAAGTGTAGAGCAATTTGATCCAATTAGTGAAGGCAAAGGGCACCCCCATACGATGTAGAATCGCAATCATGTAGGACCAGGAGACGGAATCAAAGGCCTTAGCGGTGTCGAGAAGCACCGCCACCGCAGGCAACGTAGGTTCCAAAACATGCATAACAGCAAAGAGCGTTCTAAGATTGTGAGAGGTGGAACGGGCAGGCACGAAACCAGATTGGTCCAGCAGGACCATGACCGGCAGAATAAGCTGCAATCTGGTAGCCAAGAATTTAGCGAAAATTTTAAGATCTGTGTTGATTAAGGACAGTGGCCGGTAGGAGTCACCTCTGTCAGATGGCTTGCCCGACTTGAGAAGGGCGACCACCAGCACTTCACGCAGCGCTGGGGGCAGGCATTTTGTCTCATAAGCCTCCTCATAGACCTGGAGCAAGCACAGGGCTAGAATATCAAGATAGGTTTTATAAAATTCCGCTGGCAGACCATCAGCACCAGCAGATTTCCCAGTCGGGAGAGCGGCTATGGCATCCCGTATTTCACCAAGAGTGAGTGGGTGCATTAAAAATTCCTGCTGCCCCCGAGAGAGCCACACCAAGGCGATGTCGTCCAGATATTGCTATAACTCAGCAGCATCTGCAGCCAGGCGGTGAGCGTATATGTCCTGATAAAAATCAGCAAAGGCCTGCAGAATATTGGGGGTGTCATGATAGGTGACACCATCAACTGTGAGTGAACTGACCGTGTAAGCGCCACACTGGGGTTTCAGAATAGGGCTGCCAGCGCTCTGCCCGGCCTGCCACCCTCCCCATAGTACCTGGCCATGCTCCTTCGGGACAAGTGACGGACCTCCTGGTCTGCCACAGCGTTATATTCTGCAACTTTCGCTTTAATGAGTGCAAGCACAGAAGGGTCAGGCGTGCTCTCATACCTCCGCTCCAATCCCTGCAACTCACGTTCCAGCGCAGACATTGTGCCCCTGAGTGACCGAAGAACTCCTGCCTGGAGACCAATGCAGACCCCACGTATGGTCGCCTTAAAGGCTTCCCACAGTGTCCCCACCATGTCAACCGACCCGGTATTGCGTGCGAAATAGTCGGTAATGGCCTCCCGAATGCCCTCACAGAATACCGCATCCAACTAGGATGAAGGTTGAAGCTGCCACTGGAAGGGGGTGGAGTGTAAGCCGGCAAAGCCATATGGAGGTGCACGGGGGAATGATCCGAGAGTCCGAGGTAAGTGTTCAACATGCACTACCCAGTCATTGGCGTCCCGGGTCAGCAACCACAGATCTACACGGGACCAGGCGGGACGAGCATATGAGTGACAGGTACCCTCCCTGACGCAAGGGTGACGCAGACGCCAGACATCTACAAGCCCCAGCACCGACATACCGTCCCGCAGAGCAATTGCCGCCTTCTTGGGAGGCCGGTCCACAGTAGATACTCTGTCCATATCAGGGTCCAAAGCCACATTAAAATCACACCCACAGATAACAGTGCAAGGGGGCAGTTTATAAAGTTTCCCCCACAGGTCATCATAAAAGGTAGGATTGTCAATGTTGGGACCATATACGTTGACTATTACTAATGACCGACCATAGAGCGTACCTTGCACTATGAGGTATCTCCCACCATCATCCTCGTCTACAGCAAGCGGTATAAAGGGTGTGCCTCTTTTAACTAGAATCATAACCCCCCTGGCATAAGAGGAGTAGGAGGCAGCAAGTCGCACCCCCGCCCACCTGGTGGCAACAGTAGATACCGCCTGCTTGGTGAGATGCGTCTCCTGCAGGAGAGCAATTTGAATACGGTGACGATCAAGATATGAAAGCACCTGGCGCACTTTACGTGGATTGTTGAGTCCCCGTACATTCCAACTAAGCCACGATATCGTCCTGTCAGCAGAGTCAGTTATGTCTCGACAGTAAAAGGCAAAATTCCGTCACAATGTGCATCAACAGCCCCCAACAGTACCCCACCACACCCATAGTGCACTGCCAATGTACCACTCAGAACATTGCACACCCCAAAAACTCAACCCACCCACTCCAGCAGCAAAAGCCTGCAGTGACACCACAGAAAACAACATAAAATAAAGGGCCCGAGAACATGTCGCATATTAGGCAAAGCATATAAGTAGGATCTCCAATCAGGAAGCAATGCGACCGAGACATGTGCCAAAACAAAAAACACAACTTAGCGGGGATTTCCCATTCAGAGAAGCACCAAAGGCCTCAGGCACCCTGTGAGGTACAGGGTGGGCCGAGACGGAAAGGATTGAGCCATCCAAATCTGGTCACAAGTGTAGCCGAGCGACCACACTTAATACCATGTCAATAAAGGCCCTCCCTCCGCAGCAAGCATTAATACCATCAATGCAGGGCAATCAGCAATGACAACATAGAGCAAAACATTCAAGCAAACTGAAGAAGACATAATGAAACATCTTAAATTGCGCTTTAAGACAATAGAGGCAACCAAAGCTGACTCATGGGGACATCCGAGTCACCAACGGGCAAGTCAGGGATGTGACAAACAATACAAAGAAGAAGCCAAGCCCCACCACTTAACCATCAGAGTCAGAGTCCCCCATTTTCCCATGTTGCGGCGAGCACTGTGGCGAGTGATGCTCCAGCTGTCGAAGAAATTGAAGTGCCTCCTTAGGCGTAATGAAGATGCGGGCTTTACCATTATGGTGAATGCTAAGGCGCGCCAGGTAGAGCATTGCATATGGGATGCTGAGCAATTGCAGTTTTTTCTTCACTGCATGGAATTCTCTGCATGCCTGCTGTACCACCACCGTGAAATCAGGAAATAGTTCCACCTTCATTCCCTGATAATTCAGGCTGCATTTCTCCCGGGCCTGACGTAGCGCAGTGTCCCTATCGCGGTAATTTAACAAGCGAGCTATAATGGGACGGGGTTGCGCCCCTGGGATAGGCCTGGCAGCTAAGGAGCGGTGGGCTCTTTAAACAATGAGAATTTTTGAGAAGTGCTCCGCCCCAAACAGAGAGGTAAGTAGTGTCTCCACATACAGTTCCATAGGCACAGTGTTGGTCGACTCCACAATTCCCGTAATTCGCAAGTTGTTCCGTCGAGACCGGGCCTCAATATCCTCATTCTTAGCCCGAATGACCTCCAAGAGCTTCTCCATGCTCGCACATGAGGTACTGACTGCCTCCACCCGATCCTCAGTTGTAGAGATGCACTGCTCGGCCTCAGCCAGCTGTGCGCCGTGTTTGTCCAGCTAAGACGCCATTGTATCCATACGCAAATTTAGATTGTCAATTTTGGCGTCAATAGTGCTACTGCTGCCATAGAAGAATAGCCAACTGAGTGAAGCAGTTGTGAAAACGTTGTCTGCACTCGGCTGAATCACCCGCCGCCTCACTCACAGCGTCGCATCACCTTGCAGCCTCGTCGTCAGCCACAAAGCCCAAAGCTGTAGTGGAGCTGTAATCGATGCCAGAGCCGTCCTACTGCAAGCAGCACATCCAGAAGCGGTCACGCTGTCCCGCTTTCACGGCCAAAAAGAAAGGAAATCCGAGCGCTGAGTCGTCCGCTATCTTCCGCTATCTTCTGGTGCCGTCCGCCATTGACCGCCGCGCCCACCGGCGTCCGCAGCACACGTTCTGCACGGGTCAAGGAAGGAGGGGCCAGGAGCCGGGAGTCAGCGAGCCTCAGGTGAGAGCGGAGGCGTGGTTCTCCATCTCCCTGCCAGCCAGTCAACCGAAAAACTTGTTACTATCTGCTTCACTCAGTTGGCTATTCTTCTATGGCAGCAGTAGCACGCAGTGAGTTGGTCATGAACTGAGTATTCCTGTTTATTTCTTTTCGGATCTGCCATCTTGTCGGCTTGCGGCCTCTGGCTTTTGGCTCGTTGCTTCTGGCTTTTGGCTTGTGACTTGCTGGGCAGTAATCCTGCTGAGGGCGGCATTATCCTCATTGGGGTTTTTTTGGACTTTCAGACTTTGGGGGAGAGGCGAAGAGAGGAGACGAGGCCCGTAAGAGCGGGCCCTTAACTTTATCTGCACTCTAGTCGGTGTAAGGGCTTTTTCTTTTGCTAGGTTCAATATGGGCAAACTGCTTAACACACGCAAGGCCAAAGTTCTTCGTCTTCAGGCTAGAGAAGCCAAAAATGCAGCCAAATTATTGGGCCATAACGCTGCCAATAGTCCCAGCTCGGATGCTGCTGTAGGAGACGCAAGAGTTAGGGTCAACAGCTCTGAGAGTTCCGAGGAATTGGAGGTATCTCTGGGCGAATCTCTAACTCTGGACGCAGAGCCATCGCATACTGTAGAGGTGGCTCCTTTAACTCCTATTCCAGGCCATTCGTCTAAGCAAGACAGAGCCATGGATGCGTTGAAGGGGACCAAACCATTTCCTCTTTTCGACAAAAAGAATCCAGCGCTCTCCTCAGACTCTGCGCTTCCAACTTCCTCCTCAGACTCCCCCAATAACCCCAATCCTCCTGTACTTTCAGCAACTTCATCATCATTACCAAAAGAGAAAGACAACTCCTCGACGTACCTGCATACAGTTTCAGAGGCTTTCTCCCTGGAAAGTACAGCTCCATTACTGACCGACAAACCGCCAGATACTCCTGCCCATTCTGTTAATCTGAGTTCTCCCGGTTCTTCAAGCCCCTTGTTAGATCTTGACACTAAGACTGTTGGGGAGATTCAGATGTCAGTTAAAGACATGTTAAATTTGATTCTTGACGAAGTTCGAGAACTTAAGAGGGCTCAAAGGGCAGAGCTAGCTTCAATTCATCAACGGTTAGAGAAAATGGAGGCTCTCTTTTCTACATTTCCGGTTCGTCTCCAAGAGGCTGAAACTCGTATTTCTAGTCTGGAGGATCAGATGACGGAGGTTAAAAGAGATGTTAAACACCTTTCTGTGTGCACACGTTCGTTTGAACATAAATTGGATGATTTGGAAAATTACAATCGCAGATCAAACCTTCGGATAGTTGGGGTTCCAGAAGGTCTTGAAGGCTCCAATACGGTGCAATGGGCAACATCCTTTTTAAAATCTAAAGTGATCCCCGACTATGAAGGCGACTTATCTATTACACGCGCTCACCGCGTTCCTGCTCAGCCTTTTCCAAACTCCTCCCTTCCCCGAACAATACTACTTAATTTTTCTGATATCCGGGTCAAAGAGACTATCCTTTCAGCGGCAATTCAGAAAAGACAATTTTTTGTTACCGAGACTGTCAAATGCCGTATCTTCTCAGATATGTCTGCCTCTGCCGCCCGGAGAAGAAAGGAGTTTGTTCAAATGTTGGGACTCTTTAAAGCTAAAGGGGCTCAAGCGACGATCGCCCAGCAGTCCAAGCTTAAAGTGCTAGTTAAAGGCAAATTTTTTATGATTTCTGATATATCAGCGGCACAGGATCTCCTCAAGGAGATTTCATCTGTATAATTCAAGGTTTCTTCCTTTTCCCCTTTTGTTTTTTCCCTTTTTCATATCCGAGATGCGGGCACAGGGTCAGGGGGGGGTCTGTGGAGTCTGCGGGAGTCAGGCAACTCAGGTAGCCTAGGGGGTGTCAACAGGTCGCCCCAATGGCGTGGGCTAGGATCCTCTGGTCAGCGTGGAGGGAGGTAGCTAGGCCATTGGAGGGTGGGGTTTGGGGGGGTGGTGGTGGTGTGGTTGCGGGTGTTTGGGTTGTGGGTGGTGGCTGGGTGGAAACTAAAAGGAAACTGATTGTGTCTGACTATATTTACTTATTTTGTCCATTTGTTAACATGTATTCATTGTATTTAAGGGGCCAAGAGCAGATAATTCTCTACAGACAATTCAACTCCGATTTTAATGTCTAATAAGGAGAGTTTGAAGTTGCTTTCTTTGAATGTTAATGGCTTAAATAATATTAAGAAAAGACGCGCTATGGAAGTTTGGTTAAAAGCTGAGAATCCCTCCGTTATTTTGTTACAGGAGACTCATATTCCCTCTTCCAAACTAGATAGGTTCTCTATGCTTAAATCCTGGGCTTCGTTTCGGTGCTTTGCATCATGTGATGTATCTCAGCGTGGGGTGGCAATATTCTTGAATAAGAACCTATGTGCAGATATTATTCAATCACAACAGGGTGGTGCAGGACGTTGGTGCTGGGTCTTATGCAGAGTCAAAACCAGGCAGAGACCTTTTATCTTTGTATGCTGTTACGGACCTTTAACAGACGATGCTAGTTTGTATGAAGACTTGTTTCAGTCTCTATTGATGGTCTCAGGTGATATCGTGATTGGTGGTGACTTTAATTTGTTAATGGATCCGCATTTGGATACATCATCCCAATTATCCAAACAACTCAAACCGAAAGTCTTTCAAACCATCTCACATTATATTAAACTATTCGATCTCTCTGATCACTGGCGGGCTGATAATCCTTCTAAAAGAGATTATACTTGCTGGTCGGGCAGATTTAAATCTTCATCCCGCATTGATTTTTTTATAGCTTCACGTAACCTTAAACTCGGCTTTTGTAATACGGTGTTTAATGTATTCTCAGATCACGCTATGCTTATTCGGGAGTTCGTTTTTGGGGATATTAGAAGATCCCCTAAAAGATGGGTCTTCAATAGAGCTTATCTCAATGATGATAAATGGGTCTCTGAATTAAAAAACAAGATTCAAGACTTTATAACTCTTAATATGGGCACTGCCCGTATAAGTATAATTTGGGATGCCTTAAAGGCTTTTATTCGCGGATTCATTATAGTGAAAGATGCGGCTATGTTAAAGGTATCCAGGGCTCAAATCAAACTATTGGAATCTCGCATACAGACACTTAGCGTCCAAAGGCAACAAAATCCCTCACGATTGGTTAAAGAACAATTAATTGACGCTAAACATAAATATACTACTTTTTTATATGAGCAGGGCGAGGCATTCTTTCGTACCCATTATCAAAAAATATATGAAGAAAGTAATTTTACTGGGAGATTCTTGGCTTGGCAGGCCAAGGAACAAGCAGCATCTAATTTAATTCGGGAGTTAAAATGTCCGGTCTCACATCAATCAACAACAGACCCAGATAAAATAGGTTCGATAATGCATTGTCATTATCAAAATATATATTCACACCAGCTAAAAATCAACCAGTCTAAATTAAACTCCTTCTTACGGCAGGCTGAGATTCCTTCTCTCTCCCACCCCGAAGATTTAACCATGGCAGATGGATTTTCTTTGGAAGAGATAGAGGGGGTGGTGAAAAATCTTCCATCAGGGAAAGCTGCCGGTCCGGATGGACTGCCTGCAGAGTTTTTTAAGGTTTTTCTTCCTTCTTTCTCTAATTTGTTCTTACTTTTGCTCAACTCTATGTTGTCTGGCGCCTCAATCCCTGACTCTTTTCGCGAGGGCACTGTGGTCAGTTTCTTGAAGAAGGGGAAAGATGCTACTGATCCTAATTCATATCGCCCCATTACTCTTCTAAATTCGGACTACAAGATCGTCACTAAACTATTGGCTATTCGATTCAACCGCATCTCGTCGGATTTGATCCATACAGACCAAAACGGTTTTATTACTGGTAGACAGCTTATGACTAACACTCACTATCTGGCAGAAGCTTTGGATTACCTGGAGACACAGAGAATCCCTGCATTTATTTTGTTATTCGATGCCGAAAAAGCTTTCGATTTGGTGGTTTGGGAGACACTTTTTATTATTTTGCAGCACTTCCATATTCCAGGTATCATTATTAACTTCATTCGTAATCTTTATTCTGGTGCTAAAGCCAATATTATTATTAATTCACATTCGGTTGGATCTGTTGCAGTTAATCGTGGAACTCGTCAGGGGTGTCCCTTATCACCGATTCTTTTTGCCTTTTTTATCGAACCCCTCGCAATAGCTATTCGAAAGTCTGCAGAGATCTCACCCCCAATCCCATTTATGTCTAAAATAAAACTTTATGCTGACGACATCATGTTGCTCATTAAATCCGATTTGCAGTCTCAAGCTCAGGCATTTCAGATTTTTGAGCAATATGAATCTTTTGGGGGTTACAGGATTAATAGGAAAAAGACCGAAATATTGATTTGTGGCAATCACGTTCCAGAACTATATCCGGATCTACGCGGTTGCTTAAATAATAAACCTAAAAGATATTTGGGGGTGATTTTTTCTTCTTCAGTTACAGATCTTTTCGGTTTGAATTTTGTCCCTCTTCTCCAAAGGGTTCGTTCGATGTTAACTCGCTGGAATAAATTACCTTTATCATTACTAGGTAGAGTCGCCCTGATTAAAATGTCCATTTTACCACTGTTTAATTTTCTGTTTTCAACAATTCCGTGTTCTCTCCCAGGGTCTTTTTTTTCTAAAATAGAATCCTTATTCTCAAGCTTTCTCTGGTCACATAAAAAGCCCCGGATTGCGTTGACTACCCTCTATGAGGGTTTAGATAATGGCGGTCTTGCACTTCCAAACATTAGAGAGTATTATTACGCCTATTTTGCTCAGTACTTAACTCGTTTCAAGGTCCCTACTTCGATTCCAAATGATTATGTTAGTTTTTTTTTCGATTTAATCTTTTCAGAGAGTCAAATATCCTCCCCTCTTCAAATACCCAAATCTCCAAAATTGGTTAGGTATAAAATAATTGCTTGGTTTTTTATGAAGCGTAAGGCTTTGATTAGTCGATACTCTCTCTCTCTTTTCAATACCTCCTCCTCGTTGATTAATTTACTCTCCTCAAAAGGGCAGGGGGTAAGCCCGCAGTTAATGCGCTATTGGTCTAAAGCCGGCTTTAGCACAATAGGCGACTTTTTACATCATTCTAGGTGGTTAACTCCGCCCGAGATGCGCTTACTACTTTCAGGCAACTTTCTGTTAGCCGGGTCTTATCATTTAATCTATAAACTTTTACAGCCGTTTGCTCCCACCTCCTTTACTCAGATTTCCCCTTTTAACAACGATCTCTTGTTTAATAGTACTTTAATAAGGAAACCTGGTGAGTGGAAACGTCATCTTGCTCAGATCAAACAAGACGATTTAGAATCGAAAGCAGTTAAAAAATGGTGGGAACACGAAAAGCAGGTTCTATCTTCAACGACGTGGCGGACTATTAATAAATATAATTTTTCCATTTTACGGGGAGCCAATTGGCGTAGAATGATATTTTTTGGGAAATGGCTCCTCTACTATACCCCGGCGGTAATTGCCAAAATGTCTAGTAATTCTGCTCCGATTTGCTTTCGTTGTCAAAGTTTTGCCCCCGCTAACTGGACACACGTTATAGTTGAATGTTGCATGATTAAAGATTTCTGGAGAGATATTCTAGCTTTTTTATCCTCTATTTTTCATATCCAGATATCTTTAAATTCCAATTTGATGCTGCACGGTCTGGATCAGAATCTAAATATCTCTGTCTCATATGCTAAACTTCTGTTTATTTGTATGGCAGTGGCAAGATCATTGCTCCTTCAGAATTGGCGATCAACTCAGACTCCATCCTTTTATGAATGGTTGCGTAAAATGCACAGAGTTAAGATTAGTGAGCGTAACTATGCAGCAAGGATTGGCGGGGGGAGAAAATTCGACAAAATTTGGGAAAACTTTTTTTGACTCTCTTTTCACTCTGGTTACTTTTAATTTGCTTTTGTTTTTGTTATTGTACAAAGATTTTGGTTTATTGTATTTGAGATGCTTTGGTACTTTCAATGCGATACTTTCTGTATTAACATGAATGCTGTATGACACCTTCAGTTTCAATAATAAAAAAAAAAAAAAAAAAAAAAAAAAAAAAAAAATTTTGGCGTCAATAGTGTGTAGGCTCTGCTGCACCCGGGACGCGCCGCTCCGCAGGCCGAACGTCACCAGAGCAACCCAGGTCCAGCTCCACAACGCCACAGGGGACACCACGATCAGCAGCCAGCAGGGCGCCATTACACAGTGGGTCAGGAAGCAGGCAACGATGGAGCAGCAGGGGCAGCTACAGACTGCAGAAGGACACCAAAAGGATGCTGAGACGGTAAGGAGGGCAGATCCGGGCAGTAGAGTCGTGGATGGCATGAAATAACGAGGATATTAGGCGGATTGGAGTCTCTGCCAGCAGAGCTGCACTAAAAGGCGACCAACTCCGCTTTTAGAGCCATCTATTACTTTACTGGAGAGGGTGGAACGTTCAATGCTCAAGGCTAAGTCAATTACTTTGGTCATGGTCGGGTTTTTGCACCCTAGGATTCTCTCTTTAATTTTATCTGAGGCGCAGTTGAAAACGAACTGATCTCTGATATAATTATCAGACAGTGGAGTGGAGTGCAGATATCTACTCTTCTACTTTTTCTTCTTCTTTCTGTTTCCTACTATAGAAATTGTGTCGCTCCAGCATTATGTTTCGTTTGTCTGAGAATTGTTTTTTTAGGCGAGCTACTGCTTCCAAATACACGTTCCACTGGCCATCCCCTGCGTGAGATGCAGGTGGTGGAATGGGAACAATACTGTCAAAGATTCTTTGTGCAGCCTGACCGAGACATCCGAATAGTAAAGCGAACTTACAAGCAGGGGAGAACCCAACAGCGTCGATAGCCACCAGATGATTTTCAAAAAGTCTAAACCATTCTGACCAAATAATTTCTGGGCTACCAGGTTTGCTGAGAAAAGCCTTTGAAGGTAAAACGTATGATCACTAAAAAAACAAACAAGTATATGCTATTGGCAAATGAATGATGAAGCGACACTGGTGTATATAAACTTTTGGTTGGACCTAGACAAACCACTAATAATTTGCCTATAAAGCATGTGTGTCGCTGCTGACAAATTGACATACTATTGACATACTACTGAGGGGCATATGCATTCAAATAATCCAGTGATGTCATTAGCATGTGTGTCGCTGTTGAAAACCCAGATACACTGTCAATAAAACCACAGAGCGTTGAAAACTGAAAATTTGACACTCTATTGATGCATTCAAATAATCCAGTAATGTCATTAGCGTGTGTGTCGCTTTTGAGAACCCAGATACACTGTCAATAAAACCACAGAGGGTTGAAAACAAACTGTTGATGAATAAAGACAAGTATTTAAAACGTGCGTGACACTATTAAGTATGTTGACACACTGCGCATGTCTTTTTAAACGAAGCAAGGAGTTGGAAAGCGTGCGCGTCGCTGAACAGGCGCGCTGACACAGAAATAATCCTTTATTAAAAGCAAGGTTTTAATTCTAAGCGTAGTGCGATCCACCTGACGCGCTACTCCTTAAAATGAAATGAAAGCGTGCGCGTCGCTGCAGAACGAAACAACGCGCTGGCAGGATACATAAACAGTGGTTTCTTTGGTCGCATTGATATTTTAGTGGATGTGCAACTCCATCAATTTGAAATGAAACATCAAAGCGTGCGCGTCACTGAAGAACAAATCGACGCGCTGGCAGTATGTAGACGATCAATTGGATACAGTGTATCCGGTACCGGCAAATGCAAGATGACGTGATTGGTTCAAATGTACTTGCGCTATCCAGTTACCGCTTGAAACACAATGTCAACTCGAGGCTATGCTGTCCAATTAGGAAGTGCCTCTCGTGGCGCTTATGATGTGGGTAGCATGCGGGCCAATGGGAGCTCCGTAAAACAACATTTTTTACACGTACCTCTTCCGGGTCAAACCCTGATGTACGGCAATATCGGGAATCTGATGAGGATGTCGAATAACGCCGCGTCGAAGGTGTCTGGATTCCAGATGAGCGGTGAGTCGTCGCGTCTTTGACGAAAATGAAGCATAAATTTAAGTCTTCGGCATGGGTGTGGGTGGAGTTTATTCCCCGGTCGTCGCCAAATGTAAAAGTAGCAGTCCAGACGAATCAGTAGGATACTGAAGTATAGGTTTATTGAATTGCAACTCCACCCAGCACACAGAGCATCCCTTCTCATAGAAAGCCGAACGACAAGTCAAGAGTAACGTTTGAGTCTCTATCAACGGACGCTCCATGCGTGAGCCACATATTTAAAGATAAACCAACATACAAAACCAAGCATCATCCGATGCACGAGTACAATGAAATACAATCAAGACATCGCGCACTACCCCCGCGATGTATGTCTAACATGATACACTAGCGCAATGTACATTTACTATTACATGCTGATACAAGAAGGTTGGAGTTCATGAATTACCTTGTCTCCCAGGACCTATATAACAAAGTGGATATTGCTGGCGGTACTGATTGCTCATTACCTACGTATAGAGGCAGAGGTTATTCCTCAACAATAGATTATTTCTTTCTATCATCTAATTTGACAGTTTTTCTGCTACTTGAGAATATAGGTCCATGTACCTATGGGGACCATAACCCCATTGATGTTTTATTTACTTTGCCCCTTAAGCCAACACTGACAAGAGAATGTGGAGATTGTCATCTGCAATTAACTAGCAATAGTTTACAATTGAAGAGGAGAACCGTTGAATACGCCTTACTTTTTCATATTATGGTTAACAAGAATTTAAATCTGGTGGAGGCTTGTCTAACCAATAATGATTTTGAACTCAAAGTGGTTTGGCTTTTACCGAGCTTTGTTTGAACATCAGGAGCAAGCTATTGTGTCCCCCAGGCATACGTACAGTCAAGGCCAGATGGTTAAGCCACAACTGTTCTCAGGCTAATCGCCAATTGCGTAAGGCACTTACTAGAGATCCCTCGGAAGTGGCACTCTGATGTAAGGAATATAAGGAGGTTACTTCCAGCTGGAGCGCTGTATCCGACATGAAGCGCCTGAGTCAAGTTGCTGCTCCGATAACTTGATGTATGGCCAAAGATATTTGGGAGGGCCATTTTACAAAATTGTATGCTGCTACTGAAGTCCTAGATACCACAGATGAGGAGTATGACCGTATGGAGTTTCAGGTATTCCTGAGTGCAGTAGAAGATGGTATTGAGTAAGCATAGGCGGTAAGGCTCCAGGACTGATGAAGTTCCAATTGATTTATTTAAGTACAGCCCTGATTTTTAGGCACCCTGATTGGTAAATGGCTTGTTTCACTCCCCATTACCTAACTCATGGACTACTTACATAATTTGCTGATAATTTATAATGGAGATGGCACCCAGCCTAGTTATTATAGGCCAATTTCTCTAATTGATACCACAATAAAAATTCTTGGGAGGGTACTATATAACAGAATTGTAGTGTGGCCATCTATTTTGTACCCATGCCATTATGGCTTAAGAAATCAAATCAGCACCATCGAACAATGCCTCAACATATTTCTCATTATTGGGAAATATACTGTTGCTAAACAATCACCCCTATATTCAGCTTTTATGAATTTGACCTCAGTTTTTGATTGCGTTAATCGCTTAAACATGTGGTCAAATCTTCTTGCACAGGGCCTGAATGTACCATTCGTGCACTTTATTATGGATTTGCACAGGGGCATGAAGGCCAGGGTCCGCTTAACTGCAGATGGTGAGGTTACATTAGACATAGGTGTCTTTCGTGGGGGGGACAAGGATGCATTTTAGTGCCAATTATATTTATTCTATATATTAACAACCTCCACCCGTTTGAAAAAAATATTACACCAGATGTACCTAAAAGGAATGGTTGCTCATTACCTTCGCTTCTGTATAAGGATGATGCGGTCGTGATGGCACTCACACTGAGAACCTTGAGACTTTTAGTTCAAGGCTTTGTGGATTTTATGGGTTCACTTGAAATGTAGACTAATTTTACTAAATCATATATTATGGCTTGCGACCATAAGAAACTTTTTTTATCTTCCCTTTTAATAGACAACGCCACTTTGAGCTGTACCAGTAGAAAGAAGAAAGTAGGCTCTATTGAAAGGTTTTAATGGCACCCATTTCGCCTTCCCATCTTATTTGTCACAGTGAATTGGGAATTCCGTATATAGAAGACTATATTAGAGCCCGTCCACCATTACTATGGTTGTCTGTGGGGAAAAAAAGTAGGCAACTCTTACCAGAGACATTATTACAGGTTGCCTTAGCTGTCACAATGGTTTTAAGATCCCTTGGCTTGCCAGTGTGGAATTCAGTCTGCGTTCGGTTAACTTGCAACAGGCCCTTCTCTGATCCTGAGAGGCATATTAGTATCACCAAAAGACAGTAACAACAGGCCTTGTATGACTTGGCCACCGCTGAACGATTGATCACTGAGAAACAGAAAACAAGTGTTGCCACTTATATACAAACTGTATCGCTTGGACAGATTGCGGGATATATGACAAGGACAACAGAGCCCTGGGAATGGAGCCTATTTTTCCGCTATAAAGTTGGCACCATTAAATATTTATTATGTTTTCCATTAGGTTTTAATAATATTCTTGATCATTTGCCATGCCCTTGTGATGGGAGTTCTGTTCAATGTTACATTTTACATTGTTTTGTGGATATTATGCAATGTATACCAGGCATTTCCTGGTCCCCTTTATTAGGAAACGATGCATTAATAATCTCAGAGAAGCTTCAAATGTTCTTTTTCAACTAATGGATGATGATGTGATAATCCATTTAGGTGTGTTTTCTGAGAGCGGCGGTCAGAGCCCGTGGCTCCATGAATACTGATTACATCTGTTGCAATCACTGGAGTACTATTTTGAATGTGGTTGCAGGAGAATCTAAGTCAGAGGCCTTCAAACATTTTGATGCCGAGAGCCCCTTGTCAAGATTTTTTTGGTATAAGGACCCCGTCTGACGAAAAATTCTAGAACTTGGTACTCCTCATCATTGACAACTATCGATAACCATAAACGCACCCAATTCCCACAACAAATCATTTTTACAGTGGGGAAATAATATTGAACAGTGTTTAGCAAAGCAAAGGTCAATGATCGTGGGGGCATGGTCAAAGGTCTGTCTAAAAACAAAGGGCCTCATTTATGAGGAATTGGCGTGAGCCAGTTCCGCAAGTCTTCTTGCTGCGCTGCCCTACGCCAATGTGAAAGGGCAGGAATGCACCTTTTTTATGAAAAGTGGTACATTCCTGTCCTTTCCCCCTGTGTTGGCACACAAATTGCTGCCTACCGCCAACATAGGCAGAGTTGTTTTTGTGCAGGAAGGGGCACCTTCCTGCACAAAAACAATCCATAGAGGGTTTTTCCTCTTTCTATGTGTGCTGCAGAATAAAGCACACATGGAAAGTGGAAATAATGAAGAGAAATGAAAACATTTCTCCCTGTTATGCCTGCTGTGTTGAAGCATGGTGTTTTGGTGCTGCTCCAGGTTTACATAGGTTGGTAAATCTGGGTCAGCGTCAAAATCCGTGGGCGTTGCATGGGAACCCCCACTGTAATCCCCATGGAACGCCTACTTGACACAGAGTAAGGCAACGCAGTGACTTGCACTGCTTTGTCTTCCTCCATATCTATGAGGCCATGCAAAGCCACGCTGGGTGACTTTGCGTCGCCACATAGATATAATTGAGATGCCTGCGCTACCGGAGCTTCTAAAAAAGTGACACTCCAGAGGCACAAGCATCTCATAAATAAGCCCCAAAATATTTTGTTCGTTTTTTAGAACTTTCACAATTAGGTAGCTATATAGAATATAATGAATAGCTTAAATGAAAAATACATTTTAAAAAGATGTAACTAATGGGAAATGCACTGTAGTACATTATGAAACCTCTATTAGTTAATGCACTGCAGAGGTCTGTGTCTTGGAACCAGAGAGCCACAGATTTACATTTGGTTGGTGCAGTGGAGAATAGGGACATGTAATTTTTTGTGCTACGAGGTCACAGCCTGTGACAGAAAGCACTGTGAATGCGTAAGTCAGAATTTATAATATTGTAGGATGAAATGGAGCTGTCAAAATGTTGATTTTAGTAATACCAGTACATAAGTAATGCAATTTTGTTTTTGCACAACTGTCCCTTCAACCCTCCTCAGGGGTACTAAACGCTGTGTAAATGCAGGTACAATTAAAAGCATGCACTTTACAGCCCAGGTATTAACTCTTTCTACTACCACTGAAAAAAGAAAAAATCTTTGCAATCACAATGCTTCGAGTGATTATCACTCCCAAGCACCCTTTACATTTGCAGATTAACTTAAAGCTGCATTTGCATTTCATTCAGCCAAGCAGGCACCCTGGTGTGAAGTATTGTTTTACCTGTCTGCCCTGTCTCTTTTTTCACAGCACAGGATTCTCAATTAACATCAGCAGAAGCATTTTAGCGTTCATAATAAAGCGCCCGGACTGGTGTCTTTTTCCAAAAGGAAAAGCACATTTTGGATTCCAGGCAGAAGTGAGGCCTGGAAATGTGCGACCCCCTTTCCATGACTCCAGGGACCCCCTGAGGGTCGCGCCCCACTGATTGAAGACCTCTGATCTAAGTGTTTACCGTTTTAACAGTTTTATTATTTTTATTTATCTTATCTTATCTTATTTCATTGTATTATCTTATTGTATATGTTGCACTTTTATGGATGCCTCTGCTATTCGAATAAAGTTTGAATTGAATATATATATATATATATTTATATATATATTATCTACTGGGGGTCGCCAGTAGATAGTTATAGTTAGGACCGAGTTCCCATAGGAAATCTGAAAATTCTATTTTGAATAACTTTGGCGCCGGTTGACTTATCTTTGTGACATTTTCAAAACTAATGGGGCGCTCCGCTCAGCTCCTACCCTGAAAGTGTCGGGGTGATTCGTCAAGCGGGGGCTGAGAAAAAAGGGGGGTCCCAAAATGCGTTTTCCCCATGCATTTTCCCATAGGACCTTTAGTCGAAGGTACAGCCCGAACGGCTGAACAGAATTACTTGAAATTTGGCAAAGAGGTAGTCCTCAGGTCAGGGATGTGCCTTTTGCATATATGGTGTCAATCTGTTCAGTAGTTCCTGAGAAAATTGCAGTTAAAAGTACATAAATATCTATATGCGCGCACCGTGCACGCACGGTGCAAGCACCGTCCGCGCACCGTGCCGTGCGCGAGCGTAATTCTGATTGGTGGTTAGATGTCAGTCAACATTCGAATCGGTCGAAATTAGGAAGTGTCGGACGCCATTTTGTGTGTGGCAGTGAAAAGGAAAGGTGGAGAACGTGAAAAGGGGGCAGGGTAGAGAGTTCCTGACCCCCTAGCCTTTGTCAGGGGGTCCCTGAAGGACCCCGGAAAGTGAAAAAAACATTTTATTTTTTTTCAAATAATCGCGGGGTGCGCGCACGGTGCGCGCACCCCCCAGCCGCCATTTTGAGTTTTAGAGGCAGAAGAGAGCTAAAAACACAAGTGGAGAACGTGAAAAGGGGGCAAGGTAGAGAGTCCCTGACCCCTTAGGCCTTCTCAGGGGGACCATGAAAGACCCCCAAGGTCCCAAAAAAAAAAGAACATTTTATAAATCTTGCGCGGTGCGCGCACGGTGCGCGCACGGCGGCAAGAAATTCATAAAAAAATAGAATCAAAAATCAAGTTTAAGTGTTTAGATGTTGGCTGGCTCTAAAAAAAAACATTGTGTTCATTGAGTGTTTTTTTGTACCTACAAGTAAGTACCGATGCAGAGTCTAAAGTTCAAGAGGAAGACTCTGTTCCATTCATCTGTGAAATGAACACCGTCTCCTCTATAAATGCCTTGCATGTTGTAACGCAAGTTGTTGTGGTATATAGAACCCATACCATGGTCTCTCAGGAAAGCAGAAACAGATTTATTGACGTGCTTTTTTGCTTTCTCAAACTGCGGACAATATTGGTTGGACCAGTTCCACTTTTGCCTTTGGCATATATGAGAATATACAAAGGTAGTTTGTGGAAAAAGTGACATCAATTGCACAAAGGTGTCCTTAACAAGCATTTCCAGACCTACCCCAGTTAAAGTGCCTAGGTCATTTCCACCACAGTGCACAATTATAAGGTCAGGCGGTGGGAGATGTAGAAAGGATTTCACCAAAGGTATTAATTGGTGCCACTTTAACCCTCTCTGACCAATCCATTTAATGTCTACATTTGGCAAAGCAAGGTCTTTCACAATACCTCTTTTTTCTGCATATTTTTCACTCCAGTAGACATAGCTATGACCTACAATCCACACTGTGAACATCTTTCAAGGAGATCTGGATGCACTCAGAATGTGTCTTTCAGTAGAATGGCAATATGAAAAGAAAGATAGTTGTAAAATGGAGGCTTACATACTTTTTTTAAATAAAAAGAGCTCATTGGCTGTTTCAGACCATTCAACACTAAAAACTAGGCTGTATGTTTAAATTTTTAAATGCATGTTTTGTATTGGTTCAGAAAAATGTGTTCCCACAGAAGATTACTTTGGATATGCTGTTAGATTTGAAAAGTCAAGCACTCTTGCTCTTTAAATTAGAAACATTGTGTGCTGAACTTCTGACCTCTCTGCTCACACCAGTGTTCCATGATCTGTTGCTATGGTAGCAGGCAGAAGTCATGTTGGGGGTAGAAATCATTTGGAAAGGGTTGAAATTTGCAACCAATAGAAATGTGTGTTTCCATTTAAAAAAATGTGGGAAGCAATGTGATTTGAAGTTAACATGTATATGTGTGAAAAAAGAGAGGGAAATTTTGCCATTTAGTGGTTTTGGTGAGAGGAGTACAGCTCAGAGATTCTGGCTCTGATAATCTGCTGTGTGAGTGGCACATTTCTTTCTCAACTAACTAGTTTTAAAGGTGAGTTATGAATTTGAGAGGGGATGTATGTGGTGTATTTTGATATAAATAATAGAAATGTGTTTCTTCTTTTAAAGTTGTGTTTTACATTTTATGTTTTGGAAGATATTTAACTGCCTTGAACTTGTAAGATATTATGGAGTATGTCTTCACCATAAGTTAAGGTGTACTGGTATCAGCCAGGAATACTGTTTTGTGCCTAGAATCACACCATGAGTTTGTGTGCACACAGGAATTGTTGTCAGAGATTTAATTTGTGTTGCTCTTGTTCTGTAAGACTTGCACTCGTAGGAAAGGGGCAGCTTGTTTCCTTGAACTGTGATGGTTAGCATTCAGCACAAATCACTATCTCAAAGATGAGAGACAAATGCTAACACATGTGAAAACAACAGGGTAAATTTTCCTTTCACTCCTGCAATGGGTGAGGTAGTTCCTACATGTTCAAAACTCCAATTAACCCTTACCACAGGTGATCTTACATACATCTCTGCAGTCTTCATGCAGTTGTGTAAGCGTCCATGCAGATCTCTCTTGCACCTGACAATACACAGTCTCCAGAAACACACTCTTAGCACACAGGCAGCTGTTTCTCCTGCACTCCCATGCTTACTATTCAGCACTGTGTGGTATTTCAGATAGCAGTGTGTAACGCTAACACATTCAACATCAACAAGGCTCATTTCCTTTGCTCTAGTCTAATCACTCACCCAGGTTCCACATGCTCATGGTCTCAAGTAGCTGTTAGGACATGTGCTCTTTTCTGCCTCACTAAACTATAAGGAAAATGTGTCAGGCTGTTACCGTAATTATCACTTGCTCTACCACAGTAGTAAATGTGCTTTGAAATTGCCAATTAAATATCGTTTTCTGCCTAGAATCACACCATGAGTCTGTGTGCACACAGGAATTGTTGTCAGAGATTTAATTTGTGTTGCTCTTGTTCTTGTTCAAGACTTGCACTCGTAGGAAAGGGGCAGCTCATATGATAGGATTTGAAAAGCTCTATATTTAAATTACATAAAGGTATTTTGTTTTTTTAGTTTCCTTTAGGTATTGCTGACCAACACTGAAATAAATTAAACATGCCTATAAAATCAAGAAAGAGAAAAGAACAGCAAAAACATCTATATTTGAAGACAACTGGACAACAGAAATTAGTTAAAGAACCTCATGTTGGAAAAAAGAAAAAGTCTTCTGGTAAGCAGACTAAGGATTTTTTTTAAAATATCCTCAAACATAGAAAAAATGTACAAAGTATATCCACTGCAAATAGTGTTTCAAGAAGAAAACAACAAGACAATAGAAAGAAAATACTAAATGCTAATGTACAATCAGAATTTCAAAACATTCGTAAAAAAATGTTTCAGAGAAGAGTGGTGTTCAATTTGCTAAAGGATGTGAAAAAATATAGGAAGAAAGCAATATTTTATAAGAAAAAGAAACATATTGAATCAATTGTTGCAAACGCTTTGGAATTAAAAAGAAAACTATTCATTTTAATTTTGAACAGGATCCGTACATTAGATAAAATAGTCAATGTAATGAAGTCAAAAAGCAAAAGGAAAAGAGTAGTGAAAAAAAATAACTTATGTAATGTGTTCTTAGGAGAATGGAAGCATAGTTCAAGTACTGAACCATTTTTTAATGAAGAGAGTTATCTTCAAAGTAATAGTTTGCTGCATGCAGTTGACACCAGTGGTCGAAGTTATGAAGTTAAAGATGGTTGTGTAATGGAAAAGGAGAAAATGGTTCCAAGAAATGAGGAAGAAGTGTTAGCTGATGAGGTTATGGGGAAACGTCCTAAAGCCCCAGTGTACACTTGGAATTGTAGTAGTATTTGTACTGTACGACAAGAATCTATTGCTAAATTACGTGACTTTCTAAGAGAATATAGTATAAAAAGTGTTAAACAGAAGATTAAGGTGCTTCAAAGACTAGATCCATGCAGAGTGAGAATGAATACTGGTTTGCAAGGACATTCTCTGTCTTGTCTTTCTAGGACAGTTTGTCAAAGTGTTTTTCACCATTTTAGGATGCTAGCAGTACATCATACTGAAATGAGAAAGTTTGTGAGAAGATTGTATTTTGCTAAAAGTCCAGCACTAAAGTTAAATGAGTTGAATAGTGCTCTGTTGCGTGGATCTGTATCAGATGTAGAGAAGGTTACTGATGATATTCAGTTTTGTTACTTTAGTCCAGAACAAGAAAGTGCAGGAAATTACACAGTTATTGAATAACATGTGGAAGAGAATGTAGAACCCACTGTTAGTAAAATTTTTGAAGATCAAATGACAAAATTTACTATCATCTCTAATGAAAGACCAAATATTACTTGTATTTGTTGCCGGAGAAGCCATTATAAAACTCAAACAAGGAATGTTGATCTCTATAAAAAAAGTGAAAAAGAAAATAATTATGAGTGGAAGGATTTTGCTACATATTTGTTTCTGGAAAATTGTTTTGATTTGGGTGAAGATCAGCGTATTTGTAAATACTGTTGTAACAAGTTAGAAGAAAATATAAAATGCCAGCTAGAGCTGTACATAATAATTTAGAATTGGTTGATATTCCTGCAGAACTTAGTGATTTAAATACGTATACTCATTAAATGAGTCCATCCGTTTCAGACTATAGTTCGTATGCAGCCCAAAACAGGTAAATTACCTCCTTCAGATTTACAAAGAGGTTTAAAAGGAAGAGTTGTCTATTTGCCATTAGATTTGAAAAAAAATATTGAAACAATTGATGCAGATAGTTTGGAAACTGAACCATTAGTTATTCTGGTTAATGGTGTACCTACAAAGAATAAGAAAATTTGGCAGGAGCTAGTAGATGTACGAAAAGTACAAAGAGCAAATTTATATTTGAAAAGAAATAATAAGTACTATGAATCAATTTATATGGATGAAGATGAAGAAGTTTTACTAGCAGACACAGGAATACCAACTGGGCAAATTGAAAAAGTGGATAAGTCAAAAGAAGAAGAAATTTATGAACATTTCAGCATACATCCTCTTCATTCTAAAGAAGTTATGGGAAACACTATTGATCTATTTCAGATGAAAAAAGCAAAAGGAACTCCCGTGAGTGTATGGGAGGAGAGCTTGGAAGCTCGTTGTTTTCCCCAGCTGTTTCCTACAGGAAAAGGTGGACGATTTGATGAACGTCCAGTACAGATTCCTGCTTCTGAGTATCGGACTACACGAATATATGCAGAAGATCCAAGATTTCGTCAAAGTATTCCTTATTTGTTCCATCTTTTATTTGAAAGTGACTTGTCTGCACTATCTTATGCAGTAAATCACATTTTAAAAACTGGAGTACATCTACATAATGTGTCTGCAAAGGATTTTATGAACAAAGTGTAACAGCGAGATGATCATTTGGAATCTCAATTGATTAATCTGATGGCTTGTCAGCGTGGAACTAATGAATATTGGTACCGACGCCATGGAGAATTGAAATGTATGTTACGGAATTTAGGAACTCCTACATGGTTCCTTACCCTAAGCTGTGCTAAGTACGCTTGGGATGATTTACTGGATTTTCTTCGAGAGGCAAATTCAAATATTGAAAACATCCAATACAAGACAGCAGGAGAATTGTGCTCATTGGATCCGGTTAATGTTTGCAGATATTTCAATCATAGATTTGAGGCTATGATGTCCTTCATCTGCAATAACAAAAATCCACCTCTTGGAGAAGTTGTGGATTTCTTTTGGAGAAAAGAGTACCAAGCAAGAGGTGCTCCTCATATTCATATGCTGTTGTGGATCAAGGATGCCCCAAAATTTGGAACAGATTCTGATAATGCAGTTTTATCTGTCATTGAAGAATATGCAACATGTGCTATACCTAAAAGCAAGTTTTACATTTCCAAAGTCATCGGTGTGGAAAATACTGTCGACGAAAGTACAAGAGTAAAGATAAATTCTACACAAAATGTTGATTTGGATTTCCACGACCTGTTCTTTCAAAAGGAAGAGTAAACAGTTTTATGTCAGCTGTACGACATACCATTACAAGAAAATCTCCGAAAAATACCTACAACCTAAGAAGAAAAGAAGAGTCAAAATATATAAATGACTACAACCCAGTCATTTTATCCATGTGGAATGCTAACATGGATGTTCAGTATGTAGCTGACAATTCTATTGCTGTTGCTCGGTATGTCACATCTTACATCACTAAATCTGAGAAAACGGAATTGAAAGAAATGTGGGAAGAGATTTCTCACGAGAAGACTGTCAGTAAAAAGCTATACAGTTTCAGTTTAAAGATGTTATCGCATCGAGAAATTGGGTCATACGAATGCTCAGATAGGTTATCATCTGCAAGTCTGTACTCCAAATCCAGAAGAATAATTTCGGTAAGTTTAGGCCTTGCAGGAATGCGAAATTGGGTACTGAAATCTATTCGAGAAATTGAATAGTTAGCAGAGAACGAACCAGAAAGTACAGACATTTTGAAAACAAATATGTTGGACACATATTACCCAAACAGAAGTCATCATCTTGAGAACATGTGTCTCTATGAAGTGCTGCAGAACTACATTTTTACACGGAATGCCACAAAAGACATCAACAATGGAAAATATAAAGTCATTGGTGAGGAAGGATGTTTGGTGAAACAAACAAAAGGAAGTTTGATTAATCACAGGAAGCTGAGTTGTGACACTACTGACAAAAAGGAATTTTACTACTTAGCACTTTTACAGCTGTTTAAACCATGGCGTTCAGAGGATGAATTACTTGGAGATTTTCAGAGCTATGAAGATTCCTTTAATGCATGTAAAGATAGCATAGAATGCAGTACTTTCACAAATGATGTACAAATGTTAAATGAAGAAATTGAACAAGAAGCTACAATTGCAGCTGAAGTAGCTAGAGACAGTTCTCAAGACAGTCAAAGTTCTGGTACGCTCAGTCAAGATCCCCTAGGACAACCAATCGTAGAAAATGAAGCTGCAATAGCCATGACTGAAGTGGAAACATCTATGAATCAAGCTCAGGAAGATTTAATAGACTTACCAAATTTGGAACAACAACTGAATGATGAACAACAACAAATTTATGAAGAAGTCACAAAACAAATTGATCATGGATTACTACATGAAAATAAAGAGTGCTCATGCACATCATTTGAACCAATCAGAATGTATGTGAGTGGACAAGCTGGAACTGGAAAAAGTTTCTTAATTAAAGTAATTAGAAGCTACCTACAGAAAAAAACTGATTCAACTTTGTCTTGTGTTGTTACTGCTTCAACTGGGTTAGCAGCATATAACATAAAAGGAATTACCTTACATCGTTTGCTAATGTTACCAGTAGAGCATGAGAACAAAATAGAATACCACAAGCTAACAGGAGAAGCATGTTTTGAAGTTTCAAGAGTGTTGAAGAAAATGAAAGTTCTCATTATTGATGAGGTAAGCATGGTATCAAACTTAATGCTTGCCTTTGTGCATTTAAGAATGCAGCAAATTCTAAAAACAGACTATGACGTGTTATTTGGAGGAAAACATGTTATAGTTTTTGGGGATCTACTGCAGCTCACTCCAGTTAAAGGACAACCAGTATTTAATACTCTTGCACATGAAGACACGAAAAAGTCATTAGGAAGTATAGGTAATGTGAATATTTGGTCATACTTTGAGTACAAAGAACTCATTACCAATATGCGGCAAGCAAATGATGATGATTATGCAAATATTCTCAAAGATATCAGAATTGGACTACTCACAGAACATGGCAGAAAAGCTTTACAGAGTCGATTGCTATGTAATTTGTTTCCAACAGAACAAATAGTTCCAGAGAAAATATACAAGGAAATTGCAGAAAAAAATACTGTAATCTGTTTAATGCCAACACTATGTGAATGCTCTATATTCAATGAAGAACTTTTGAAATTGGAAAATGAAGAGAATATGAAAATGGAAGTCGTGGATAAAATACAGCATGAAGGAATAACTATTATATTGACAGGCAAATTGAAAACTAAATTGGATTTTCTAGAGAAAAACATATCGAAAACAGCTAGTTTAGAAAAGAATCTTTATGTATGTATGAACTGTCGAGTAATTTTAAGACGTAATTTGAATGTAGAAAGAGGTTTAGTGAATGGAGCTATGGGTAAAGTTGTGGGTTTTGTTAATTACCAGAAAAAAGATGGAATTGAATTTTTAAAAATAAAATTTGATCAGATTGAAGAGGTTAAAGACATTAGTCGTTGTTCAGTTCATTTTTTGCTTGTGAAAGACTTATATGTACGTAGGAAGCAGTTTCCGTTCTCTCTAGCATATGCTGTAACTATTCACAAATCTCAAGGATTAACTGTAGATAGTGCTTTTGTAAACATCTAGTGTGTTTAAAGAAGGTATGGCATATGTTGCTTTGTCACGAGTGAAAAAATTATCTGGTTTATTCATGATAGACTTTGATGACTCAAAATTAGTGCTGATGCAAATTGTGTAAAGGAGTATAATAGATTAAGAAGAAGCTATGCTCCTCATTTAGGTCAGTATCTTGTGTTTGAAAAACGTGTTGTTTGTCGGAAAAGGAGAATTGAGAATATCTGTAATGAGGATGTACAGAAGAGAAAACAAAAAGAGAGTGTTGTGATTGCAAGCAAAAAGAAAAAGGACAATGTTGAAGAGGTTGTTGGTTGTCCTTTTTAAAATAGCTCTGGTGTCAACTACTATGCTAATGTAGTGCTGAATGTTGTATTTTATCTTGAAAGTTTGCAAGAGCAGATAATACTAAAACATGAAAAAAGATTTTGTTCTCTGCTGAGTTTCCTTTATGAGAAGTTGAGTAATGATAAAACTAAAATAGAAAGTGCTTCTGATGTTAGAAATCTTTTAGATGTATGTTCTGGATGTACACAGTTTACTCAAAATGTCCAGCAAGATGCGCAGGAATTCTTAATGTATATGCTTATGGTACTGGAAGATGAAGGGGTAGAAATAGAAAATATGTTTGGTCTCTCTTATAAATGGGAACATTGTTGTGAAAACTGTATGAACACATGCAGCACTAATGTTGATTCTGAAAGGTTCATACATTTAACATTACCAGAGGGTAAATCACTGACTTTTAGTAAATTAGTTAAAGATGCAAATCACAACATGGAATGTTCCCAATGTAAATCAGAAATGTTATCAACGTTATTTTTAAAGAAATATGGACAGTATATATTTTAATGATGCAACGTTGTAGAGCTGATGGAACAAAATTGGACACTTTAATAAAGAAGTTTGTAGGAAATCAATTATCAATATCAGGAAAGACTTTTGTTGCAGTTGCAATAATTTTCCATGATGGACCTTCTATAACTTCTGGTCATTACACAGTTTATCTAAAATGTGAAAAAGGCTGGACACTGTGTAATGATTCTCAATTGATTTTCAAGCAACGTTTGCCTGCAGAATTACCAAATTCCTACTTAATTTTTCTAAAACCAAAATTTTAGATACAAATTGCAGCATCTGAAGAAACCATTATTTCGATTTTATAGGATTATCATTGGATATTTCACCAAAAAAGGGTTTAAAAATTACCATTTGGTCTCATGGAAAGGTAAATGTTTCTATTGTGGACTTCTTTGACAGATATTATTTTGGTGTATGTGCTTAAGCAACAAGATTTACAGACGTTATTTATTGCAAATAGTTATTGTTCTTAGAAGATATTTTTAATATATATGTTAAATTTTTATCAAAATATGTTTTACTGAGGATAGATTCAGGGCTTTTTTAAACAATCTTTCAGATTGTTTATTTTTTTGCCCGCTGTTTAGTGATGAATGCAATTGATATCACTATTTTCAGTGAAATTCAATATATTCTGAAAACAGCAAAAAAGGGCAAAAAACTACTTTGTTAAATATGAAAATATGTGTACTGTATTCTAAAATGTATTGTTAAATATTACTACTTTTTTTCTTTTTTTCAGATCGAGAAAGAAAATTTAGGAAATTGAATCAATTTTTCTTGTAATTAAAAGAAACCATTTATTTCTAATTAAGTTATTTTGTTGGTCAGGTAAGTTTAAAATATCTGTATTTCTCACCCCTTCACTTTCATGCTCCCTTTTCTGCACTTCTCCTCACTCTGCTTTTCTCATTCCCCTTCCCTCTCTCTTCTTCCTTTACTGCTCTTTCGTAACTCCCTCACTCCTTCTCTACTACTCCCCTAGGTTTACTGCCTCCATCACTATTTTTTCAACCATGTTTCTCTCCCTGTCTCCATATGTCTCAGTCATTCTAACTGCCTTACTCCTTCTCAGTTACTTGCTCTTTGTCTCTGTTTCTGTCTCTCTCCCTTTGTCTGTCTTACCCTTAATTTCCTTAACATCTCTGGGGCAGATTTATGTTTCCTGGTGCATCCCTGCAAATCAGCAGGGATGTGCCAGGAAAGATGCGTCACGCAAGGATAAACAGATGCGTGACGCATCTGATGGCGTAAGGGCGGCGCATTGCTGGAGTCGTGTCGCAAGCACGACCCAAATCCAGCAATGTTTAGGGGCTGCCCATACCTCACATGCTGCGTCATGCCTTACGCCTGCTTCAAGCAGGCGCAAGGTTTTGACACAGCAGCGTCGGAAAAGTGACTGAGTGTAATCTTGTAGATTTCACTACGTCACTTTTCCTAGGCTTTTTCCGCTGGAACGCCCACCCTGCATACATTAAACCTGACGCAGGTTTAATGTGGCGCAGGGTTTTACACCGTGACGCATCTCCATAGATGCGTCACGATGTAAATAGGGCGCAACGTGGCGCAGGGTTTATGCCGCCGCTGCGTCACAAAAGTGACGCAACGGTGGCGTAAAAGTGGCGAAAGTCTAACATAAATCTGCCCCTTTGTTTCTACCACTCCTCCTCTCTCCATCACTCATTTTCCATCTATGTTAATTTTTTAACCTTCTCTGTCATTCTCCTTCCTCACCTTCCCTAACTGTCACTATCCTTTACTCATAGTCACTCCTATTCTCCTACTTCACTTCCTCCTGTCTGTATCTCACACCCCTTCATCTTTTCGCATTCTTTCCTTCACTCTCCCTCACTCTCCTTTGCTCATTGAAATCCTGACTCCCTTTCTCTCACTCCAGTTTCCTAAATCCCTCCATCTCCTCATTCCCCATCTCTCACTTTCCCTTACCCCCTTTTCTAATCCTCATACCCCTTATCTCACCATCACTCCACTTCTCTTACTTTCAATCCCTTTACCCTGCTGTACTTCATCCGCTTCATCTGTTACTCCCTTTTCCTATCTCCGTCCCTTACTCCCCTTTTCTCACTCCTCCTCCATCACTCTCCATTACTCACTGCCATTCCCTTACTCATTCACTCTTCTTACCTGTATCCTCTACCCTTAGTCCTTTTATTGCAGTCAGTCTTTCACTTCCTTTTCATGACTGATCATACTTTCCTTTTCTCACTCATTCTATCTGTCCTTTCCTCCTCTTCACTCAGTCATTTCAATCATTTCAATCATTCATGTATACACTACACATTCATTCAATAAAATTACAACACAGTATATTAGGAATATAGCTCTTCTTGGAAAAGTGAAGTGAGTTCTGAAAAGAACTGGTTTTTTTGTCTTTTTTGTTTTGTATTTTTTTTAGTTTTTTAACAATTTTGTATTTTTTTTTATTTTTTTAGAGCACCAAAAAACAACTGGTGATGAAAAACTGTTCAACAGGAACAAAAAAAAAATGAAAAAAATTATGGGCTGGAGCATGTGTGCTGCTGTATTCTGTTTTCAATCAAGTTTATGCTGCTCTCACCGTAGCAAATAACTGGCCCTCTGGAAAGGTGAAATAATTCCAGATGAAAGAGTGTTTTTGTTCGCTCTTCCTTGGTGGTTCCACAAAGGTCTCCTCCTCACTCCCTGAAGTTGACTGCTGTTCTGCCATTTTCAAGTAAGATTTCACTCGAGTAGCTGTTCAGCAACCTTCTCCCAGGAAATGAGAAGAAATAGTGAGGGGAGTGGGTGTGGTGTTTGAAGATTCTGGAACAGAAACTACTATGAACGAATGAAAAGTGTTGTTTCGTAATCACATAACTTGCCATGCGCGCACCGTGCGCGCACCATGCGCGCATGGTGCTCGCACGCATGCGCGCACCATGCGCGCACGGTGCTCGCACGCATGTGCGCACAGTGCACGCACGGATCGGAAATGAATTACTTTTAACCCGATTTCTAAAACATGAAAAGGAGGCAGGGAAGACACTCCCTGACCCCCCTAGACCTTCTCAGGGGGTCCCTAAAGGACCTCGTAAATAAAAAAAACCATTTTGTTTAATAAAAAAAAATTGCCGGTGCTCGCACGGTGCTCGCACGCATGCGCGCACGGTGCACGCATGCATCAGAAATGAATTACTTTTAACCCGATTTCTAAAACTTGAAAAGGAGGCAGGGAAGACACTCCCTGACCCCCTAGACCTTCTCAGGGGGTCCCTAAAGGACCTCGTAAATAAAAAAAAAACATTTCCTTTAATAAAAAAAATTGCCGGTGCGCGCACCGTGAAAAACCCTTAAAAAAAAAACATTTTAAACTGTGTATAAGTTTATAGAAGATATTAACTATGCTGTTCAACTTTATCCAAATTAAAGAAAAAGCCATTCTATATTACAGGATACAGTCAATCTATAACTATATACATAGGTAGTTTATTGTAAAATAAATATATAAAAAATATAATAATACATGAATAAATTAGCATTTAAAAAACCTTACAAATTCACTAAAAAAAACATAGGTTTCACACACGTTATAGTTAGAAATTAGCATTTAAAAAACCTTGCAAATTCACTGAAAAAACCATAGGTTTCACACACGTTATAGTTAGGAATTAGCATTTAAAAAACCTTGCAAATTCACTAAAAAAAACATAGGTTTCACACACGTTATAGTTAGGAATTAGCATTTAAAAAACCTTGCAAATTCACTGAAAAAACCATAGGTTTCACACGTTATAGTTAGCTGGACATTTCATTTGTACAAAACTATTGAAATTCCCCTGTCATTTGAGATGTCATCAGTGATGTCATGAGTGATGTCACTGACCATATCATGAGTGATGTAATATGTGACGTCATCAGCAGTGGATTGCAGTCGCGCGAGTTATAGTTAGCTGAACTAACTATAACTGGGGAATGTGTATATATATATATATATATATATATATCTCAGAAACAGCTGCTCCTCGCCATAATGAAGTTTTTTCGTATAGTCAAGCAGACACGGACCCAAAATGTTGTGCTTTAAAATTGTATTGAGATGACGGCCATATATATATATTCACTGAAAAAAACATAGGTTTCAGGGGCGTTATAGTTAGCTGGACTTTTCACTCGTACAAAACCATTGAATTTCCCCCGTTATAGTTAGTTCAGCTAACTATAACTCACGCGCCCGCAATGCACTGCTGATGACGTCACATATTACATCACTCATGACATGGTCCAGTGACATCACTCATGACATCACTGATGACATCTCCAATGACATCACTGATAACATCATCCAGTGAATGTGTGTTTTTCTGAAAATTAAATATGTTTTATATATGTATATCTCAAGGTCGATGGAAGAATAAATGGGTATATAAGTGTCTAAATGGATGATTTTTTTTTTTTTAAATTGATTGTATAACTGACTGATTAAGTGTATCTTAGTGAATACATGGCTTAGTGAGTAATGTTTAAATATGTAAATATCTGTATCAGTCTCAAACTTTGTGTATAAGTGGCTGCATGGGTTGGTGAGTAGCTGCATGAGTGTCTATATAGGTTATTAGTTGTTTTTTTGAGTATCAGTATGAGTGTCTGAGTGTCTGTATGGTTCAGTGGGGGGTATTACGTAGTGCATAGATGCATGAATGAGTGACTCACTGTGTGTATGTGTTGAAGACAGCATGTGTGCAGGACTGTATGGGTTGATGAGTGTGTGTATGGGTGTGTTAGTGAGTGAATGACTGTCTCAATAGTGTCTTTATGAGTAACTACATATGTTTTAAACTAGTATATGTGACTATTGGTGTATATAAGTGAGTATATGTGAGAGTGAGAGATTCCTGTATGAATAAGTATGTGTTTCTATAAGTGATTGTTTGAAAGACTAAGTATGTGTAAGTTTCTGTAGAAGTAAGTGTGGTGGTGTGTGTGTATAACTTTATATGCAAGTAAATGGATGTTTGACTCTTTATTAGCATGAGTGACTATGTGTGTGAATAACTCTATGGATGAGTGGTGTTGTGTAACAGGATGTATAGGTGTATGAGTACATATGATGAGTGAGTACATGTATGAGTGACTGTATAGGACTGTTGGTGAATGAGTGTATGTGTATGTGGATCTCAGAATTACTGAATAGGTTGTTGTAACTGGTATTGGTATGTCCATTGTTTTGAAAATTGTAGTTTCTATTTTTGAATGTGTCTATCAAAGGTTATATTAGGGTGAGAGGAGGTCTGCCACAAGGATGATGTCATCAGTGATGTCATGAGTGATGTCACTGACCATTTCATGAGTGATGTAATATGTGACGTCAGCAGCAGTGCATTGCGGGCACGCGAGTTATAGTTAGCTGAACTAACTATAACGGGGGAATTTCAATGGTTTTGTACGAGTGAAAAGTCCAGCTAACTATAACTCCCCTGAATACTATGGTTTTTTCAGTGAATTTATAAGGATTTTTAAATGCTAATTCCTAACTATAACGTGCCTGAAACCTATAGTTTTTTCAGTGAATTTCAAAAGTTTTTTAATGCTAATTTTTAACTATGCCTACAGAGATAGGACATGTGAAGAAAGAAGAAAAAATGCACAGAAAGAAATAAAAGAAATGCAGAAAGAAGCAACAGAAGTCCTCAAAGACGAAGAAAAGTGCGGGAAGAAGGATTACGTGCAGAAAGAACAAACAGAAGAGCAGAAAGAAGCCTTGTTGCAAAATCATCCTGTACCCTCAACTTTTTCAGACGGATACTGGTGGTAACTGAGTCTGACTAACCAGTCCTAGAGCCAGTGCTATGTTAAAAGACACTTAGAATACAGTGAAAACACCTACATACAGTAGGGAACACTATGCGTTGGGGTCCCCCTGTGATTAGCATAACCTCCTCTGTAAGCCCCTAGTATATAATAGGGCAGGGGGATTAAAACTACCTCTTAAAACTTGCCACAGGGCATGTTTGCACACGTCACCTCAGGCCACGTCCCCTCCCTTCACCACTGTGTAAACGCGCCCTGTGGCCGTTCTAAGTTGAGAGATTAAGTCCCCTTGAATCCTAAGGGTCCCTAGGGTCAAACTAGCCCACTAGGTACCTCCAGTAAGCGCCTCACAACACCTGTCTGCATCGCAGCTCCCTGGCCCATACTGGAGATACCTGTTGGGCTAGTTGGCCCTCAGGAACCCTCAGTATTGTAGGGGAATTAATTCCCCAACTTACAACTCGCCAGGGGGCGCGTTTGCAGAGTGCTGCAAGGAGAGGGCGTGGCCTCCGGCACGCTGCCGGTCTTTTATTTATTTATTTATTTATTTAAGAAGGGGGGCTGTGTGGTCCCCCTTCTTTTTCTAATTTATTGGCCCTGGGGACCCCATCCCCCCAGGGCCTGCCCCCTAATTTGTTTTTTTGAAAAAAAAATTTGGAAGGGGGCCGCGTGGCCTCCCTCCCGAGTCCTTAATCGGCCCTGGGACCCCAACCCCAGGGGCCGGTCTTTGTTTTTTATATATTTTTTTTAATATGTCAAACAAGACTGTGCACACGTCAATTTCTTATTATTTAGGTATGTTACCAATATGTATCAAACACAATTCATGCAATATAATTTCTCGGATAATGAGGGATTGCAGGACAAACAAGTAAATTCAGTTTCCGTTTTATGGTCAAATTTCAGAATAATCCAGCCAGCCAACACGTGTTTCGTCATGGGGTACACACACCCCCCGACTTCTTCAGGGCTGGTGAGAAAACATATACAGAGTATATATCACAGACAGATCTCTGAATATACTGAAATACAATGATCTAATTACAGTTTTCACTAAGCTGGTGGGAAAACCGACAAAACACAATACAAGGAATTTTTTAGAAAAGTATCCAAGTGTTCAGGGTGGAAACCCAAAAATATGGAGAATTATAATGAAAATATTTTTGATAATTCTTGAAATATAAAGATATGAAAATCAATAGGTGCGCAGCGTCCTTAGTGCGTGAAATACTGTGAAGACCCCTTCACAGTAGGTGCCGCGTGAACGAATTTGTCATCTGTCCTCTTCAAAAATTCGGAAACTGAATTTACTTGTTTGTCCTGCAATCCCTCATTATCCGAGAAATTATATTGCATGAATTGTGTTTGATACATATTGGTAACATACCTAAATAATAAGAAATTGACGTGTGCACAGTCTTGTTTGACGTTTGTATAGCGGGCTCAGGCCCACTTGTAGAGGGTTTAGGGATTGTTTTCCCTCTTCTGTCGCACCGTGTCTGATTTATTTTCAGCTTGAGATAAGTACGTTTATAAGAGAGCGCTCACAAATAACCTGGCAGTGTAAAATAACACCCCCTTGTTTGCTTATTTTTTTTAATATATTTATAGAAACACCTAGGAGATGCTGGACAAACCGTACGTACCTATCACCATGACGATTTGCGTGATATTCATTAAAAGTCGACTATGCATACAATGAATCCACGTGGAATGTATTTACACCGCTAGTGAAGCTCTGACATGTCTGACGCCTTACCGTGCCTAATCCTGGCGCCCCCGCGGGTGGGTACTCTCCAAGTAGACACCCTTGTCGTTTATTCATATAAACATGGGTAGCTATTGACGGGCACATTTAATACACACGCACACCTAGTCATTCAAAGGGGATTCGACAAAAATTAGACCAAAACTATGCAAGAAACCCCCCTCACGTTTAATAAGACACACATCCACCGCCGGATGTGTAATACTTTTTATTTTACTCTCTGGAAAGGAGACGAACCTCATTTGAGAGTCACAGCGTGCTCCTGGCTGAGCCCAATGCTATGTTACACCCACCAGTGCCCGCCGAGTGCCACACACCTCTGTGTTGTATTCCACCAGCTAGTGCGTATGCTATGACACTCTCTAGCCCATGTGCACTGTAACACCACCCCGTGAATATGTCATGCCACACTTGCCTTCCCACGGGTTATATTGCCCCATCTAACGTGCCTTCCTCAATGCCTATGTTATAATGCACAGCGCTATGCCATACATATTACAATCTGGGATCCATATCTTTGTCACAGTGCATATGTAATATTACACTCCCCAGCACATATTTTATATTACAACTTTAGAGACTATTTAGTTTACACAACACTGCCCTGTGCATATTACACTCCAAGGTGCATATCGCATAGCACGCGCTAGTGCCTGTGCTATCACACGCTCTCCAATGAATCTGTCATTGCGCACAATGTATTGCATATTATATTTCACACCCCAGTTCAACTTATATCACACTTTTTGGTGCATAGTTTATAACGTACACTATATCTAGTTTTCATTTTCAATCATGCTCTCAGGACTATATTCTATATAACACTGCGTTCACCTACCGTTTTCACGGGCATTACATTTTGCGATGGGGGGTGGAGGGTCAGGGGGTGTTTCTGCTAAGTGAGCCCGGAGTCACAGTCACAAACGTCCTCTTCTTTTTTAAAAACAATAAAGTTCCTAATACCCGCCTTCACTGAACAGTTAGATTGCTGCCCCATCCACCTCCTCCCTATCCTCTGTTGTCTGAATCCATGGACTAGCCTCCTCCCTCCTGCCATGCATGGTCTGATGTGCTGCCACTGCCCTCCATTTAGCATGATGTGCCAGTCCACTCCTCCTGCCCTCAATTGCCCAATTCTATGCCCCATCATTGACCTCCTGCTTAGCCTCTGTGCCTAGCTTGCTGCCCCTACTCTCCTTCCCCCTGCCCTCCGATGTCCTTGTGCATGCCCCTGCTCCATCGTTTTTGCCCAACATGTTCCATGGACCTGCCACTCCTATCTACTCTGAGTGTTCTGTTGAGCTGCCACTCCCCTCCCACCTGCTAGCATTGTCAGATGTCTGTAACCTGTCCCTGCCACCTCCACCCTGCCTGTCCACATTCCATGCCCCTATCCCCTTCCTCCTGGCCTCCATGGTCCATTGTACTGCCACACCCTTCTGCCCTCCCTGGTCTGTTGTGCTGCAACTGCTCCTCCTGCCTGCCCTGCGTGGTCTGTTGTGAGGTTCCTTCCCCTGAACTCTCTTGTCTGTGCCCAGGTTCTAACCCTCCCTTCTATCCTCCATGGTCCTTTGTGCATGCCCCTGCACCCTCCTTCTTGCCCATCATAGCCATTGTGCTGCTACTAACCCTCCCGCTTGCCATGCATGGTCTTCCGTGCTGCCACGGCCCCTCCCACCTTCCCTCCATAGTCTGTGTGTATGCCATCATAGTCTCACTGTTGCTCTCCATGGTATGTCTTGCTTCTAGTGCCCATCCTGCCTGACTTCCATGGTGATCTTGCTGCTCCTGTCCTGCCCCCTTGCACCCAGCCCTCTGTTTCCATGTGCAGACCCCTATTCCCTCCCTCCTGGCTTGTCTGTTCCATTGTAATGCCCCTGATCCATCCCTCCTACCCTTTATGGTCTGTTATGCTGCAGCTTTCTCTCCTGTCTGTCCATTATGGTCAGCTAGCTACCATTGCCTCTTTCCCCTCTGTTCTCTGTTGTCCATGTGCATGGTCCTGTCCCCTCCCTATTGCTTTCTATGGATTGTTGTGCTGCACTCCCGTCCCGCATGCCCTGTGTGGTGTATTGTGCTGCTGCAAACCCTGATGCCTGCCCTGTAGGGTCAGTTGGTGCACCTCTCCATGTCCCTCCTGTCCTCTGTTATACGAGTCCATGACCCTACCTCAATTCCTCCTGCCTTCCATGATCCAATGTACCATACTTGCAAACATTGTGAACTTGTTAAGAGGGAGATTTTGAAAAAAACTGGGGTATTGATTTTCCCCTTTGAGTTACATTGAAAAAGAGGAGATTGTAGACAGGCGACAGATCAAATAAAGCCCATTTGAGCTTAAAAACATTGGACGTTTCCTGGCTGAATCGCGTCTGTTGGCATGTATGGTTGTACTACCACTGCCTCTTCCTTCTGCCCACAATGGTATATTACATTGCCACAGCCTCTCTTGCCAGTCCTGTATTGTTGGTTTGTTGCCCCTGCCCCCCTTTCCACTGCCCTCCATAGTCTGTTGTGCTGCCACTGCCCTTCCTGCCTGCCCAGTGTGGTCAAATTGTTGCCTCTGCACCCTCCTACCTGCCTTCAATTTTCAGAGTCCGTGCCCCTGGCCTCTGCCTCTCAACAGTATCCTAATGAACAACTACATTGCTAACATTCTATATTTATCACAAAAGTGTGGAACGCCCAACGTCATCTTGATGTAATCAAAACTGTAATACCTAGAGCATTTCCTTTAGAAATTACATATATGAGAGGGTCTTATTTGCATCAAAATTATGGTTAATGCTCTAAAAAACTAAAATGAGGACATATTTGCTTGAGTTTTCAAATAGCGACAAAGCACTTTTAAATTATTTGTTATCTTTATGTTTTTTTATCCAGTTGACCACTTGATTAAATTTTGCACTTAGGGGAGAGGATGTGGTGTTACTTCCAGAGCTGCAGACTTTGCAACTGGGGAACCAGGTTGGAGTTTCTGCTTCAGCCCGACATTCTGTGATTCTGGTCAAATCACTTAATCTCCCCATGTCTACAACCAAAATTAATTTGTTCTTGTGTGATGTAACCAATGCTCATGTAAAGCACTCCAATACCTGACAAGTCTGCACTATATAAAACTGCAAAAACACAAAAAATAAAAAGTGTTTTGCACACTTCTGTCATTGGGCTACATGTGGGCTACATCTGGGTGATATTTGTGCTGCATTTGGGCTCTTTTTTCTCTGGTGGCCATCTTAGGAGATTTATTTGTTATGAAGTTTCCTAATTTCCTCATTTACTGCAGTCTCCTCAGTAGGAAATGCTTTCAGTTTTTTACTTTGATTCCATCAAGAAGGTATTCAGAGATGTCACACATTTGCCATAAATTCTGAATGTTAGCACTCTAGTTGCTCATTAGATCACTGTAGTCAAGCTACTGCTCACCACGGAAGTCTGCTGCTGGTATTAAAAGAGCATGTTTCAGTCTGCATGTCAGAATTTTTTAATGAAATAGAAGAGGATTTGAGAAGTCACTCAAAATGTGCCGTAATTTTTCTTTCTTCAGCACTAATCATAATTTCTACGGCAAAATGAACCCCCTCATTGTGTTCCTTTTTAAATTAAATGTTTTAAGTGTTACCAGTTTATTCCAATCAAGATGGCTTCAGGTGTGCCATACTTTTGTACTGGAGGTGCCCACCAGGCACCTCCAGTATGCGCCAGGGAGCTGCGTTGCAGAGAGGTGTTCATAGGCCACGCCCCTTTTTACACCTCTCTGCAACGCAGCTCTGTGGCGCTTACTGGAGGTACCAGGTGGGCTATTTGGCCCCCAGGGACCTTCAGGACTCAATGGGAATTAATCCCCCAACTTAAAATGTGCAAGGGGGTGTTTGCACAGTGGTGAAGGGAGTGGGCGGGGCCTGACATAGCAAGTGTGCAAACCCACCCCCTGGCACATTGTAAATTGGGGGATTAAGTCCCCTTCAATCCTGAGGGTTCCTGGGGGCGAACTAGCCCACCAGGTACCTCCAGAATGCGCCAGGGAGCTGCTGCAGAGAGGTGTTGAGAAGCCACGCCCCTTTTTACACCTGTCTGCAACTCAGCTCTGTGGCGCTTACTGGAGGTAGCTGGTGGGCTAGTTTGCCCCTAGGGAACCTCAGGACTCAAGGGGACTTAATCCCCCAATTTACGATGCACCAGGGGGTGCGTTTCCACAGTGGTGCAGGGAGGGGGGAGTGGCCTGATGTGACAAGTGTGCAAACGCACCCTGTGGTGCATTTTAAGTTGAGGGATTAAGTCCCCTTGAATCCTGAGGGTCCCTGGGGGCCAACTAGACAACCAGGTACCTCCAGTAAGCGCCAGGGAGCTGCGTTGCAGAGAGGTGGTCCAAGGCCACGCCCCCTTTTTACACCTCTCTGCAACGCAGCTCTGTGGTGCTTACTGGAGGTACCAGGTGAGCTATTTGGCCCCCAGGTACCTTCAGGACTCAATGGGAATTAATCCCCCAACTTAAAACGCACAAGGGGGTGTTTGCACAGTGGTGAAGGGAGGGGGCGGGGCCTGACATAGCAAGTGTGCAAACCCACCCCCTGGCACATTGTAAATTGGGGGATTAAGTCCCCTTCAATCCTGAGGGTTCCTGGGGGCGAACTAGCCCACCAGGTACCTCCAGAATGCGCCAGGGAGCTGCTGCAGAGAGGTGTTGAGAATCCACACCCCTTTTTACACCTCTCTGCAGCGCAGCTCTGTGGTGCTTACTGGAGGTAGCTGGTGGGCTAGTTGGCCCCCAGGGAACCTCAGGACTCAAGGGGACTTAATCCCCCAATTTACGATGCACCAGGGGGTGCGTTTCCACAGTGGTGCAGGGAGGGGGGAGTGGCCTGATGTGAAAAGTGTGCAAACGCGCCCTGTGGTGCATTTTAAGTTGGGGGATTAAGTCCCCTTGAATCCTGAGGGTCCCTGGGGGCCAACTAGACCACCAGGTACCTCCAGTAAGTGCCAGGGTGCTGCGTTGCAGAGAGGTGGTCCAAGGCCACGCCCCCTTTTTACACCACTCTGCAACGCAGCTCTGTGGCGCTTACTGGAGGTAGCTGGTGGGCTAGTTGGCCCCCAGGGACCCTCAGGACTCAAGGGGACTTGATCCCCCAATTTACAACGCACCAGGGGGTGTATTTGCACAGTGGTGCAGGGAGGGGGCGTGGCCTGATGTGACAAGTGTGCAAATGCACCCTGTGGCGTGTTTCAAGTTGGGGAATTAAGTGTCCTTGAATCCTGAGTGTCCCTGTTGGCCAACTAGCCCATCAGGTACCTTCAGTATGCGCCAGGGAGCTGCATTGCAGAGAGGTGTTCAGAGGCCACGCCCCTTTTTACACCTCTCTGCAACGCAGCTTTGTGGCGCTTACTGGAGGCACCTGGTGGGCTAGTTGGCCCCCAGGGACCATTAGGACTCAAGGGGAATTAATCCCCCGACTTTGCACAGTGGTGAAGGGAGGGGCGGGGCCTGATATGACATTTGTCTACTTATACAATCACTCTGCCAAAACCCAAACACTTATAAATTCACCATGCACTCTCCTTGCAGCACTCTAATCATCCAGTCACTACCCATGCACTCATGCAATGACTCATGCACTAACTCATGCACTGCTACAATACCCTGAGCAGTACCCATGCAGTCCAGCCATCGCCCTGTCACTACCCATGCACTCCTCCAATCACCCAGCGAGCACCATGTACTTATCCAATCACTGTGCCAAAGGCCAGGCACTTATAAATTCACCATGCTCTGTCCTTGCAGTACTCTAGTCATTCAATCAGTACCCTTGTACTTATGCAATGACCCAGGCACTAACACATGCACTGCTACAATCTTCTGAGCACTACCCATGCCGTCCAGCCATACCCCTGTCAGTACCCATGCACTCTTTCAATCACCCAGCCAGCACCATGTACTTATCCAATCACTCCACCAAAACCCAAGCACTTATAAATTCACCATGCACTCTCCTTGCAGTACTCTAATCTTCCAGTCAGTATCCATATACTCATGGAATGACTCAGACACTAACACATGCACTGCTACAATCCCCTGTGCACTACCCAGTCAAACCTCTAACCACCTACACAGTAGTGATTCACTCCTCCAATTATCCAGGTTGTACCCATGCACTCCAAAAATCCCTCTGTCACTACCCATGCACTCCTCAAATCAGCCATCCAGCATCATGTACTTATCCAATCACTCCGCCAAAACCCAAGCAGTTATAAAATCACCATGCACTGTCCTTGCAGCACTCTAATCATCCCACTACCCATGTACTCATACAATGACCCAGGCACTAACTCAAGGCAAATACAGAGGAGGTCATGCTAGTTACAGGGGTACCCCAACACATAGTGTTCCCTAGTGTATGTAGGGGGTTTTACTGTATTATGAGTGTCTTTTAGCACAGCACTGGCTCTGGTCCTGGTTAGTCAGAGCCAGTTTCCACCAGTACCCGTCACTAAAAGGTTGGGGGCACAGGAGGACTTTCCACTCCTCTGTTGGTTCTTTCTGCACATCTCTTGCTTCTTCCTGCAGTTTTCTTCGTTTTTCTGGACTTCTTTTGCCTCTTCCTGCATTTGTCTTGCTTCTTTCTGCGCTTTTCTTCCTCTTTCTTCACATGTCCTAACTTTGTAGGCATAGTATGAAATTAGCATTTAAAAAACCATTGAAATTCACTGAAAAAACCATACATTTCAGGCACGTTATAGTTAGAAATTAGCATTTAAAAAACCTTAGAAATTCACTGAAAAAACCATAGGTTTCAGAGACGTTATAGTTAGTTGGACATTTCACTCGTACAAAACCATAGAAATTCCCCCGTTATAGTTAGTTCAGCTAACTATAACTCGCGCCCCCGCAATGCACTGCTGAAGATGTCACATATTACATAATTCATGACATGGTCAGTGACATCACTGATTACACTGATTACATCACTGATGATATCTCAAATGACATCACTGATTACATCACCGATTACAACATCCACATGAAAATTTGATGCACCTCCTAACACTTTAATATAACCTTTGATACACCCACTGTACAATACAGACTACCATTTTCGAAACCATCGACACACCAAAACCAGTTACTGCATATGCACTTACTGATTCCTAGGTCTACACACACATCGACTCGTTCACCCATACAATCACTCATACATACAGTCACTCATCAATACAACACTATCATATGCAATCATACACCTATACAGACACTCACACAGCGCCAATCATTCATGGAGTTACTCACACACCTAGTCAGTCATGCAAAGAATCAATCACACTTCCATTTACTGACCTATAGAGTTATACACACAACAGATCACTTATTCAAACAGAAACAAACACATAATTACTCTCTTATACAATCACTGATACAAGTAAACACTCATCTATACAGCCACTCTCACAATCACTGACCCTCACATATAGTCATTTATATACTCCAACTCTCACATACACTGCCTTTTACATATGCAGTTCCTTGGACATATACCACTGAGACATCCATTCACTCAGTAACACACCCATACACACACTGACCCACCCATACAGCTGTTTCCACATGCCCTATTGAACCCATACAGCTAGTGAATCAATCACTCAAACTTGAGTCACACACCTCCCACGCACCCACACACACACTCAGGCACCCATACAAATACTCTGGCAACCAATCAATAACCCATATAGACACTCATATAGCTACTAACCAACCCTTGGAGCAGCTTATACAACAGCAGACAGACTGATACAGACATTCACACAGTTTAGTCACTAACCAATGCATTCAATAAGACACATGTAATAACTCACTTAAACAGTCAGTGACGCATCCACTAAATCCTCCATCCAGACACACACCCACTCATTCTTCAATACACCTTGGCATATATATAATACATATTTAAACTTTATAGAAACACACAGTCACTGGAGGATGTCATCAGTGATGTCATTTGAGATGTCATCAGTGATGTCATCAGTGATGTCACTGACCATGTCATGACTGATGTAATATGTGACGTCATCAGCAGTGCATTGCGGGAGCGCGAGGTATAGTTAGCTGAACGAACTATAACAGGGAATTTCTATGGTTTTGTACGAGTGAAATGTCCAACTAACTATAACGTCTCTGAAACCTATGGTTTTTTGAGTGAATTTCTAAGGGGTTTTTAATGCTAATTTCTAACTATAACGTGCCTGAAACCTTTGGTTTTTTCAGTGAATATATATATATATATATTCACACACACAATAAAAAAATGAAAGTGAAAGTGGCTTTATAGTTAGGTGAAAATGTCACTGCCGCTATGTAATACATATATGTGGGGGTGTATATACACAGATAAACAGATGCTTATGCCATTTTAAAAAGTAGAGGAGTTGGCCTAACGGCTAGTGCGGTCGACCTCGAATCTGGGGAACTGGGTTTGAGTCTCGGCAAAGACGCTGAACATCCTGTGATTCTGGGCAAATCACTTAATCTCCCCGTGCCTAACAAAAAATGAATGTGTCCTCATGTAAAGCAACTGGTGGTATGTAAAGTGCTCTGATACCCGATACCTTCGGGTCAAGTTTGCGCTATATAAAACTCTATAAAATAAAAATAAATAACTTACTTCGTAGTAAAGTCCAGCGCGTTAAAGGCAGAACATGCTCAAGATAGTGGGGTAAGGGTAACATACTGGGCTGAGGATGGACTGCAATCAATCTGGCAATTAATCGCATATTTCAAAAAAGCTACAAAAATTCTTTACATGCTGCGAAGCATAAGATTCATTGTGAGTGGCTTATAAAAACTGGACTTATTGAGTTGCTTTCAGCATGTTTTATTCTAGTATTGCACTCTGATAATTCACCTGTTCAAAGTAGTGGAACTCTCTATTTGGAAAAAAACTGAGAAGTGGGGTTCCAGCTGAACTCATAATTCTGATGAGCCCCTTAACTGGTTACCAGACCCAGAGGAATTAACAGGCCACTCAATAATGGCCTTTGTGATTATAGTCAGAATAAAGAGAAAATGCTACGCCATAGATGGAGAGGGCTAGCTGAACAAATTATTGGTCGCAAAAACAGGCCTTGATTTGTGACCAGTATTTTTGTGACCAATAAAGAATTTTACAAACCGACCAATGCATAACTCAGTATGAAGAGCAGCCATTATATGGATGGTGGTCTTTTCGGGACAGCAGACAAACATATCTGTGGTCGCCTTTTAATAAAGTAATTTTTTAATTCATCCCATTTTCTGTATGTGATATGGAGCTCTGTTCCAAATTAAAATTGTATGTGGACCACTGCCTACTGCCCAACATTTTTTTAACATTCAAAAAGGGAAAGCTGTTCAAAAGGTCCCCTTCTCTTTTGCAAACAGTTCAGCACTCTAATTTGAGAGTTGGTAGCTTTCAATGTTATCCGATCAGATTTTAGTTGCAAAAAGTGATACATGTTTCATTGATTCAGAATTTGGGATGGAGGCCTACAGCATGGCCTTCCAAATACCGAATCAGCATGGGACTGCAGTCCTATTTTAGAAGTCAGTAAAGGTTTATTGACTCTGAAAATGGGATTAAAATACAAAAATTGCATTTTTCCATCATAAAGTTTGATTCAGAGTGTTTAGAACTGTAAAAATACTTTGTTATGGTCCAGAGAGTGAATGAGGCAAAGTACAAGTGAAAGGGAGAGAGAGCAAAAGAGAGAGAGAAAATGTTTTGACTGTCTGTCTTTTAGTTAGTGGTAGTCTGGAAGATCTGGAAGGCATTGAAATTAAGATGAACTATAGTGTTAATTTTAATTATTCTTCCAGATGAGAAATTACAATAATATTGAGACGTAGGGAGCATCAGATGTCAGTTACAGAGTTTGTGGGGCCACCCCTCATTTATAATGTGTGTAAGAAATGTGAATTTCTTTCAGAATTAAAAAAGACATTGGAAAGGTGGCTACTACTAAGAATTAGCAACACCAGAAGGACATCAACCTTAAACTGCACTTTAATATCCACCTTCAGATGAAGCAATATGTAGGGTAGTAGGGTGTTAAGCAAGGAAGAGTAGTGCTGGATTCATCCTAGAAGGACTTTAATTTATATTAGAGAAGATATGTCCACCCTGTAAGAGTGAAAAGATCCCTCAATGTCTATCATCCATGAGAAGTATAATATGAAGTTTTATTTATTATGTTTGGCCTAGAGAGTTCTTTAGCCGTCAAGCTAGTCTCATGCAAAAAAAGAAAATAATAAATAAAAATGCATACATCTGTACATAAATAGAGTGGCTTTGTGTTGGTCCTCTTCAGTCGTTGGTCTGTTCAACTGCCATCAACATTTGTTACTACCCATCACTGCTACAGCATGTGGCTAGGATCAGCCCAACCTAGCAATGACCTCTCTAGCAGGGCAAGTAGCAGCGTTTCCCCTGATCATATCTGCAGACACATTCAGGGACATTTTAAGGATTTGGGGGGGTCCAGGGCCAAATGTATTTTGGGGGCCCCTGTTCAGAACAGCTTCGCTTTTATGATCTATTTTCAGCCCTTTCAGGACCTCAATGGCCAGGTCCCTGACACACTGACAGGCACACTGATCCATATTCTAAGTATGTTTCCATTTAATATTCGGGGATAGTGATGCGTGTTTTCAATACTCTAATACAGCAGCAGCTCACTGATATTATTGCAAATAATCTCTATGACCCTCTCCCGTTTAGAATATGTGAAGTCCTGTTTCCTATCTTAAATAAACTTCATATGGATGTTGCATGGTATTGAAAAACATAAACACAGCAAAACGTATGTAACAAACTCCCCTACAATCAAAAATAAATGAAAGGAAAACAGTTTTTAAAATCATCTATGTTTAAGAATCATTCAAGGTCATCAGGGCAGGGCTGTCTGCAGAACAGAGCTGGTACTATCAGGGCCCCCCCTGAAAGTCTGGGGCCCTGGGCCAGAGCCCTCTTTGCCTATGCCTTAAAACGTCTCTGCGCACACTTAAAAAGGAAAATTCATTGTCTGCACTGCTGGGCCAATTCTCTACTTTGTCAGTGGGGTTTTCTATCCATTCTTTACCCTTTTTATACTTTTTTGCTGTTTGTCTGTTTAAGCTAATTTTCATATTCTGTAATACAGAGGCAAATAGTGCCTTTTCTTTGCTTCACTATGAATTACATTTTCATATGATACCAAACAAATCTAAGAGTTTTTAGACCTGCTCAAAGTACATCTGTTTGTCTGAAAGCACCCGTACTGTTCCATTAAAATTACATTTAATGGTTTATTTTTTTAATTTAAAAGGTTTATTGCAAGCATATGGCCATAACAAATAAGTGGTAGCAGTTGTCTTTTATGTCTTTTGATTTTTGTACATATGCTTTCAATATTAAATGGAAAAAAATAAGCCTTATGCTAATTTACCAAGGAAAAACCTAATTGCTTGGCCAATATATGTATATAGATTATTATACAAGTTGTGGTTAAGTGCTGTAGTTTTACTATGCATATGTATACTTGCTATGTGAATCTGTTTCAACAAGGGGGTGTGCCCCTATTTTCTGAACCAGCAAAATAATGATGTTAAATGTCATCACTGGCGAGACCTACTTTGGCCTGTATTTCAGCAAACGGTTTTATCACAAATGAAACGCATAAAAGAATTGTACCGGAAGCTAGACGTTTTCTACTGCTTTGAATTATTACCAGAACCATTCCAGATGGTCTGTGCCCTACTCATCAAAGAGGCCACAGGTTATGAATGTATAAGTGAGCACTATAATGGATTCTGAAGCGTGCACGTCAGCATTAATTTTAAAGCTGAGGTATTCTAATAAAAGTTAATATAAGTGAATGGATAGATACTAGCTATCATGGCATAATGTGCAGTTTGTGCTCTCCCACAATGAAAAGTCATGTCCTAGTCATTTTCTCTTGTGCTGTACTAGCCTCCTTTAGCAGGACATTTCTTTGACAGGGGAGTCAATGTCAGAATATTTTAATATTTTACAACTTGGCATGCGCTGCAAACTGAAAAAATACATAATAAAGCTTTTAAAACATCTTCATCAAGGTAGAAATATGTATGAGCAATAGGCTTATAAATTCTGTTAGGAACACATTCATTTTGCCTCCTTATTTTATTCCTTTTCAAGTCTGACTTAGCTGTCTGTAAAGACATAATGTCACAACATCACACACTTCCCACCACACAACATACACTCATACAGACAATGAAAACTCGTTTTGGTCGGCCCTCTTCACCTATTGGATTATTTGAATAAGATGTCCTCTCTATAGTGCTTCGGAATGAGCCCATAGCATAGTAGGATGTCTGTCTACCTTACTGTCGGAGGCCATGGAAGTAATGGGTTTTGGAGGGCTGCTACGGTGTGTCCACAACACCCTTTTGTACCGCTCCGATCGGCTTGTAGCTTCGGCCTACTGGTTCCTTCCCCAATCACCTCACGCACTATGATGATAAAGCCTGTGTCTGCCGGCTACCTCTATCCGATACTTGTTACAGTCATTCAAACATGGCTACCAGACATGCGCACTGTGTGACTCAAGCAGCCTGCATCTCTGGCGCCCTGTTGGCATCTCCTTCCAAAGAATACTTTCAAGTAATCCCCTTTAGAATGCCGTTCCTGGGATAATCCTGTGTATCTGCAGACGAAGAAGCACTGAGCTGCAGGTGAGCTGGGTCACTTTGGCTGTGATGGGAAGGAATAACGTTCATGCAATGTATCAGGCACTCAGATTTCTCCTCGATGATTTTATGCTGGCCGTGGAGCAGACAGAGTTAATTATTTATCAAGAGAATAAAAGCGCCCGCTTCAGTTTCTGAATGTCGGTCATGCAGCCTATCCTTTTAGATTCTTATCTAAACAGTGACCAGGCTTACACTCCTTTATTCAAGAGTTCAGGCTGTCACTCAACTGCTCTGCGAATGGTTGTTGTAAGCCAATCACCTAAGAACACTGCTGGGTGCATGCATGTGCCCTGCTTTAGTGCGTGACCTGCTACCCATCTCATGTATGCGTTCTACGCTTTAAAACCACCTGTGCTCCCCAAAATGGAGCCTCTCTCACAGCAGCCGGTGCCAGTGGGCCTTACCTCCACCCTCGTCCCGCCTGAGCTTCCGTGCTCATACTGCGCACCTTCACCGCCTGCCTTCTGTACTTCTACATGCTTCAAAGCCAGAGCCGTTTCTAGTTGTTTTGCTGCCCTAGGCAAGAATTGAAAAATGCCGCCCCCTCCCTTTTACTACCATCACTCTCTCCTCCTGTCATCCAGGCTAGAAGAATTAATGCATTAGATATTCCCAAATTCATGTTTTTTGCCGCCCTTCCCCTTTTGCCGCCTTGGCGGGCCCCTAGTCTGGCTTTATGGTAGAAACGGCCCTGTTCAAAGCACAGAGATTCTCTCTTCAGACCAAATCTTCTGTTATCTTCAAGCACCATAATCAATGAAGAAGTAAGAGAGTGTAAACAAAACAAACAAAAAAGAAGTTAAACATTTAATAAAGAAATACCACGTCGTTCTATGTTTGGCCATAATGTGCACAAAAACAGACACTCCAAATGAGCAGTGCATTCCAGAGAATAGCAAAGTAGGAGATATTAGGAATGCATAACATATCTGCAGTGGGCCTGTTAATGTTTGTTTGTTTGTTTGTTTGTTTGTTTGTTTAACTTTATTTCGGCAAAATAGCCATAAAAGCCATATACAACAATAAAAAACACATTTTGCTTACATGACCGTAATATACAATGACATACAATACACAAAAATGATTTTATCTCCATGGTTAAGCAATACCACATGTTAAAAATGTGAATAACAGTTTTAAATTAATTAAAAGCCAGATTTTAAAAATGGATAAAAGTAAAAGAAAAGCTGAATAAAATTGAGGAAGACAATGTATCTGGAATCTATACGGAAATGGAAATGGATAAATTAATAAATTCCCCCCCTTGCATTACAGTTTGAAGCCAAACCGTTTCCTGATAAGATACACATTAAAAAAGAACCTACTTATGCCAAACACCACAAGTTGTGAGGTGTTGGACTTAATTATGCGCTCTGCTACTTTGTAGGATCTAACCCCCGCGTGTTTACAAAGGGGTTTGATCCAACGAAGCCTCGGTTTCTTGTATGCCGGGCAGAAGAAGAGTAGATGGGCGTCATCCTCCTTTGCACCTAGAGAACAGAGAGTGCACAAATCTGAACCTTTTTCCCCATCCCACCTACATGTGTAGGCACTGATCTGTAAAACCCCATACCTAAATTGCAAATATAATGATTTTGCTAGTGGTGGACCAATCTCGTCCATACATTCTTCAAAATTGGGTACATCTTTTTTATTTAGGAATTTCTGAGTCAATATGCCAACCGTAGATCTATGCATCAGCTCACCGTTGACATAGGACCAGAAAGTATCCTTTACAATTTTTTTAGAGGACAGAGTCATATTCTGAGAAGCCTCCCATAAGTGGGAAAGCCCTAGTCTCTCATACCACTTGCATATATACTTTATCCATGGGGTTTTCAGGAGCTCATCAATCTGGATTAGTTCAGTCAAACCACGCTTATAATCGCTCAGCTCCGGGGTTGACCATAACCTAACCCAATACAACAGTGGTCTCAATGATGCTAGGTACTCTGTTCTTTTAAGATTAATATCAAGGAATACAGGGACGAGGGGAGTTCTGGCCGGTATTTTAAGCAGCCTGCGTACAAAAAGATTTTCTACCTTCCAGAATTTGTTAGTACAGCAGTAACCCCAGACCTCGGCACCATAAAGAGCAGCTGATTGGGCCTTCGCTTTAAATACCTCTAGTGCTGGTGAAATAGCTTTAGAATAGCTAGCACCATGCACTTTTAGGATAGGCAGTGAATTTTGTTTAAGGGATAGTGTACTTTTGTCCAGCTGCCCTTTCCAAGTCAGATTATTATCCAGCGTTAGACCCAAATAGTTAAAGCTCTCTACCTGTTCCAATTTACGATTCTCTAAGAACAGATTTTTCCTAGGGGTTTTATTAGGATTTATGGACATATATTTGGTTTTGGTTGGGTTTATTTCTAACCCCTTCTCCACACAATACTTTTGGAAGGAGTTAACCAAATTTTGTAAACCCCTCGGAGTCTGAGAAATAAGAATAGGATCGTCCGCAAATAGTAAAGACGTGATTATTTCTCTGTCTAATTTCGGGGAGTCATGGACACAATTCCTTAGGTAGCTTGGGATATCATTAACATACAGCGAAAAGAGTGTTGGGGCTAACACGCAGCCTTGGCGCACACCACGGTCTACGGGAATGGCCCTTGAGATTTCACCACCCTTTCCCCATCTGATTTTAGCATAATTCCCTGTATGTAGCTTGATAAGCTCAATGATTATCTCACCTGGGACCACCAACTCCCTTAATGTAGACCACAACAAGTTACGGGGAACAAGGTCGAATGCGGCCCTTAAATCCATGAACGCCACATAGAGGCTACCCTTTCTAATATTTATATATTTCCAACAGATACACATAAACCTAAACACCTGATCCACTGTACTGATTTTGGATCTAAATCCTGCTTGGTATTTGGTTAATAACTTTGTCTCCGCAATCCAATCTAAAAGCCTATTTAAAATGTCTGGCAAAAATTTTTTGTAAAATATCTATTAAACTTATTGGGCGGTAATTACATGGCTCATGGCGATCACCTTTTTTGAAAATTGTTATAATTTCTGCCCCTTTCCATGATTCAGGGATCGGTGTTCCGGCCACAATCGAATTACTTAAAAAGTTTATATATGGACCCCACACTTCCACATCATGTTTTAATAAATCGCCAGGGATTTTATCAGGGCCAGGGGCTTTGCCCATTTTAACAGCTTGTATTGCCTGGTTAGTTTCTTCTCAGCTAAAATATAGAGGAACAATACTCTTCTCTAGATTAATATCTTTATCAACAGGGGGCGGGCCATCCTTATTGTTAGAATAAAGCTTAGAAAAATGATCACACCAAGTATTTTCATCCAGGAAAATATCCTTTGGTGATCTGCCCTTCTTGATTCCCTTGGCAATTAGGTTCCAAAATGTACTCTGATCGCGTAGCTAAGCTGCACTCAACAAATCCTCCCATAGATTTTCATCCCATGCTTTTTTAGCTTGGGCCATGGTATTTTTATATACCTGTCTACCGTTTTTTATATCTAATAGGTTCCTGGATTTTACTGCCTGAATCAGCCTTGACTTTGCTGTTCTGCAGTCTTGGTTATACCATGGGTTTACCGACTCTAGATGGTTCTCTTTCCTGTTTCCATCTTTTTTATAAATTTTGCTCAAGAGGGGGGATAGTTCGTCGACCAACTTGTAGTGTAGATCAAGAACACCCTGTGTGCCTAATAAGGGCAACTGGGATGCTCCAATAGTTTCGTTAAATTTATTATAAATTTTGGTCAACGCTTTTTCTTTACCCAAGATATATGACCATCTTAGAACACGCCTGTTGTTAGAAATCTGTAATTCCCCGACCGAAGAGTTTAGTAAAACCTCTTCAGATGGTCTGGGAATGAAAGGTAAAGAGTCTAGCCATAACTGGAGTGGAAAATGATCACTCTCCGTTCTGGAGTCTATCTTGAAATCAATTATTATACCCCATAGGTTCCGGGAAGCCATTACAAAGTCTATATGTGACCTAAGGATTCCCTTAAAGTAAGTTGGAGCTGGTGGTCTATCAGATCGAAAACGCCCGTTACATGCTTTTAAGTCATGTGACACAGTCATCTGCAAAATCTGCGTAGCAGCTATTGTACTTTTGACTGGTCTTACGGGCTCCAAAGGCATGATATTCTTAGCAACATCTTGTTCATCAAACAATCTTTCCAGGCCCTGAATAGGTTCGTATTTGCAATTGAAGTCCCCACATACTAATACCTGAACGTTTTGTCCTAGATCTTCTAAAGTGGAGTCCAGAATTTCTACCACCTTTGATTCCTTATTAGATGGATACGGTCTATTGTAAATATTTATTAGGTAGATAACTTCTTTCTCTTTTGTCACAATTTTAAGACCTAACAAATCGGGAGAAGGAATAGATAGCTGGGTAACGCTTATTTCCAAGGTAACTTTAACCCAGATGACCAACCCCCCAGATGCCCTTCCTCTATTTGATGGTATAGCTTTAGAGCTAAATGTTTTATATCCTAATCTATAGGGGGTTTCTACCTTCCAGGTTTCTTGTAAAAGTATAATTTCATAATTCTCAATGTATGAACACCATACTACGTCCTTTAGATTCCTGGATAAACCAGCTATATTCCAAGATATCAGTCTAATGTTAGGATTTCCTTTTACACATAATAAAGGTGTTCCTAATAATACATCTTCTCTGACATTATCATCCTCTAATATGGCTAAGGAATTTACTTCTACCACTTTATTAACATCTTTATTATTACCTTTTGCCTCCAACCGTACTAGATGAGACTTATCAGCCATACCTAATCCAGCTATCTCACCCGCCTGGGCATAAGTAATCCCATCACTATATGGCAGCTTGTCTAAAGGCACATCTATAGGACTCGGAGCTACTAAGGTTTTAGAGTCAAGGTCTTTACTAATCATATAAGTCCCCCTCACCGGGGTAACTACTGCTGTTGCTAAAAAAAATTCTTTATCAGCCATAGCAAGTCAATCGTTTTGATCTAATGAGCTCAAAACTGTGTATCTATTTTCAGTTGGAATATCAAACAGTGGGAATCTATTGGTACATATAGGCCTTTTTCTATTCATAGTTTGTTTCGGCCTATCTAGATGGCTATAAAAATAACCCAAAGGATGTACACCCACATCATTCTCCCCCATTACTAGTGATGCTTCTCTTAATAAGACAGTTGCAACATGTTGGGGGTGTCTAAAATTTATAATGACGCAATCCCCCTTACATGTTTTCCTTGCATTGCCTATCCAAGAGACTCGTCTAGTGGACAGTATTTGATCAGAGTGGTTTGTAGGGAATCCACAATTTTTGTTTAACCAAGCGACTGATTTCCGTTTAAGTGAATCGTGGGGTTCCTCGCGGAAGTTAGGTGCTGCTTTCTGTAATTTTTGCCACAGGAGGTAACAAGGAAGTTGGTCAGTAATGCATAGTAACGGTAGGACCAGCATTAGGGTTTTTTATTCCAGGCACTGTCAGTGCTTTTTACAGGAATCAGGGACAGAGGCATAAATAAAGGAATAATTAAATAAAGTTGTAAGAAAAAGGTCTAGAGTGCCTGTGACTGGCATGATAAAGCTGCCAGAGCAGTAATCCAGTAGTAATACTTCTACCATAGAAGAAATAGTGTTTAGCTTAGCTAACAACAAATCTCGGTTAATTGGTGAAAAGGGCTGAGTAGATATCTGCAACATGGTTTGAGTCAACTGATTAAGTGTGGGTTTGGAAACCAGGCTAAAAGACCTAGTGAGCTTTACAATATTATCATAGAAACGTCAGATAACTAAGAAAATACCTCCTGACTGTTAGATATGGCAAAGGAACAAGCAGCAGGATAAGCTAAACTATAAAAAAGAGATAACAATTCTTAGACATTATCTTAGATGAGGGAATACTCTTATGGCAGTTTGAGGTCCATGCAATTCTAACCAGTGTTATTATATTTACCAACTTAATTTTGTTTAGAAATTTGTTGTCTTAGTTGTAAACTTGCCTCACTTGTCTTTCCAAGCGCTTACCAGAATGATTGGTAATAGAGGTATCATCAGTGTATTATGGTGTGGATGATGTAACCTGGTGAGATTTATAAGGTTTTATGGGGATAGTGGAGTCCAGATCATTGGTAAGCCAATTAGTGAACAGATCTTAGTTAAGGGATCTAAATAAATAGTCATCCTTGATTTAAGAAGAGACACAAACTGTTGAATGTGTTGGGCAATGGGTGAACCATTTGAGTAGGCAGTAGGGGAGGATTTTTTTTAACATAATGGAAATGTTTATAAGGCGGCAGTGCGGTTGGACCAAATAACCTCAACTGAAGATTGTGAGAAATTGGGTTATTGGTTGAAGGTAGTGCAACTCTACTGAAGCAACAACCACATTCCTTGTCAGGGTGAGGCACAAGCAAACCCCAAATTAACCTGTGCTCAACCCTCTTGTAGCTTGGCCCAGAGCGAACAGGCTTAACTTAGAGGCAATGTGTAAAGAATTTGTGCAACACTTCAAACAGTAATAAAGTGAAAAACACTAGAAAAGAAAGACCCATCACCAATTTAGAACAATAGAATGTGTTTTAATAAATAATTCAAGATCAAAACAACAAAAATCCAATCAGTAGAACCGGATATATGCAACTTTAAGGGGTTTATTGAAAATGGTGCCAAAAGCAGAAAGCGCCAGTTGTGGATATCTGGTTGCACTGGACCGGGACAAAGTCACATTTCAGGTTGATGACAAGAGAACAGTAGGCAGCAGGTCAGCACAGCAGGAGCTCCTTCAAAACAGCAGGCCAGTAGAATGGCAGTCTTTCAGCAGCAAATCAGCCCATCTTCCTGGCAGAGCATCCACAGGCCTAGAAGTGTACTGAAGGGCTGGTGACTGATGTCCAATATTATACCCAGTTGTTCCTTTGAAGTGGGGAGAACATTCTAGAGGCATGCCTTTGAAGTGCATATGTGCGCTGCCTTCCTGGCACCGGCTCCAGACTAACTACAGCGGGTAAGTAGCCCTTTGTGTGGATGCAGGACACAGCCTGTTCAAGTGTAAGTTGGGTTGAGCCCAGTTCCTCCCTTCCATAATGCTTGAGATGGCCAATCCAGACACACTAAGCTCCCCATTGCGTATGGCTGTCTAGGAGGAATACACAAAGTCTAACTGTCCACTACACCCAGTCAATTGACCCAGAAATAGACTCCAGGCACTAAATGTCTTAGGCAAGAAAATACCTACTTTCTAGAAGTGACATTTTTAAAAATTGTGATTTAAAATCCCACTTCACCACAAAAAACCCAAACATGAACTGGTTACAGGTTCCCTTTAGGAAACTACAGCTTATCAAATATAATAAGGTAAAACCAATCTCATCCTATGGGAGAGGTAGGCCTTGCAGTGGAGTACTGAAAAACAAATGTAAGAGTATTTCACTACCAGGATATGTAAAGCTTAAATGTACATGTCCAGCTTTTTAAATACAGTGCACCCTGCCCTCTGGGCTGCCCAAGGCCTACCCTAGGGGTGACGTACATGTATTAAAAAGGGAGGTTGGACCTGGTTAAAGGTTTCTTTTGCCAGGTGAAAATGGCAGTTTAAAACTGCACTCACACGCTGCAATGCCAAGCCTGAGACATTTTTAAAGTGCTACTTAAGTGAGTGGCACAATCAGTGCTGCAGGCCTACTAGTAACATTTCAATCTTACCATGTTTTATGGAGCGAGCACAAGCACTTCAGCACTGGTTAGCAGTGATAATATCCACAGAGTCCTAAGGCCAGCAACAACAAAGTCAGCAAAACAGGAGGTCTGAGGGCAAAAGGTTAGGCAGAAAACCCCACCAAGGATGCCAGATCTAACAAAGATTGAATTTGAACAAGTGTGCAACAAGTAGAATAGTGTGATCCTCTTGGTGAGTGAAGTGATAGAGTCTGAAAGGATACAATTACCTTTTTCACCAAGCAAGGGAGATTGCAAATGACTACAGCTTGATACTTAGGGCCATATGTAGATAGCTAAATACCGGTCGGTAACGGCCGAAAATCGGTAATTTTCCCGTTACCGACCGGTATTTAGCCCTTTCTAATGTAGGAGGCAGGTTTTAAGGATTCGGTAATATACCGAATCGGTATTTTAAGAAATCGGTGAAATGCCGAATCGGTAAATTACCGAATCCTTATATCCCATGTAGGGAGCACTCAAGTGAGCACATATGTGGTTTAAGGATTCGTTATTTACCACCAACTACAAGTTGATGGTAAATACCAAATACCTTTTCAAAAGCAATTTTGTCCTTTTATAAAAGTGCCATGTGGCAGACATACATGCCCTTAGGGCATGTATGTGCGCCACATGCGCACACATGCACGATTCAGGGGTGCAACAGGGTGTCAATGTGACACCCTGCCACCCTTGAATATGCTCCCCGTATTACCGATTCGGTATTTACCGAATCGGTAATAGTGAATGGCTTCCCATTCATTCCTATGGGCCTCCAGGCCCATAGGAATGAATGGGAAGGTATGCCTTATTACCGATTCGGTAAATACCGAATCGGTAATAACGAATATTACCGAATCTGTAAAATTTACTGATTTTTTACCTACATTCTATTTACCGATTCTTAAATACCGAATCGGTAAAATTCTGTATTTAGGAATCGGTAAATAGAAATTACCTACATATGGCCCTTAGTATTCAAATTGATGGTTATGGTCATGGTCAATGCATGAGATCCTTAACTAGACTTGTAGCATAGAAGGAGACAATGAAGTGAGATTTGTAAATTAGCTCCCAATCTGTGAGAAATAACTAATTTTAACTATAAAACATGAGGGGTTGCTATAGTTATATCAGGCGCCAAATCCTCTTTAAACAAGTGTCAGTCATAAAGCCAAAGTCTAAATGATAATAATAAAGTTGTGGACCACAGAATTAAGCTTACCTAGTGAGTGAGCATTTAAAAAAAAAAAACATATGTTTGCCCCATAGGGGTAAGAGTGAAAATATGATTGGTTTAATGAAGACAGTCCAAATGTGGAATTGGTAATATGGTCACATCCAACAAGGGGCAATGTCGGAAATTGTGCAGCTGGTGAAAGGTAGAAATGGTTGGAAAACGTAGAATTACACTGTACAGATTTCAGCGAAGTTGCATAAAAACTCTACAAGACTCCGTGGAGTTCTACCAATGGGCGGAAATATGCATGTCATGCTGCTCGTACTGCAATTCAGCGCCAGTAGCACGAGCAGTGCTGAAAAGTCAGTGGTAATGTGTGGCAGCAAATCTACTTGAGTAGCAGCCCTCTCACTGTGACCGGCCACATTAGCAAATGGCACTAGGGACGCCAATTCTCAGTCACATTTCTAGAGCTTCACGGTAAAACATTCTGCCACGAAGTGATTGGCGGAATTTGGCAGGAAGTTGCTGTTACAAGAGTAACATGGAGTCAGCAAATTCCTCCAATTCTATGGGCGCAATGCAACATTCCGCCCACCCCTTAGTGAAAGGCTGGAGAAATAGCATAGAAGAAGGAAGGGAGGCAAGACATGAGGGCCAAGCATTGATGAGGTAAGAGGCACGAAGGCCGAAAGATGATCCTTGCTTACCTGAATCCTGCACCAGGCTGTCTGTATGTGCAGCACCCATGTTTAAATGGAGGTCAATGGTACTATACTATACTAATCTCATTTGTAGAGCACATGGTGACCCATAGGCATCCCAGTGCTCATTGTACAACATCGACTAGGAAGTATGCTCCATCAGGGGTTAGGTGGTGGACGATAATCAAAGTGTCTTACTAAAACACGCTGCCTAATGCCTAAATGAAGGTTGTTGGTTGAGGACTGTGAAAATGTGTAGCAGTATTACACACTTGCCTGATGGCCCAGAAATTGCTCCTTAGTTTGCAGCACCTGGCGTTCTAAAAACAAAATAAGTACTACTCTATCCTGTGAATACTCAGAGAAATGCAATCAGTAATCAATCAATAATGAAGTGCAAGTAAAAAGTGTCAGAAAAAGACATGCTAAGCCTAAATTAATAATCAAGCATTGGCCAAGCATATATGTCTGGCCTAAGCAAAAGCTATTGGCTTTGCCAATGTGTTTTAGCCATGTTGTACACCAACGTGGCTGCTGTTCCACATGGTTAAAGTTTTATGGTATAGATCAGAGTGGCAAGTTGAGTGCCATAGAGTGGAGTGACTTAGAGTAGAGTGACTTAGAGTGGAGTGGCATAGAGTGTTGAAGAGTGGCATAGAGTGGAGTGTCATGGAGTGGAGTGTCATGAAGTGGAGTAAAGTGTTATAGTGTAGAGTAAAGTGTCTTAGGGTAGAAACGTGTCATAGAGTGGCATGCCGTAGAATGGAGTGGAGTGGCATAGAGTGCAGTGGCATAGAGTGGAGTGAAGTGGCACAGAGTGGAGTGCCATGGCATGGAGTGAAGTAAAGTGGCATAGAGTGTCATAAAGTAGAGTGCTGTAGAGTCGAGTATCATAGAGTAGTGTGTGGAGTAGATTGTCATGGAGTGTCTTAGAGCAGAGTGTTGTGGAGGATCGTAGAGTGGAGTAAAGTAGAGTGGAGAGGCATAGCATAGAGTGGGGTAAGGTGGAGAAATATGTTATAGAGTGGAGCAGAGTAAAGTGGCATAGGGTGTCGTACAGTGAAGTGGCATGGAGTGTGTTAGACTTGGCCTTTTTGCAGGGTCATCACCCAAACATTTTGCCTTCACTCCTTAATTTGTTTGCTAAATTTATTTTTGTTGGGATTAGGACTCTATGCACTTTACCAGTGCTAACGTGCTTGTGCTCTCTCCTTAACACATGATAGATGGGCTTATACCCAATTGCCATATTTAATTTACTTATACGTCCCTAGTAAAGTGGCACTAATTGTGCCCAGGGCCTGTATATTAAATGCTACTTGTCAGTCTTCAGCAGTGATCGTGGCATCCACTTAAGTAGCCTTTTTAACATGTATCAGGCCTGCCATTGCAGACCCTGTGTGTGCAGTCTAAGCTGCCATTTTGATCTGGCAAAATAAACCTTTTAACCAGCCCAGGCCTTCATGTTTAATAGTTCTGGACAGTCCATAGGGCAGAATGTAATGCATTTAAAAACATGACATGTACTTTTGACTTTTCATGCCAGGTAGTGAAAAACCCTTACATTTGTTTTGCACTACTGTAAGGACTAGCTCTCCCATAGGATAACATTAAAGTTGCCTTATTACATTTTATAAGTGAAATATCCAATTGGAAAGAGATGACCAGTTCATGTTTAGTGTCTTTGAATTAGGTGTTTTTGATTCACAATTTAAAAAATGCCACTTTTGAAAAGTTGCAAAAGGAACATTTGTCACCCTAAGTGGGAAGAGTATGCCCAGACGTGGATCCTGTGCACTCCGTGCCACTGGATTCGAGCTAGCTGGGCTGTTATGGGGTGATGCCCCAAAACTGGTCCCAGGATGCTTGTTTCCAGTCCAGGGTGGACCTGGCATGGCCGTTCGGGCTGAACTGTTCCCATGAGGAACAGGGTCAAGACTGATTTGCATATGGTTGGGTCCAAACAGGGGTGGCGTAGTGAGCAAAATAATGATGTATTAAACCCAGATCTTTGTTTCTGGGGGTGAATGTTTGCTTTGTTGATCATTCCGTCCATCAATTTTTCCTTTTACATTTGTCGTCCTAAGTGGGAAGGGTATGCCCAGACGTGTGTCCCATGCTCACCACGCCACTGGATTCGAGCTAGCCTGGCTGATATGGGTTAATGCCAGAAACTGGTCCCAGGATGCTTGTTTCTGGTCCAGGAACAACCTGGCTTGGCAGTATGGGCTGGACTGTTCCCATGAGGAACAGGGTCAAGATTGATTTGCATATGGATGGGTCCAAACTGGGGTGGCATGGTGAGCAAAAGAATGATGGATTCAACCCAGATCTTTGTGACTGGGGGTGAATGTTTGCATTGTTCAGCATTCCGTCCATCAATTGTTCCTTTTACACTTTGAGAAAATTGGAATTTTCCTGCCCTTAGCCATTTTGTGCCTATAGCATTGGTCACATGACTGGGTCTACTTGACAGTTAGACCTGTGAATTCCTCCCCGACAGTCACACAATAGAGGGACAAGATGTGCCTGAGTGGGCGATCTTCTATCAGGATGGTGGATGGAGATGAGCACAGTTCCATTTACAACTGAATAGCGTGTGCTCTGCCTTCACACAAAGGGCCTAAAAACCCTGCATTGTTACTGCAGCCAGCTTAGAGCCAAGGCAGGGAAAGCATGGAGTTCCATGCACTTCAAAACCACAGTTAAGAAGCTTCTCCCACCTCCTAGAACAAGGGCATTGGGGTACAAAAGAAGGACCTAAGACACAACTCTTCAGTACACTTCTGGACCTATAGATACTTTACCAGGAAAAAGGACTGCCATTCCGCTGGATTGATGTTTTGAAGGAGCTGCTGCTGTGCTGACCTGCTTCCCTCTTGCCTTGGGAGGAAGAATTGGACCTGAAACTTCATCTGAACCCAGGACCCCAGAGTGACTCCAACGGCTAGTCTGCGGCCTTCTGATCTGAGCCTCAGGGACATAAAAGGCTCATCCTTTAGTGAGTTCCTGACCCCCAAGTGGTGCCATTCAGGTCCTAGCCCCTTGGTGTGGCTCACAGGATCTTTAAATCAGGCGTTTGGGCTCTGTGTGACTGTAAATAGACCTGCTCGTACGCAGACAACTCTGCCCACACCCACAAGCTACCGGCAGCCCATTTTTTCACACAGCAAGCATCGATCGCCCGTGGAGGACTGCCATCACGAACCACCAGCATGCTTGTCTGCGACGCCTGGCCTACTTTTCTTGCCACGCTGACCTCTGCCTGCAATGCTGTCCTTGCTTCCTGCAAGACTCTCCAATGCAAACACAGTTCTTGGCTCAAACTTGAGAAGGTGAACCTTCAGTGGGACTAATCTGGGACTGTATTTGACCCGCACTGCATCGCAGTTGGCCTGACATACAGTTTTACTGATACAACTATACAGCACACAAACGATCATTTGTGGAAATTACATCACCAAGTGTATTGATTTGTTTTAATTGTATTAAAACATTTGTTTCCTCCACACTTCAGAATTACAAAACAAATGTGCTTCAATTGTTCTTTGCTAATTCTGACAAATTCCGAAATAATTGCACATTTCATTTACAGACATTTAAATTTTGTCATGTGCTAATAAAAATAACATGATACTACCTTTCATCTCACATAGGCACCCAGCAGGATAGTCACATATATCCTCTTACTTTGAAGTCAGAAAGAAAAGTAAATACCAAGCTCAGAAGACAGAGCTTGACATGTGACCTCTGTTGTTAAAACCACAGCAAATGCAACAAGATAAGAACAAACTTTAAAGGCCTGTTTACAGAAAGTAAATACTCATGAAAGAATGCATGGAGCCCTGGTAAACAAGCTATGCTCTACAGGATGGACTAACTCTAGGTGAACAGCCTAAAAAAAATAAAGCCAGCATACAAAAAGCAAGCAAATGTGAGTTACAAAGCACAAAGTCAGTGGTAAATGATGGGCGGAATGCATTCCGAGGGAAAGTTCAGGAAAGTCACCAAGGTATCTTCAGCTGTGCTGTCTGGTGGTCTTTGACCTAAAATATATAGAATTAGCATTCATGGGATTTTAACTAAGTTCTCCAGGAAGTGTTGTAAGACTAATAGCTAATAAAATCAGTGTTAAAACACTGCAAGATAACAAGTGAATACAATTGTAGTACTGCCTGTAGAATGGTATGGTGACAGCTCCAGAACATAAAATAGAAACCCCTTTGAAACTGTATTGAGGAATTACAAGTAATGAGAAAGCCTATGCCAATCTATCACATGTGATGGAAAAATTTAACAATTTGTTATTATTAGGCAGTTTTAGTTACAGCCAGATGCCCTCCTACTTAATACCCTTACGCTCTTTCAGCCCTCATTACCATACACTTACTTCCTCTACTCGTTGATTATTACTTAAGTGGTAACAATACCTTCAGGATTATAGCAGTGGACATCTGACATGTGATCCACAATCGTGCTCACTACTTCAACCTGAGTTGTGTGGGCCTATAGCCTAGTCAGAGTTGGCGTTGTTCCAGACCCCATCCCATCTGCCACATAGCACTAATCACCTGCCCCAATGCTCCCTCACCAAATCCTGAGCACTGCACTAAAAATGCAACCCTACCTGCAACAAGTGCAAGGCCGCTTGCTATCACCAAGTAGCAACCACACATTACTAAAAACACTCTCATAACTCTCGCAGACTAGACTTAAGGTGGAGAGCTCTGGTGCTGGCAGAGGTGGATTTATCAAAGGTTCACCAACTCCCCCACCACACTAGCAATCATCACCTGCCCCAACGCTCCTTTAGCAAGTGCTCCTGAGCACTGCAATAAAAACACAACTCTACCTGCAACAAATGCAAAGCTCTTTGCTATACTGCAGCCCTTGTTGCAGGGATTCCGCACATACACAGAACTATGCGCAGGAATATGGGACCTCGGTGTATAGAGGCTATACCTACCTACCACCTCAGGATCCACAATCCCAGGACCGACTGGCTATAGTGTCTCACTCGCTCTCCTAAACAATCATGCAGATGCAAATGATTAGACACCCCAGAACACAACACTCCCGGATCTCTCAGGAATTTTGGTAACAAGATCCACCTTTTTGCTCACTCACTTGTACATGTCCACAATAAGAATTGAACGAGACACGGATGTACGTTTACATGTCGGACTTTGCTGCTGTTCTTGGTTATTGGGGGTTCTCGAAGTTCTGCCTACATGTATCCTGAAGACTCTGCATAGTCTCTGTGCACCGTACCACTAGGCCTATATTACCAAAGCATGATGCCGTGTACCGTGTCATGGTTGGAATTGCCTCCACATCGTCACTGACACCACTGTATATCGGGAGGGGGGTTCTCCTGTTCCACTGTACTGCTCATCTGTTCTTGCCTAATTCTTTGTGGTATGGTTGATGTTAATTGATGACTGATGCCTGTCTGTAAGCTGTAAACTCTGCAAAACAATAAAAACAGATTCATAAAACAAAATTTAAAAAATGAATTGAACGAGACACGAATATAGTTTAAAATGTTTATTTTAACTATTGTGCTCTAAAACACAGTATACAAGCAACAACCAGCAGCAAAATGCATAATATCAATACAGTTAGCATTGCAGCAAGGCCATATATCATAAAGGGAGATGTCATCATATAAAGACAGTGGATAAAGGTCTATAAGGCTTAACCACCCTCCCCGTGGCAAGAAAAAGTATTATTATATAATAGAAGATCTCTGGGCTTTGTCAAAAGACCCCATACCTTAGTGCCTAGATGGTGTATCTACATCATAGGAACCGCATGGCTCTTCTCCTTGGCAAGATCCCTCTCCAAGTGTGTCTTAACCAAACATGCATTCCCATAATATCAATGCACGCGTTTCCAGCAGCAGCAGCTGTGTTAACATATTTTGTCTAGGTGCTAGGGACTGACCAGAACAGAATAACAAGGGGCATTGTTTATCAACCTTGTCTACAGTGTTCAGACTAAACTCCAGGAACCAGCAGAGAACACACCAAGCAGACAGTTCTCATGTGAAAGGCATTAACAGAAGCTTGCAAAAATAAAGTCATGGTGTAACATGCGCAAAAGCAGCATCATGGCAGCTGGGCTCATGCTAATTTAACGATGTCGACAATGTCCCTATCGGCTATACTACACCCTTGGACAGATCATAGCAAATACAAAAGAAAAAAACAGAGTGCAAAGATAAGCAGAGTCAAAACATGATTGTAAAAAAGTCCAATTTAAAATGTTATTACGGCGAGTCTAGAAAACTCATGAAAGTACATGAACCCAAGAAGGCAATTCGTTCCAAAACGTCATCCCTATCGTTCGTAGCAAAAAAGGATGCCATCCAGTTGAGGAGATCAAAGGAACACACGTGCTCCTCATGCTCTGATGCTTCCAATAGCCCATTCGGGCAACTTGCGTGATACTCGATGAAACTTCATTGCGAGAGACGCTGTGCAGCCTCACAGGTATTCACACACAGCCAGGCCTGTAATGGACCCACCAACAGACCGTAATCTAGGTCAGAGCGGAAGCATTGGAGAGGCACAAATCCAGGGCCCAATGGAAAGGGCACCGTCAGCAATAGAATACAGGTTGCACGCAAGTCAAGTAGGCGAGGCAAAAAGTAAGTCCATAACTTACGCCAAGCATCGCCAATGGCAAGCATTCAAAAAGTTGTTGCATTCGGTCACAGTACTGTTGCAAGTGGCCGGGTCTGTTCAGTACCACAAGATGGGCAGCCATTGCGTAACAGGGGCAGAAGGATTAGCACGCCACCCGCCAGTACGAGGATTAGTGAAAAACCGACAAACACGCTGGAAAAAATAGAATGGATAAAGGCCGGTATTACTCCAAACATCGTCTGAAGAGGACACAAGGCCGGATCTCACAAGTTAAAAAAAATGAGGAAGGTCTTCAGTGTCAGACGCAATAAATATTTGGGGGCATATTATCAAGGGCCTATTGCCGTTTTAGCGGCAGTTTTTTGCTGCTAAAGTGGCGATATTTTTATCCCCTACTATCCCCTATTAGCAAGCTGTCCCTAACAGGTGTTAGCGACAGCTTTCCGGCGATAGCAGCTGGTTTTTCTATTGCCATGCATTCCAGGAATATTTAGTGCTAATGACATGGAAGGTAGGCGTTCCGTCTCTGAATTTCACAAAAACTCCTGCTAACCGCACCTCACCCTATTAGCAATGGCCCGGACCCGCAAAGCGATAAAAAAAGTCATGCTAAGGCCCATTAGCTGCAGGAATTTAAGACCAGAAAATAGCTGGTCTTAAAAATGGGAATAAGTCTTGGGCCCACATCTATGAATATTTTTGGTGCTGGACAGCGCTGCAACCAATGTTGCAGTGCTGCCATGCGACAAAAATACAGTTCAGGAATGCGCACCATCAATAAGATAGTTCGCATTCCTGGGCCCCAGTCATGAAAAGTGTTGCTGCGCTACAACAAGAGAGCGTTGCAACACTTCTGATTACGCCCTCCTTGCAACCCCATGGATGTGCTGTACTCACTGGACAACGCTCCATGACGCAAGTAATGACAGATACGTCAGGAATCCTGACGTATCTGTCTGCGCTAAAGTCACGCATTGCTGTAGTCGTGTCACAACCATGACGTAATTCCAGCATTGCATGGGTCCAGCCCATCCCTGCGGCATTGTCTCACCCTCAGGTACTGACGCAGTGCTGGTTATGAGGGGTGCCCGAATATCAGCACTGTTGGAGATCCATCGGTGGTGGTTGTGTGCTGCAGTGTCATCGTTTGGAAGCATTGGTGGAGTGTTGGCGCGGAGGGAGTTGACGAGATGTTCTTAGGTAGCCTTGATCCAGCTGCGGCGGGGTGCGATGATGGCAGTGGCATCCGGTGGCCAAGGTGAAGACGTGATGTTACCAATGATGGTCGGTCCAGGAGAGTCCAATGTTGTGGCTGTAGTTGAAGTTCCTGCTGGTGGAGGTGACGTGCTCCACCATGTGTCCTGCTTTGTAACTTGTTGAGGTGACTTGCTGCTTGCGTCTGATGTAGGGGACCTTCCTCAGGAGGGGGTGGTGTTCTGGTCACTGGGGTTGGCCATGTGGAACTTGAGTACGCCGAGTAGGAAGTCGGAGGTGGATGGGACACCCTGGGGTGCAACAAGCTCTGCAATGGTATTGGATTATGGGGGTAATGGCCCAGGGGGCCTGCACATGAGGGTGCCGCAGAGGATGTGCTTGGGCCACTGTGTGGATCTGGGAGTGGAGGTGGTCCATGGTCACCCTTGGGTCATTAGAGTGCGTGGTAAGTCGGAGTGTGCTTCTGTAGGTGACTGCAATGCCTCATGCTTGACCGTCGGGGTGTTCCTTGTGGGTGATACTGCAGCTGTCAGTGATGGCAATGGCGATGTCCGGTCTGGAGCTGAGATTGGTCCTGGTGGGCGAGGTGGCGTCCAGGGTTGATGGCGAGGAGGGTGCTGGCGTTGTAGCGGTGGAGTGTCCAAGAGGAAGGCTCCTTGGTGCTGAGCGAGGTCCAGGGGCAGACAGATGCAAACGGCATAGCCTATGGGTTGCCTTTGGCACGGGAGAGGACCATTACAATGCAGGCAGTACATTGTTAACAACGCAACTCCAACAACGCAGGTGCCTTTACATCGCATTTGATTATAACGCATTGTGAGGTCAGTAATGCGGTAAAATTAACTTTTTTCGGTTGGGGTGAGTTTTGGATTTCAGATATGAAAATTGTGGTGTGTTTTGGGGTAAAATATGAAATTGGGGTGTGTTTTAGGGGATCAAAAATTAATACCAGGGTTCACGGTCGGGTTTGGGTGCAAAAGTAAATTTTGGGTTGCACTCACTGAAGTGGGAATAGTGATATTTATGTCTCCGCTATGCAAAACCTACTCTACTGTTGCAATGTGCCTAGTAGTAGTATGGATTGGAATGGAATACGATGTCATGGCGTGCGTCCCAACTACGTATGTGCTTTGGCACACAAGTGGTACGCCCGCTGTGCATGGCTGCACAGCGGCCGGCATTGAGAAGTGCTGGGGTGGGTGGACAGCTGTGATGGCAGCCAGGTGGTAGGGCATTGGGTGACTCGGAGGTTAGTCTGGGTGAAGGGAGACAGGTGCTGGCGAGTGTCCTCCAATGTTGGGTCGCCCATCCATGAAGGGTGTGTGCCACTGGGTGGTCCTTCAGGGCTGACCATAAGGGGGTGAGACGGAAAGCTTTAATAAGGGAAGGCGGGGGAGTGGCCTGGGTGAACGGCTTAATGTCAGCCAACATTGAGAGTGGAGGGGCATAGAGTGCCCTTATGGGAGGGGCATGGAGTACCCTTATGGGAGGGGCATAGAGTGCCCTCATGAAGAAGCACCAGCCAGCATGAAAAGGGCAAGCCTGTCCCGAGGGGCACAGAAGAAGCAGGCAGTAAGAGCATGTGCACATTGCAGCCTGGAAGGAAACCCCTAGAAGGGGGGGGGGCGGAAGCAACAACAGGCATACAGGGAAGGGAGATCATAAGGGCCATCTAGGAGCCTAGGCAGGGTGGCCCTTCAGGGGTGGAGGGGCGATCGTGGATGGGGAGGGGAAAAGGTGCCTTGCAGTGTTGTCCTTGAGGGGGCATAGAGCACTCTGGAAAGGAGATCCGTGAGAGAGCACCGGGCAACCTGGGAGGGTACCTGTAAACCCTGGAGATTAGGCCATCTGAGCACCTGGGTGGTGAGCCCACGACCCCTCGCAGGACGTGCCTGGTGAAATGCACGCAGCACCCTTTGGTGAGAGATGTCGCCGTGAGTGCATCTGGGCACATACAACGGGGACGTGTCTGCAGGACAGGGGACGTGCTCGAAAACTGCTGGTGCCTTGAATAATGATAATAATGAATGTATATGAATTAAAACAGTATCCTGAGATCTCCAGGCCCTCGGTGACCGGGTCAGTGAGAGGAGTGACAGACCCCGGCCCTGCTGAAATCCGCCATAAGTGTCTAACCTCTGGGCAGGAGGCTATCCCAGCTCTGTCCGGCGAAGGGACACACATATACAAATACACCCCGCTGCCCTGTGAAGAGCCTCGGACTTCACTCTGTACAAGTAAATCAAAACTCAGACTTACCGTGTCTTCCTGGTTCGTGGGCCACTTCCTAGGATGTCGTTGCGCCTCTGGTCAGTGCAGGACAGCCTCACTCCTGTCTCAGACATCAGGCCGGGCTTCAAAGGAGAGGATACCCCGAGCGCCCCTTGCAGGTCCCCTCCCCTCCCCGGCCCTGCCCCGCCTGCCCCAGATACCGGAGCACTGCAGCAGGGCTAAAGCTCTTCCTGCCCCATTGCCTGCACTCTTTGGAGCACTCCCCAAGGTGCTCCTTAAGAGGTTCTAAGGCGGAGGCTGGCACACCTCGAGGCTGCACTGTCGGACCCTGCTCCTCTGAAGCCAGCCTCCCGTAGATTGGCTGCTCTCCGATGGAACCGCTGTTAAGCCACATTAAGCCACATTGCTTTGCCTGTCCCCCCACCCCACACACACACACACACACACATGCCTGTCCTCACTCCTACATTCCTCATTGACACAGATTTCAGGTTATTCCCCAGACTGACAGACGGTTAAGCGATTAATGAAGGTTTGCCATTTTAAGTGAGCCCAGTCCACTCAGAAGATCGTTTATGATGAGGATTGTGTTGCGTTTGAGATTGAACCCAGCGTGAGGTGTCGCATCACAGTGTGATGCTTCTGGACCGCAGAGATCAGCAGCGAGTATGTAGTGAAGATTAACCTGTGGTGAGGACGCGTGGGGTGCGTGTGTTTCATGAGTGTGCTGCTCATTGCACAGTGGGTTCCATGAACTGTGCTCAATACACAATCCGATCTTTTGGGGGTAGTAAAGACTAATAATAGCACACAGAGCGCATGGCTAGGGGGCTTCTATCCACTCCATACTGGACTGTGACGTGGAGCAGAAGATGGATGTTTGTAACTTCGAAGAATATTTAAGGACCTGCAGTCCATCAATCAAATCATCCACCCAATTACCATCCATCCATGAGCCATCTTATCTAAACATCCATCCATCCATCCCTTGATACATCGGGCAACCAATTCATCTATCCATTCATCAATCTGTCTGTCAATCTGTCCATTTGTCCATCCATGTGTCCATTTGCTGTCTGTCCATCCATTCATCAATCCATCCATCTTACAATCCGATCCGTCCATTCGATATCTTCCATCCACCCAATACTCACCCATCAATTTATTAATCCAATATCTTTCCACGAGCAGTCCAAATGCCCTTCTATCCCCTATCCAACCACACACCTACCCAAATCATCCATTCATTCATCCGGCAACCTACCCTATTCCATATGTCCACAAGTACATTCTCCCACCCACCCAATAACCAACCACCACTCCATATCATCACTCCACCCACAAATCCACCCACCTCCCAAAAAAACATCCTTTCACTCAATATTCATCTGTCCATCCTTCCATCCATTCATCCATCCAACCAACCTTCGCCCCGCTTCCATCCGCACGACCAAATGTTGCATCTGTGTTCAGAAAATGTCAAAAATCAGCAAGATGATAAAAAGGACTGGTAAAAACTAGTATTCCCACAACTTGAACTTTGATCACCACAAGGCGACCTCCTCGGCACCCTGTGTAGAATGAGGTGAAAGTCTCGCTGCGGTTCCAGGGGCAGGTTGGAAGCAAGTAGGCACCCCCAGCACAGCTTGCACTGCTTGGAACCCGTGCTTGCGGCTTTGGCAGAGAGGCAAGTGATTGAATGTGCATGGAGTCCAAGCTTTGGAGCAGAAGGGACCCTCGTTGCCTGGGAGGGAGGGAGCATGTTGTCACCTAGCGCACCAAGTCAAGCACAGTATGTTAAACATATGCAGGCACTTTACAACAACTGACTCTGTTCATCCCCCCCAACCGACCATCATCTTCCATTGGTCGCGCCCCCAGGATCAGTAACTGGGCCGCACCTTTTCTGGGTGTTGGGAGAGCATCAGGAGCTGTACCCACCGATCTGTGTTCAGCGGATTTTGACGTGAAAAGGTCACATTGGAATCGGTTGTCAGGGTCTCTTGGAGTTCAAATAAATTCAGGTGGAAGAAGGGCTTTGTGTGAATTCGAATGAGATGTGCCGCTGCACCCGTTGTGCGGATGAGGTAAAAGGTCCCTGCGTCCATCAAAATACTGCAACAACCACAGAGCCACCACCCCATGCCCCATTCACGGTGAAATCAGAAGAGACCGGAGGTGACGTCTGTGGTCACAGGGGGGCATGGAGCCCCAAGAGAGGCCAGAAGACTACCCTGAGAACAGCAAGGAGACACTACTAGGGGACACGGACACCCCTGGGGAGAGCCGAGCAAGGTCCTGGTTTGACTCCAAGATATCAAAGGATATTAACCTCACCACTGGATGCGTGGTTGTGCCCTGCCATCTCTCACCCTTCTGGGTCAATTGTGCCTTGCACCCTGGCTCCAGACAGCCATCTGTCTTTCGGCACTCTAGAATAGTCACTCTCATCCCACTCCTTTTACTGTAATACTCTCTCTTTCCGTTGGGGTCTCGGCTGCATTTCTGTCTGTCTTTATTATTCCTCATATCCGAACAGATTGAGGGGCATATTATTAAGCCCATTATCGCCGCTTTAGCAAGACTTTTCCTGCTGCTAATGCGGCAATCGCTAGGTATCGCCTAAATAACTATCGCCATCACGCAGAAGCTAGCGGGAGTTTTCACCGCCGTTCCCTGGAACTAACGCTTGTTATTGACATGTTGGTAATGCGTCGCTAACAAGGCGATGCATTTCAGGGATAGACGGCGACAAAAAAACTCCCGCTAACTGGCGTTGGCGATATTTCTCGCCAGACGTTGATAATATGGCCCTTGGTGTATTAATTGTCCAAAATGAAATGGGACATTGGTGTTCAGTATCTCACTCGCGGTTCTCGCCACCTGCAATTCAAAGGTGTCTCGCTCTGATGTGAGAGCCACTTCTTGTTGAAACACTAGCACTTTGAGTCTGCTTAGTTTATTGAAATCTGTTTTCAAAGTTGGAATGGAAGGCCAAAGCAAACTCTCTACAACCCCATGTAGGGGCAGAAAAAGGACATTGCTGCAACAAGTAACACGCTGCAAAACCATTACTATATACGGGAGGCCCACCTGAAACCCACAGCAATGGTAGTTATTCAAAATAATATACCTTCCATTTGAAAGCAATGTGAGCGTTGGAATAATTGCCGGTGTCGCAGCCTTGGATCCTTAGGGTCATATGTCGCTCTTTATGGTTCACCTCTCGATACCACCACAGTGTGGTTTGGATTCACAGACTCCATGGAGTGATCAAGCGGGGAAGGGAAGGATGGGGACAGCGGGGAGGGAGACCTGTAATCAAGATAACATCCACTAAGTCACCAGGGTTACACGTAAACAGCTGTAACAAATACGCTTTATCTATACACATGCCTTTCAGGCCCCTTGTACATAGTGAGTGTACCTGTAACAAAGAAAAAGGTTTCTGCTTGTTCCGTCAGCAGTCAGGGATTAGCAGGCTTCACTCAAAATCTAAGAACAAGAATCACACGATTATCAAAGGCAGGCCTCCCCACCCATGTGGCCTTCTCTCAATTGTGCCCAAAGAAACACCTAACCTGATATGAATGGAGCTTGGCTTTACAGGGGTGCAGGGCTGACAGGTAGGCACTTTCCCCTGTAGTAAAACAACATAAACACAGCACCCACTCATGAGCGGCTTATTAGGGTTCGTATAGTTTCTTACTAAATTGCTTATGGCCAACTTAGAAACTTCTATTGGCGCTTAGCATCATGAAGATAATGTGTGCAGTTCCACTGTCTGATACGTCTCAGACCACAAGAAATATGAAAGCCCAAGGCGTTTCGTTGGAACGGCATAAAAGGTTTCTTGGAGTAGCCTGTCACACACACACTCATACAAATCCACTATAGGTTATTTCCAATAGTTTGTTCACACTGAACCCGTTCCCGGGACCTGGCGTCTACCAACTCAATATGGAGCGCGGTTCAGCGCACTTAAACTTTGTCCTTTCGTCCTCACCAGGAAGAAGAACCCAGCCGGGAGCCCCGCAATGAGTGAATATCTTGCCGCTTCCACTGCGAAGCAAATCGTCAAGGATACATTAGAAAAGGTTTTGGTGCAGACCGCACCCTTACCAGACCTTCTAGCAGCGTGTGCTTCCCAGCGGCTGGAGTAACCGGCATCCGTCTCGTGTGTTCTCCCCGGTATATACTGTTCTACCGGGTGCGCGTCGACGACAGTGACACGCCCCTGCAGGGATTCCTGGGTAGTGTAGTTCTGGGCTTCCCCGAGTCTCGTACTTCCGAATGCCTCGTCAGTGTTCTCTGGCGTGGCTCCTGACAGCCGGGATGGGCGTACCTTTTAAAAAATAAGCCAGATTAGGTGCCGAAACATTACAAGCGCTGTGCAATTTTACTTGTTTGTATACTATGGAATGTCCCACTGTGGAATCGCACTCCTCCCCTGTTAGGAAAACCTCCTTATCCTCACGCTGACATCTGTAGGTGAAAGGCAAGGATAAACAATTGATGGATAAAAGCACTACCCAGGGGCTCAAAGTGTCCAACCTGGAAGTGTTTCATGCAAGATGTGCACTGATAAAGCGAGAATGATAGAGAAATAACGCCATGTATTAACCACACAGCTGAATCAGTTTCTAACTGTTCCAATTGTTCTATATGTAACAGCGTGTAAGTTGCGTCTTTCATAGACCTAAACTTCTGTTTATCATTCAGATTAAATGCTAAAAACAATGCAGAAGTATTCAAATAATCCCACAGAACTTTTCCCATTTTGAGGGTCTGCTCTGTTCATGCCGATTGCATTACAGATCGTAATTGATGGTACGACACAGATACATCATTCTGAACAATATCAATAACAGAAAAAACAATATTATCCAAGGTGTAAATACGGGAAGACAATGTATTTATGCAATTGTTGACTACTGCAAGAACTATTTCCAAATTAGGTTTGTCAAATTGGCACAGACGCACCGCAGCTTCCAAACCTCGAAAGTTTTCATAATTCATTATATGCCTCATAGATAAATCGTTTAGATCTGGGTGATTAAAAACCCAAAAGAAAATCAGCCAAATCGATGTCACTTGACAAGAGGGACAGATGTTGTTTTACTGACGATCGTGTTGAGTGGCCTAACCATTGTTGACACAATATCCCCACCGAATACATGGTGACTGAATGAGAAATTACACAAATGATTTTACTCCAACTGGCCAGCTAATGGTCGGTATTAAAGCACGTAGATGGGATGATGTGAAGTGTATGGTGAGGGAAATATTTAACTTCACCAATAGGTGAGCAAGGAAGCACTTCCTTTTGATTTAGGTACCCTCACACACCCTAGTGGTGTCATGCTTCATCATCGGGTCACCCCGACGTCTAAAGGTCGGGGTGGGCTCAACCACAGTGTTGGGAGCTCTTTGAAGATAGTGTAGACCAGGGGGGGCTAAATACTAAAAAACCTCAGGCAGATCCCCAGTTTCCCTTTATTTTTGGGTCTGTCTGGGTTAATAAAAATTAGTAAAATGGGGTCTTAATAGGAGTATTATGGTCCTAAGACCCTAGTGCCAATATGTTTCAGTCCATTGGTGGCCGTAAAGGTCCAGGACTTTCTTCAGGGCTAGAGTGGTCTCCCTGGAGAGTAGAAAGGAAATTCCCTATTCGATTTTTGAGGCAAGTGCAGAGTAGCTGCTCCTTGCGTTGATGACTGATAGATTAATCCGTCACTCGTAGTGTTCCATCTGTAAGAGAAAAACATGGACAACAAACAGACATCTTATACTTATAAGTTTTTCTGGATTTATCCAAGGTGATGTGTCCCAAAACGTGCTTAGGACGAAGAACGACACCAAAAAGTGGCAAGTAATTCTATGACATAGTGGTGCTCGCGTGTGTCCACACATGTGCCACTCGCAACTGTATCTGTACACAATTAATCAAAGTGACAGATGTATTGTGCGGTGGCGATTTTACTCGCATCCTAACTGCTTCATCATCCCAGTTAGTGAGTACTATCAATGTAAAAAACTCTCATATATCCAGCTCTCACACAACACTCAACCGGTTTCTGTGCAATAACATAGTAACTCAAACCATGCGTGATTATTAAAAACATCCTTAATGCAATAGTGCATCGTCATTTTTCAAAATGCATCCCTGCATCCTCTCTTACCCGAACTTCAGATGAGATCCATTCCTCAGGAGATCAATGGGCTAATGGGGGTAGCTCTATAGTCAAACCCTATAGGCGGAATACCCCGGACATCAAGGAGGAAAAATAAAATAAAAGGAGAGGAGGAACATTGGAAGTTGCAACGTGGCAAAAAAGCAATAATGAGAGTAATGGTTTTCATCTCAGTAAAGATGAAATATGCCCGTATCTGAAGTAGGTCATAATACTCTCCCCACTTACTTCGTCGAGAGTCCTGCCCCGCCACTCAACCTATTCGGTCCCGATCTCCGGCGTTTCGCGCCGTTGTATCGTGAATCGGTTACCTTATACTTCCGTATTGGTGTGCCTCGTGCGGGATTGGTTCTGCACTGAACCGTGACAGATGACGTCAAAATGTAGTCCCAGTGGTTAAAAACCATGGGAGTTGTAGTTTTAACATCCGGATTGCCGCGTATGGAAAAGGATGCATCCATTTGTGCTTGAATTAATCTCACTTAGAGAGAGTCTTAAAAGAATTATAAAACGACGATGTTATCTTTATTGACATATTTTTATTTACATATTTACTCTAGGGTGAGATACTGAAAGGAAAAAAAGGAACTCGTTCGTGTGTTAGTGTAGCTGTCACGGGATTGGTTGTGTTCTAGGGTGTCTAATCAGAGACCGGGTGAGACACTATAGCTAGTCGGTCCTGGGATTGTGGGTACTGAGGGGGTAGGAAGGCATAGCCCCTATACACTGAGGTCCCATATTCCTGCTCATAGTTTTGCGTATGTGCAGAATCCCTGCAACATGGCGCCACAAACGTTTGGTCTGGTACTTATTCGCGAGACCCCTGAGTAGTGCTTCCGTTTGTCCACAATACCCTTTCACCATTTACCGGAGCTGTCCGTGGTGAGTGGGCTTAGCCTCCTATATTTGATGTTTATATGTTTTTCAAGCTTGGATTTTAAAAGGTTCTTCTTTGCCCAGAGTTGTGCTACTGTTCTGAGGTTCTTCTTTTTATGGAGGTTGCCATAGTGTCTCCAAATCGTGCTCCAGTCATGGCTTATTTGACTCAATATGGAGTCCCACAAGCTGGGGCCACTCTTATTTTTGTTGTTGAAGCGGATCCAGCACACCACTTCGAGGTTTTCTTTTCTTGGGTTACCTTTCCGGCTGTGGATGGTAACGATAATTTGTTTAATGAATATACTGCCTCCGTGGTTCCACAGGAATATAGACCATATAGAGCTCCTGCCATTCCATTGGCAGCTTGGCAGCACACCATATGGTTTAATGGTGCCCTTCCTCACCCTATTTCTGCAATCCGTTTAGGCCCCTTATCAGTTGAGGGGGCCACATGGCCCGTTTTGGCTGGGTATAAACCACATCCAAATTACCTTAACGCTCCTATCGTAGAGCTATTCAATTACACAATTCTTTGATACATATTCATAGAGCTGTGATACAGTTTATGTCGCGCAACATACAGGTGGTACAGCCTGGAGTTGCTACACAGCCACCGGGACACGGTGGTCTGGTTATTAGTCTTCTCATGATTAATTCCGTGACGTCCTCAGGAGAAGGATGATCTCCCTTATTGGCTAGCAGAAACATTTTTTCCAAATACCACTCCTTTGGAGAAGCAAAGGATTCTGACCATGAGTTTACCTAAAGGCCTTATTCCCAAATTGGCTGACTGTACAACTTGGGGAAAAGTGTTTTCACCGGTCTATTTACTGTGTTTCTGCACACCGTCCATGACCGTTCTGCCGTCCGTCCTTCAAAGAGTTCAGGATGAACATGGGGCAGAAGCTGTCCTTGAGTTGGAAATGCGATTGGTGGGGGTGTTCGATACTGTTTGCGATATGATCCTAGCTAACGTAAAGGGAGAGGCAGTTAGCTTACAGGTGAGTCAGCGCTTAGAAGCAGTTGCTGACGCAGATAAGCAACGTGAATTGTCCAAGATTATCGCTAAGGCAGATAAAACCTTAGGGTGAAATTGTCTGGGAGTTAAGCCTTTTACACAAACTCAACAAAAAGCCCAACCTGAAAAAGATGGGCGTCCAGTCTTTCTTAAAATGAACTGGAATAAGAATCAGCGGCAGCAACAACAGAAGCAAGGTTTGCGTGCTAGTGCCCCGACACCCGAAGTTTCTGAGCATAAATATATGATTTGCATGACCGCTCTAAAATGAAGATACCTGAGAGGTTTCAAGTTCCTGGTCAGCGCTGTCCTCATTCTTTACAGGACACATCGGAATCTCAAATCGGTGGTGGAGAGCACCAGGATCGCAGACAAGGCGAGACCACTCAGCAGAGACGTGATCCGCCACCACAGTTTGGCATGAAAGCCAAACCAGAGGGACTGCCTCTGTTTAGGCCCCCTTATCAAAAGAAGAAAGTTACCGCTTTAACAGCGAAGTATGCTTTAGATGGTGAGAACCCTGCTCCTAGATTGGACATGGGTGGTGACACTCCTCCACAGCGCGGTGGAAGTTACCATAGTGCTGGAGGCAATCTGTCATTGTCTGGCGGCAAGAGTAACTGACACTTTCATTACTGTGGAAACAGCATATTAACGAGTTGCACCCCACGATAGACATTATGAAATAGTCCTGTAAATTGAAGGTGATATACAGCGTACAAGTAATTTGTTTTTTGGGAAAAACGGTACCTCCTCGTATGACATTTTGTTGACGGAGGCGGATTGGCCTCCAGCATTTGTTTTAGTCTCTTCCCGAGGGGAGGACGTGATACTTCAGAGTTTTTCCCGTTATGTCTCTATAGAAGCTAAACAAGCGCACGCTACTGTAGGCCAGAAATGATTTCAGTACGACAGACAGCAGGGAAACAATGCTGAGACATTTGAGTTTTCATGTGCAACGTGAATACAAACGTTAACTAAAGAGTTTTATACGAGCGATATTAATTAAATAGACTGATCGTTAAAAATGTTTGCGTTTATATTAGAGTAATAGAAGACTAAAATGAATAATGAAATGGAACTTTGTATATGAACAAATACCTGAGTCTGTTTATTTCTCCTAGAGAAAACTGCACGCTTTACAGAGAAGGCCTCAAACCACTGTTAGGATAAATTTGCTTTTTAAATGTAGGCTGCAGAGAAAATGTATTTTGTCCTTCGTTATGATTGTTGTGTTCTTTCTTTGTCAACGGCTATGTGTTTGGAGTAACAGCGGAACTTCTTATTGTCCAAGGAAATGTTTAGTTTTGTGGATAACTGCTCTAGTAAAATATTGCAATTGTTTCAAAGATGAGCGCGAGTACAGGGAGAAGAATATTGTGATTTCCTCTGCTGAAGGACGATGAAGAGCGCATGGCTCTAAACAAAGAACTTTTGAGAGTGAGTTGTGACTGAAGGCCCTATGCTCCTGAACCAATGAAAACTGTGAATTGCTTGGACTTTGTTACTAAATTAGGGATGGACTTTAACATTTAGGGTATAACTATTAGTGTTAGAATCTATGTGTGGGGTTCGCTACATAGGGGTGGCGAGGAGAGCATCATTGTGTGAGCTGTTCCCTTTGAGATCCTCTTTGGCTGCTGCTGTCTGATCCTGACTCTTTAACTTTGCTCCTCATACCTTTGTGAGGTTGCCCCAGATTTCCCTTCCGGCCAGATGGTTAGCTCTTCAGACTATAAGCACGCTGTGCTATAGTTTCTTCAGGTTTGTATGATACTTTGTTATTGCATTTGATCTTGTCTCTTTTCCTATCCTCTCACTCATGCTTTTAAAACATATATTTTTATAGATTTTTCAATTTGTAACTAGCCTCACAGCGCATGTCCGAAACAACTAGATTGTCTTCATATTTATCATGTGATGAGTTACATATTAGGACCAGCACTGCTTAGGTGACCATGATGAGCAATGCATTTAAGAACCGGGGAAGTAGGACATAAAACTTGGAGCTGAGTTGGAGTGTCCCCATATGTCTGCTTGTGTGCATGTGTGCGTGAGTCACCTATTATGCCTACGCCTGTTGCCCTGCCGACTGTCCCCTGGTAAGCTCGCGCACTGGAGCGTCAGTGTGTAGTTGGTGGTAACAGATCTAGCGCCTTTGGGTAGCTTGGAGGTACAGGTCGCATATGCAGTGTCACTCAACCAGGTCAGGCGTCTGTGGTGTCTGATCTGGCAGATCTGCACTCTGCTGTAGCGCTGTCAGGATTGCATCCCAGTTTGCGGATATAGGTATTTTCCTAAGGCCCATGATTTCTTTGCACTGGATCACTATGCTTTCTGCTCTGGCCCATGCAAGTGTGGAGTGTCTCCATGCCTGTATGCGTGGAGAATTCGGCGCCTTCTACTTCTTTGTGATTAACCTTTTGGCCGCCACTATGCCCAGGTCTAGGAACCTGGAGGTTACCTTAGTGTTTTGTGCTCTACGGAATTTGTGTAGTGGGTACATCGGCCAATCAAAAGGTGTCTCTCCCTCCAATATGCGATGAGACTGGTGCAATTCCAGAGAATGTGTATGAGGTCGGCATCTAGGGTGGCACACCTAGGACAGGCGGAGTCGGCACTGTGGAAATATCAATTGATTTTGGCAGGCGTGAAATACGCTCTCTGTGTAATGTAATACTGTATTTGTCTGAAACTCATATTCCTGGGGATCTGTACTGGGCTGGCCAGCACTTGCGCCCATTTTCTGTCTCAGAATTGCCGGCCCAGATCGTATTCCCACTTGTGCCTAACGGGGTCTAGACTTATCGCTGCATGCTGTCTCAGCGAAGCTGCAAACCACTGTTTAAGGTGCCTACCCTGTCCCATGACATGTAAGAATTGTATAGTGATGTGCGTTTGTGGCTCGGTGGTAAGGTTGCCCCATTTCACCATGAGCATAGCTAGCAATGATCGATGTAGGAGGAATTGCCCCGCGGGGAGCCCCTCGTCCACTATCAGTATCGCATAGGGAACAAGCGAGCCATCGCGATATAGGTCTCCTAAGGTCTGAATTTCCGCATCGTGCCAGTGTTGTAACTCAGCGGTTGTGAGTACTGCCTGGCGCCTAGAAGCGACTTCAAAGGGGAGCGTGGGGGCATAGGGAGTTGTGCTTCGGGTTATGTAGAGGCTCCTTTGGTAGCATCTGTATACCATATTCAACATAAGGGGCTCCAGAGGTCGCATCCATGCACCAGGATGAAACAGCTTGAGGATCTGGGATAGAGTGTACGGCGGGCGTGTGGTCGCCGTATCGTCATGTTGGCGATCTGCCATCAATCTGGTGATCCACTGAAGTTGGGCTGCCAGGTAGTAGTGTTCGAAACAGGGTGCTGCCAGGCCCCCCTGGTCCGTGAGTAAGTACAATTTCTTTATCGCCACTCTGTGCCGATTGGGGACCCATATGAAGTCTCGGGCCATCTTCTCTAGAGTGGCGAGAAAGGAGGTGGGTATATAGATAGGCATATTGGCGACGTAGTACAAGAACCTCGGCAGGGCCACCATTTTTACCAGTGCTACTCTACCTGTAACTGCAAGTGGGAGTGTGCTCCAGAATTTCATCTGGGATCGGATGGCTGCTACTGACCTGCCTAGGTTTCCATCAAAGAGATCCAGCGGATGGCGATATATTTGTATACCTAGGTAGCGGAATGTGTCTGCACTCCGCTGCGCCCTTTCGCCATTGAGCACAAGACCTGGGTCATGGTTTCCTTCGCCAAAGGCATATATTTTAGATTTTCCGACATTCACTTTCAGCCCTGATATGGCCGCAAATTCTCAAAGAATTTAGGCCAGTTGTTCTGGCACATTATTGATGTCCCTGAGATAGACCAGTAGGTCATGGGCGTATAATGACACTTTGTGTGTGCCATCACCTAACGGGATGCCATCATGCAGTTACGTCCTTATTGACTCCGCAATTGACTCCATGGCAAGGGCGAAGAGGAGGGGAGACCATGGGCAGCCCTGCATCGTCCCACGTCGTACTGGGACTATATCTGATATGTATGGTCCTGTCTTCACCCTTACCACTGGATTTGTGTAAAGCAGGTGGGTCAGCTTCAGGAAGGCGGGGTCTAGCTTGTACCTTTAAAGGGTTGCAAACATATAGTTCTATACAAGAGTATCAAAGGCTTTATCAAGATCAGGTATAAGGCAGCCTGCTCTCGGCCATGTGCACGTGGAATAAGTTGCAATTCAAAAGAAGCGGCACAGGTTGAGTGAGGTATTTTTGGGATGGCACAAATATGTTTTGATCTGTATGAACTAGGGTGGGAACCGCCTGCGCTAGCGTGTCCGCCAAGACTTTTGCTAACAATTTAAAATCAGTGTTGAGTAAAGTGAGGGGCCTATAGGAGCCCATGTCCGTTGGGTCTCTATTGGGTTTGGGCAGTGATATCAAGTTTGCCTCGTGCAGTGAAGGAGGGAGCTGTCCCACTTCAACAGCGGTTGCATAGAGGGTGTGCAGCCATGGCACCATTGATACCTTATACACCTTGTGATATTCTGCCGGGATCTCGTCAGGTCCCGGAGTCTTCCCAGTGGCCAGGGACAATATTGCCTCCTTGCTCTCCTCTAGTGAGATCGGTTCATTTATTATCTCATTATGCACCGGCGTTGCCTCTGGTAGTTGTATTCAGTCTAGGAAGGCAGCTAGGGTGTGAGGATTGCAGCGGCTTTGGGGTTAATGCAACTGGCAGTAGTGCTGTGTCATAGCTGTGTGAATGTTGTGCTGTGGGTGTACTAGGAGTCCTGTGTCAGCTCACTATGCACCTATTGTCTTGTGAACGTGTTCTTGGCGGATTAGCCAGTCCAGAAGCCGGCCCTCCTGATTGGCAGTGGCATGAGTGCAAACCGTGTGAGCGGCATAGTTGTGACAGCAAAGGCGTTCTATCAGCTCAGTGTGTTCTGTGCGCAACGTCCTCAGGCAATGCATGTCTCTTTCCCCACCCTCCCAATCTGTTTCATATCGGAGTAGTTGCATTTCTATTTTGCTTAGGTCAGAGGTTAGTTGCCTATGTATGTTCCAGGTCGCACCCATACAGTATCCCGTTGTTGTGACTTTAAAGGCTTCCCATTCCACCAGTGCTTCTCCTGCTGTATTTTCATTGACCTCAAGGAGTGCTGTTCCTAGCGATGAGTGGAATGCTGGGTCTTCTAGTGCTGGGGTTTGGAGTCTCCACGTGGGGGCAGGGGGGCGTTCAGGTTCCCAGGTGAGTTGCAGTATTTGGGGATTGTGGTCAGAGTGCGTCCGGCCTAGATATTCTATCCGGTGGACCAGGGGAAGCAACGCGGGGGATCCCGCTATTCGATCTAGGGGTACGTGTAGTCTGTGCACCGCCGAGTAGTATGAGTAGACCCGGGTGTCGGGGTTAATGGTGCGCCATACATCTAATAGTGCCCAGTGAGCTAGCCAATCTGTGAGATCTTGTGCATTGGACGCCGCTGTGGTTCTGGTCAGGGGCAGAAATGACCTGTCTAAATCTACTCTAAGCACAGAATTGAAGTCCCCTCCAAGAAACCAGGAGATTCTGTTCCATTTAGCTAATATCTTTGTAAGGCTTTCTAAAAAAGGATGACTAGCTGACATTCGGGGCGTAGACATGTTAAATGAGATGTTATTGTGTATTACTTTGCTTTCTTTTGTGTGATGAACTGTGATTTGATGCTGTACCTTTGTTTGACAATTTCATATGCTTTCAAAGAAATTGATAAGGCTAAGTGAATAGTAAAGCTGAGTCTGTCATTATTGATGATTATGATTAATGAGATTTATACATTGTGATGTATAGTTTGATTTGTAGAATATTCCTTTGTTGTAGGTCCTCATAAGGGAGGTATTATCCATCTTGACATTTGTCAATCATTGTCAACTCTCAAAAGGTTGATTGGAGGGCCAGTTATAGGTATAGGCCAAATTTATTTTCATAAGGAGAAAAGATTAGTGGTTATTAAATTGGTTACGTGTGGTGAATATATGCTTAGCCCACGTTTCCGTTGCATCACCTGTCTAATGGCATAGTAGTATATTTTTCTGGTTTTCCTATATATTATTTTGTTGGATGTGGATGGGCTTGCCTTTAGTGTGCCTTCGCGCGCCAGTGGGGCGGCTGGTAAATGGACCCACTGTGCGTCTGCACCCTGGAGGGGCTTTTATAGGGGCGGAGCTGGAGAGCCTGGCAACTAGACCACTAATAAAAGTGGCTGTTCTATTTATAACAGCAAGGGAATGCGGAAGTGGCACTGAACACAGCAACAAGCAGCCAGAGAGGTGCAGCTCTGTTCCCTTCTTCTATTTAAAATAGCTAAAATACAATTTCTACTAAAACACTTAAAATATAGTTCAGTGTACACTGCTACCATCCACCCCCTGCAAGATAGCAGCAAAAACAGAAAACGCAAGAGAGAGTTGCGGTGGTGCAGTTACAGACATGAGTGTCTGTCTTATAGTAGGCACATAACGTGCGATTCGTCCCACCACACTTGCCCCCTCTTTTCCCACCACAAAAGGCTCCATACTAGTGGATGGTCTTCACTGCGTAGTCTTTATTAATTCTCAGATAACGCCATCTTTATTTGTAGATGCACTGTCAACATTAGTCCAACTTTTATTAACCAATCCAACACACATTGATAACATTGGGTTGCACAGTATTCGTTTGAACCACAGGTTACAGTTACAATTGTAGTTACAGTTCAGAATCTCCAGAGACACACTGTATGCGGGTTGTACCAGCAGGACACAACCCATCTCCATTGCTTCCATTTCAGGCAACTAGCCGTCGTCTACCTCCTAGACGCGGCCACCAGAGCACTGCTCTGCGCCTTTCCTTGCGCACCAGCTTTAACCAAGTTGCTTCCTCCAAGCACCAGCATCTCGGGTAGGGCCGGAGAGTCCAGGGCCACCAGCAGGACGGCCCCCTCTCTCGCCAGCCCGGAGCCCCATTGACTGCCCTCCTTGTTCCAGGATTGGCCAGTCCCCGTCAAACAGGAGTCCCCGCCATTTTCATGGCCCGGGACCCCGCCACAGGGCGAGGAGCCTACTGGCGCTCTCGCCCACACCCCAAAAACAGCTTCACCTTCAGATCTAGCGCTAAAGCTCCCCCATATAGCGTGGATGAATAATTCCAACCCTGCGCTGGACAGCTGCACCCCATCTGGTAGGTACAATTCCGATTTTGTTGCCTGATCATGGTATGCCTGATGGAGCATAACAGCCCCCTTCCACCCACCGGAATCATATTGCCGCCTGCATATCTCCACCCCAGCCTCCTTGTGTCCGATGCCTTGAAACCACTATGAAAAGTCACAGAATATAAAGAAAAAAAGCACTGCTAGATCGCCGCTGCCCCCCGGCCACGTTTAACTAACTGTAGTCTGACCTACTGTTCCCAACTAGAAGACCGTCACGTGCCCACCTTTTGATCATTTTGTTACTTGAATGGGCAGCGACCCTGCTTCAAGACCTGAGTAAAGCCCAACCTAACAACCATTCCCCTTTGTCCACTGAAGTTACTAACTAAAGGCGATAAACCCATTGATCTGGGTGCCTCATGACTATACGCGCCATCGGGGAAACGTGTGTTTTGCAGCCTATCTTTGTCTACTATTTCCAGTACCCCGTAGTAAGCATACCCCCTTGGATATATCGAAACTTATTCACAGCTCCCCTTTTTCACCAAGTCCACCTATGAAAGGCAGCAAGAAAATGTAGTCAAGACAATGCATTTTATCTTCAGTGTACCCGTACTCTTGCACTTGGCCGTATTCATGAACTTAGCCATACCCCTGAAACTCTGCCATACTCCTGAAACCCGGCTGTACTCCTGAAACCCGGCCGTAATCCTGAAACCCGGCCGTAATCCTGAAACCCGGCCGTAATCCTAAAAAAGGCCGACTCGGCCTACCAAGTACCCACTCTGCTGCCTCCATTGCGCCAGCAGGCCCCAACGGTCTACAGCCAACAGTGGCACCCCTTAAAAAACCAGGGCACTGCATCCCGCATCTGCCCCCAGGGTACCTGCACACCTGCAGGAACCCCAATATTGCACTCCAGTCCACCCGAGTTGGTTTAAAGCAGGACCACCAGCAGGACAGTCCCCTCCTCGCCTACCTTCTGTACACGTGGAAAACCACCCCTTCATGGGATCCTCAAATAGTTGCAAACACCATTGTTAGGCATCCTCCTTGTCCCCAAGAAAACAGAACCAGCCCCCACAACATTCTACTCTCGTCCATGTTGGGTTAGGGCAGTAGAGCACAATACTACACGTGGAAAAAAACACTCCCTCCTGAGGTCTTTCAAATAGGTTTAAAAACACATCACTGTTTGGCATATCCCTTGCCCCCAAGAGGACTGAAACAGCTCCCCCAATATTTTACCCCAGTCCTTCCATGTTGGGTTAGGGCAGCAGAGTGCAGAACCACCAGCAGGACAGCCCTCTCCCTGCCTACCTTCTGTACACGTGGTAACTACCCCTTCATAGGGTCCATTCCGTAGCCATAAGCACCCTTGTTGGGCATCCCCCTTGCCCCTAATAAACTGACGAAGCCCCTCCAATATTCTACTCCAGTCCATCCATGTTGGGTTAGGGCAATAAAGTACACGTGGACACTGCCCCCTCCTGGGGTCCCTCCAGATTCTTAAAACCCCATTGTTGGGCATTCCCCCTGCCCCTAAGCAACTGAAGCTTCCTCACCATTACTGGCATCTGCCATGCCTTTCTGATCCTTGTCTGTGTTGCATGGTCGGCCTCTACAACCTCCCTGGGGAGACCCGCTGCTTTGCAATAGCTTGGTATTCGTTCCTCTAATTACCACTAAAACAGTGTCCCTCTGTGCAGAATAATCTGAGAGCCTTCCCCATTGTAGATACGGGCCAAACGCTGCCAGTTGGAGAGTCTCACCCCCAGGAGATAAGGCCCCAACCGCTGCCACTAGACTCTTCCGATAGACAATGTTGTGCCACACGCCAACAGCTCGTAACTTTCCGAATTTTTCACGCGACTGGATGAAACTCCCCCCACCTTAGATAGGATTGGTCTTTACTGCATAATCTCTTAACTACACCTACCTTCAACGCCCTCTGTAATTGTTGATTGAATGTACACCTCTAACCAGTGTATATAAATACCGTAAACCCACTAATGAGGTAGCAACCAATTAGTTTTGCCAATACCTTCCAGCCACTGATTGTCATTGTATTACCTTACCTTAATGGCCCCTCACGATAAGGCTCCCCAGAGATGTACTCCTATGCTTGTTGTGCCAAAAGACCACAGCCGACAACTTGTACTTTTTTTTTTGTGGTAACCACCAGTCCTGTACCCCAGAGGCGCTACATATAGGGCTGTGCTTAAACACCTTGCCCTCCCCTGGATCCTATACCAAATATGCTCTCCAAGTTTCTCATTACACCCACCGGTAACTTGGTTGATGCGTCCCATCCCATGGCCTAGTCAATAGGACAAACAAGCTTGAACCCTTGCTTCCTTCATTTTCAAAGAATACCCATGCTATTATGCACTCCAAATACCAATTGCTTCAGCCCCCGTTTACTCCCCATAGCCACACCCTAACCTGGGGCCCCTTGGGTTCGTTCACACATGCTATGGCACTTTGATATGATAACTTACCATGCCGCTAAATTTACACATTAAAGGGCCTCTCAACCACGTTTACCCCACTGTAGCCAAAGCCCTTACCCATGGCCCTATTGTGTTTCACTCATATG